>NC_073243.2:55795000-56420000 GCF_029281585.2 Gorilla gorilla gorilla
AACAAATGCTTGGTTATGTCATTGAAATGAACAAATGTTAAATAAGTAAAATTGACATGTAGGAATCCTCACTCACAGAAAAGAGTAATCCTACATATTTTAATCTCAGTACTGGCTCAGGTTGGGTTTTAGGAAAGCAGATACTGAGACAAAGTCTGAGGTCCAACTTGTTGATTGGGGATAAACAACTGTGAAAGGAAAGGGAGAAAGAAGGATTGGGCAGAGAGAGAAGTGATGTGGGCCTGACAAGTCTTAGCCACTCCCCTGGGGAGCTCTGGAGCAAGTATTTACTGTTGAGGGTGGATAAGAGGGCAGGTCCTTTATACCCACCTCGCTCAGCCGCCAGATGGACTGCTCATGGAAGGGCAAGGTGCTCTTTGCAGTGGAGGCAGAGTGTGAAGAAGCAGACAGCTGAAACAGTCTGCTGTCACACTCCCTGCAGGTGGACAGCAAGTCCTCCTTGAAAGGGGACCTAGGTGGTGCTTCTCCATGTCTATCACATATGACTTTTTTTTTTTTTTTTGAGATGAAGTCTCACTCTTGTCACCCAGACTGGAGTGCAATGGTGTGATCTTGGCTCAATGCAACCTCCATCTCCCAGGTTCAAGTGATCCTCCTGTCTCAGCCTCCCAGTAGCTGGGATTACAGGCGCCTGACATCACACCCAGCTAATTTTTGTATTTTTAGTAGACACATGGTTTCCCCATGTTGGCCGGGCTGGTCTTGAACCCCTGACCTCAGGCGATCCACCCGCCTGGGCCTCCCAAAGTGCTGGGATTATAGGAGTGAGCCACCGCGTCCGGCCTGGCATTTTTGAAATTACACTCTAGAGCACCAGCCTTCTACAAGATGTACTGGCAGCGTCCTGAATGTATTTGTCCATGAGGTGCGTATTCACATTCCTCTATCATGGAATCAGACCACATATGTGGGCATATTAAAGTCTTCGAAAAGTCAGTAATCAAACCTGTTTAACATTACTTAACTCATTGGTTACCAGTATTTAACCAGAGGACCTTTTTGGGGAAACTAGTGACATTTCTTGGACTACTAAAAGAAAAAATGCTCTTTAGAACAATGGACTAAGTATCTCAGCTTTCTTTGCATAGAAACTTCACTTCTGTCTGATAATAGGAACAATTCCCTGGTTTCGGAAGAAAGGTAAAGTTTTGTTTAACATATTCTCTAAACCTCTAATGAGAAGTCTGGCTTATATTTTCTCCATCTTAATTGCTTTTAAGTGGCAGTAAAATAGAGCAAGTGTGCTAATAACTGCTTTCTGTAACTAATCGCTGTACTTGTAGCTACTGCCTAAAACTTGGTGTTCCAGGAAGAAAGGCACCATAATGCTCACTAGAGCTCCCCAAACCTACACGAATGATCCAGTTCAACACAGGATACTCACACTCACCGTGACGCCTGCTGCTTTTCACTTAAAACTTAGAGAAGAGTTAATCACTAGAAGATCATTCATTCAGCTTGCTAAAAGTTGATTTCACCTGCATCTCTGATCTATACTTGGAGAGTACTAAGAGCACCAAAGTATTGGAGCCACGAAAGAGAAACAAATTTTATGACTTGGTTCAGTGAAGTTGCTAAAGCCATGTTAGTTTTTTGACTGTTACCCAAACATCCCAGACCTCCTATTTTCAAACCTCATGCCCAAGCTGTCTAGTTTGTCTTTAGCCCCACTTTGCCGGATTATTGGCCCCCACCTACCCATAGGTGACTTGAGTCTTGAGCAAACCCAATACCCCTTAGGCTTTGGCTTTACCAGAAATAACCCTGGACATGCAGGGTGGTGGCAAGCATGATTCCTCTTGATGTTATCCTCTGCTCTTCCTGCTGATGTCTGCTGCTCCTAGCTCTTCAGCGAGGCTGCCCCCACTGCCTGAGCACTCCTGGGTTCCATAGCTGCAAATCCCTCCACATGCTGAAGGGGCCATGTGACTTCCGGCCTTATTTCTCCCCAAACACTATATACATGGCACACCACAGAAATAGAGAAAACATCTCTCCAGCTGCTCAGAGGTCACATTTGGCCCTATAAAACTGGAGAAGGCACTTGCTTTGTACCCCAGAGTCTCAACAGCTCTTTCAACCACTGCCTAACACCCCTAAATCCAGAAATCAGACCTAGTTTCTGAGGTTGAGCCAGAAAAAAGGGAAATGAAGAAGGTAGTGGTCTTACCACCGTCTTTCCCCTCCAGAGAAATTTCTTCTTTCCCTTTCTTCATGCAAATCACCTATATAATTTGAAACTATGGGACCAGCAATAACACAACCAGAAGCATAGTGAAGCACAGTGGAGGAATTATACCCCTGCCCACGTGGTTCAAAAACAATTTCTTCTCAATGGAAAGAAAAGTCAGTTTTTTCTTTTTTTTTCTTTCTTTTCTTTTTTTTTTTTTTGAGATGGAGTCTAGCTCTGTTGGCCAGGCTGGAGTGCAGTGGCATGACCTCAGCTCGCTGCAACCTCTACCTCTCGGGTTCAAGCCATTCTCCCATTCCCCTGCCTCAGCTTCCTGAGTAGCTGGGATTACAGGTGTACGCCACCATGTCCAGCTAATTTTTGTATTTTTAGTATAGACGGGGTTTCCCATGTTGGCCAGGCTGGTCTCGAACTCCTGACCTCAAGTGATCCACCCACCTTGAACTCCCAAAGTGCTGGTATTACAGGCGTGAACCACCGTGTCTGGTCCCCAATATTTTTTCCTTTTGAGGACTCAAAGAGGCTGTTTCCAATAGTTTTTGGAGAAAGGGTGGTTTTTTTGTGGGCATGTCAGCCTGATTTTTCTGTTGATGCCATCCTGCTGCAGGCTATTGATTCAGAACATTGGATATTCTGTGGCTGATGAGCCAAGTGCCCACTGTGAAGGAGAAGATGATAAACTCATATATAGTGACAGCAACTCAGGATTCTCTTATCAATTCCCTTCCTATCATATAAACCAAGAGAAGTGGCTTATGGGAGAAGCGAGCAGGAAAAACACAATTTAATTTTCAAAGCTTCAAAAGATTAACATGCTACATATTTTTAAAATCCACAACATTAGAAAAGGATATCTGCTTATGCTTCTTGGAAAGAAAGTAGTAACTAAGGTTGACAGTGCCCAGCCTAGAAGTCAGCTGCAGGCAATTCTCTCAAACGCTGACTGGTTTTTGCTTCTCTCTGGGCAAGGGAGCACCAAAGGCTGGCGATACATAGCAGCTTATAAGAAAGGGGAGGCTTTGTGTTAACCCATCCAATACATGGGCATGGATAGAAAATACCTGGGAAGAAAAGCATGGTGGAAAAGAAATAGATACTAATACCCCGTTAAATCCTTTCTAGTGGTATCTGAAGTGAGTGGAGGCCAAAAAGAGAAACATGACATAAGGGGAAGCCCCTTTGCTGGGCCTCTCAGAAGGCACCAGGCTTCCTAGGATTCTTAGGAAGAGAAGCTCATTAACAGCGTCAGATATCCCAGCTGTAACTTCTAGACATGAACATCCTCCAACACTGAAGGGTTAAAGGTAAGCAGCCCAATCACTTGTTATCCTGCAATTTCTGTAAACAAAAGCTGATTTTTCTAAAACTTAATGCTAATTTCTACCAAGAAGACAGGAAACATAGCTGACCTCCAAATCTGAAGCTTACCACCTTGCCGTTTCTTATTATGTCTTGTATTATGGCTTCCTATTTCTTTTACACTTCAGTTGGAACTCTGTAAGAGAATGATGTCTTCCGAGTGGCTAAAAATAATTTTATAGTAATAATAACAGTGGCTAACTTCTAAGTGCTTAATGCGTTGCTGGCCATATATGAAACTCTTCATTTGCTGCTCTTAGGCTTTACAATGACCTTTTCCGGAGTAGAAAATGGAGGCACAGAAAGTTTAAATAGCTTGCTTGCAGGGAGGAAACGTGCAGGGATGGGAAGAGTGAAGCCCTAGAGTCCATGCTCCTAACCACTAGGCTACACTGTGAAGTGGCTATTTACCCCCAATCTCCAACTACTCCATATAAGATTAGAGAACTCAGCCGGGTGCAGTGGCTCACACCTGTAATCCCAGCATTTTGGGAGGCCAAGGCGGGTGGGTCACTTGAGGTCAGGAGTTTGAGACCAGTCTGGCTAACATGGTGAAATCTCGTCTGTACTTAAAATACAAAAATTAGCGGGGTGTGGTGGTGGGCACCTGTAATCCCAGCTACTCAGGAGGCTGAGGTGGGAGAATGGCTTGAACCCGGGAGGTGAAGGTTGCAGTGAGCCAAGATCATGCCACTGCACTCCAGCCTGTGTGACAGAGCAAGACTCCATCTAAAAAAAAAAAAAAAAAGATTAAAGGACTATGCCTGGAAGTGCCATGAAAATGGAGGAAAATGCCAGGCGGTTGGCACAGGCATTTCATGAAAACTTCTAGAAATAAAATAAGGGGAAATGTATGTTTAAAATACACACACAAAACCAATTTTCATATGGTAAGAGGTGGTTTGAAATAATCAGTTCTGAGTGTGTATTTCAAACTCATATTCCACCCCTGCCACCCATTTTATTTCCAGAAGTTCCCATGAAACATGTGTGCCAACTGCACTATCACGGTACTTCTAGGCATAGTCCCCTACTCTTACATGCGGTGGGTAGGGACGTGGAGGCGCAAACAGTGAATCAGGAAAAGCAAAACCTACTGGAGCAAATGCCATCTAGAACTAGTTACTTCCATTTTAGATATATTTGAATGTCATTTCATTTTTTTGTCTTGAACAAAATATATTTATTACCTTATAGTCTAGGATGCAATATGGCCCATTAACCAAGTAATTAAAACCAGTTGTGATGAGTTAAGTAAAGGGGAATCACAAAAAAGCAGATGAAAATGCTTAAGACTGTGATATGGCCAGAAGTGAGCTGTGAGGTACAGTGAACAAATTCAAAACTTATTTTTTTTCTCCAATCCTCCTTTTTTGAATTTGAGAAAAAAATGCTAGAAGGAATAAGAAATGGATCATAGATAATTTGTGTAGGTGAAAATGTAATTTACCTCAAATCATTATTATGAGTAAACACTTCTTTGGGGCAACAATATTGTTTTCTCAGAATGACTGCCAAGTGTGTTGATATTTCTGAAATCCAACCTTAACCTGCCATTTTCTTTCTTTAATTTCCTAGACTCAATATTCTCCTCCACCATCTCTAATTCCCTTCCACCTTATATACTCTGTCTCTCCCTAAAGGGTGTGAAAATGGAATGAGTGCATTCTTCTTTCCTTCTCATTCATATTAAATAATGAACTAAGGAATTTTACAATAAATCATTTATAAAGAAGAAATAGAAACCATATTAATAGCATTTTTTTTTTTACCATAAATCTTAATCAGAATGTTAACACCCGGCAAACATAGATGACATCTAAACTAGTAAGAAAAACCATGTAAGTTTGCCTGATTTTTTACATAGAAGCAACAAGAATATTACTTTATGATATGGGTCTTCTTAAGTTTACTTTTCTGGAAGTTACCATAGGGATCTCAGATGGACTTTTAAAAGCCTTTATTATTTGCTATTTCAAGGCTTCGGTTCTTAGCCAAGCTGAAGAATTTCTCTCCACCTGATTTTACCAGTAGCATCTATAATCAGCAAATTCCTCTGTCCTTGAGTTCCCTAAAATACCCTGCCCTTCCTGTCCTTCCCAGCATTGATCTTCCTTACTTACCTGTAGACAGCCTACAAGCCGGGTACCACATCAGCTTCCCTGGGAGAATTTTCCAAGTGTTGGTTCTTTAGTTCCTCAAAATTGTCTGATCGTATCTGATTAAATGAACATCTTTCCCAAATATGACATTCCAGGCAAGGCCTTAATTACGTAACCAATTTTTCCAATTATGGTCTGGTAAACAAAGAACAGTTTCTTATTGAATATTTGCTAATAAGTATATTGCCATGAAAAGTAAGAATACTTGATAATAGTTTGTGAATTCAAGCGGTAGGTGGAAAGGGTCAGTGAGAAAAATATATTATTTAAAAATATTTTATTACTGTTTACAAAAGCAAATGGATAAGGAGTTATGGGGTACAGATAGCTTAAGAAAGAATTTCCTTATATATCCAGAAAATACAGCATTAAAACAACATCAACAATATTCCAAACACATAACTTCAATCATCCCTCTATTCATTCATTCATTCCTATGTAATTAATTCTTGTTCTGTGGTAGCTTGGGTTAGCAGTTTTATGAAGCCTTCTGCTTCTCCATTAGAGTTCTGAAAATCCTGACTCAAGCCTCAGGGACAGACTAAAAGTTGCTAAGCACAGAAGCCTATATGAAAGTCTATTTTTAGAAGTGTCAATAGTTTAAAAGCACATGGTACAGTTCTTTTCCATCAGTTTCTGAGATAGTCATCATTTGAAGGCAGCAACTCTGGAGGGTAGCTGATTGCCGAGTCTTCGGGAAAGCATTAGAGGAAAACACACCCCATCTGTAGATGATAAAGTCTTAAAACAACGTGGTAAGTTGATTACTGATTATTTTCAAAGTGAAAGGCCTGATGAGCGTTCATAGCAAGAATAATGCAACTGACAAGAAAGTTTGCTTATTTCTGTGGCATGCAAAATAAAAGTTTTAGACAAAATGTCTATAGGGACAACTAGCCAATTTTCAATGTCTACAAGGACTATGATTAGCCAGTTTTCCATGTCAGTATGTGTTACATTTGATTAAAAAGAATGAAAATAATTTTTACATGTAATAATCTTGAGACAAAATATACCAAGAGTATGTTAAGACTATACCAATATGAATATTTCAAGAATATCAATTAGAGATTCAGCAAGTCTAGAGTGAGTCCTAAATATCTACATTTTAGTAAAACTTCACAGCTAAGTCTAACATGCATCCCCAGTTAAAAACCACTGGCCAAGAAGCTGCTAGTTTCAAATTAAATAAGTAATTTTGTGGCCAAGTTTCATATAATAAAATGATGACTGATTACCCTATAGGGTTTTTGACTGACATCATCAGACAACTGCAACTGATAAGTATAGGAAACCTCATCAGAATTATTTCGTATTATTTCAGTGTTTTCCTTGAGGTTCAAATATATTAAAAATAAAGGCATCGGCAAATCTCCGGGGACTTTTCATGAAGCACAGAATTTCTAAAGTGTTACATTGGTAACATTTTACCTATGCAAATGTGCAAGATTTACCCCACCTAAAGAAAACAGCATGATCGGTTCTCCCTCTCCTCTCTCCCCTCTCCGTCCTCTTTCCACGGTCTCCCTCTGATGCCCAGCAGAAGCTGGACGGTACTGCTGCCATCTCCGCTCACTGCAACCTCCCTGCCTGATTCTCCTGCCTCAGCCTGCTGAGTGCCTCCGATTGCAGGCGTGCGCCGCCACGCCTGACTGGTTTTCGTATTTTTTTGGTGGAGACGGGGTTTCGCTGTGTTGGCCGGGCTGGTCTCCAGCTCCTAACCACGAGTGATCTGCCAGCCTCGGCCTCCCGAGGTGCCGGGATTGCAGACGGAGTCTCGTTCACTCAGTGCTCAATGTTGCCCAGGCTGGAGTGCAGTGGCGTGATCTCCCCTCGCTACAACCTCCACCTCCCAGCCGCCTGCCTTGGCCTCCCAAAGTGCCGAGATTGCAGCCTCTGCCCGGCCGCCACCCCGTCTGGGAAGTGAGGAGCGTCTCTGCCTGGCTGCCCATCGTCTGGGATGTGAGGAGCCCCTCTGCCCGGCTGCCCAGTCTGGGAAGTGAGGAGCGCCTCTTCCCGACTGCCATCCCGTCTAGGAAGTGAGGAGCGTCTCTGCCCGGCCGCCCCGTCTGAGAAGTGAGGAGCCCCTCTGCCCGGCAGCCGCCCAGTCTGAGAAGTGAGGAGCCCCTCCGCCCGGCAGCCGCCCCGTCTGGGAAGTGAGGAGCGTCTCCGCCTGGCAGCCGCCCCGTCCGGGAGGTGGGGGACAGCCCCCGCCTGGCCAGCGGACCCGTCCGCCGTCCGGGAGGTGGGGGGCGCCTCTGCCCGGCCGCCCCTTCTGGGAAGTGAGGAGCCCCTCTGCCCGGCCGCCACCCCGTCTGGGAGGTGTACCCAACAGCTCATTGAGAACGGGCCATGATGACGATGGCGGTTTTGTCTAATAGAAAAGGGGGAAATGTGGGGAAAAGATAGAGAAATCAGATTGTTGCTGTGTCTGTGTAGAAAGAGGTAGACATAGGAGACTCCATTTTGTTCTATACTAAGAAAAATTCTTCTGCCTTGGGATGCTGTTGATCTATGACCTTATCCCCAACCCGGTGCTCTCTGAAACAAGTGCTGTGTCCACTCAGGGTTAAATGGATTAAGGGCGGTGCAAGATGTGCTTTGTTAAACAGATGCTTGAAGGCAGCATGCTCGTTAAGAGTCATCACCACTCCCTAATCTCAAGTACCCACGGACACAAACACTGCGGAAGGCCGCAGGGTCCTCTGCCTAGGAAAACCAGAGACCTTTGTTCACTTGTTTATCTGCTGACCTTCCCTCCACTATTGTCCTATGACCCTGCCAAATCCCCCTCTGCGAGAAACACCCGAGAATGATCAATTAAAAAAAAAAAAAAAAAGAAAACAGCATGATCTTTTCCCTGTAGGTAATGAATGAATAATACAATTTTAAAGTTAAGAATTACTCATATTGCTTAGTAACAAAAACAAAATCCAATTTATGTTAATACATTGAAAAATAGATGCAAAGTTAATATTCAACACAAAAAAAGTGAGTTCTGCGTTAGATCTCTGCAGAGCTGCCACTAGAGGGCACTATAAACAGATTACAGAATAAATCCCCTGGACCTTGTCTTTTTTGGTACAGAGCTTGACTGTTGAATCTTAAACTGTTAGTAACAGTAAGAAGGTACATATCTTTGAGACTTGGTGAATGTGTAACCTAATATCTAGTTGCCACACCAGCTCCATGGATATTATTTAGGGGATTTCTGCCAGGGATGGAGGTGCAGAAAGTCATGTTGGAGGACTCCCTCTTGTGCAACATTAAACTAGACCCTTCACCTCAGGCTTCAATTACTTTAATAGCTTTTCAAATATTATACTACATATATAATATAGTATAATATATCTATATCTCCTTATTAAACCTTAGGCTAAATACACAAATGTATATTATTCTCTAATTTTCTATTGCATTATATATGTATATAACATATGTATACATTATATGCATATAATTACATATATTATATATATTAACATAATATATAATATATAATATATAATTATATATTATATGTATTACATGTATATGTATATAATATACATATACATGTATATTATACATACATGTATATATAATATATACATAGTATACATATACATTTATTATATATAATACAATAGCAAATTAGAGAATAATATACTTATTCTCTGATTTATGTACTTACCGTAAGGTTTAATAAGGAGATATAGATATTTGCTTCAGATACAATCATGGGTTGCTTAACAACAGAAACTTATTCTGAGAAATGCATCGTTAGGTGATTTCATCATTGTGTGAACATCATAGAGTGTACTTATACAAACCAAAATAGTAGAGCCTACGACACACCTAGGCCACATGGTGTGGCCCATTGCTCCTAGGCTACAATCCTGCACAGCATGTTACAGTGCTGAACACTGTAGGCAATTTAACAGTGGTATTTGTATATATAAATATATCTAAACATAGAAAAGGTACAGTAAAAAGACAGTACTATAATCTCATAGGACCATGTCATATGTGTAGTCTATTGGCCAAAATGTTATCATGTGGTATACGATTGTATTTTTAAGAAATAAAAGACTACAGATACAACGAAAGGCTTTTGAACTCTCTCTCGGTTCTATTGCTTCCCTCCCTCTCTGTTTAACAATTTCAGATTAAACCACTATTTTGAAATTGATATGTGTACTTCCCACCCTATGTTTAATACCTACACTACATATAAGGAGGTACTGTTCATATTATGTTCTATTGTTATGTTCCAAGGGACATTGTTCTTTCCTTCCATTTGGATTGTTTTCTTGATCCTTGCTACTGATTTGGAAATTTTTTGTTTTCTTTCTACTCTTTTAGTATATATTTTTGGGCTAGTAAACATGTTACATCATTTAATGACCTCAGAGTCTTAAATATGGTCTTCCCTACTCCCATTCTTCATGTCATCTATCATTTGTTCTTTTGTTTTTTCATCATTGCTCATCACCTATAAATATTTTTGCCTTATGTTTGAGTGTTGGTAGTGGGAGGAGCATCTCTCTCCATCAGCTCAGTTCACTGGGTTCTTGGAATTCCACAGATAACCTTCTAATTGGTCTTCTCTCCAACCCACTGAACACCACTAATTTTTGTGAAGTATAGTTTTTTCATTATACCTCTTTACCACCTGTGAACATTATACTACTTTCTAGCTCAAGTGCTCATTTATTATGTTTGGAACCATATAATATGTCCCATCCTATCCTTTCTAACTTGTCTCACTGTTTCCAACATGAATCCCCTAGTCTAGGTCATGATCCTTCCTCTCCGGTCCACAATACCCTCTGTGTTGATTGATACACTTGTGCTTTTTATTATGCCTACAGGCAATTCTTTCTCTTCTTTTTCTCTATCCTAATCCTATATTTCCTCCTAAATCTGTTTAAGGTCCAGTTTGTGAGAGAGTCTTATCCTAGTTACTCCATATCTATTCATCTTTATCTCTTTTCTCATCTTTTAAGACTCTAAAAGTCTATGATCCAATTTTACATTGATCATATCATCTTTTTTAAACTCTAATTTTTTTAAAGGATCAGTCCCTCTTGATTAGAAAACAGAGTTGGTTGTTTATTCGCTGTTTCATTTAACTGACAGATGCAATAAGCATTTATTAATTTGAGTTCAATTTTAAAACACTTTAGCAATTAAATACAAAACATTTGTATTCTGTTTGTAGAGAGTTTACTGGGCGAGCTCTGTCAGTGATTTCCAATTAAATCAGGGCTATCTCCCTTCCTTGTTAATTTACATCACCGTTACAGTCATTCAAATATCAAGTGAGAATGTATGCACAAGTTTCTGTGCTGTGAATCATGGAGAAAGGCAGAGACACTGGTCACAAAAGCCCACCTATCCATTAGATGTCACACACAAGAGGTGGTAGAATTTGGACTCAGACTGTCTCAGTTTGAATCTCAGTTCAACCACTTCCTGGCTATATGACCTTACCAAGCTCTTATTCTCCATGCCTTAGTTTGATGTATAAATAAAGACAAATGGCCAACCTCCTGGTGCAGCGTTCACTGGGAAACACTAATGGATACAGGAAAATAAATACAGTATGCCACCCTTCCCCATCTGAGTTTTCACTTGCTATGAACAACCACAGTCCAAAAATATTACATACAATAAGATATTTTGAGACAAACAATGTTCACATTAACTTTTATTATAGCATGTTGTTATAATTCTTCTGTCTTATTATTAGCTATCGTTATTAGTCTCTGCCTAATCTATTATATAAATTAAATTTTATCATAGGTATATATATGAAAAAACATAGTATATGTAGGGTTTGGTATTATTTATGGTTTCAAGCATCCACTAGGGGTCTTGGAATGTATCCCCCTCAGATAAGGGGGCACTAGTGTAGGTGTTTGAGTCTCCAAGTAAGTCAAAGACAGCACATAGCAATCTGGTCTTCCTGGATGTCAGACTTCAGGAGAGCGGACTCCCCGCCTTGCCTTGTGTTGCTTTTAAGCTACATGATTAGGAAAGTCTAGGCCCTTCCTTGGTGTGACCAATACCGGGATGGAATACACCAGCAACATGATGGGGTAGAAGTTTGCCTCCAGCCCTATCCTTCCAGCTCAGCACTGGCAGTTGAGGTTAGCACCAGGGAGCTGGTGTGCAAAGCAGTGGCAGGATCTACCACCTGAACCTTCATGGTTGGGGAAGCCCCAGCCCCTGCCTGGCAAGAAAAGGACTCAGGCTGTCTGGATTCTAATTTCTGTTCAACCACATACTGGCAAGACTTGTGGGCAAGCCTTGCTTTGGGCTACAAGCCAGAGTTTAAGGCAATTCATTCTGATTGGTTTCCAGGGTATCCTGGGGTAAGTCACCTCCTTTTTCTGGAAGGCCAGCCTGTAGGGGATCATGAGACCAATTAACTCCTACTTCTCACTTTCCTTATCTGTAACAGGGATAATAATACTACCTACCCCCAGGGGGTTGGTGTGAGTTTAAATGGTTTAAACATATAGTATGCATAAGAGTGGGTGGTACATGCTAAGTGCTCAATAAGCATTATGTCTTATGTGTGCATTTAATTACAACACAAGTGCCTTTGAAGAGATACTATCCTATGTGAGTTCAGAGTGAATCACTAACTGGAATTACCAGAAATATTTATCTACATCAGTCCATAGTTGGTGTCCCCTCAAATCTGCTTATGCAGAATTGCATACCTTGTTGTGAGCCTCACTGTCTGGATTCTACAGTCTGCCTTTTCTATCTGTTTGTTTTGATGTCTAGAGCCTGAGGCCCATCCACATTCTCTAAACTTCACTTCTCCTGGCTTGTCTGAATGACTAAGCCTCACTGTTCCTCACAGACATCCCAGATCTCCTGGGGACCTTAGCTTCACCCAAGGCTCTGCTACTGCGACTACTCTTTGCCTTAGTGAACCCTAGAATCTTTTATTAACCTTAGACTGAACTTTACTGTGGATATATGTTTTTTGTTGTTGTTGTTTGCTTTTGTTTTGAGACAGGATCTCTCTGTGTCACCAAGGCTAGAGTGCAGTGGAGCAATCATGGGTCACTGCAGCCTCAACTTCCTAGACCTAACCAATCCTCCCACCTCTGCCCCCCAAGCAGCTGGGACTACAGGTGTATATAACCACACCTGGCTAATTTTTGTTTTTGTATTTGTATTTTGGTAGAGATAGGGTTTCTCCATGTTGCCCAGGCTGGTCTTGAACTCCTAGGCTCAAGCAATCCTCCTGCCTCAGCCTTTCAAAGTGTAGGGATTATAGGCATGAGCCGCCACACCCGGCCGAATCAGCCATTTAATCAAACTGTGTTTATCCTCTCTCCCTCTAAAGCCCTGCCCTTAACCTTCCCTTCTTTTATCTTTGACCCTTAAACCAGGCTCTACCACCTGATGTAACTTGTTTTTATGCTTTCTAGCCTTTCCATTTTTCACCTCTTATAGCATTCCTTTGTGAATAATAAAACCAAATCATAATATTTTATGAAACATTATAAGGTACACAGTAGTTGTTAAAGGATGAGTAAGACAGAATTCTTGCTATGTAGGAATTTACAGCTTATAGGAGACATAAAATATAACAATGCTCATAATACTCCTTTATTATCCTTTCAATATCCATGGGATCTCTAGTGATGTCTCTCCTCTTCCATTTCTGATATTAGTACAGCCAGCCTTCCATCTTCATGGGTTCCCCATTCATAAAATCAACCAGCCATGGATCAAAAGTATTTTTTGAAAAGCAAAAATAAAAATAGAATAAAATAATACAGATTTTAAAACAGTACATTGTAACAATTATTTACATAGCATTTACATTGTGTGAGGTATTAAAAGTAATCTAGAGATGATTTAAAGCATGAGAGAAGATGTGTGTAGGCTATATGTAAATACTGTGCCATTTTATGTAAGAGATTTAAGCATCCATAAATTTTGGTATCCATGTTGGGTCCTGGAACAATTCCCCAGGGATATCATGGGACAACTCTAATTTGTGTCTTCTCTTTTTTTCTTGGCCTAGAGAGTAACCAATTTTAATATTCTTTTTAAAGAACTAACTTTTGATTTTGTCTATTAATTTCCTATTTTCCATTTCACTGATTTCTGCTCTAAAAATTTTTCATTGTCTTTTCTTCTCCTTATTTGGCATTTGGTTTGCTCTTCTTTTTAAGTTTTCTAAAATAGAAGTTTAGATTATTGTAGATCTTTCTTCCTTTCTAGTTTATGTATTCAATGCTATAGATTTCCTTCCAAGTACTGTTTTTGCTGCATTATGCAAATTTTAATGAGTTGTATTATCATTTTCATTTAGTTTGAAACGTTTTTTAAGTTCTCTTGAGATTTCTTTTTCTTATCCATATATTATTTAGAAGAGTGTTTCTTAATCTCCAAGTATTTGGGATTTTCTAGCTATCCTTCAGTTATTATTTTTTCATAAGCAGGAGCTGAGGCCTCTATCTTTCTGTTATTGATTTCTAGTTTAATTACAATGTGGTCTGAAAGCAGATGTGTGATTTCTAGTCTTTTAAATTGTTAAGGTGCATTTTATGGCCTAGAATGTGGTGTATTATGGTGAATGTTCCATGTGAGCTTGAGAAGAATGTGTAAGGTGCTGCTCTTGGATGAAGCAGTCTACAGATATCAATCATATCTAGTTGATTGGTACTGCTACTGAGTTCAGCTATGTCCTCACTGATTTCCTGCCTGCTGGATCTGTCATTTCTTATTAAGGTGTGTTGGATTCTCCAGCTATGATACTGGATTTATCTATTTCTCCTTGCACTTTTATCTGTTTCTGCCTCACTTATTTTAATGCTCTGTTGTTAGCCACACACACGCTAAGAATAATTAAGTCTTCTTGCACTGTTTACACCTTTATCATTAGTTAATCCCCCTCTTTAAACCTGATATTTTTTCTTGTGGTGAAAAAATATAACAATATAAATTTCTTTATAATAGAAGTGTGTAGGGGGCAGCCAAGAAGTATAATTCCCACTGAAAAAGGGATGCATGGGTCAGAACTTATTTTTTATCGTTTATCATGTGCCAGGTACTGGGTCTAAGAAACGGGGGCAGGGATTGTTTAGGCATGACAAGATTGGAGGCTGGATGCATGAAGTTGGTAGCAATAAATAAGAAAAAAGCTTGTGTCTATATGTGCTTTGTATATCTAGTCTATCTACCTACTTATCTATCTATCTATCTTGCTGAATCAGTTCAGAATGAATGAGGCATTGACATTTTATTCCTTAATAGTTCAATGTACATCTAAAAAAAAAAACAAAAAAACTGAGCATTCTCTGATCTCACAAGACAATTACATCTAACAATCAACAGTAATTCTCTAATCTACTCTGTACGCATCATGCTTTATTCTCCCTTTGCCTTCCACCTCCAGATGCATTCTCCACTTTTTTCTGTTTTGCTCTCAGCTCCAAAAGGCTGATTTCTACAGACTGCCATGGGTGGTCAGGACTCCAACTGGGGTCAGCCAATTGGAGGCACCTACAAGGCATCAGAGGCCAATGGGGAGCACTGGCAAGAGATCAGAGGGTGGGAGAGTGGCTAGGATACTCTCTCTGCTCCTCCCTGCTGAGTTCCTGGTCCGGTACTGGCTGCATCTGCCACTGTATCCCTTGTGAAGCTGTGCTCTGTTCAGCAGCTCCAGCTGTGACTAGACCCTCATAACTGCCCCCATGCCTGCTCCTTTGGGTCTAACAGCAGTTGGTGACGGCTTCCCTGCTGCGCCCTGGGTGCCTCAGCACCCCCTATTGATTCCATTAGCTCTGCCTACATCCCTCAATAGTCCCTTCTTTAACTGATTCATGATTAAGTTCTTTTGAGTTTGCCATCGGTTTCCTGCGAGGACCCTGCCTGATATTTGAATATTCCATATTCAAAATTCACCATTAACCCAAAGTGTTTTTAAAGCTTTTTTTAAAAACCAAAATCCACTCGAGAATCCCATGTTGAATTGGTTTTGCCTGTTTAGTCCCTTAACCTAGCACCTCTTCCTTTTTTCCTTGTCATTAACTTTTTTTTTTGAGACCATAACAGCTGTCTTATTCTGTCCCATATTCTGACTGTGTTCAAGTGTACCTTAATTTGTTCTTCTCTGCTTTGAATTTCCTTTAACTTGAATCTAATCCAGCCTTTAGATTCCATTTCCATCTTAAACATTATCTCTTAAATATTATTGACAGGTGCTGTCATATAATTTATAAAGCATTACCTCAGAAGTCACACAGCATCATTAATAGTGGGACAATCAGACAGTAAGTTACCTAGTGATAATAGCCATATTTCTCCATGGTAAAGGGTACTTTTTCCTCCATTTGCTATTAACAAGTAATAGCAAATTACTTGTTATTTTAAGAGTGATACTTTGGTGCTTTTTGAATATCTGGTTCTCTGTTGACTGTTCAACTAACAGTTTTAGCATTCATTATTGATCCTTGTTTGGATTGATTATTTCATAATGTCTTGCAAAAATATTTTCTATTTCCATCATTATTTCTACATTTATTATCTAGCATTCTTTTGTATACAAAAGCTTTAGTTTAATAACGGGAGCTATTTATTTTTCCTGACTACAGGTGTTATGTAAAAGCAGAATAATTCCTAATTTGGCCCCCTTTAATTACTTACTCTGAAATTAGATAATCAATGTAATGCCATTACTAATATAAACTGTCTATATTGGGTTTCATTAATGAGCTCTCATAATTCTGTGCAATTAAGCTTGGTTATCAGGGAAATTGAATTCTATATCTTCTCAAACACAATAAATTCAGCTTTGTCTGCATCTTCTTACCTTTTATTATTGCTGCAGAGATGTCTGCACCAGCCCTGGTCATCCATACATTACTAGCACTAATAGATACAGACCTCTGGTACTGTGGTAGCACAAACCCGATGAACAAAACCCACCATCAATAGCTGGTATTTACACCACAATTAGACTGTGCATCTCGTAAGAGCGCTCAGAAGGCATTCAAAAGGGCTATCATCTCTTTCCTGTGTAAGCTGTTAGTCTCACAAATCTTTGATCAGGAGACCCTCAAAGCTCAGCTGTACTGTTACATTGCTTTCTCATGCTGAAATAAGCCATTTTGCTTCCCTAAGTGCTTCTGTCTGAAAAAAATAATGGATTTTTTAAAGCTAAGTGAGACTTCTGGGTTCTGTTGGATTTTCATGAGTGATCATGTAGGGGCTGGCCATTTGTTATCCTCAAGTGCACTTTTGGCTGTCTCCTTCACTCCCTATATGCAGTCACAGGTATCTGCTACATGTAGTAACAGACTTTCGCCAAGCTCTCTTTCAAATACTCAGTGCTAGTCAGAGTTCCTAGCCTCATCTGTATGGCTCTGGGCTTTTCTCTGCAGCTGCCACCTCTTAGTAGCTGTTCCTCAATTGCAAACACCACAGCAGAGGGGAGAGAATCAGACAGAAAGAAAAGGCTGACATGGCCATTCACCAATTAACAAAGTCTTTCTCCAATAAAACTAACAATAATTAGCCGAAATCCCTAACATCCCAGTCATCATCACAAATAAATCTCTTTACTCATTGAGACAACATAGAGTGAGCCATATATGCCAAAAACATCTAGGCTAAAGGATGTACAAAACAAAGTTGTGATAAGGTCTGCCTGGCCATTGGCTTATTTGCTCCCAGATCCATTCGTTGTCTTTCCCCTGTCTGTTCCATGTTACAGGGGCTATCCTCTGCAAACTACAATTCCCAGTTTATTAATTTTCTATTACTATATAACAAATTACTGCAAACTTTGCAGCTAAAAATAACTCCCATTTACTATCTCATAGGTCTATACTTCAGAAATCTGGGTTAATTTGGCTGGTTCTCTGTTTAGAAAGCCCAAGTCAAGGTGTGAGCTGGACTCTTATTTTGAGACTCTGGGGAAGAATCCACTTTCTAGTTCATTCTGATTGTTGGCAGAATGTCGTTCCTTACAGCTATAGGACTCAGGTTGCTTTTCCTTGCTGGCTGTCGGCAGGAGACCAGGCCTCGCTCAGTCATTGACTGGGAGAGGTGGAATGGGTTTAGAGGAGGGGCAGGGTGGGTTGAGGAGTGGACCGTGATGAAACTCATTGCTGGGGGCTGTTAGATAATACTCCTCCTCTCAGCTGGGCAATAAGTCCTTTCTGAGGAGTATCTAAGCCGGGGGTTGGTAACTGTATATATAGCCTGCTGCCTATTTTGGTACAGCTCCCCAACCTAAAAGTAGATTTTTACATCTTTAATGGTTACATTTTATATTTTTTTTATTTATTTTTTGAGATAGGGTCTTACTTTGTTGCCCAGGCTGGAATACAATAGCATGATCATGGCTCACTGCAGCCTTAACCTCCTGGGCTGAAGTGATCCTCCTGCCTCAGCCTCCTGAGTAGCTGGTACTATAGGTGCAAGCTACCATTTTTTTTTTTTTAAGAGTGAGAGAGATGGTGTTTCACTGTGTTGCTCAGGCTAGTCTCAAACTCCTGAGCTCAAGAAATCCTCCTGCCTAGCCTCCCAAAATGCTGGGATTATAGGCGTGAGCTACTGTACTCTTAGCACTTACATAATATCTTGATTTTGCTGCTTAGCTCTCACAGGTTGAAATATTTACTATCTGGCCCTTTACAGAGAATAATTCATGGGCCCCTGAATTTTATGCTGGGCATCTTTGTGTCTGTTCAACCCTGGCAGGTCAGAATAGAGGGCATGGTGAGGGGGACCCTGATACTGTAATTGAGGAAGGGAGAAAATGGGAGACATATCGAGTAGAAAAAAACCCAAAACCCAGAAACTTGATAGCAGGGCATGCATAAAAAAGTGAGACTGTCATTTAAAACTTCCTGGAATGGAGTATAATTTTTTAGGTCTTTGCTAATTTGTTGTAATAAAAATATTCTTGTTTTAATTTGCATATGATTTGTCTACTAATAAAGTTGGAATTGGATCTCTTTTCATATGTTAATTTAAAGAATTGCAAATGACAGCCACAAATAAAATGAACAGATTTCTGAACCAAGGATAGAAACAAAATAGTTAATATCCATATACCTAAAATAATCTACAAAATGGAAAACATTAAGGTTCCTACCAAAAAGTGAACAAATGTTTATGCTTTTAAATTTGTTAATACTTGAAAACAGAAACAAATTTTGAAGCATAGCTTCTGAGTCCAAAACCTTGTAGTTGAGCATTTTGAAATATCTAGGGTAGTTCCCTAGTACTTCTACCCGTTCACTTCTCTACTCATTTGGCTAAACTAAATAGTTTTATTTCTAAAGAATATTTATGTTATCAAAGAAGCAGAAAAAAATTTTTCCTAAGGAAAAATGGAGTCAAGAATACCAAGTTTTATATTTGCAATAATGATATTTTCTCTCAAAGAAATTGCAGGAAAAAAATTTATAACTATTAGTGCACAGCTAGAAAATTGAAATGGCACCAAGAAAAACCTACGTGATTGCAATCAGCTCTTGTTCAAGAGTAAAATCCCCTTTAGTGCCTGAATTGTGATTTTTAAATATCATTCTCCACTGAAAGAAATTCCTTTTGAGAAATAGTTGATTTTAGGTCCACATCAGGACATTTACAAAATGAGTAAGACATAATTTTCTGCCAGAAAGCAGGGAAATAATCAAACTTTAAAGAGGTCATGTCAAAAGTACACAGTACCTAAACTGAAAAGGCTTCTGCTGGCAAAGTTGTGACAATTCAAGCCAAAAGGAACAATATCACTGCTTGAAACATAAATATATAAACATTCAGTAGTTCACAACAATACTCAGGGATAAATGCATTGGTCACCATCTGAGTTGGCTAGGGCACCACCTCTGCTCTCAATATTTTTTGTGTTTGTTTTGAGATGAAGTCTCCCTCTGTTGCACAGGTTAGCGTGCAGTAGTGTGATCTCAGCTCACTGCAACCTCTGCCTCCTGGGTTCAAGCGATTCTCCTGCCTCAGCCTCCTGAGTAGCTGGGATTACAGGTGTGCGCCACCACACCCAGCTAATTTTGTATTTTTAGTAGAGATGGGGTTTCACCATGTTGGCCAGGCTGGTCTCAAACTCCTGACCTCAAGTGATCCACCTGCCTCGGCCTCCCAAAGTGCTGGGATTACAGGTGGGAGCCACTGTTCCTGGCCTACTCTCAAAATTAATAAAAGAAAAGAATCAAGATTTTACCTTTCCGGCATAAGCTGCGTTTCCATTTATCCAAAGACTTGAGGTCATGTGCTTCACAGAATTCCAGCTAACAAATGCAGAAGAAATGATAGGCTTAGAAAATCACTATCTTTCAATTTTAGTGAGATACTATGGATCTAGGATAATCAATGGTTGATAAATATTGTAAAGGAGGGATCCAGCTGCCACTTCCTAATACACTGATCAATTTTAGCATCACTCAAGTTAGATAGGCCTTGACACTGTATTTCAAGATACAATGCCATAGGAACTATAAAGCTCCACTTACAAAGTATTCATACCAAATTGAACATGTTTTGAGATCTAACAATAAGTTTATAGGAAATATGAGGAATAAAGGAACTACTTTTTAAAACCATCATGAGAAAGCAATCAGCCAAATTCAAATATGGAATACTCTGTGGTATGAAGAATGGACTTCTCCAACAAATCAACTGTATTAAAAAACAGCAGAAGGGTATAGAATAAAATACATAGCAGATATAATAATCAAATGTAATATTTAGGCCATATTTGGATCCTAATTTGAACAAACCAGCTGTAAAAAGCATCTGAGACTATCACAAAATCTTTGTTTTTTTTTTTTTTTGAGACGGAGTCTCGCTCTGTTGCCCAGATTGGAGTGCAGTGGCGCTATCTCTGCTCCCTGCAAGCTCCACCCCCCGGGTTCATGCCATTCTCTTGCCTCAGCCTCCCAAGTAGCTGGGACTACAGGTGGCCACCACCACACCCGGCTAATTTTTTTGTATTTTTAGTAGAGACGGGGTTTCACAGTGTTTGCCAGGATGGTCTCGATCTCCTGACCTCGTGATCCGCCCACCTCAGCCTCCCAAAGTGCTGGGATTAGAGGCGTGAGCCACCACGCCCGGCCTGACTATCACAAAATCTTAACATAGTCTAGGTATTACATGAAATGAAAAAAACCACTGTACATTTTGTTGAGTAGCATCATGCCATGGTGGTTGCGCGGGGAGAAAAAATAGTCTATCAGTTAGCAACGCTCCAGCCAGTCTAAACTTCCCTCAAGGCCAATGAGGACTCTTTAGAACACAAAAGAAATCACATGGGCTCTAAAACAGTCTGGTTCTATCCGAAGCAGCATTTCTTTCCTTTCATGCAACAGTATCTCATAAGTGACAGGTAAACTGGGTACTGAAGATCATGATGCAGAATTTGTGGTGGTGAATATGCGATTTTTGCCAACCCATCATTTGAGGTGATCAGGGTAAATTTTTTTACTGGGAGGAAGAAAAATCTAAGAAATATATGAGTACGTTAGGGAAAAACCTGTATATTCCATACAGTGAAGACCTTCAATGAGGTAGTGATTCTTGAAGCCACTAAACCAGCCACTAAGTTTTCTATTATATTAAACTATCTGGTGAAGCTGTGAGTGCAGTTGAAGATGCTTTGAAGAGACATCCCTCTGTATTGAAACCCTAGATCAGAATTCTAATGTCGATGCCTATGTTCTCTATTGGCAGTGAATGCCCCAAGGACCTACAAGAAGCCTGAGCCCCAGGATATAAGGCTGCAAAGGGCTGTCTGTGATGCTAAAGGCAAATGTTTACAGAGATTCAGCCATGCTAGTATTTCTATTTGTATCACACTCTCAGGTTTTTTACTTCCTAATTCTAACACCAACCCATTTTTCTCATAAGCCCTATTATTTTAAGTATACTATATTGCTAACTGAAGAGTGTTTTTTTTTTTTTTTTAGGAATGCATATGATGTCTTAGCAAAGATAACTGTGTACCAAAGTTAAAATTTTGGCCACTTATTAGAAGCCTAACATTGAACAAACCACTAATCTTCTCTGGACTATCTAACTAGCTTTCTAAAATTTGACAATTGGGAATATCACCTCTCTTAAAGGACTGCTAAGGTTGTACACATAAAGCACCTAATATGTCATCTAGCACATGGGAGGACTGAATAAATAGTAGTCGTTATTATCCGAGGATAAGTGTTGGTCCTCGACCTGCTGCTGCTGAACTAGGGAGCTCAACAGCAACCAAGCTGAGCAGCCTGCAGATATTTTGACATGAACACTCAGTGATTTGCCCTGCGCTCTCTTCACCTCCTCTTCCAGACCACAGAAACACAGAAACACAACTAGTCTTTCATTGTTCCCTCCTCTGGTCTGCAGGTTAAACCCCAAATGGAGCCACCCCTGAAACCTCAGCCTGGTTGTTACAGACATACTGAGCCAAGCTCAGAAAACTCTAAGTTCCTGCTTCGTGCAGTGTTAATGCAGGTTAACACACAGTATGTTGAGAAGCAGTCCTGGCAGCTCCCCAGCGGCTTTTCCAGATATCCCATTGCTGGTTTGATAAACCAGGTCCTAGCATATCTCCTCAGAGGAACTCCTACTTAGGAGTCCTGTGATCAGGGCCTCAGGGTCAGTCCCATCACCCCAGTGCCCTCCTCAGTGCTTCTGGCTGCAGAAGCTTGGTCAAAGGGAACCCCAGAGGGAATCCTACCCATAGCAGACACTTCTGCTAGTGAAAAGAGATACAAAAGGAACCTGGTGAGAAACTCCTAGAGCCCTTTAGTTCCTCTCCAGTATAGCTGCCCATATACATTTAATCAGACATGAGGAGAGTTTAAAAACACAGCACTGAAAGGAAAGTGGAGCCTTGGATCTAGCTCTCCTCATGGGAGCTCTCCTGAGGCTCAAGGCAAAAGGCCGGGACCCACGGCCTGGGGCTTCCCTGGTGAGGCTCCTCAGATTCCTACCCTGTCTTTCCTCCCTGGTTGCCTGGGAACTGACCAGCCTGCTTATGGCCACTTTCCTTTCCACTCAGCCTCTTCTGACAAAGGGCACCCCCTAGACTGCATCCAGCACCAGATCCCAAGGAGATTCCTTTACGGCATCATGGCGTGATTCAGAAAAGGGAAACGGAGAAACAGAGAAGTAGGTGAAGAAAGTAGGAAAAAGAAAATAAGGGGAAGAATGAGGCTAAAGTCAAAAGAAAGGCCAAGAACTTATTCATGGCTGGGGTGTCACATGTGGTCATCACCATCATATATTTCCTGATTCAAAAATTATCTAAAAGGGCTGGGCACGGTGGCTCACCCCTGTAATCCCAGCACTTTGGGAGGCCAAGGCGGGCAGATCACCTGAGTTCCAGAGTTCAAAACCAGCCTGGCCAACATGGTGAAAACCCGTCTCTACTAAAAATACAAAAATTAGGCAGGTGTGGTGGCACATGCCTGTAATTCCAGCTACTTGGGAGGCTGAGGCAGGAGAATCGCTTGAACCCGGGAGGCAGAGGTTGCAGTGAGCCAAGATCGCACCATTGCACTCCAGCCTGGGCAACAAGAGTGAAACTCCATCTCAAAAACAAAAAAAAAAAAAGAAAAAAAAATTATCTAAACATACTTAGGAAAGAATTGAAGGGTTATATCCTGAAAGGATTCACTGTTTTGTTGTGGAAATTTGGCCCTTAAGGGCTTTTGTTTCCTGTGAAAATGCATGAGCTATAAGAGTAGAAAGTTTACAGACCAAGTAAGAGATCTTCAGAGTTATTTAGGTTTTAATAAGCTTGCCTCACTCCATATATATTTTTCCAAGGGCAGTCAATCATCTAGACATGTAATGTTAATAAATGAAGTGACATTTGTATTGTCTATGTAGAAGTGACTGTTGCTTACACAAAGCTTTCTTCCAAAGAGTGTAACATTCCCATGGAACGCCCTAACAGGCAGACAGATCTTTTAATTGTTCTCAGAAAGTGCTTCCAGACTTGTAACCTCAGAGAGTGTCTTGCTTACAAGTAGTCTGAGAACAAGTTCTTACATGTTCTAGAAAGGAAGGCCCTGAAAACATAGAAGCAGCCTGTTTTCAAAAAAGGGGAAGAAAAACAGATGTCCAGTTGATTGGACAAATTAGTCCTAGGTAGAAAAAAGAATGTGAAATGCACAATAATTTGAGGGGTGAAAGGCAGTTGTGAGATGGAGAAGGTAACGATGAATGATAATTACTGTGTATTTACTTTCTGGAAGGAGAATGTAGGAAATGTTAGAGCTCAATCACTTAAAAATTCATTGGTTTTTCACCACTATTCTTGACAAAATAAAACGTCAAAATTCACACAACAGCATAGAAAAATAGATGAAACATAGGCAGATAGAAGTTGTGAGTGCCTCGTTCTATCTTGAATGTCTAGAGGCATCTGGATGTTTTAAAGATACCTTTACAAAAAAGTAAACCTTAAAAGAAGTACCTAGGCTCTTTTTTCATAAAAAAATAAAGGGGATTGCGTAAAAGATTATTGCTTAGAGATTTGGAAGAATTCCAAGAACATTCATATTCCTAAAATGAAAGCCAGCCCAATTTAAAAGTTTTATGAAAAGCTTAACTGGGGTTGTTTCTAAATTAAATCCAAGAACACTCTCAAGTTGATTTTGTCTATTTAGAATTGCCTAAAATAAAGGAAAAGTGTGAAAAACATATATTAGGAAAACTGCCAGACTTAAGTTTTTGCTTCTATCAAAAGGATTATACTGAAGGAAAGAGTCTTTGCTTCTTTATGCATGAAGAATATGTTCTGAAAATAAAGATATCGGCTATCCAAGCAAGCTTTAAAATTGCTCTTTTGTGAGATCCCATGGTATGTGGTGTAAGTACAAATACATTAGAGGTGTGTATTAATTATTGATGGCTGCCTAAAAATTTACCCCCAAATTTAAGAGCTTAAAACAGCGTTTATTACCTCACACTGTTTCTAGGGTCAGGGTCAGGGTCAGGAATCCAGGAGTGGCTTAGTTGGGTGGTTCTGCCTCCCGAGATTATCATCAAGCTGTCACCTAGGGCTGAAGTCTTCTGAGGCTTGACTGGGGCTGGAGAATCTCCTCCCAAGCTTATTCACGTGATTGACAACAGGTCTCAGGTCCTCATTACCTGAGATTCTCATTGCATGGTGGTTGGCTTCCCTTTGAGTGAGTGATGAGAGATGGTAGCCACAATGTCTTTTATAACCTAATCTCAGAAGTGACATATCATTACTTCTGCCATATTCTGTCACACAGATAAATTCTGGTACAATGTGGGAGGGGAATTATACAAGGGTATGAATACCAGGAGGAGACAATCTTGAGGGCTGGCTACCATAGTCTGCCTTCTAGGCTCCAGTGAATCAAGTCCCTCCAACATGCAAAACACGTCCACTCCATCTCAACATTTCTAAAATTCTTGTCTCATTACAGCATCAACTCAAAGTCTAGAGTCTTGTCATTTAAATCAGGACCAGGTACACAAGAGGTTCCTTAGGTATAATTTCTTAACTCTAGCTCCTTGGGTATAATTCCTCTCAATCTGAAACTAACACGCACACACATAGACACACACACACACACACACACACACACACCCCAAACACACAATGGTGGAACAGGAATAAACACTATATGCATTAATATTCAAAAAGGAAAGGTACTGGACACACTACTATGTCCCCATAGCAGCTCTGAAATCCAGCCAGGCAAATGTTGGAATCGCCTTAGGATTTAGTCCTATTTCTACGCATGAGTTATTCTCTGAGGCTTTTAGCTTCCCCTTCAGAGTCATTCTTTTTTAAAAAGAGACAGAGTCTTGCTATGTTGCCCAGGCTGATTCAAACTCCTGGGCTCAAGTGGTCTTCCCACCTTGTCCTCCCAAAGTGCTGGGGTTACAGGAGTGAGTCACCATGCTTAGCTATTCTTTCTTTTTCATGAAAGTTAGTACATGTATGCAGCTGAAATTTTTTCTTAACCTGCAGTGAAACAGGGGCAAAGTGAGTACCAAGGCCTTTTTTCATTTCATACTGTCTCTATCCCTTTGAGTTCTAGTTGGCAATGTTTCTACTAATATAATTCTTTTAAACAATTTGTGAATCTCCTATGAATTTTTGGGGGTCCATTCCATTAGACAAAAGTCACGCCCAAAAATCTTTTTGAGATAATCCCTTTCCCACCTTGTGATTCTGCTGAAAAACTATGCTCTTAAGCTTCTCAGGAGCCCTGTTTTTGAAAGAATCTGTGAGTCACAGCCTTAAAAACTTTAGAGGGCCTTTGTGTGACTAAACTGGTACTCTGAGGCACCACTTTTGATCTTTCTGAGGTCATAACAAAGGGTTTATAGTCACACCTCAGCTTCATTTTGGATTATGTTTTCATGATGGTGCCCAGGATTTGACCTCTGTCCTTCAGCCATTTCTTAATTTAGCATTTTTCACCATCTGTAAAAGCTGAGAATCTTTGTGTCTTTATGAATAGCAAATTAGATCACCCAGTTTACCAGGTACATTTCCACCACCCACATTATTGCAGACAACAATATTGCTAAGATTTATGCCACTCCATAGTAAGGATTCCCTGTTCTGTTTTCAACAAGATTTTTCTCACTTTCTTTTAAACCTCCACCAGCAGCCTGGTCAAAGTCCAAAGTTTTTCTAATGTTTTGTTCAAGGCTCCTGAGACTTTCACTGCTATGCTTCTTAAATTCTTTCCAGCTACCTCCACTGTCTAGTTTCCTAGCTGTGCCTACATTTTAGGTATTTATTATGGTAGCACCTTACTTCCAGGTATTAAAAAATATATTAGAATAACAAGTTATCCCAAAACTTGGCAGCTTAAAAAAACAAACTTTTTTTTCATCTCATACAGTTTTTGAGGACCAGGAACCCAGGAACAGGTTAGCTGAGTTGTTCAAGCTGAGAGTCTCTCACGAGTTTGCTGTCAAGCTCTCAGCCAGGGCTGCAGTCTTCTAAAGGCTTGACTGGAGCTGCAGGTTTCACTTCCAGTGTCACTCGCATGGCTACTGTCACATGGGCCTCTCCATAGGACTGCTCATTACATGCCAGAGGGCTGCCCCCAGAATGAGTGATCTATAAGAGCAGAGAGACCTAATGTCTAATGACATATTGCACTGGTCACACAAACTAACTCTGGAACCACAAGGGAGGGTGGGAATACCTGAATTGGGATTATTAGGGGGTAATTTTGGAGGCTATCACAGATATAATTGCTTTTTTTTTTTTTTTTTTTTTTTTGAGATGGAGTCTCGCTCTGTCCCCCAGGCTGGAGTGCAGTGGCATGATCTTGGTTCACTGCAAGCTCTGCCTCCCAGGTTCATGCCATTCTCCTGCCTCAGCCTCCCGAATAGCTGGGACTGCAGGCACCCACCACCACACTTGGTTAATTTTTTTGTATTTTTAGTGGAGACGGGGTTTCACCGTGTTAGCCAGGATGGTCTTGATCTCCTGACCTCATGATCCACCCACCTCGGCCTCCCAAAGTGCTGGGATTACAGGCGTGAGCCACTGTGCCCGGCCACAGAGTATAATTTTTAAAAGAACTCCTTTTCTCTCCCGTACCAGAACAAATTGAAAAGTAGATGCAATGCAAGAATCAAACAAATAGATCAAAATATTAACTTTATTATTGATAGAAGCTAAATTGGAGGAGGTGGCCTAGACATGGGGCTACAATGAGCTTCAATACTTGACCTCCAAATTAGACTTACCTACCCAGTTATAGAAAGAACAGGACTTCTCACTTATCAGATTAGCTTATCACACAGAGAGCAAAACAAAAAGCACCTCTTCTGTGTTTTTTTTCTGTGTTTTTGTGGGGTCTTTTTGTGCACAGGTGCCTGCCCCTTGTGTAATACATCTAACAAAATCTGTCCTGCCTTCTTCATTAGATCCCAGAAAGTCTAACATAGTTCTCAAGCTTTAGTATGCTGATTGCTGGGCCTGGAGAATCTCCATTCCTTTATAAATTCCCAGACAATCTTGATACAGCTGGTCTGAGAACCACACTTTGAGAACCACTGGCCAAGTACCTATGATGCACTGATGCTTATGGGCATCTCGTTTTCATTCCCAATCTCATTAGTGTCCATAAAAATATAAGATAGATTTCACTAACCCTTCCCCTGCACTTGACAGACAAGGAGAACAAGGCTCAGAAGTGAAGTCAGTGGGCCAAGCTTACATCCTGCTAGGCATGCAAAGCTAATCTTCAAACCCAGGTCCAACTCCACAGCCTGTGGTCTTCCCTCTCCACCAGGTTGCCACCAATTACTAAGGACTGAACATCAGTGCATAGTCTGAGTCTTAACAGTAATCTCCTAGAACTGTTTTCTATTAACTCCACTTTGCATCTTGTTTTTTATTTTTTTATTTTTATTATTTTTATTTGTTTATTTAGTTATTATTATTATTATTTTTTGAGACGGAGTCTCACTCTGTCGCCCAGGCTGGAGGGCAGTGGCACAATCTTGGCTCACTGCAAGCTCTGCCTCCCAGGTTCACGCCATTCTCCTGCCTCAGCCTCCTGAGTAGCTGGGACTACAGGCACCCGCCACCACGCCTGGCTAATTTTTTGTATTTTTTAGTAGAGACGGGGTTTCACCATGTTAGCCAGGATTATTACTATTTTTTAAAACTAGAACATTTATTTGCATGACTAATTGTTGACGTTCTGAAGCTAAACTGGATGCTGCAACAGCTGCTTTCTTGGGTTTAGGTGTTGTTCCTTCACAGAATTCATCCTGAATCTGAGGTGTACAATTATCATTATTATTTTTTGAGACAGAGTCTCACTCTGTTGCCCAGGCTGGAGTGCAGTGGCACAATCTCGGCTCATTGTAACTTCAGCTTCCCAGGTTCAAGCAATTCTCGTGCCTCAGCCCCATGAGTGGCAGGGATTACAGGTGCGCGCCACGATACCCAGCTAATTGTTTTGTATTTTTAGTACAGACTGGGTTTTACCATGTTGGCCAGGCTAGTCTCAAACTCCTGACCTTAGGTGATCCACCTGCCTCAGCCTCCCAAACTGCTGGGATTACAGGCATGAGCTACTGTGCCCGGCCGCAGTGTACAATTTTTAAGTGCTTCATTTGACCAGTACTGGTGGCATTTCATCTTTCAGCCTTGGCACTCAAGTTATACTTTCTCTTGCTCTTGTCAGGGTGGCCGCATTTGCAGCAGATCAACTTCTGAAGTTGGTAGGCCTTGGCGCCACTGCAGCAGCACGTTTACTTCTTATTGCAATGCTTTTCAAATGATGACTTTCTATTCATCGTCTTGTGTCTGTGGCCAAGACCAGACACTTCTCAACTTCTTGACCTGTAGTCTCAAGCACAGTTTGCTCCATTTTCATTTGTCAAACGTAATTGTACACTATGCACAATACATTCAACTGGGTAATGTCCATGCATGTTAAAAGTAGGTAAATATGTTTACCTTAAGGGGCAAGATTAAGACTATCAATTAACAATGGGCTACCATTCCAGAAGTTCCATAAAAGAAGTTAGAAAACGTCCAGCACAACAGATACCTAGCTGCTTTCCCTCCAGGTTTGCTCTCCACTTTCTCCACCCTCCTCCCTGCCCAGGAGGTGGACCTCCGTGACCTACATCAACAGTCCTCCTTGCCTTCTAGATTCCCACTGGCTTTCTCCTCTCCAATAGTGAACAGAGGGAGGAAGGAGAGTTCCCCAACTCCCTTCATGTAGGGTCATCTCGGACTAACTGCATTTTTCCATAAAGTACATGAGTCCTCTCAAGGCAGCTGCTCTGCCCTGAGTGATTTTATTTTTTTTTAAGACAGAGTTTCACTTTTGTCTCCCAGGTGGGGGTGCAGTGGTGCAATCTTGGCTCACTGCAACCTCCACCTCCCGGGTTCAAGCGATTCTCTTGCCTCAGTCTCCCAAGTAGCTGGGATTACAGGCGCACACCACCATGCCCAGCTAATTTTTGTATTTTTAGTAGAGGCAGAGTTTCACCATGTTGGCCAGGCTGGTCTAAAACTCCTGACCTCGGGTCATCCGCCTGCCTCAAACTCCCAAAGTGCTGGGATTACAGGCGTGAGCCACCGCACCCAGCTATGAGTGCTTTTTTTTTTTTTTTTTTTTAAGAGGTTTCAGGAACTCCTGCCTCCCCTATCCCTTGAGGCTCAAGGATAGTAATAGCTCTTAAAGTCCTGCACTATTGCTGTGGTTTTCCTCACCCTACCCATAGCTTTCTAAACAACCCCCTTATTAGTACCTCCTTGAATTATCCTACCTTGAGTATGCTATTTCCCTTGGGGCCCTGAATGAATACCTATTTAAGTACAGTTTACAGTTTGGCTTTCTTTGAGCTAGCCCAGGTGCCTTAGCTTAAGGTCTATGTCATCTTCCTAGAAGTCAGTAACTTCCTGCTGCTGCCCAGATGGTTATTAAAGGCATGAAAAACCGCCTTCCGGGCCTCACATGTGCTTTGTAGGTAGAACAAATGGCAAGAGGCGACTTGGAAGGTTCTGCAGGCAAAATTCTTATTATCAAAATTGCTGCTAAATTTTAGGATTCTATAATTTTCTACCTTATATTAGGCACTTATTCTAGCAAGAGGTAAATTATCCCTGGAAGAAAGAGATAAAGTTGTCAGTCAAAGACATTTGTGTTAAATGAGTTTCAGATGTTTCTATTTTGGCTGCTAGCTGCAAGCCTGGTTTGAGAAAGAGGAAGATAAAATCCATCTAGGTTCTAGAATAATGGTTTTCAAGGTGTGTGGGGAAGATGGTTTTCACTGTCTTCTGGAAGGCATTTTGGAAATTATGGGGAGTCTTTGTGAGCCAAGGGCCAGAGATGCTAGTCTGCCTGTGGTGAAAGGGATGGTTCCACACAACAGAGAATAACTCTGTGGGAACTGTAATGTTCTAAGAGCATTCATGTTGCTGAGAAACCTGTTTATAATTGCCCAGGCAAAGGGCTTATGTTTTCTTTTATGGAAAGAAAGAAGGGAAGAAGGGAAAGATGGATGGAAGGAAGGAGGGAAGGAAGGAAGGGAGGGAAGGAAGGAGAAATGGAGGAAGGGAAGGAAGAAAGGAGGAAGGGAAGGAGGGAGGGAGGAAAAGAAGAAAAGGAAAGAAGGAAGAAGGGAAGGCAGAAGATAAGGAAGGGAGGAAGAAAGAGAAAGAAAGAAAAGAAAGAGAGAGAGAAAGAAAAAAGGAAAGAAAGAAAGAAAAGGAAAGAATTTCTGTATGACTTTAATACTCACTGAAATTTCCAGGAATGCAACTGCCATATAAATTGAGGGACTATCATACATTGTTTTGTTTGAATTTTACCAAGCTGGTTACAATTAGAGAAAAACACAACTGTCAATCTGCATTTGTAGCTGCAGCATTCAAGGTGAGTCTACAAACGTATTAAAGTGCCATAACTTCATTGTATCTTAATCTAGTGAGGTTTTATTCTACTATACATACTGAAATTTATAAAGAAAATCTCCTTGCACAAAACTTTAAAAAATTAATGTAATACACCAATGGAAATCTAATAGATACATACAAAGAAAGTAGTTATAATTATTTCATTTCCAGGTAGTCAAAGGTGTATATAGCAAAGTACCTACCATAGAAATGGTCATGGGATTTGATGAAATTTGGGACCCACAGATCTAAAGCGAGGTGTTCTGATGGCTGAAGGTACCACTGGGGAGAAGGTCCACTGCAGGGAAATCCCTCCTGGGGGAGAATTGCCACGAAAGAAGCTATGTGGAAAGAATGAGAAGGAAGTGATGACAATAAGGCCTAGTGTGCATCAGAAGCCTTCTAGTATATGTAAGGCCTTGGAATGGGCCTTATTCCTTATTGATAACACAATTTTAAAAAAAAATTACTGACTTCTTTCAAGACCGTGTGGCATTAGTTTATCTCTCAGTATCATCTGGCATGGAGTGGATGTTCAATGAATGTCAAAGAAAATCATTCAACAAAACTCTCCTTGAATAAATTGAAGATACTACCACTCATTACTAGAAACATTTATCAAAAAAGCAACCATGATTTGTAACTTCTTTACAAAGAGATCCTATAATATTTTTTATCACATATGGTGACTTTGGTGGGTGTAATTTCCTATGTAACTTCAAATCTAAAATGTAGTGTTCACAGCCAGGTGAAAGGTTATTTGGCCAAACTGGAGGCCTCAAGGGCCCAAATAAATCAGGAGCTGACTTGTTTTGTTATGCTCATTATATTTCACATCTTGACAAGTTAAGAAATGTCTTGGGTATTTTTTAATGTCCGGCGTGCAATGACAGAGATTAATAAATCATCTGGAAACAGAGCTTCTTTATTAAGAACAAAAACTCAGTGAAAGCTAAACCCTGAGCCCCACTCCCTTCACCTGACAGCTGCTCATGCTTAGGTCTCAAGCCCTTTCCTGAACCCCAAGTCTGGGTTATGGGTCCTTCATCTGGCTTTCCCAGGATCCGATACACTGACACACGAGCTACAAGGGTAACTGCTTGATTACTTACCTGTTTCTCCCAGTAGACTCTTGAGGTCCATCCATGTTTCTCTTGTATTTGGCACACAGGTTGCCAGTGCTTAGTCAGTCATTCAACAAATTATGCATTTGCGTATTGCAAATGGCAACATTGGCTTCAACACTGTTCCACTGAGCAACCAAGGATAAGTGTGCCTTCACACATGGTTCCCACTGAACACCATCTAACACTACTTCTGTGCTTTCTACATTTTGTCCTCTAGCCCCAAAGCTCCTCTGGTTTATCTGTTACCTTTTATCTCCAATCAAGTTGGGACTAGGGAGCATGAGAGGGCTGGGAAGTAGAAGAGTTACTATTCTTATCTGTTTATTTGACTGTTCAGTTTAATTTTAATAAAGATCAACTCCTTTTCTGTTTCAAGTCCCTATTCAGGCTTCAGTCAGTTGCGAGAAAGAGAAAACTGTTTGGTTTGGTTTGGTTTGGTTTGAGAAAATGTTAGTTTGATTGTTCATATGTTCCCAAATTTTAGCAGGCTGGGCCTCTGGGGTTTCTCATTATGGAGGCTTGAGATGGAGCCCAAGAATTTGCATTTCTAACAAGTCCCCAGGTGATGCTGGTGTTGTTGGCCTAGGGACCACACTTGGAAAATCACTGGCTGAGTAAGAATAAGTTTTAGCAAATGTTATCTCCTCACCAGGTACTTGTCTTTAAAGATATCTCCAATTGTGAATAACAAAAAAGAAATTAGTCTCCTGTCATAAAAGATACGCAGATACCAAAAAGTAGATAGAATCTAAAGTACCAAGAGGGGCCTGAATATATACCAAACTCCTTAAGACAAACCTGGTTCTATTCTTCAGGTTAGGCTGAGGAGGCAGAAGTCCACTTCTTACAAAGCAGCCAAGTTGGGACCTGGCAAGAAATAGTAGAACTTTCTAAGGCCCAGAGCCTCATTCATCCTCAAGTACGTCTGCTCACAGCAATACCCACTTCTTAATCCTGTCTGAATGGGAAAACTATTCTGGCTGAATCTGAAGACCATCCAATGCATCTGCCTATTTTCCAAAACGTTTGTTTTTGAGTTCACATCTATATCATGTATTACCTGCTAGGAACAAAGTTTCTAGCAAGATATGGAGTTGAAATGTAATATGTTTTAGCTATCTTGCATGTGTGCTTTTTCTTTTTCAAAAAAATGTGAGCTCTTTTAAAAATTATTGATCAGCTAACTTTTGCTGTATTTTCTTAAGCAGCTACTTTTTTTCCCCATATATCCTTTTTCTTTCTAAACTCCCTCATATGGCAGAGTCATATTTTTTAAATAGCAGTGAATGTGTACTATCCTACCTCTGCCCAGGCAGTCAAGGCCAGGGCAGACATTCTCACAGAAGCATTTCTGCTCCCAAAGCATGGCTAGGAAAGAACATAGAGAGCCCTTCAAATGGTCAGGGCATGGCTTGTGGTAATCAACAACAGAAAGCCAGTCAGGCCAGCCAGGGGAGTAGAGCCAGAGGTGTTCACCAGGATAGGTCACACTTCAAACCAAACAGTCTCCTCTTTCTTACAACTGACTGAAGCCTGAATAGGGACTTGAAACAGAAAAGAGGTTGATCTTTACTATAATTAAAAATTATTTCCTGAAAGCAAAATCAGGAATGCAGTCCCATTCATAATTGCCACAGATATAATAAAATACCCATGAATACAGCTAACCAGGGTGGGTAAAAGATCTCTGCAATAAGAATTACAAAACACTGCTCAAAGAAATCAGACGTGACACAAACAAATGGAAAAACGTTCCATGCTCATGGATAGGAAGAATCAATATTGTTAAAATGGCCATACTACCCAAAGCAATTTAAAGATTCAATGCTATTCCTATCAAACAATGACATTCTTCATAGAACTAGAAAAAAACTATTCTAAAATTCATATGGAACGAAAAGAGATCTTAAATAACCAAGGGAACCCTAAGCAAAAAGAACAAAGATGGAGGAATTATATTGCCTGACTTCAAACTGTACTTCAAGGCTACAGTAACCAAAACAGCATGTTGGTACAAAAACAGACACATAGACCAATGAAATCGATACAGAGCCCAGAAATAAAGCTACACACCTATAGCCATCTGACCTTTGACAAGCTGATAAAAATAAGCAATGGGGAAAGGACTCCCTATTTAATTAACGGTGCTGGGATAACTGGCTAGCCATACGCAGAAGACTGACACTGAACCCCTTCCTTACACGAGATACAAAGATCAACTCAAGATGAATTAAAGACTTAACTGTAAAACCTATAACTATAAAAACCCTGGAAGATAACCTAAGAGATACCATTTTGGACATAGGAGCTGGCAAAGATTTCACTACAAAAATGCCAAAAATAATTGCAACAAAAGCAAAAATTAACAAATGGGACCCAATTAAACTAAGGTGCTTCTGCACAGCAAAAGGAACTATCAACAGAGTAAGCAGACAAGCTACAGAATGGGAGAAAATATTTGTAAACAATGCATCTGACAAAGGTCTAATATCCAGAATCTATAAGGATCTTAAATATCTAGCAAAAAACAATCCTATTAAAAAGTGGGCAAAGACATAAACAGATACTTTCCAAAGGAAAACATACATGCAGCCAACAAACACATGAAAAAATACTCAATATCAGTAATCATTAGAGAAATGCAAATCAAAACGAGAGTGAGATACCATCTCACACTAGTCAGAAAGGCTATTGTTAAAAAGTCAAAAAATAACAGATGCTGGTGAGGTTGCAGAGAAAAGGGAATGCCTATACATTGCTGATGGGAGTGCAAATTAGTTCAACCATTGTAGAAAGCAGTGTGGCGATTCCTCAAAGAACTAAAAACAGAACTACCATTCGACCCAGCATTCCCACTACTGGTTATATACCCAAAGGTATATAAATCATTCTACCATTAAGATACATGCATGTGTATGTTCATTGCAGCACTATTCACAATAGCAAAGACATGGAATCAACCTAAATGCCCATCAAAGGTAGACCAGATAAATGAAATGTGGTACATATACACCATGGAATACTATGCAGTCATGAAAAAGAATGAGATCATGTCCTTTGCAGGAACATGGGTGGAGCTGGAGGCCTTTATCCTTAGCAAACTAATGGAGGAACAGAAAACAAAACACTGCATGTTCTCACTTATAAGTGGGAGCTAAATAATGAGAACACATGGATAGAAGCAGGGGAACAACAGACACTGTGGCCTTCTTGAGGGAGGAGGCTGGGAAGAGGGAGAGGTTCAAGAAAAAAAACTGTTGGGTACTATGCTTAGCACCTGCATAACAAAATAATCTGTACACCAAACCCCCGAGTCACGAGTTTACCTGTGTAACGAACCTGCACATGTACACCTGAACCTTAAATAAAAGTTAAAATATTTTTCTAAAAAAGAATTATTTCCTGCATACCTTAATTTTGGGCAGAGGTTCACATCTGCTACACATATGAGCTCAATAACTGTGTTGTATTGTCTAATATTGTATGCTTTCTTAAGCTGTGAGTTTGTGGTTTTCTTTCCTTAATCACCAAAATCTTATCATTGATTATTCTTTGGGAGATAGTCTACCTATGGCTGTTTATTTTTTTATTTTTATTTTTATTTTTATTTTTTTGGAGACAGAGTCTTGCTCTGTCCCCCAGGCTGGAGTTCAGTGGCGTGATCTCGGCTCACTGCAACCTCTGCCTCCTGGGTTCAAGCAATTCTTATGTCTCAGCCTCCCGAGTAGCTGGTCACCTGCCATCATGCCCGGTTAATTTTTCTATCTGTGGTAGAAATGGGGTTTTGCCATGTTGGCCATGCTGGTCTTGAACTCCTGACTTCAGTTGATCCACCTGCCTCGGCCTCCCAAAGTGTTGGGATTACAGGCGTGAGCCACTGCGCCCGGCCTGCTGTTTATTTTTTGGTGAAGCACTTTAACATTTAAGCTATATATAGTGAAGACCTGTGAACTTACCACTCCACTTGATTAAAAAAAAACACACACACACACAAAACATTTTAGAGATATTTGAAACCCTCTGTGTTTTCCCCCAATCTCATCCCCTTCCCCCAAAGTGAATGCAACCATGAATGTTTTTATACTACATATATATCTAAGCCCTGTAAACAATAAATAGTATAATTTTGCTTGTTTTAAGGTTTATACAAATACCATTTTGTTTGTCCTATAATTAGTTTTCACTCAACATTATGTTGAGACATATCCATATTGATACACACAGTTGTAATTCACTAATTTGTGGGATTATACCACATCTTGCTTAGCATTTTTCCAAATGATGGCAATTTCACTTGCAATATTTTGCTTTTATAAGGAATAATTTAATGAGTAGTTCCATAAATGTCACCTTGCACACGTGTGCAAAATTTTCTCCAGGATCCATGCTACAAAAATATTGTTGGATTATAGCTATTACATACCTTCAACTTTTCCTGATATTGTTAAATTGCTTTCTAAAGTGGCTGTGCCAATTTCACTCCAAATAGCAGTGTTTGAGAGTTCCCATTGTTCCACATCCTTACCAAGTCTTGATATTGTCAGTTTTTATTCTTTTTGCCAATCTGGTAAGTTTGAAATTATATATTATTTAAAAATTGAATTTACCTGGTTACTAAAGAGGTAGTACATCTTATTTATGTTTACTGGCAAATATAATACCCTCTTGTGTGAATCAGTTCGCCATTTTTCTTTTGGCCTTATTATTTTTCTTTGTAAGAGCCTTCAATTTTTATCAACTATGTGTTGCAAGCATATTTTCCCAGTCCGTGTGTGTGTGTGTGTGTTTTTGTTTTGTTTTTGCTATCTTACTGTATAGAAGTTTTAAGTTTCGTGTAGTCAAATTTCAGTCTTTTTCACTGATATTTTTGTCTTATCTGTATGACCTGAGAGTTGGAGAATAATTTACATCCACAATTTGCCTAAAGGTTTTGCTTTTTCACATTTATATTCTTAATCTTCCTGGAATTGATTTATGTATTGGTGCGAGGTAGGAATCTAATTTTATTTTATTTTACTTTTTCTGTAAAGATAAGCATTTTCTCAGTGAGATTTACCCAGGATTCCTTTCCGCCACTGATTTATAATAGCACATTTGTCATTCAGATGTGTAAACCCATATGGAGTCTGGTTCCAGATTCTGTTCTGTTACACTGGTCCATTGTCTGCTCTTTTATTTTAAAGTGATGGTAAATAAAGCAGTTTATTAAAGCGTGTGTTAGTGTGTTTTCATGCTGCTGATAAAGACATACCCGACACTGGGAAGAAAAAGGTTTAATGGACTTACAGTTCCACATGGCTGGGAAGGCCTCACAATCATGGCGAAAGTCAAGGAGGAGAAAGTCCCATCTCACATGGTTGCCAGCAAGCAGATTTGTGCAGGGAAACTCCCGTTTTTAAAAACCGTCAGATCTTGTGAGACTCATTCACTGTCAATCACAAGAATAGCACAGGAAACACCCACCCACCCATATTCAATCACCTCCCACTGGGTTCCTCCCATGACATATAGGAATTGTGGGAGTTACAATTCAAGATAAGATTAGGGTGGGCACACAGGCAAACAAAAGTGATTCCCCCAACACCTTGTTAATCTCCAATATTTGACCTATATGTAGTCCTTTGTTCTCTCATACAGAAATACTGTATCAATTAGTCAAGGCCCACAGACAAACAAAACAAAACAAAACAAAGTCTTGTTATGAGTATAACTCTTAAAACCAAACAGTTTTTTGTTCTTGTTTTGTTTTGTTTTTAGAGAAAACTGAGTACTTGTACCTATTTCACTCATTATTTGAGGAATTTATTAGCTAGAAGAAATGTACATTTGTTTCAGGCCTTAAAAATCCTGGGAGCAACTGTCCTGATACCTTCTGGAACCATTTGTATAGTAGCTTTGAGAGAGAATGACTTGGCCAAAAACTTTATTTTTCTAATCCCAGGGAAGATACAAACTCAGCAGTTGCTGTGTGGTGCTCTAAATGATTAGCCCAAAGACCTCCTACTGAGATCTCCATAAACTGGCAGCTTGGATTACTCAGTGATGTCACCCCATGCAGGTTTATGGGCAGATGGCCAAACCTTGACACAGGCTGCAGTCAGATCCCAAACAAGTACATACACATAGACTCTTCCTTGTCTATAGCCTAAGCCATGGTCTGACACAGCCAGGAAAAACTCCAAAGAGGAGTAGATCACAATAACCTGGTTTATTGGTTTTATATCATTAAGTTTCAGAAACATTTTAGGACAAACAGCCTTTGTAAAAAGCCAACATCTATATGTAGTTTTCTATTGCAACTGGCTTAAGTAATAAGTGTCCTATTTGCCTTATAGAATTCTAAATTTAGTACAATTTGCTGCTAAATATATAGAATTATATTATAGAACTGAAAAAGAACCCAAGGTAATCTAGTTCAGTGATGGTTCCCAACCTTAGCTGTGCTTTAGGATTACCTGAGAGGCTTTAGAAGAATCTCAATGACTAGACTTAGACTAACTAAATAATATTGGGCAGGTGATATGGTTTGGCTGTGTCCCCACCCAAATCTCATCTTGAATTGTAGCTCCCACAATTCCCACATGTAGTGGGAGTGACCCAGTGGGAGATAATTGAGTCATGGGGGCGGTTTCCCCCATACTGTTCTAGTGGTAGTGAATAAGTCTCATGAGATCTGATGATTTTATAAGGGGCTTTCCCTTCCACTTGGCTGTCATCCTCTCTTTTCTCCCACCATGTAAGACATGCCTTTTGCTTTCCAGCATGATTGTGAGGCCTCCCCAGCCATGTGGAACTCTGAGTCCATTAAACCTCTTTTTCTTTATAAATGACCCAGTCTTGGGTATGTCTTTATCAGCAGCATGAAAATGGTCTAATACAGCAGGAGACCCAAGTATCAGTACTCTTTTAACATTCTTTGAGTGACTTCATTGTACTGCCAAGATCGAGAGAACCATTGGCCTAATTCACACCTTTTGCATACTAAGAAAATGAGGCTTAGGTTAGGTGACTTTTCGTTATGTTTTAAACTTACACTATCCGATATGGTAACCATTAGCCACATCTGGCTATTTAAATTCAAATGTATTACAATTAAATAAAATTACAAATTGAGTTCCTCAGTCATGCTACTCACTTTCAAGTGCTCAACACTCACATATGGCTACTGGTTACCATATTACACAGCACAGAAGAGACATTTTCACCATCACAGAAAGTTCTCTTAGACAAGTAATTTTACATGTGTTTTTAAAATTCTTTTGGGTTTGATTTCTATCCAGGCATTTAGTAACTTCAGAAACATTTTAAACCATTATTCCACAATGATTAATATAATAAAATATTTTTAAGCAAGAATAGCTTAATATTAGCATGTACATCTGTAAAGTTCCTAATACCATAATAAAAGCAACAGCTTCCCAGGGAAGTGTAGATGTGACTCAAATTCACCCACACTCCACCCCTACCTCCAAACCAATAGATCATAATCCAGAAGGCCATTTCCCCTACTTGATTGGTAAGGAAAGCACACCGGGGGAAGGCGAGGAGGAGCTACAATTTCCCAGTGACCAGTTCGTCACTTTAAGAGCCAACCCACAAGCATGGCCAAGCACAGTCTTGGCTCAAGAAAAGCATAAAGGAAATTGGTAGAGGACAGTCTCCTCCTCCTTATGGAAAAACAAGACACAGTACAAGAACCAAGTTGAAGTCGATTTTTCCATTCTCAGTATAACAGGATGTATCACCACTGCTGTCTTTTTTAAAATTATAGGACAGAATTTATCATCTAAAGCTTCTTGACCTCTTAAAGAAAACATGCCATAGAACATATTTCGTAAAGCAGGTGTTAGTGCTAGAGGGATTCAAATCTGTTGTGTTGGTTATATTTTTGTCACTGCAACCACCTAGAAATATGTCAACATTTTTAAACTTTGTTTTTTCAGTTGTGTTATGAAATTGAAACTTGATATAACTGTACCAGAATACATTGTTCCTTGTCATGTAGCTCAATATTTCCATTCCCAAGTGCATTATATCAAGCCATGTGATAGTTATGCCTTAATTTAAACAAAAGCAAGCCAGAAAGCCAATAGTGCAACAATAAGCCAATTTCAGTGATTACAGAGTACTAGGCACTGTTCTAAGCATTTTACATGGATTACATCATTTAATTCTCACAACAACTCACAATGAGGTCAGTGCTATTATTATTCTCATTTTACAGATAAAGAACCCAAGAGACCCACAGCTGAGTAATTTGCTTAAGGTCACACAGCTAGTAAGTGGTAGAATTGAACTGCCAACCCTGGCAGTCTAACTGCAGAAAATAGCATTTTAATTGCTCCGCTCTGTTTTCCACATGCACGTACTTCATAAAAAGGTCATCCTTGACTTATTAAAATCAAGATAAGAGACACTGGAATAGACTGGTCTATTTGAGCAGTAAAAGGGACCCCATGTGGCAGCAAGGTGAGGACGTGGGTATATGCAGCCCTAACCCCAGGTTTCCCAAGATGGCTTTATTGGGGAGACGCCTCATTCTCGCTTTGACTTTTATATCACCTACTCTCTGGCACAACACACACCCCTTGTTTTGCAAGGGCCACAGTAGTAGTTGCAACAAAAATGGTTACCAGAGACTAGGAAACAGCAGGAGAGCAAAACAAAACAGCAGTACCTGCAGGCGCTGCTCAAGTGGTTACACAATATTCCCTAGTGTCTGGGCCCTGGATAGACATGGAGGAGTAAGGTTTCCTGGCTCAAGGCAGGGGGCTGAGATGGATAGATATCTGCATTAATTAGATCATTATATAAAACATCACCTTTCTTAAGGCCGTATTCTCTCGTTCATAAACTTTACAAATCTCAGCATGTTTCCACATTTCATCCACAAATTTCATCCACAAGAAAGACAGTCTGTCCCAATGTTACTGGTTTTCCAGCCTGAGCAAGCCAAATTATTTTCTCAACCAGACAGCAGCCTGACATTCTTATCAGCATCAGAGTGTTCTTTGGGTCTTTCATACCCACAGTTTCTTCGTTTATTGTTGTACAGACTAATACAACTTTCCCATGCAGCCTGGCTTTGAGCCCTTTGGACTTGTCCCCTTTTCTCCCAGCCCCAAGGATGTCAATTTTTAAAAAACAGACTCCTTTTTTAGTGGTTTTCAGTTCACAGCAAACGTGAGCAGAAGGTACAGAGAGTTCTCATATATGCCCCCCAACACACAACACATACACAGCCTCCCCAACTATGAATATCTCATACCAGAATGGTATATTTCTTATAGGTGATGAACCTACATTGACACATCATTATCACTCAAAGTCTGTAGTCTACACTAGGGTTCACTCTTGGTAAGGCAGATTCTTATGGATTTTGACAAATAATAATGACATGTATTGACCACTATAGTATCGTTCCATTGTTTATTTTTAAAGGGTATTGTGTTCGTTGGTTTTGTGCTGCTGTAACAGAATATCACAGATTGGGTAATTTATAAAGAACAGAAATTTACTTGTCATGGTTTTGGAGCCTGGGAAGTTCAAGAGCAGGGTGCTGGCAGGTTAAGTCTCTGGTTCCAATATGGCAGCTTGTTGCTGCATCGTCTGGAGAGAAAGAACTCTGTGTTCTCACATGGCAGAAGAGCAGAACAGAGAACACACTCCCTCAAGCCCTTTTTATAGTGGCTTTAATTCATTCATGAAGACTCTGTCCTCATGACCTAAACACCTCCCTCAAGGCCCCACCATTTAACACTGTTGCGTTGGGGATTAAGTTTCTAACATGTGTATTTTGAAGGGAACAAAAACATTCAAACCATAGCAGGTACCATATGTATACTTTGTCTTGAGAGTCCTCACTTGCTTTTCAGAATTCAAAAATGGTCTCATTGTTTCTGTGAGTTCACTACTAAGTCCTTTGCACTTGGTCTGACAGTGAGTGACAGCAGAGGCGTCTGGGGCTCTGAGATACTCCTCACACAGCCAACTTAAGAGCCAGAACTCTGCAGTTGCCTTAGCAACAGCTAAAGTTTCCTGTCCCAGGCTAAAAAGCGTGATATCTCTTCATTTGTAAAAAGTCTATTTTATTCTCTCAATCTGCCTGGGGCATAAATATGCCAGGAATGGAACCCTCAGGGTTGGATTTCCTGTTCTTGATTTTGAAATAGAAGGTAAAATACTCATAGGAGGAGGTAAAAAGGAGGCCTACACATGTTCTTATACTTGATAACAGGCTCAAATATTCTAATATAGCCAGAATCTGAGCTAGTCAAAGTCTCAAACTTGCAGACGATTTGATTGTAGACCCAGCATTTTTTTTAATTCATCACAGAGAGAAATAATTCAATGGTCTTCATTTTGCAGAAATGGAGAAACTCTCTATCCCAGTTCTTGCATTTGAGAACTCTAATAGAATTTTGAAAGGGAAAAAAAGTGAAACATCTTTAAATGACTACATATTTGATTATGCCTAATATATCTTAAGTATTATTGAAGAGCTCAGAATATTCTCCAAATGTGAGCTCATTCTAGCCTAAAACACTTAGGAAGCCCATCAGCCTTGAATTAGACAATAGAAATTCTCTCCATTTCAACTCTCTTCTCTAATTGAAGCTTCCGTTTAAGCCCAAAGGGTTGCAATTTCTTTGTCTCTCCCTCCAGGTTCTCCAGACCATCGCTTATCCCAAAGCCTACATTTCTGCCTGTCTGAGACACAGGTATATAAATAATATTTAATCTTTCTTCCTTCCCTCGATGTGTTGACTGAAAGCTGAAACAAAAGGCATTATAATGTTAAAAATGTAAAGTTAATTTCACCTTAGCCAAGTTTGAGGACAAATAGCCCCTGAAAACACTGACTTAGCACAAACCGAGAATGAGTCTCAGAGTGGGTTACATGAGGCACGGTATTTATGTGTTCCATTACATAGAAAATGAGAGAAAGGGTTAATAAAGTAAAGGTGACATTCTCACAATTCTGATTGGTGCTCAGAGACATTGTACATAAGATAAAGCAACAGTCTGGTTAAGTTATATAGGGTAAAAGGTTAGCAAGTATGTGGGCATCTTAGGGTCTGGAGAGGGATGATTGATTTTATCCTGCCTTTATGCTATATCTGATAGGTAGGGTTGTATTATAATTCGTACATATCAGTGAAATATTTGACAGACTGCAGCCTTGCCGGTGAGGGTTCAGCTTTAATTCGTAGGCCTAGTTTCTATTGTCTATGTCCAATCTGCAGCCATCTTAGACCACTTTTAAATGTATTTTTTCTTTCAGATTTTCCTTTTTCTGAAGAGTTAAGTACCTAGCTTCTAACAAACATCCACCAGATTTTATTTTAGACTTGGAGAATAACTGAATTTCTTGAAGCAACATGATTCACATACTTCTACCGTCCTATAAGTTCAAATCACTGGGGATGGCCACCGCCCAAGTGGTTATATGCACCTAGGCTTGGCAGGAAGTCAGGCAAAAGAGAGCATTTGGTACTAAGTAAATCCAGCAGCCTCAACCCAATTGCAACATCCACATCAGGAGGTCAGACATGCTCCTGCCCATCCTTTGGTATCAAGGGAGGCAAAGTATAAAGACTAAAAAAAGTAAATAGTATGCTCTTTCATCTTTCCCCTAGCAGAGGATGGCGGGAGGTTCTGGCACGGTGGAGAATAACCTCAGAAGTGCATCAGTGGGCGGTAACAACGGCCGCACTGAAGCAGGTTAAGCACTCTGAGAAAAGTGGTAACATCTAGAGCAGGCTCTGCTCCCGGGCCTCACACCTCCATCCTACTCTGAGATTAAAAAAACTCCTCATCAGTTATCTTTTGGGGCTTTATACATAATAGATGTCCAATAAAGAATTCAATGACTTGAAGGATCCCACATCGAGGAAAGAGCAGAGAAAACATGGCTGTAGCCTTTGTGAAATTAAATAATTCAAACTTAAAATAATTCAAACTGAAAGCTGTTTGAAATTGAAGTTATCCTGAGCCTTGAGAGGAATGTGGCTATGCAGCTTAAGTCACATGGCATGCAGCTGCAACTTCTGCCTTTTTTATTTTCTGTAAATAATTAAGAACAAAGTTCCCCAGAGATAAGACTCCCTCAGCTCACTACTCTTCCTCTTGGAGTAATAAAGCAATTTTCCTTAGAATGTAGCAGTTCGTAACCAATCAAATCACTGTGATGTGTGTGTGCACTGGTCTTGTATGGAAAATGTTGCCATGCTGCTGAAATTTAACTTCTCTACTTTGGAATGCTTGTTGCATTCATTTGGAGTCAATGTCTCTGGGTGGCTATCCTCAAACTTTGCACTCGAATAAACTCTATACTTAATATATTTTTTGAATCTCATTATTTAAGGTTGACACCTTTAAGGAACTTCTAAGTTTGTTTCTGGCTTGTTTATTTCTCAACACATACACACCATGGTTGGAGTACCGGCAAGGAGCTATTGGGAGGGAGGTTTGACTAATTCTAGGGAGTAGAAAGGACAGACTCAGTGAGAAAAGCTTCACAGAGGTGATGTGCAAATTGAGATTACAGGGAGGAGTACAAAATGGTTAGGTTGGACAAAGGAGCAGGAGAGGCATTCTACCCAAAAGAAACAGACCTAGCAAAGGCACAGAGACCTTGGGTTATTCCTCAGGGAATATCAACTATCGAGCTGGTAATAGGGAAGGACTTTAGGTACTGACAGGCCTAGAAAGAAAGGATTCAGCTGGACTGGGAAAGCTTTGATTACCAAAAAGCCAAGATGAAGAACTCAAATGTCTCAGGAAACACAGCAGAAAACAAAGTGGTGCTGTTGCATAACATGTGGAGAACATTAGCACATTGTTTAAGGGCAATGAGTTTAAATTTCAGAATACCAAACTAGTCAGTCAAATACTTCTGCAGACCATAGAGCTTGCTTCCTTCTCCATTCATATAGGGGTACAGGCCCAGAAGATAAGGGGACCCTGACTTCTAGGATACAGATGGGGCATCAAGAGATGCCATATCTGGGCTGGGCACAGTGACTCACACCTGTAATCCCAGCACTTTGGGAGGCTGAGGTGGGTGAATAATTTGAGGTCAGGAGTTCAAGACCATCCTGGCCAACATGGTGAAACCTTGTCTCTACTAAAAATACAAAATTAGCCCAGGCATAATGGTGCACGCCTGTAATCCCAGCTACTTAGTAGGCTGAGGTGGGAGAATCAAACCCAGGAGGCGGAGGATGCAATGAGTTGAGATTGCACCACTGCACTCCAGCCTGAGTGACAGAGTAACACTCTGTCTCAAAATAAAAGAGATACCATATCAAAGTTAACAAGAACATGTCTGAATAGGGAAAACCATACAGGCACCAACACAACCTATGCTGAAGCTGGGAGGCAACTAGCTGACTAAGGACGTCAGCGACTTTCAGATTCCATACAGCAAGCAACTGTGAAATCTAACATTCCTTATTCTTGAAAATCATAGTACACCAGATGTATCACAGGGTGATGACCAATGTTCCCAAATCAAGTAGGAGGAGAGATTTAGCCCATCATTTTTTATCATAAACTTCAGATCCTTCTCCGTGATAACTTTTAAAATTTTCTTTAAGATCAAAAGTACAAGTTAAGAAAATTATTTGAGTTTTATTCCTTATTCCTTAAACTATATGCAATATGCTTATATTTAGATATGGATAAATTAGGGTTTGTAAGAGATTTTTCCATCTACCTACGTTGTCTGCAAGAAGTCTGTGAATGTGACAGTCACTTTCTGTCAGGCTGCCAGAGGCCCAGGATTCACACTTTGAGAAGCACAAGTCTTGGGTGAGATTTTAATCACTTGAATGCAAATCCTGTAGATGCACATGTGTTTTCAGAGGGCAGGAACTATGACTTGGACATTGTCGTGTCCTCCACAGTATTTGACACCATACATGCCTCATACGTTTGCTGGACTGAATACCAACCCTGTCCAGGGAACAGCATGCCAGGCCTAGCTGGACTTGAGCACCCTGGCTGGCTTATTAAGTACTTGCCTGTGTGGGTGGCTGCCCTGGGTATTTGTGACTTGATTACAAACCCCTTAATCTCATCTAGGACGAGGAAAACGATGAAGAGCTTACTATGAGTGTTACTAACTGTGCTAGATACTTTATGTATTGTATTACATGTATTTCTCATAATCTTACAATGTATTTTTTTTCTAGTTTACTGGGGAGGAAATTGAAGTTCAAGTAGCTTCTCTAAGATTAGAAGCTATTGTACCTTTGCATGTTTGGCTCCAAAACCCAAAATCCTAAGAGGAAAAAATCCCAACCCACTACCTATCAATAACGAAATGTGTTAACATGGCCTACCTGATAGGTGCTGTTCGGTGGAAATTCTAAGGTGGACCCTTTATACAAATCAGGCTCTATCAAGTTTGGTAAATAAACAAACCATGTTATGCACCTCTGATAAAATCAAGTTTCTAAACCTGCAAAATAAAGTGTGATGGAAAGAAATATTACCCTGCCCCCCGGTGACTCTGCCAGAACACATCCTCCCTTGGAGACTCAGCCTCTAACACGTGATCCATCTTACCTGTACAGCACACAAACAAACCAGAGAATGAAATTTCAGAAAAATCTCTTTGAAACCTCTTCTCCACTCACAGAAACAGTCCTGAACCTACTCCTCTCGAGCTCCATCTGCGTTCCCAGGCAGCCAGCCTGCTGAGATGCCTCTGTCCTCCAGGATAACCCTTATCACTGCAAGGAGGCTTCTCAAGGCTCTGTTAGCATTTTTTACTTCTAACCCACAGATTGCACATCAGCAATACAAATGTGCCCATAGTGCGCCTACAAATGGTGTAAGGCTCTGAAGAGCACGGAGTGACACTTTATTGATAATAAAATCCCAAGCTAACTGGAGAGAAAGCATGAAAGCTTCTCAATCTGCTAGAGAAGGGGAAAAAACAAATCAAATAAGGTAAATTTTTCCTGTACCCCACTCCACTCACATTTTTTTTAAAGTTTGATTTTTGCAAAGAGAAAGGCTCTTAAATTCTACAATTAAACGTCACGAAAGAGACAAAGGGAAAGAGTGAGACAAAGAAACAGAGACACAGAGAGACAAAGAGAGAAGAGATGTCCAACAGAGATGCAGTTGGAGAAGTCAGTGGGTCTGTAACTCTGAGTTGTATGACTTCCTTGGACCCAAATCAGAGGATGTCCATCAAATGCATTACTGATGCAGGATTTTTCTCGATCCCTTTGTTGGATTTGCGATGGGGGGTGCCCCATTTACTCAGCCCATGGTGCTCAACCCCTTGCAGGAGGAAGCATGTGAGCAGGTGAGTGGAGGATCCAGCCGGCCATTTGGCCGCTAGCAGGAGCAAGCTCCATGTGGGCCCTGTAGCCAAACCAGGTGTGAGCGAATGAGTGCGGGATCCAGCTGGCTGGTTTGGCCACTGGCAGGAGCAAGCTCCATGGGGACCACGCAGCAGTACCCAGGTGGGGGCGCCTGACCCCGAAGCTCCAGAGGGCATGTTACAGTGCTCTCTTAGATCTACCATCCATGGACAGCAGTGTGCTATCAGCTCATTGGGCCCCTTGCCTCATTGCATGGGGCAGCTGCCCTCTGCCAGCAAGGGCAAAGAGCCAGTATGAAAGCCTTTTCTGGGTACCTGTACTCAGTGGGTCCTGTGCTCTCGTCTGGCATCAAAGAAGAATGAGGTTGCACAGACACTTGAAGGATGGTGGAGGCAGAGAATTTTATTTAGTGGTGGAAGTGGCTCTCAGCGAGAGGGAAGCTAGAGAGGGGGCAGGATGGGCAGGTAATCTTTCCCCAGAGTCCGGTCATCTTCGGCTGGCTCTTCCCTGAAGTCAAACTGCCTCTCTGAAGTCAAGCCATCTCTAGTCCAAAGTCCAGCCTTTCCTCTGAAGCCAAGTTGCCCCTCTCCCTTCTATATCAACCGAGCCTGGGGTCTTTATAGGCACAGGATGTGGAGGGGGCAGGGCAAGGCAGGCCATGTGTAGTTTTGGAAAAAGCAACATTCAATTGGTAAAAAGACATTATCCAGAAAGAACCAATTGGGAGAAAGTGGGCAAACAGGGATAGAAGTTCTCACTTTGGACTGCAGGCTTCAGGCTTTTCAGCTGAAAGGTGGTGTTTCACTGGGAACCTGCCCCTGTCTGCCTAGAATTTCTCTGCTTCCTGCCTCTATCATTACTATCCAGATATTAAGAATGATGTACATTCTACTTGACATGGAAAGACATTTATGACATTGAGTAAAGAGAAGAGTTACAAATTAATATCATTCTATATTAATATATTCTTATTGTGGTAAAAGATACATAAAATTTAATTTTAAGTGTACAACTCAGTGACATTAAGTGCATTCACATTATTGTGCAAAAATCACTACTATCCATTTCCAAAACTTTTTCACCATCCCAAACTGAAACTGTGTACCCATTAAAAAATAACTCCCCAACAAAGGAATGCTTATACACTGTTGGTGGCAGTGTAAATTAGTTCAGCCATTGTGGAAGACAATGTGGTGATTCCTCAAAGACCTAAAGACAGAAATGCCATTTGGCCCAGCAATCCTATTACTGGGTATACACCCAAAGGAATATAAATAATTCTATTGTAAAGACATGTGCACACGTATGTTTATTACAGCACTATTCACAATAGCAAAGACATGGAATCAACATAAATGTCCATCAGTGACAGACTGGATAAAGAAAATGTGGTACATATACACCATGGAATACTATGCAGCCATAAAAAGGAATAAGTTCATGCCCTTTGCAGGAACATGGATGAAGCTGGAAGTCATTATTCTCAGCAAACTAACACAGGAACAGAAAAACAAATACCACATGTTCTCACTTGTAAGTGGGAGCTAAATGATGAGAACATATGAACACATAAAGGAGAGCAACACACACTGGGGCCTTTCAGAGGGTGGAGGGTGGGAGGAGGGAGATCAGGAAAAACAACTAATAAGTATTATGCTTAATACCTGGGTGATGAAATAATCTGTACAACAAACCCCCATGACACAAGTTTACCTATATAACAAACCTTCATTTGTGCCCCTGAACTTAAAAGGTAAAAAATAAGTCCCCTTTAATTTTTTCCCTCATTCCCATAACCAATCTTCTACCTTCTGTCTCTATGAATTTGACTATTCTAGGTATAGCATGTAAGAAGAATCATACAGTATTTGTTGTTTTGTGTCTAGATTATTTCATTTAGCATCATGTCTTGAAGGTTCATCCATGTTCCACAGGTTGAGTATGCCTTATCCAAAATGCCTGGGACCAGAAGTGTTATAGATTTTGGAATATTTGCATTATATAATCACCCAGTTGAGCATCCCAAACCCTAAAATGCTCCAATGAGCATTTCCTTTGCGTGTTACGTTAGCGCTCAAAAAGTTTTGAATTTTGGAGCATTTCAAATTTTAAATTTTCAGATTTGTGATGCTCAACCTGTAGCATGTATCAGAATTCCATTCCTCTTTAAGGTTAAATACTATTCCATTATCTGTATATTCCACATTTTGTTTATCCATTCATCCATAGATGGACACTTCGGTTGTTTCTAACTTTTGGCTATTGTGAATAATGCTGCTCAAACATGGGTATACAAATATATATTTGAGTTTCTGCTTTTAATTCTTTAGGGTATATACCTAGAACTGGAATTATTGGTGCATATAGTAATTCTGTCTAATTTCTGAGGAACTGTCATACTGTTTTTCACCACAGCTTCTATATTCATATTTTTTAACTATTTGTAAAACACAGAAAAAGAGAGAACATTTTACTTACAAAATGTTAACAGTAATTTCTGGACTGTGAAATTATGGGTTAATTTCCCCCTAAGTATTAGCTGTCTATTGATATATAACATATTGCCCCCAAATGTAGTAGCTTAAAGCTACAAACATTTATTATCTCATAGAGTTTCTGAGAAGCAATTAAGTTGGTTGGCTCTGATTCAGGATCTAGTCTAGTAAGGTTGTAGTTAAGGTGGCAGGTGGGGCTAGAGGATCCTCTTCAAAGTCTTATGGCTGCTGGCAAGAGGCTTTAGTTCCTCACCACAGAAACCTCTCCATAAGGCTGCTGATGACATGATTTCCTCCAGAGCCAGTGATCCAAGAGAGACAGATTGAGAGGAAGAGAGACCAAGACAAAAGCTGCAATGCCTCTCTTCTTCTTTTTTGTTTGTTTGTTTGTTTGTTTGTTTTTGGAGTCAGGGTCTTGCCCTGTCACCCAGGCTGGAGTGCAGTGGTACAATCATGGCTCATTGCAGCCTTGAACTCCTGGGCTCAAATAATCCTCCCACCTCAGCTTCCTGAGCAGCTAGAAGTACAAGTACATGCCACCATGCCAAGCTAATTTCTATTTTTTTTTTTTTTTTATAGAGACAGGTTCTAGCTATGTTGCCTATGCTGGTCTCAAACTCCTGGCCTCAAGTGGATCTCTCACCTTGGCCTCCTAAAGTGCTGGAATTATAACCATGAGCCACCATTCCCAGCCTGCTGTATCTTTTATAAACTAGTTGTCAGCATTAACACATTACTTTTGCATATTCATTGTACATACAAGACCAACTCAGGTATAATGTAGTAAGAGACTGTCTAAGAGTATGAATATCTGGAGGTGGGGCCATCTTGGAGTCTAGCTACCATACCACATTGATCTATATTTTCAAATTTAACTAAAATGCATATCTTTAGTGACACGACACATATAAAAAGGGAGGATTCTGAGGAAGTGACAAAGTAGGAAGCACCAGGAATCTGTCACCCCACCTAGACAACAATTTCACTGGCAGAATATATCTGATATAGCTATTTTGAAGCTCTGGAGTCTATTGAAGGATTGAAACTCCAGAGGAAGGCTTATACAGTGAAGGTCATTTAATTCTGATAAATTTTAACTCTTAGCACAGTAGCAGCTACCCATCTCTCACCTTCAGCCCCATGGCAGGTAGCCATACCTGTAACATTGCACACATGTCCTTGGAGTAGCTTGCAAAAAGCTTGCAGGAGCTAGGGTGAACATAAAGGGCTCTGTCATCCAAACATCAGAGATTTCCATTCTAATCACTGATTGCTGCTTCTGATCACAGAGGTGCAGACAAAAAGAAGACTGGCCACTGCTGTTCTACCTCCCGCCCCCGACCACCATTGTTGCCAACCCCTCCATCTCTGGCTGAAGTGACTTCCAGGGAATTTAAAAGGCAGTTGTCCTTTCTTCCCCTTCCTTTCGTGTTTTTTTCCACACTTTCAGGGGCTAGACATTAAAGACTAGAACATTCAAAAGCAACTGCATATACAAGGAAAATTAGAAAGAGACCACACATGCCCAGGGAAAGGTGCAGGCTCAGAAAAGACCTAAGAAAGACCTTAAGTTTACACCTTAGGCTGATCCTTGGCAGAGAGAACCTACAAAAATTAAAAAAAAAAACCCAAAAAATAACAAATGAAACAATAGCAAACCACAGGGAAAGAGGAGAATCTGATTGCCAGAGGTATTACATTATTAGATTCGAATGTCCAGTTAAAAATATTACAAGGTCATACAGGAAATATTACAAGGTCATTACAAGAAAGTGTGACCATTTCAAAGGAAAAAAAATAAATCAACAGAAACTTCCCCCTCAAAAAAGACCTGATGGCAGATTTACTAAATGAAGACTTTAAAACAACTGTCTTAAGGATGCTCAAAGGACTAATAGGATGTGGAGAATTCTGGAAGGCATGGCTGGGTGCAGTGGCTCACACCTGTAATCTCAGCACTTTGGGAGGCCAAGGCAGGTGGATCACTTGGGCTTAGGAGTTTCAGATAAGCCTGGGCAACATGGCAAAACCCTGTTTCTACAAAAAAAAAAAAAATGCTGGGTGCAGTGGCCACACCTATAGCTCCAGCTACTTGGGGGTCTGAGACAGGAGGATCACTTGAGCCTGGGAGGCAGAAGTTGCAGTGATCTGAGGTCATGCCACTGCACTCCAGCCTGAGCGACAAAGTGAGCAGTCCCTGTCTCAAACCAACCAACCAACCAACCGAAAAAAGAAAGTCAAGAAAGCAGAAGAAAGCAACATATGAACAAAATGAAAATATCAAAAAGATATTAAAAACCTAAAAGGAAACCAGAAAGAAATTCTGGAGCCAAAATATATAACTAAAATTAAACATTTATTAGAGGGATTCAAAGTTAGATTTAAGCAAGCAAAAGAAAGAATCAGTGAACTTGAAGATAAGATGATAGAAAATATCAAGTCTGAGGAACAGAAAGAAAAAAGATTGAAAAAAAAAGCAGAGTCTAAAGGACCTGTGGGATACCACCAAGTGAACCAACATACACATTGTGGGAGTCCAAGAAGCAGAAGAGAGAGAGAAAGAGGCACAGAGAATATGTGAAAAAATAATGGCTGAAAACTTTCCAAATTTGTTGAAAACCATGAATATAAACATTCAAGAAGATTAACAAACTACAAGTAAGATGAACTCAAAAGGAACCACACCAAGACACATTATAATCAAACTTTCAAAAGACAAAGAGAATCTTGAGAGCAGCAAGAGACAAAGAACTCTTCAAATACAGTGGACCCTCAATTAGATTATCAGCAAATTCCAAATCAGAAACTTTGGAGGTAAGAAGGCAGTGGGCTAATATACTCAATGTGCTAAAAGGAAAAAACAACGTCTGTGAACCAAGAATCCCATATCTGGCAAAACTATCCTTCAAAAGTGAGGGAGAAATTAGGGTGTTCTCAAATACACAAAAGCTGAAGGAGTCTGTTACTAGTAGACCTGCCCTGTGAGAAATGCTCAAGGAATTCTATAGGGTGAAATTACAGCACAGCAGACAGTAACTCAAAGCTGTATAATGGAATAAAGATATCAGTAAAGGTAAATAACATGAGCAATGATAAAAGCTAGTATATTGTAACAATGCTTTGTAATTCTACTTTTTGTTTTCTACATGATTTAAGAGATTAATACATATTAAAAACAATTATTAGTCTAAAAATTAGAATTATTGTAACGTTGATTTGTAACTTCACACTGTTTTCTACATAATTTAAGAGATTGGTGCATTTAGAAGAATTATTAGTTTATGTTTTGGGGTACACAATGTATAAGGATGTAATTTTGTGACATCACTAAGGAGATAAAAGCAAAGCCGTAAAGGAGCAGACTTTGTGTATGTTATTGAAGTTAAACTTTTATAAAATCACATTAGAGTGTTATAACTTTAGGATGTTAAATGTAATCCCCATGGTAACCACAAAGAAAATAGCTATAGAATATACACAAAAGGAAATGAGAAAGGAATGTAAACATTTCACTATAAAAATAAGCTAAACATAAAATAAGACAGTAATGCAGAAAATAAAGATCAAAAAGCTATAAGGGAGATAATAAATAACATTATGACAGAAGTAAGTCCTTCCTCATCAGTAACCACTTTAAATACAAATGGCTTAAACTTTCCAGTGAAAAGACAGAGATTAGCAGAAGGGATTAAAAACACATGATCTAACTATTTGCTGTCTACAAGAGACTCATTTTAGATCCAAAGACACAAATAGATTGAAAGTGAAAGAATGGAAAAAGATATTCCATGAAAATAGCAGCTGAAAGAAAGCAGAGGTGGTTATACTAACATCAGACAATATAGACTTTAAGTTTTTAAAGCTTACAAGAGTTAAAGGACATTATATATTAATAAAAGGTTTAATACATCAAGAAGACATAATCATTATAAACATGTATGCACCTAATGACAGACTATTAAAATATATGAAGCAAAAACAGACAGAATTCAAGGGAGAAATAGATAGTTCTACAATAATAGTTGGACATTTCAATAGCCCACTCTCAATAATGAATAGGTCACCAGAGAAAAGAAAAGCAGGGAAATAGAAGACAAACATCACACTAAATGAATTAGATCTAGCAGACATATACAGAACACTCTACCTAACAACAACAGCATGCACGTTTTTCTCAAGTGCACATGGGACATTTTCCAAAATAGACTATATGTTAGGCCACAAATTAAGTCTCAATAGATTTAAAAGGATAACTATCATAAAAAGTATTTTCTGGCCAGGCGCGGTGGCTCACACTTGTAATCCCAGCACTTTGGGAGGCCGAGGCAGGCAGACCACAGGGTCAGGAGGTCAAAACCATCCTGGCTAACATGGTGAAACTCCATCTGTACTAAAAATACAAAAAAATAGCCGGGCATGGTGGCACATGCCTGTAGTCCCAGCTACTCGGGAGGCTGAGGCAGAAGAATCGCTTGAACCCACTAGGCAGAGGTTGCAGTGAGCCAAGATTGTGCCACTGCACTTCAGCCTGGGCAACAGAGTGAGACTCAGTCTGAAAAAAAAAAAAAACTATTTTCTCTGACACTAGGAGATGACATTAGGAATTGATAAAGAAGTAAAACTGGAAAATTAAAAATTTGTGGGAACTAAAAAAATGTGTTATTAAACAACCAGTGGAACAAAGAGGAAATCACAGGAACATTTGAAAATACTTAGATATAAATTTAAAAAAAGACACCATTCCAAAAACTTAAGGGATGAAGGGAAAGCAATGCTAAGAAGGAAATTTATAGGTATAAATACTTACATTAAAAACAAGAAAGATCTCAAATCAAAAACCTAACTTTACAGCTAAACCCAAAGCTAGTAGAAGGAAGAAAAAATAATACTAGAGCAGAGATAAATAGAAACTAGAAAACAATAAAGAAAATCAGTGAAACCAAAAGTTGATTCTTTGAAAAGAGAAAAAAAATTGAAATACTTTTAGCTTGATAGACAAAAAAAAAAAACACAAAAGTCTCAAATTACTTAAATTAAAAATAAAAGGGGAACTTACTACTGATTCAGTATTATTCTTTTTAAGAAATAAAAAAGATTATTAGAAAGTACTATGAACAACTGTACACCAACAAACTGGATAATCTAAATGAAATGAGGAAATTCTCAGAAACTCAAAAACTACCAGGTCTAAATCAAAAAGAAATAGAAAACCTGAATAGACCTATAACTAGTAAGGAGATTGAGTCAGTATTAAAAAAAAATTCCTAAGAAAAGAAAAGCCCTGGACCTGGTGGCTTCACTGGGGAATTTTATCAAACAATTAAAGAAGAACTAATACCAGTATTTCTCAAATTTTCCCAAAAAATTGAAAAGTAGGGAACACTTTCTAACTAATTCAGTGAGGCCAGCATTACTCTGATACCAAAGCCAAAGACACAACAAAAAAAGAAAACTACAGACTAATATTCCTTAAGAATATTGATGCAAAAATTCTCAACAAAATACTAGCAAACCAAATTTAGTAGCATATTAAAAAGATTATGTATCAAGTGGGATTAATTCTGGAATGCAAGGATGTTTCAACATGTAATAATCAATGTAATATACCATGTTAAAATAATAAAGAAAAAATACCACAATTATCTCAACAAATGCAGAAAAAGCATTTGACAAAAATCAACCCTTTTCATCATAAAAACATTCCAATGAACTAGGAATAGGAGGACATTCCTATTACATATTACCCCAACATAATAAAAGCCATATATGAAAAAATTTAAAACAAGCATCATACTCAATGGTAGAAGACAAAAACCTTTTCTCTAAGATCAGGAACAAGGCAAGGATGCCTACCTTCACCATTTCTACTTAACATAGTACTGGAAGTTCTAGCCTGAAACATTAGTCAAGAAAAAAAATAAAAATCATCCAAACTAAAAAGGAAGAATAAAATCATTTCTGTTCAAAGATAATATGATGTGCAGAAAATCCTAAAGATTTCACAGAAAGGTTTTAGAGCTAATAGAGGAATTATTCACAGTAGTAGGATACAAAGTCAACATACAAAAATCAGTTGGATGTCTACATACTGACAATGAACATTCTGCAAAGCAAATTACAAAAGCAATTCCATTTATGGTAATATCAAAAATAATAAAATACTTAGGAAATAACCAAGGAGGTGAAAGACTTGTACAATGAAAACTATAAAATATTACTGAAAGAAATTAAAGACCTAAATAAATTGAAACACATCCCATGTTTGGATAAAACTGTTAAGATGTCAATATAACCCAGAGCAATCTATAGATTCAATGCAATCTCTATCAGTATACCAATGACTTTTTTTTTTTTTACAGAAATAGAAGCACCCATTCTAAAATTCATATAGAATCTCAAGGGACCCCAAATAGCCAAACATTCTTGAAAAATTACAAACCCGGAGGACTCACACTTCCTGATTTCAAAAGTTACTACTATGTTATTGGCGTAAAGACAGACAAATAGACCAATGGAATAGAATACAGAACACAGAAATAAACCCTCATATATATCATCAAATGATTTTTGACAAGGCTGCTAAGACCACTCAATGAGGAAAGAACAATCATTTCAACAAATGATGTTGAGAAAACTGAATATCCACATGCAAAAGAATGGAGTTGGACTCTTACCGAATATCATATGCAAAAATTAACTCAAAATGGACCAAGGACCTAAATGTAAGAACTAAACTATAAAATTCTTAGAAGAAAACATAGGGCAAAAGTTTTGAAACATTGGTTTGGCAATGATTTCTTGAATATAATACCAACGGCACAGGCGACAAGAGAAAAACAGACAAACTGGATTTTATGAAAATTTTAAAATTTTGTAAATCAAAAGACAATATCAACAGAGTAAAAAGGCAAACCACAAATAGAAGAAAATATTTGCAAATCATATATCTGATAAGGGATTAATGTCCAGAATATATGGAGAACTCTTAAAACTCAACAGCAACAACAAAAAAAAACTAATTCAAAAGTGGGCAAAGGACTTGAATAGACATTTCTCCAAAGAGAATAATCAAATGGCCAATAAGCACACGAAAAGATGCTCAGCATCACTAATCATTAGAGAAATACAAATCACAATTCTAATAAGATACCACTTTACACTTGCTAGAAAGGTTACTATCAAAAAACAGAAAATAAGTGTTGGAGAGGATGTGGAGAAAGTGGAAAATTGGAACCCTTGAGCACTGCAAGTGGGAATGTAAAATGGTATAGCTACTTGGAAAACAGTATGGAAATTCCTGAAAAAATTAAAAACAGATAACCATACAATCCAGCAATTTCACGTCTTGGTATATGTCCAAATAATTGAACACAAAATTTTAGGGAAATTTATCACCCATGTTCAGAGCAGCACTATTCACATTTGCTAAAACATGGAGCAGCCCAAGTGTCCATTCAACAGATGAATGGATAAGCAAATTGTGGCATATACATACAATAAAATACTATTCAGGCTGAGAAAGGAAGGAAATTCTGACATATGCTACAACATGGATGAACTATGAGCATATGATGCTAAGTGAAATAAGCCAGTCACAAAAAGAAATACTGCCTGATCTCATTTTTATGAGGTATTTAGAGTTGTCAAAATCATAGAAACGTATAGACTGGTTGCCAGGGGCTGGGGAGTGGGAGACATAAGGAGTTACTTTTCGATATGTGTAGAGTTTCAGCTTTACAAGATGAAAATCAGTTATGGAGCTGGATGGTGATGATTATTAAACATTATGAGTATGTTTCATACCACTGAATTGTACAGTTAAAAATGGCCAAGATGGTAAATTTTATGTTAGGTGTGTTTTAAGATGATTATAAAGTGTAACTGCTGTTAAGACCCACAGAAAAATGCCTACACTCAGTAAAACATTTCCAAGCATTGAAAAACAAACCAGTAAAAATACCAGGATTTACTCAATTTTTGTCTGACTTCATAAAAGACAGATTGATCAGGAAATGTTTTCATTGAGGAACACTTTACTCCTATCACTCAGGTTGTTCTGGCCTCATCTTTAACCTTCAGCTTCAAACAGAAGCCCGGGATGTCTTATGGTTCCAGGAGGACCCTGAGCAATTCTATGGCAGTGCTAGCACAAAGTCCAGAAGGCTTCAGCAGAGGTAAATCTGCAAGGCATCTCTGGGGTAGCCTGCTACCATGGTCCCTGTCTTTGATTTATCTTTTGTTGAGGGCTGAAATGTGACAGCTTTACTGAAGGAATGAATAAAGCTAACACTTTATCCACAAAATCTGACTATCCCTGGAAGAGGTAACACATCGTAGCTTTATTGGTCACAATTTAAAGATATTTAAACACTTCTAACAAAATTTTAAATTATCAAATATATATCATAAGATGTATAGAAACAAAAATATAAAGGACAAAATTCATCACCTAATTCTAGCAATAAACAGCGTGATTGGGTTTTGGAGTTGGGTAAGCTTGGATCCAAACCCTGGCTCTGACACTGAGTAGCTGTGCAATCTGGGGAGAGTTACTGACCTTCTTGGAGGCCACAGTTTCTTCATCTAAGAAATGGTGTATATTTATAATATCCCCAAACCATAAACAACTTAAATGTCCATAATCTGGCAAATGGATAGACAAAAGCTGGTATATTCAGTATACTGGGAAATTTTCTCAGCAATAAAAGGAAATAAACTGCTGACTTGTGCTATAAAATAGACAAAACTCAAAACCATTACACTAAGTGAAAGAAGCCAGGTACAAAAGACCAAGGGACCACATAATGTATAATTCCATTTATATAAAATGTCCAGAAAAGGCAATATAGAGACAGAAATTAAATTAGTGATTGTCTGGGGCTGGGAGTAGAAATGAGAATTAACTGTAAATAGACACGAAGGAGCTTAGTAGGGAAATAAAAAATTATAAAACTGGACTATGGTGATGACTGCATTTCTTGGTAAGGTTACTAGAAATCACTGAATTGTATTGAAATAGATGAATTCTGTGATATGTAAAATATGCCACAATAAAGCTGTTTAAATAAAAAGGATGAAAACTGGTCATCCACTTATAATAGTCTGCGCTAAAAAAATAAAAGTATTCATGGTAATGGTTTAAAAAAAGATATAATCTCATCCTATGGTTAATGTTTAAATAAGGATATCTGTAAAACACTAAATGCAGGGTCTGGCACATGTAAATACACAAACTGTTGACTGTTATAAGAATAGGGAAATATCAGCCACTGTGAACATGAAAGGAAATACAATAAAAGGAAATACAATACAAGGTATTTTTTCTAATGCATGCATATTTCATGTAGGCCAGAGCATTTTGCATTACTCCTAGCTTGCCTTTATTCTATTTACCATAATTTCTGTATTATTATGCTTTTCTTTTCTTTTCTTTCTTTTCTTTTTTTTTTTTTTTCTGAGACAGAGTCTTACTCTGTCACCCAGGCTGGTGTGCAGTGGCGTGATCTCAGCTCACTGCAACCTCTGTCTCCTGAGTTCAAGTGATTCTCCTGCCTCAGCCTCCTGAGTAGCTGGGATTACAGGCATGTGCCACCACAGCCGGCTAATTTTTATATTTTTAATAGAGACGGGGTTTTGCCATATTGGTCAGGCTGGTCTCAAACACCTGACCTCAGGTGATCTGCCCGCCACGGCCTCCCTAAGTGTTAGGATTACAGGCATAAGCCACCGTGCCTGGCTTATTATGTTTTTCTTAAGCACACCATGATGATATAGAGCATGATAGGGCTAAACATAACTTAAACATTTACTGATGGGTACTTAGCTTTTACAATTTTGCTAGCTCTTATTTATTTATTTATTTATTTTTATTTAATTTATTTTTTTATTTCTGTTATACTTTAAGTCCTGGGATACATGCGCAGAATGTGCAGGTTTGTTACATAGGTATACACATGCCATGGTGGTTTGCTGCACCCATCAACTCGTCATCTACATTAGGTATTTCTCCTAATGTTATCGCTCCCCTAGCACCCACCCCCCGACAGGCCCCGGTGTGTGATGTTCCCCTCCCTGAGTCCACGCGTTCTCATTGTTCAACTCCCACTTATGAGTGAGAACATGTGGTGTTTGGTTTTCTGTTCCTGTGTTAGTTTGCTGAGAATAAAGGTTTCCAGCTTCATCCATGACCCTGCAAAGGACATGAACTCATCCTTTTTTATAGCTGCACAGTATTCCACATTGTTTATGTGCCACATTTTCTTTATCTGGTCTATCATTGATGGGCATGTGGGTTAGTTCCAAGTCTTTGCTATTGTGAACATTGCTGCAATAAACATACGTGTGCATATGTCTTTATAGTAGAAAGATTTATAATCCTTTGGGTGTATACCCAGTAATGGGATTGCTGGGTCAAATGGTATTTCTGGTTCTAGATCCTTGAGGAATCGCTGCACTGTCTTCCACAATGGTTGAACTAATTTACACTCTTGCCAACAGTGTAAAAGCATTCCTATTTCTCCAGATCCTCTCCAGCATCTGTTGTTTACTGACTTTTTAATGATCACCATTCTAATTTGTGTGAGATGGTATCTCATTGTGGTTTTGATTTGCATTTCTCTAATGACCAGTGACGATGAGCTTTTTTTCAAATGCTTGTTGGCTGCATAAATGTCTTCTTTTGAGAAGTATCTGTTCATATCCTTCACCCACTTTTTGGTGGGGTGTTTGTTTTTTCTTATAATTTTGTTTAAGTTCTTTGTAGATTCTGGATATTAGCCCTTTGTTAGATGGATAGATTGCAAACATTTTCTCCCATTCTGTAGGTTGCCTATTCACTCTGATGATAGTGTCTTTTGCTGTGCAGAAGCTCTTTAGTTTAATTAGATCCCATTTGTCAATTCTGGCTTTTGTTGCCATTGCTCTTGGTGTTTTAGTCATGAAGTCTTTGACCATGCCTATGTCCTGAATGGTAATGCCTAGGTTTTCTTCTAGGGTTTTTATGGTTTTAGATCTTACGTTTAAGTCTTTAATCCATCTTGAGTTAATTTTTGTATAAGGTATAAGCAAGGGGTCCAGTTTCAGTTTTCTGCATATGGCTAGCCAGTTTTCCCAACACCATTTATTAAATAGGGAATCCTTTCCCCATTGCTTGTTTTTGTCAGGTTTGTCAAAGATCAGATGGTTGTAGATGTGTGGCGTTATTTCTGAGGCCTCTGTTCTGTTCCATTGGTCTATATCTCTGTTTTGGTACCAGTACTATGCTGTTTTGGTTACTGCAGCCTGGTAGTATAGTTTGAAGTCAGGTAGCACGATGCCTCCAGCTTTGGTCTTTTTGCTTAGGATTGTCTTGGCTATATGGGCTCTTTTTTGGTTCCATATGAAATTTAAAGTAGTTTTTTTCTAATTCTGTGAAGAAAGTCAATGGTATCTTGATGCGGATGGCATTGAATCTATAAATTACTTTGGGCAGTATGGCCATTTGTTACTGTGGATCAACCTACATGGGGAAGTGTTGGATAATCACTATGCCACTTGTCAAGTGGACATATCCAACAAGTGTAAACCCAGAGGGTTATCATCATTCATTATGAAACATCCATATTTGCATTAATTCTTATTGTGGGTAAGAATTCCCTACTCCAGACTTTTGTTCTCTGAAAACTAAATTTTGAGAACCTCTTCCTAAAAATTATTTATTAACATGGAGGGAACATGTTCATTTTTTAAAATCGGTGTCAGTAAAAAGTAGATATATTTGAGAAGGTTCTTAAAGATGCAATGTGTTAAATTAAAAATAATTGAAAAACTGATCTTCAAAGATGACACTAGTTGTGTAACTTTGGGAAAGTTGTTTTACTTCTAAGTCTGTTTCCTCATCTATAAAACAGGAAAAAAATTGCATCTTTACCGTAGACCTATGTGACAGCTATAAGAAATTGTAAGTCACCAAGCCCATTAAAAATACTCAGAGATTCCTTTATTCTTAGGACAAGGAAACTAAATGGTAGGTCAAGTGACTTAATTTTCTGTAGATTCTACTCAGGCAGGAAAATGTAAAAATAGTAAGTAATTAATAATAATATTTACTGTTTATTGCTCAAAAAAACTGTGCTAGGTCCTTTTATCATCTTATTAAACCTTCACAACACTGGTTGTTACTCCCATTTCAATGATGAGGAAATTGAGGTTTGGAGAAATTATCCTGCTTTTCACACAGAGAGTCAGATGCTTCCCTGTGACTCATTTCTGGTGTTTCTTCCATGCAATTAAATGCCCAATTTGTTAGACTTGTTATCCAACAGCCTGCTTGACATGTCCACTTAGATGACTAATGGGCATCTCAAACAAGATGAAACGCAATGTTCTGGCCTTGCCTCCAAATCCTGATGTTCCTACAATCTTCCAGACTCCATCATTCTAGGTGCTCAAATCAAAAACCTTGGAGTCATCCTCAACTTCCTCAAACCCCACTCTTATATTTAATAGATCCTGCCAACTCTGTCTTCAACTATATCTAGATTCTGAACAACTTCTTACCTTTCCAAGCTACTACTCTGGCTGAAGCTGCCAATGACTCTCAACTATATTAAATATCCTACTACGTGGTTCATTTCTGTCCTTGTGCCTCTTCAGCCTACTTGTACAAAGCTGCTAGAATGATCCTGCTAAGATAAAGATTTGTCCACATCTCTCTGCTCAAAACCTTCCCCTGGATTCCTGTGTGACTCAGGGTAAGAACCACAGTGCTTTTGAGGGTTCACACAACTGATGTGGCTCTCAATACCACTGATCACAATTTCTACTCCTCCCCCATGGCTCACTCCATTCCAGTCACACCAGCCTCCTCACTGTCTCCTCTGAGAGGGCTGTTCTGACTCCAGATTCCACCATGGCTCACTTCCTCACTTCCTTCAGGCTTTATGCAAAAGCTGCCTTCTCCAGGAAGACATCCTTCATTACCCTACCTAAAATCTCAACACCCTAATTCATTCACTTCCCTATTTCTGCTTCATTTGTTTCTTTTGCACTTATTACCAATATGCTGCATATTGTACTTACTTCTCTTGTTTGTTTCACCTTGCTAGAATGTAATTTCCATGGGGCCCAGGAATTTTGGTCTGTTTTGTTCTCTGATATGTTTCCAGTGCCTAACACATGGTGGGCACACCATAAATATTTGTTGAATCAGTGTGTGAGTTTGTAACTGACTTGTGCTTTGCTCCACCCCTGCTGTCTTCCATCTTACCTCATACCGCACATGAGAGTATCCTTTGCAGACACTTAAACTTTTCTGCACATTACCACCTGTGACTTTCAAGAGGTATAACAGGACTATCCTTAGAGTTTTCTAAAACCCACTTCAGGCTCTCCTCCAGATTTTATTGAGGAGTCTGGGTCACATGAAAATATCTAGTCCAACCACTGGCAAAAGGGCATGGGACTACCATAACTGTAGTGGTTTAATCATGATTTATTCCCTGAAGCTGGGCAGATTGCTGCAAGCAATTAGAAAGAAGAGGATGAATTTTATGTAGGAAAATAAGCATCTGCCAAATCCACTGAATCACGATTTCCTGTCTGTGAACACATTTGAACTTCAATATATTTATGTGGAAAGATAGACAGGAATTCTGACCATTTTACAGAGAAGGGAACGAAAGTACAGAGATTCCCCAACATGCCAAGGTCATGTCATAAATCAGAGGAGGTCCAGTGTATTCTACACAAGTTCTGGGTTCTAGAGAAGAAGAGTAAAGCAGGAGTCAGAGACCCAGAGATTCTTTCTCAATCTGCACAAAAAAATTATATGACCCCAAAGGGATTCTGACCGCTCACAGCCTCAGTTTCCCCACCTATAAAATGAAAATAAAGTCTCTTTCTTTCTCCAGAACTGTGTTGGGGCTGATTAATCATTAAGAATCTTTTCTTATCTGTTGAATTTCGGCTCAAGCTGAAGTGTGTTGGTGGACTTCGAACTTTGCAGAGCCAGAAGAGAAGAATTAGATTTATTCCTCCTTTCGTTCTGAAAGTAAATACAAAAGGATGGTCTTTTTAAACCTTTGTATGTTCCCGAGGCTTTCCTCTGGGTTGTGTCTCTAAACCCTTCTAGATCCAGGTTTGACATTTGAGGAACACAGGTGTTCCTCGGCAGGTTGTCTGTTCCTCATTTAGAGATCAATCTCCTTGTGCCTCCACAGCTGGAAGCTTCCATTGCACAGTCCAGTTGCAGAGCCCACTGCAGTGTTCTTCATAGCTTGAGAGCTCTCCTATTCTAAGGCATTGCTGGCCAGGGTCCCGGTACACACAGTTGCCAGGCTACATTCATTCTAAATTCTGCTGTTGTGTTTCTCACTCCTATGCACAGTTCCCGATATGTTGCCTAAGAGAGTCAAGTTTTCCTGTTGAAGGAGTGGCTTTACAGGAGCAATGGGAAGAAAATGTTGTTTAATAATTTAGAGTACATTGCATTCTAAGTTCTATACCCATATGATGCATTTCCAACCTTCTAACCCCATAGATTCAGATCTTTCAACTTTCTTCAGTGTAAAAATTAATATTCAATAATCCTTCACTTTTGGATTATTTTGGATAGAAATTTAGGGCGCTTCACATACTCTTTCATGCGATTTTACAACTGAGAATAGATTAGGTAACTTGCACAAGGTCATTAAGCCGGTAAATAACAAAATTGAGATTAGATCCCAGGGCTATCAGGCTGCCTCTGACGTATTATATGAGGTACTATAATTTTCATGCATTCAAAATAGACATTTATTTGTACTCTAAGTTGCCCATTGTTAGGATCTCAGGTTATATCCTTTCTGAAATATCTAGACAGGGAATTTTACTTGAAGAGAGCTGCTTACAAATTTTATTACTTAAACTAGGGGTTGGCAAACTTTTTCTGTTAAGGGCCAGGTAGTAAATATTTTAAGCTTTGTGGGCCAGATAAACTTTGTTGCAACTACTCAGCTCTGTAGTGGTAGTGAGAAAGCAGCCATAGACAATATGTAAACAGATAAGCATGGCTCTGTTTCAGTAAAAGTTAATTTACAAAAACAAGCAGCAGGCTGGATTTGACTCATAGGCCATTGTTTGCCAACTCCTGAACTAGGCTGGGGTTCTATTAGAACCATGCACTCTTTTGCATAATGCTTTCAAAGGTATTAGTGAAAATGTTTGTCTCTCATTCTCTTAGTGAAATGGGAAGGTAAATTTTGTTTCACAATATACTCACCTTGTGCTTCAAAAAGATCTCTACACATTTTCCTCACCAATCAATATATGCCACAAACTTGACTGAAACAGGGAATGTTTCATATCCCTTATGAGTATACAAGGGATACTTGAGATCATCTAGTCTAAGCCTCTCATTAGAGAAATAATTGGGGGTGAAGAAACAAAGGAAGTTTTTCAACCTCCCATCCAAAAGAAGTACAAGGTACACTTTGGAAGACCAAGAAGCTATGAGTGTTAAGCTTAATGTGTGGTTGGAATCTTGATATTTCTTTGCTAAAGAATAAACTATAACATATAAAATGCATCCTGATAACTTCCTTTTTTAACTTAGTAGTATTATAATGAGTTTGTTTTTCCTAAAAGGTATTGTAAAGCCTTAACAAAACTCAGGCAGAAAGATAGGAAAAACTGCCTTATTTTCCTAGACTTCAGCAAATCTCTTTTTAAAATGTTGCTCTCCTGTGTCCTTTAGTTATTGGCGGAGACACTAAGACCTCTTGTTTTAATACAGCCTCCCACAAGATGCCAGGGGACCTGTCAGTCTGAGTCACAGTGGAATGCAGACAGCACCCTCAGATCAAAATTATTCACAGGGGAAGGAGGGCAGAGTGTTCGGGAATCACAAGGGATAGGGCATTCACCCAAGGAAGCTGTTACCACTCCCAACATCTGAAAAGGGATATCTCAGGCCTGAAAGCATGAGCCGAGGCAAACCCTGCAACTTGCAGTGGTGAAAAGAAGGCTTCCTTAAAGTAACACGGCCCTCAGTCATGGGACACAGCAGGCCTATGCCAGACTGTTGTCAGCTTGATACCTCTGCTCCTGTCTGAGGCTGGAAAGTCAGTTTCCTGAATGACCTTCCCAGTATAGTTCCAAGTTAGGGTTTGCCAATGAGAGGAATTCAAGTGAAATTTGGAAGGTGAACTTGAGGGAAAAACCATTACTTTTGGGAGGTCATCTTGGTCAGACAGTGACAGAGAGATGTGATGTTTCTGGCAGGCCCCCCCACACTGGCCCTCTCTCTTCCTGCTCTGAATATAGCATGTTTCTCTGAGGGCTGTCACTGCTCACCAAATCAGCCTCAAGCCCACCCTACTTAGCGGCAGCTTCCACAGACTTCTTGACAACCTCCCTTTTCTGGGTCCCACTCAATAACCAAACATGCATTGCTTCGTAGACTCTCTATGAGCTCTATCGTACTGGGAAGCCCTGATGCCAATGCACTGGCTGGAGTGACTATGATTATCTCTCTGACCCTCTGAATCTGTCATCCAGACTTTCTCATCCCAGTGCCCTCCACCTTTTGCCTAAGCTCTTCTTTCTATATTAAATCCTTTCTTCCTGGCTTATTTGCAGTGATGCTCTTTTCCTGACACCTCTGGATGCTCAGCACCAGGCGACCTTGCAGGAGGGAACCAGGTGAGTAGACACTCTGACCCTGCTCCCCTCCCTCCTTGATTGTCCTGTCAGAACTCTCCATTAGCTGAACAGAACCAAAAGTCAAAGATGAGAGACTTCTGGTGCAGACCACCCAAGTCAGCATCCAGGGCAGACAGATGGGTATAGGGGAAGAAGAGGGGTCTAGGGTGGGTGGAGAGGAGGAAGGACATCTGTGGCAGAGGCCACTCAATAGTTTTTGCTAGACCAAAATTCCAAGAAAACTTCAGAACATCTTACAATTTCAGCTCTACATATATATGAAAAGGCAAGGTGAGTGGCCTTCTCTGTACTCTCCCTCCCAATAAAAAAAAAAAAAAAAGTTGAAGATTTCAAGTTGAATATCTGTGAAAAACTAAGAAACTGAAAAGCAACATGTTTGAGGAATGGCTCCCTTTGTTTTAATGAAACTGAATTTCATGTAACCACATTTTATAAAAAAGACTTTATGTAGAATAATGGTGTCTCTGAACCATCTGTGCTGTGCCTTTATGGAAGAGAGAAAAAAATGATACTGAATTTGTATAAAGAAATTTAAATCAGACACTAAAATAAAAGAAAAAAAATCCATTTTTTCCAAGATCAATTAAAGTAAAAATTTATTCTAGAGAATTCCAGCAGAGTTTGGTAATTCTTCACCTCTTTCTAGTAAGAACCCTGTTAGAAACCGTAGGACTCTTTAGAGCAGGGCTGTTCAACAGCAATACAATGCAAACTACAAATGCAAGCCACATGTGTAATTAAAAATGTTCTAGAAACAACATTTTAAAAAGCAAAACTGGGTAAAATTACTTTTAATAATAGATTTGTGCTTAACCCAAGATATCAAACATTATCATTTTAACATGTACTCAATATTTTAAAATCATTAATGAACTATTTTATGTTCTTTTTCATGCTAAGTCTTTGAAATCTGAGGTTTGTTTTACACTTACCACACATCTCGATTGAGACTTGACACATTTCTAGTGCTCAGTAGCCACATGTGGCTGATGGCTAGTGTACTGGACAGCATAGCTGTAGAGCATGTATTATTGTCCAATAAAAGTTTCCTTCTCATACAAAAGAATGCAGCATAATGTAAAAGAACACGGGTTACTCTCTGTCTGTGTTTTTCAGGTTTTCACCAGTGTTTCCAGTTCTCCTTTGCTTTTTTTTTGAGACTGAGTCTTGCTCTGTCACCCAGGCTGGAGTGCAATGGTGCAATCTCAGCTCATTGCAACCTCCACCTCCCAGGTTCAAGCAATTCTGCTGCCTCAGCCTGAGTAGCTGGGATTATAGGCACTCATGCCCAGCTAATTTTTGTATTTTTAGTAGAGATGGGGTTTCACCATGTTGACAAGCCTGGTCTCGAACTCCTGACCTCAGGTGATCTGTCCAACTCGGCCTCCCAAAGTGCTGGGATTACAGGCATGAGCCACAGTGCCTGGCCCTCTCCTGTGTTTTTGAGTAGATAGGAAGACTGTCTTCCCTACTCCCTTGAAGTTGGGTGGGCAAAGCCAAATAATTTGCTTTGGCCAATGGAATGTGAGCAGAAGTGATGCACCACTTCTAATTAGCAGCATTTAAGAGCGGGCATGTGCTTATCCAGGCTCTTCTCCTGCCATGATGATTGTGAAAGCTTGTGTTGATATGGAGCTGTCCTGAGATTGAAGCTGCCTGAAAGGCTGAGCCAAAACATGTAGTACAGCTGCCCTACGTGACCAGGATAATAACTTTTGTTCTATGAAATCCCTACTTCTCTCAGGTGGCCCTTTCAGAGTTCTGATAATAGGTCCTCCCTCTTGCTCTTTCAACCCAGGCAGGGTGGTCACTCTCTGATGTTGCCAGCTGAGGCATTTGGCTTTTCCGGAGCTCTGCCCTCATCTTTGTAAACGGTCCCTTTATCAAACTCTCTTCAATTATACTGTTGACTGTGCCATCTGTTTCCTGTTAGGATTCTGACTGATACAGTATGTTTGCCAAATATAAAATGAGCCTAAAGACAGAATAAGATGAGTACATTCAAGAAATAATTCCTTGAATGACTATAAATCAATTTTCAAAGCAATTTCTAAGATAGTTCCCTCACCAACCACTCTTATCATACAAAATATCCTCTTTATCTTACTTCTGTAAAAATGTGCAGTTATTGCTCACAGTGATTTGTGTTTATGTGTTTAAGGAAATCTGTTTCTTTTTTTCTTTTTTTTTTTGAGATGGAGTCTCACTCTGTCACCCACGCTGGAGTGCAGTGGCACGATCTTGGCTCACTGCAACCTCTGCCTCCTGGGTTCAAGAGATTCTCCCACCTCAGTCTTCCAAGTAGCTGGGATTACAGGCACCTGCCACCATGCCTAGCTAATTTTTGTATTTTTAGTAGCGACGGGGGTTTCACCATGTTGGTCAGGCTGGTCTCAAACTCCTGACCTCAAGTGATCCACCTGCTTTGGTCTCCCAAATTGCTGGGATTACCAGCACAAACCACCATGCCCAGCTGGAAATCTGCTTCTTGAACCTGATTGGTCTTCATTTTTACTTTAAATACATGTTAAACATTTACTTACAAATTTGTGTTTGGCAAAATTAGCAACGAATAAAATAACTAGGAATTATAGTTAAAGATAAACTTCAAAGAGGATTGTATATACAGGCTTGAGCTCCTACCAAGAAGCCTGAGACTTGAAAGAGTTATTGCTGTATTATTTGTTTCTTGTAAAAAGATCAGAAAGTTACAAATAAGCACAAAGAAGGTACAAATAACTCATCACACAAAGATAATCACTGCTAGTGCACCCAATTCTAAATTTTTAGAAATCAAATATTATTGTTTGAATACAATCGTAATTTGTTAATGTTTGACTAAAGTTTGAACTTATTTCCATATAAATAAATACATTTTTATACAATTATTTTTTTAACTTAAGTACAGGGGTACATGTGCAGGTTTGTTACATAGGTAAACGTGTGTCAGAGGGGTTCATTGTACAGATTACTTCATCACCCAGGTATTAAGCCTAGCACCCATTAGTTGGTTTTCCTGACCTCTCCATCCTCCCACCCTCCACCCTCCAGTAGGCCCCAGTGCGTGTTGTTCCCCTCTATGTGTCCATGTGTTCTCATCATTTAGCTCCAACTTATAAGTGAGACTTGAGGTATTTGGTTTTCTGGGCCTGTGTTAGTTTGCTAAGGGTAATGGCCTCCAGCTCCACCCATGTTCCTGCAAAGGACATGATCTCATTCTCTTTTATGGCTGAATAGTATTCTATGGTGTATATGTAACACATTTTCTTTATCCAGTCTATAATTGGTGAGCATTTGAGTTGATTCCATGTCTCAGCTATTGTGAATAGTGCTGCAATAAACATATGTGTGCATGTGTCTTTATAATAGAAAGTCTCAGAATACAAAATCAATATGTAAAAATCACTAGCATTCCTATACACCAACAACAATCAAGCTGAGAGCCAAATAATGAATGAACTTTTGCTACATTCACAATTGCCACAAAAGAATAAAATACCTGGGGATACAGTTAGCAAGGGAGGGGAAAGATCTCTAAAAAGAGAACAACAAACCACTGTTCAAAGAAATCAGAGATGACACAAACAAATGGAAAAACATTCCATGCTCATGAATAGGGAGAATTGATATCATTAAAATGGCCATACTTCCCAAAGCAATTTATAGATTCAATGCTACTCCCTTTAAACTACCATTGACATTCTTCACAGAACTAGAGAAAACTATTTTAAAATTCATACAAAACCAAAAAAGAGACCAAAAGCCAAGGCAACACTAAGCAAAAAGAACAAAGCTGGAGGCATCACACTACTTGACTTCAAACTACACTACAGGGGTACAGTAACCAAAACAGCATGGTACTTACACAAGAACAGACACATAGACCAATGGAACAGAATATAGAGAACCTGGAAATAAGACTACACACCCACAACTATCTGATCTTTGACCAACCTGACAAAAACAAGCAATACGGAAAGGATTTTCTATTCAATAAATGGTGCTGGGATAACTGGCTAGCCAATATGCAGAAAGCTGAAACTGAACCCCTTGCTTACACCATATACAAAATCAACTCAAGATGGATTAAAGACTTATATTAGTCTGTTCTCACACTGCTAATAAAGACATACCTGACACTGGGTAATTTAAAAAGAAATAGAAGTTTAATGGACTCACAGTTCCACATGGCTGGAGAGGCCTCACAATCATGGCAGAAGGAGAAGGAGAAGCAAAGTCATGACTTACATGGTGGCAGGCAAACGGAATTTGTAGGGGAACTCCCCTTTATAAAACCATCAGATCTTGTGAGACTTATTCACTATCATGAGAATGGCATGGGAAAGACCCCCTCTATGATTCAATTACCTCCCACTGAGTCCCTTCCAGACATGTGGGAATTATGGGAGCTACAATTCAAGATAAGATTCCAGTGGGGACACAGGCAAACCATATCATACCACCCCTGACCCCTTCCAAATCTCATGTCTTCACATTTCAAAACCAATTATGCCTTTCCAACAGTCTTCCAAAGTCTTAACTCATTTCAGCATTAACTCAAAAGTCCACAGTCCAAAGTCTCATCTGAGATAAGGCAAGTCCCTTCTGTCTAGGAGCCTATAAAATCAAAAGCAAGTTAGTTACTTCCCAGATACAATGGGGATACAGGAATTGGGTAAATATGCCTGTTCCAAATGGGAGAAATTGGCCAAAACAAAGGGGCTACAGGCCCCATGCAAGTCTGAAATCGAATAGAGCAGTTATTAAACTGTAAAGTTCCGAAATGATTTCCTTTGACTCTATGCCTCACATCCAGGTCACACTGATGTGTGAGAGCAAGAGGTAGGCTCCCACAGCCTTAAGCAACTCCACCCCTGTGGCTTTCCAAGGGTATAGCCTACCTCCTGGCTGCTTTCATGGGCTGGCATTGAGTGTCTGCAGCTATTCCAGAAGCATGATGCAAGCTGTCAGTGGATCTACCATTGTGGGATATGGAGGACAGTGGCCCTCTTCTCAGTCCTTCACTAGGCAGTGCCCCAGTGGAGACTCTGTGTGGGGACTGTGACCCCACATTTCCCTTCTGCACTGCCCTAGCAAAGTTTTTCATGAGGGCTCCACTGCTGCAGCAAACTTCTGTCTGGACATCCAGGTGTTTTCATACATCCTCTGAAATCCAGGTGGAGGTTCCCAAACCTCAATTCTTGACTTCTGTGCATCCACAGGCCCAACACCTCATGTAAGCCACCAAGGCTTGGGGCTTGTAGTTTCTGAAGCAATGGCCTGACCTGTGTGTTGGCCCCTTTTAGCCACGGCTGGAGTTGAAGCACCTGGGATGCAGAGCACCATGTCCCAAGGCTGCATAGAGCAAGGGGACCCTGGGCCCAGCCTGCAAAACCATTTTTTCCTTCTAGTCCTCCAGGCCTGTGATGGGAGGGGCTGCCATAAAGGTCTCTGACATGCCTTGGAGACATTTTTATTGTCTTGGTGATTAACATTTGGCTTCTGGTTACTTATGCAAATTTCTGCAGCTGGCTTGAATTTCTCACCAAAAACTAGGGTTTTCTTTTCTACTGCATTGTCAGGTGGCAGTTTTCCAAATTTTTCTGCTCTGTTTCCTTTTGAGTGCTTTGCTGCTTAGAAATTTCTTCTGCCAGATACCCTAAATCATCTCTCTCAAGTTCAAAGTTCTACAGAACTCTAGGGCAGGGGCAAAATGCTGCCAGTCTCTTTGCATAGCAAGAGTGGCATGTACTCCAGTTCTCAACAGGTTCCTCATCTCCATCTGAGACCACCTCAGCCTGGATTTTATTGTCCATATCACTATCAGCATTTTGGTCAAAGCCATTCAACAAGTTTCTAGGAAGTTCCAAGCTTTCTCACATCTTCCTGTCTTTGAGCCTTCCAAACAGTTCCAACCTTTGCCTGTTACCCAGTTCCAAAGTTGCTTCCACATTTTTGGGTATCTTTACTGCAGCACCCCTCTACCCAGAACCAATTTACTGTACTAGTCTGTTCTCATGCTGCTAATAAAGACAGCATGAGACTGGGTAATTTATTAAGAAACAGAGGTTTAATGGACTCACAGTTCCACATGGCTGGGAAGGCAACACAATCATGGTGGAAGGTGAAGGAGGAGCAAAGTCACAGCTTACATGGCAGCAGACAAAGAGAACATTTGCAGGGGAACTCCCCTTTATAAAACCATCAGATCTCATGAGACTCATTCAGTATCGTGAGAACAGCATGGGATTCAATGCTGAATTCCCGTGATTCAGTTACCATCCACTGAGTCTTTTCCAGACATTTGGAAATTATGGGAGCTACAACTAAAGATGAGATTTGGGTGGGGACACAGCCAAACCATATGAAGACTTAAATGTAAAACCCAAAGCTATAAAAACTCCAGAAGATAACCTAGGCAATACCATTCAAGACATAGGAACAGACAATGATTTCATGACAAAGACACCAAAAGCAATTGCAATAAAAGGAAAAATTGACAAATGGGACTAATTAAACTAAAGAGCTTCTGCAAAGCAAAAGAAATTATCAACAGAGTAAACAGAAAACCTACAGAATGGGAGAAAATTTTTGCAAACTATACATCTGACAAAGGTCTAATATCCAGCATCTATAAGGAATTTAACTTTACAAGAAAAAATGACAACCCCATTAAAAAGTGGGCAAAGGACATGAACAGACAATTCTCAGAAGAAGACATACATGTGGCCAACAATCATGAAAAAAAGCACAATATCACTGATCACTAAAGAAATGCAAATCAAAACCACAATGAGAAACGATCTCACATCAGTCAGAATGACTATTATTAAAAAGTCATAAAATAGCAGATACTGGCAGGGTTGTGGAGAAAAAGGAATGCTTATGTACTGTTGGTGGGAGTGTAAGTTAGTTCAGCTATTGTGGAAGACAGTGTGGTGATTCCTCAAAGACCTAAACACAGAAATACCATTCGACCCAGCAATCTCATTACTGGGTATATACCCAGAGGAATATAAATCATTCTATTATAAAGACATGCATGTGTATGTTCATTACAGCATTATTCCCAATAGCAATTATTGTTTATAGTAACTTCCTTGTCATCATTATTCCTTTCTATTTTGTTAGCTCTTTTGTTCAATGCCAATTTTTCAACACTCATATAATACTATAAGCTTCTTTGTATCTTTAAGTATCTGGTCAAATTTTCCACAGGTAAATTCTTGGAAGTGAGAATGTCCAGGTTAGAAGGGTTTGCATGTTTTAAAAGCTTCAGATAGATTTCCAATATGCCCTCCAGAAAACAACTGATTATTTGTATCTTTCATAGGAATGTAGGAGATTGCCCTCTATTTCCACATGGACACCTTGCCAACACTGAGCATTATCTTGGATTTTGTATCTTTTACAGGAAATAAATGGTAATGCATTTTAAGTTTGCAGTGAAAGAATAAACAGTTCTATATTTTGGACAATTGTATGTCTTCCCTTGTATAGTACCAGTCTTTGTCATTTTCCCACTTTGCTAATAGTGAATATTTATGCTCATAATACTCTCTAAATGCAAACATTTGAGTGCTTTTGTTAGTCTATGTTTCTCACAGAAACCATTTTTTGTGATTTCCCTTACACCTCTATAGCATCCATACAATTTTTCTCATAAATGAGAAAACAAAAGCTTTAAAGAGTTAATTAAATTAATCAAGATGACTTAGTTACTGTAGAAGATGTTACTAGTACTATCCCTAAATCACCTAATCCATCTAGCACTCCCATCCTCCAGGGGCTAAGATTGTTTGTGGCTAACAACTCAATTTTCCATCCTTCTCTGGAAAATTATCCCCAAAGGGAGTCAAATGCCAAGATGGCCAATAATCAATGACTGACTTGTGAAAAGGGACATCCTACACCTGGTAAAGTAAAAACTTCAGCTGAATTAAATTTAAAGGAATTTAATTGAACAATGAATGATTCCCAAATTGGGCAGTCCCCAGAATCACAGCAGATTCACAGAGACTCCAGTGCAGCCATGTGGTGGAAGAAGATTTGCAGACAAAAAAAAAAAAAAAGGAAATGATGTACAGAAATCAGCAGTGAGGTACAGAAACAGCTTGATTGGTTACAGGTTGACATTTGCCTTATTTGAACATAGTTTGAACACTTAGCCGTCTATGAGTGGTTGAAGTATGGCCACTCGGATTGGCCAACACTCAGTTATTGTTACAGGCGTGTACTCCTAAGTTAGGTTTTCAATCTTGTCTGACTATTAAGTTAGGTTACAGTTCATCCACAAGGACTCAAATATAGAAGTATGGAGTCCTTCTTAGGCCATATTTAGTTTGCATTAACAATTCCCCCTTTTGGTCATTTTCTCAATTTTAAGAGATTGACCAAAACTTTAGTCATTGATGTTACTATCATTCTGCAAATGTACTTATATGGTCTTGAAACCCTTTGGTGAACAGTAGAACAGTGGGTTTTGCAAGGGGGGAACAAGGCCTGAGTAGAGGGTACCTCCTTATGTTGGAACGGCCTTTATACAGGAGAATAACAAAGTCTGGTCTGTTCTAGGATTTACGTGTTTCCTTAAAGTCTTGGATTATGTCACATTTGGCATGAGTGACTCCATTTTAGTTTTGTCAGTTGGGGCCTAATGAATGAGTTCAGTCAAAAATAATGGCTTTCCACAATTTTGTTTTTTTTTTTTTTTAATTCCCTGTTTTGGCCAGGTTCTTACTTAGACAACAGTGTGACCAAAACTTAGGGCCTTAGCACCACTCTCAGTTATCACCATTTTGGGTTTCCGGGCTTGGCATGTCATTCACAGTTTACATTGTCCTCATGGTCACACATTTCTTTCAGCTTTTGTCATTCCAGTTGAAGAGAGAGCATTTGACTTCCTAGGGATTGCTGCATGCAAACATTTAAAACATTTGAGAGAATACAGCGCACTGGGGAGACTATTATTATGACTATGAGGAGGATAATATCAAGAGTTTGCAGTATGCTCCTTACCCAGGGTCCCCATAAACCAAACCACTTAAAATTAAATAGATTAAAGAATGAGCTAGATGAAGAGCCTACTCGCTTGACTAAGTGGTCTTTTCATTAATCCCCTACAATTGAAGTTTTATAATCTACATTTGATGTATTTCTCCATAGGCCACAAGTGTCAGCAGCTGCACAGATACTTTTCTGTTTAGCTAATTCTATTATTTAGCACAACTTTCACAAGAGAGTTTAAAGTCTGTTGTGTAATGATAGCCTTTAAAGTAGAAATTGCTGGGGAGGAGCCAAGATGGCCAAATAGGAACAGCTCCGGTCTACAGCTCCCAGCGTGAGCGACGCAGAAGACGGGTGATTTCTGCATTTCCATCTGAGGTACCGGGTTCATCTCACTAGGGAGTGCCAGACAGTGGGCGCAGGCCAGTGGGTGCGCGCACCGTGCGCGAGCCGAAGCAGGGCGAGGCATTGCCTCACCTGGGAAGCGCAAGGGGTCAGGGAGTTCCCTTTCCGAGTCAAAGAAAGGGGTGACGGACGCGCCTGGAAAATCAGGTCACTCCCACCCGAATATTGCGCTTTTCAGACCGGCTTAAAAAACGGCGCACCACGAGACTATATCCCACACCTGGCTCGGAGGGTCCTACGCCCACGGAATCTCGCTGATTGCTAGCGCAGCAGTCTGAGATCAAACTGCAAGGCGGCAGCGAGGCTGGGGGAGGGGCGCCCGCCATTGCCCAGGCTTGTTTAGGTAAACAAAGCAGCCGGGAAGCTCGAACTGGGTGGAGCCCACCACAGCTCAAGGAGGCTTGCCTGCCTCTGTAGGCTCCACCTCTGGGGGCAGGGCACAGACAAACAAAAAGACAGCAGTAACCTCTGCAGACTTAAATGTCCCTGTCTGACAGCTTTGAAGAGAGCAGTGGTTCTCCCGGCATGCAGCTGGAGATCTGAGAACGGGCAGACCGCCTCCTCAAGTGGGTCCCTGACCCCTGACCCCCGAGCAGCCTAACTGGGAGGCACCCCCCAGCAGGGGCACACTGACACCTCACACGGCAGGGTATTCCAACAGACCTGCAGCTGAGGGTCCTGTCTGTTAGAAGGAAAACTAACAAACAGAAAGGACATCCACACCGAAAACCCATCTGTACATCACCATCATCAAAGACCAAAAGTAGATAAAACCACAAAGATGGGGAAAAAACAGAACAGAAAAACTGGAAACTCTAAAACGCAGAGCACCTCTCCTCCTCCAAAGGAACGCAGTTCCTCACCAGCAACGGAACAAAGCTGGATGGAGAATGATTTTGACGAGCTGAGAGAAGAAGGCTTCAGACGATCAAATTACTCTGAGCTACGGGAGGACATTCAAACCAAAGGCAAAGAAGTTGAAAACTTTGAAAAAAATTTAGAAGAATGTATAACTAGAATAACCAATACAGAGAAGTGCTTAAAGGAGCTGATGGAGCTGAAAACCAAGGCTCGAGAACTACATGAAGAATGCAGAAGCCTCAGGAGCTGATGCGATCAACTGGAAGAAAGGGTATCAGCAATGGAAGATGAAATGAATGAAATGAAGCGAGAAGGGAAGTCTAGAGAATAAAGAATAAAAAGAAATGAGCAAAGCCTCCAAGAAATATGGGACTATGTGAAAACACCAAATCTACGTCTGATTGGTGTACCTGAAAGTGATGCGGAGAATGGAACCAAGTTGGAAAACACTCTGCAGGATATTATCCAGGAGAACTTCCCCAATCTAGCAAGGCAGGCCAACATTCAGATTCAGGAAATACAGAGAATGCCACAAAGATACTCCTCGAGAAGAGCAACTCCAAGACACATAATTGTCAGATTCACCAAAATTGAAATGAAGGAAAAAATGTTAAGGGCAGCCAGAGAGAAAGGTCGGGTTACCCCCAAAGGGAAGCCCATCAGACTAACAGCGGATTTCTCGGCAGAAACCCTACAAGCCAGAAGAGAGTGGGGGCCAATATTCAACATTCTTAAAGAAAAGAATTTTCAACCCAGAATTTCATATCCAGCCAAACTAAGCTTCATAAGTGAAGGAGGAATAAAATACTTTACAGACAAGCAAATGCTGAGAGATTTTGTCACCACCAGGCCTGCCTTACAAGAACTCCTGAAGGAAGCGCTAAACATGGAAAGGAACAACCGGTACCAGCCGCTGCAAAATCATGCCAAAATGTAAAGACCATCGAGACTAGGAAGAAACTGCATCAACTAATGAGCAAAATCACCAGCTAACATCATAATGACAGGATCAAATTCACACATAACAATATTAACTTTAAATGTAAATGGACTAAATTCTCCAATTAAAAGACACAGACTGGCAAGTTGGATAAAGAGTCAAGACCCATCAGTGTGCTGTATTCAGGAAACCCATCTCACATGCAGAGACACACAGAGGCTCAAAATAAAAGGATGGAGGAAGATCTACCAAGCAAATGGAAAACAAAAAAAGACAGGGGTTGCAATCCTAGTCTCTGATAAAACAGACTTTAAACCAACAAAGATCAAAAGAGACAAAGAAGGCCATTACATAATGGTAAAGGGATCAATTCAACAAGAGGAGCTAACTATCCTAAATATATATGCACCCAATACAGGAGCACCCAGATTCATAAAGCAAGTCCTGAGTGACCTACAAAGAGACTTAGACTCCCACACATTAATAATGGGAGACTTTAACACCCCACTGTCAACATTAGACAGATGAACGAGACAGAAAGTCAACAAGGATACCCAGGAATTGAACTCAGCTCTGCACCAAGCGGACCTAATAGACATCTACAGAACTCTCCACCCCAAATCAACAGAATATACATTTTTTTCAGCACCACACCACACCTATTCCAAAATTGACCACATAGTTGGAAGTAAAGCTCTCCTCAGCAAATGTAAAAGAACAGAAATTATAACAAACTATCTCTCAGACCACAGTGCAATCAAACTAGAACTCGGGATTAAAAATCTCACTCAAAACCGCTCAACTACATGGAAACTGAACAACTTGCTCCTGAATGACTACTGGGTACATAACGAAATGAAGGCAGAAATAAAGATGTTCTTTGAAACCAACGAGAACAAAGACACAACATACCAGAATCTCTGGGATGCATTCAAAGCAGTGTGTAGAGGGAAATTTATAGCACTAAATGCCCACAAGAGAAAGCAGGAAAGATCCAAAATTGACACCCTAACATCACAATTAAAAGAACTAGAAAAGCAAGAGCAAACACATTCAAAAGCTAGCAGAAGGCAAGAAATAACTAAAATCAGAGCAGAACTGAAGGAAATAGAGACACAAAAAACCCTTCAAAAAATCAATGAATCCAGGAGCTGGTTTTTTGAAAGGATCAACAAAATTGATAGACCGCTAGCAAGACTAATAAAGAAAAAAAGAGAGAAGAATCAAATAGACGCAATAAAAAATGATAAAGGGGATATCACCACCGATCCCACAGAAATACAAACTACCATCAGAGAATACTACAAACACCTCTACGCAAATAAACTAGAAAATCTAGAAGAAATGGATACATTCCTCGACACATACACTCTCCCAAGACTAAACCAGGAAGAAGTTGAATCTCTGAATAGACCAATAACAGGAGCTGAAATTGTGGCAATAATCAATAGTTTACCAACCAAAAAGAGTCCAGGACCAGATGGATTCACAGCCGAATTCTACCAGAGGTACAAGGAGGAACTGGTACCATTCCTTCTGAAACTATTCCAATCAATAGAAAAAGAGGGAATCCTCCCTAACTCATTTTATGAGGCCAGCATCATTCTGATACCAAAGCCGGGCAGAGACACAACCAAAAAAGAGAATTTTAGACCAATATCCTTGATGAACATTGATGCAAAAATCCTCAGTAAAATACTGGCAAACCGAATCCAGCAGCACATCAAAAAGCTTATCCACCATGATCAAGTTGGCTTCATCCCTGGGATGCAAGGCTGGTTCAATATACACAAATCAATAAATGTAATCCAGCATATAAACAGAGCCAAAGACAAAAACCACATGATTATCTCAATAGATGCAGAAAAAGCCTTTGACAAAATTCAACAACACTTCATACTAAAAACTCTCAATAAATTAGGTATTGATGGGACGTATTTCAAAATAATAAGAGCTAGCTATGACAAACCCACAGCCAATATCATACTGAATGGGCAAAAACTGGAAGCATTCCCTTTGAAAACTGGCACAAGACAGGGATGCCCTATCTCACCGCTCCTATTCAACATAGTGTTGGAAGTTCTGGCCAGGGCAATCAGGCGGAGAAGGAAATAAAGGGTATTCAATTAGGAAAAGAGGAAGTCAAATTGTCCCTGTTTGCAGACGACACAACTGTATATCTAGAAAACCCCATTGTCTCAGCCCAAAATCTCCTTAAGCTGATAAGCAACTTCAGCAAAGTCTCAGGATACAAAATCAATGTACAAAAATCACAAGCATTCTTATACACCAACAACAGACAAACAGAGAGCCAAATCATGAGTGAACTCCCATTCACAATTGCTTCAAAGAGAATAAAATACCTAGGAATCCAACTTACAAGGGATGTGAAGGACCTCTTCAAGGAGAACTACAAACCACTGCTCAAGGAAATAAAAGAGGATACAAACAAATGGAAGAACATTCCATGCTCATGGGTAGGAAGAATCAATATCGTGAAAATGGCCATACTGCCCAAGGTCATTTACAGATTCAATGCCATCCCCATCAAGCTACCAATGACTTTCTTCACAGAATTGGAAAAAACTACTTTAAAGTTCATATGGAACCAAAAAAGAGCCCGCATCGCCAAGTCAATCCTAAGCCAAAAGAACAAAGCTGGAGGCATCACACTACCTGACTTCAAACTATACTACAAGGCTACAGTAACCAAAACAGCATGGTACTGGTACCAAAACAGAGATATAGATCAATGGAACAGAACAGAGCCCTCAGAAATAACGCCGCATACCTACAACTATCTGATCTTTGACAAACCTGAGGAAAACAAGCAATGGGGAAAGGATTCCCTATTTAATAAATGGTGCTGGGAAAACTGGCTAGCCATATGTAGAAAGCTGAAACTGGATCCCTTCCTTACACCTTATACAAAAATCAATTCAAGATGGATTAAAGATTTAAACGTTAGACCTAAAACCATAAAAACCCTAGAAGAAAACCTAGGCATTACCATTCAGGACATAGGCATGGGCAAGGACTTCATGTCCAAAACACCAAAAGCAATGGCAACAAAAGACAAAATTGACAAATGGGATCTAATTAAACTAAAGAGCTTCTGCACAGCAAAAGAAACTACCATCAGAGTGAACAGGCAACCTACAACATGGGAGAAAATTTTCGCAACCTACTCATCTGACAAAGGGCTAATATCCAGAATCTACAATGAACTCAAACAAATTTACAAGAAAAAAACAAAGAACCCCATCAAAATGTGGGCGAAGGACATGAACAGACACTTCTCAAAAGAAGACATTTATGCAGCCAAAAAACACATGAAAAAATGCTCATCATCACTGGCCATCAGAGAAATGCAAATCAAAACCACTATGAGATATCATCTCACACCAGTTAGAATGGCAATCATTAAAAAGTCAGGAAACAACAGGTGCTGGAGAGGATGTGGAGAAATAGGAACACTTTTACACTGTTGGTGGGACTGTAAACTAGTTCAACCATTGTGGAAGTCAGTGTGGCGATTCCTCAGGGATCTAGAACTAGAAATACCATTTGACCCAGCCATCCCATTACTGGGTATATACCCAAAGGACTATAAATCATGCTGCTATAAAGACACATGCACATGTATGTTTATTGCGGCATTATTCACAATAGCAAAGGCTTGGAACCAACCCAAATGTCCAACAATGATAGACTGGATTAAGAAAATGTGGCACATATACACCATGGAATACTATGCAGCCATAAAAAATGATGACTTCATGTCCTTTGTAGGGACATGGATGAAATTGGAAACCATCATTCTCAGTAAACTATCGCAAGAACAAAAAACCAAACACCGCATATTCTCACTCATAGGTGGGAATTGACCAGTGAGATCACATGGACACAGGAAGGGGAATATCACACTCTGGGGACTGTTGTGGGGTGGGGGGAGGGGGGAGGGATAGCATTGGGAGATATACCTAATGCTAGATGACGAGTTAGTGGGTGCAGCGCACCAGAATGGCACATGTATACATATGTAACTAACCTGCACAATGTGCACATGTACCCTAAAACTTAAAGTATAATAAAAAAAAAAATGTAAAAAAAAAAAATGCAACTAATTTTTGCATGTTCATTTTGTATTCTGCAGCTTTGCTGAATTAGTATATTAGCTTTGTTGTGGCATCTTTAGAATTTTCTACATATAAGACTATGTCATCTGAATAAAAGAGATAATTTTGCTTCAAAAAAAAAAAAAGTAGAAATTGCTGTAGAGCCTATTATGAGGGAGACATTTTAAATTATTGCCTCTTTTATTCTAAATCTTGGAAAAAGGACCTAACAAATGATGTCCTTCTAGAAGAGTGAAGGCCTCCTGGCAATATTCTCTTAAATCCATGATGTAGGTTAACAGGAGTTTTGACTGATTATGAGGCAACATATGTATCATTAACCTTTCTCACCTATATTTGGCCTTCATCTTTTATCTATTAAGGGTTATTCATGTATAAGGCTGGCTGCAAAATCCTTCACAAATAAAGGTACAGCCTATAAGTGTACATAATAGACCACCCTTTCACTTCTGTTGTTCACAGAGGCATAAGAAATGAAAAAAATATTCAAAGATAAGAGTTTCATAATAGTAGAGAAGTTTTGATCCGTGATTCTGGGAAAACTGTTCACATTAAGGATGCCATCTTCTTCTGGGGAGAAACTGTCCTGGTTAGCTTTACCTTAAGGGTTACAATAGGTGTACAGTTCCAAGAGTGTGGAGGGACCCTTCTCAGTTGTGAGCTTATGAACCCAAAGTGTAAGGTCCCAAAGTTTTGCTGTAGTGTGAATGGCAAGGATGGTCTTTTTCTGATGTTCTCTTTGGGTGTCCAAATCTTTAGGCATCTGATGTCCAATCTTTGGGTTCTAGACTGTGAAGGGGTTGTCCTCAGTGAACCATAAAAAGCTTTCTTTACCTAGTGAAAATATACTGTGGCATAATAATCTACTGTTATAACATTAGCCCTCTTACATGGGAAAGCTTTTATATAACCAGAAAACATGCACTGAAAATGACAATTGAATAAAATTCCTTTATAAATGTTTAAATGGCCTATCAGGTAGCCAAATGTACCTGAAATTTTTATTATCTTCCCAGGGATATGGAACCAAACATTGGCCTTCAACTATTTCTGTGATTTATAAATCACCACATCAATATATTCAATTTGGATCATTTTATCTTTTCCATGACAAGTCATGGAATGCAGAACCTTTAATAACAAAAGCTTTAAGGACTCAGGAAGGACAAGGCAGCCATCCTGATTCTTCATGAGTCCATACTTAACATTGAATGAATAGTAGTTGTTTAACCAATTTAGGAGCATAGCACTGATAACTAATGGGTTATCATAGGTAATTTGATTCACACTGTGGAGTTCATTCAAATTGTATATCTACTATTGGCTGATTTCGCATGATAATTAGGCAAAGTATTTTCTTGGTATTTAATTAATTTTTCTTATACTTAAGTTGGCAGTTTTATAAATCAGTCAGTCTTTTTATTAAGGTTTCAGGAGTTCTTATCCAGACCAATTCTTGGGGAATTCATAGGGAATCCTTACCCATGATATAATTTTAAAGTTGTTAGAAAACTTTATTCAAGAGTGCTTTTCAGGGTTCTTTCTATCCTTTCATGACCTCTTAAAAGACATCATATTCTGGGATTTTTGTGTGCTTACGAAGATTTTAGAAACTGCAAGAGCATTAAGCAATTAATTGTAGAAATGAGTTCAAATAGTGATAGTTAAAAACACAGTTGACAAGGAAATTTCGTTATCTCTCTGGTCTACAATAACTTAACATTATAACCTTAATTATGATTGATATCATATACTCAGACATATTAGGGTTTTAGAAATCTCTATTATATATAATTTTGGAAAAGATATTAATATCATCACTAAAATATAACCTGAAGATTAAACATTACTTTAATGCTTCCCATTATTTTTATACCAAATAAGCCAAATGTCACTGTTGCATTAGTGCATTATTGATGTAAAACCCAATTCTTAATAAAACCTTACAGACAAATGTATTCAATCTTAATTAGTTTGATCATAAAATAAGAACTTTATAAACCTTTTATAATCCTTTACAATTTTTGTTAAAGGGCAGATTAGTGCTCTAAGAAAAACCTGTTGTGCTTTTATTTTGATGTTCAATTTATGGAAAAACCAAATAATACCCCTTTAAATTTAGTCAGTATTTTCACTCATAGAATTTTTTGCAAGGATAATTTTTATAAACCTTCCACAACTTGTTTAAACCTTTAGCTTTATTTAATTTAAAACAATCCTTTAACTGTTTAATCTAGGCAAAAAGTTCAAATTCCCATGACTTCTAATAATCTTTTACCAAAAGTATATTCTACTTTCCTTACACACCTTGCATGTAAACTGTTTTGTTCAGTAGTCTCATATACATGTTATACTGTTAACCCTTAGTGATTTTTACCTCTGCTGAAAAGCCTGGTTAGTAAGTGATTCTAATTATGTACCAGTGTGGAACCCAGGACCTAGACAAAAATTCAGGTAAGGTCTGACTCTTTCCAGCATCTAACTCCACGTGTCACAGGCTTTACATAGCTGTTAAGCAGGCAAGCTGTACAGTTAAGAGTCATAGTGGCATTTTATGAAGCATTTAGGAGCCCTAATTACCTTTAAGTTGTACGTTTCTTGGATAAATGCATTTCATAAATTATTTCACAATTTATGCAGACAATCTATGACATGCTTGGACTTTCTGACTTGTCCTAAATATCCCTCTTTTTAAACAACCAGTCATTTTACTTTCGGACAAGAATTTACCATACAATATATTTTCTTATATAAAATCTCTCTTCTTTACAACCTTCTTTGCATAGCTAGGGTGCATGGCTAATTCCACATGTCCTCAGGCCTTATCTAGAATCTAACGTATCCAAGGTAAGTAAATTGAACAATTTTCAAAAGTCAAAGAAGCTGATTATGACCTGAAAGCATTTAGTAAACTTAATATCTGACCTGCATAATTTAGACCAAATGTTTAAATTTTGCCAATAATCTTTAAAGCTGTTTTTATTTCCCAAAGATTAGTACAGTTATGTAAACTAAAAGGCATTACAGTTTTTATTTTTCTTTCAAAATATTTGATTTAAGCACTTATTTTTGTTTAAGCCAATTAATTAGAGCTCTTTATATAAACATTACACACACGACACATATATAACTACACAGACAGAAGATTAGTACAGTAGTTGTAAGATTTTTCATTTGCCAGTTTTTAAGTTTCTTAATTGGTTATTGGCTTTATGGTGGAGTCCTTGGAAGAACAGGGCCAGGAAAGGGTCTCTAGTGTCTCCTGTTTTTCCCAAGAAGTCCAGGCCATTAGAGCTTGAATACCACTTTTAATTACGCTGGCTTTTAACCATAGCACTCTTTAATAAAGTCCTTTTAAAATTTCTTAATACTTGACTTTAGCCAAGCTAAATGGACAATATTTCTGGCTTTTGAACTTTAGCAAAGGTAACCTCCCAGGTGCTTCGAGAAAGAAAAATTTAAGACAGTCGATAGAAGAGAATAGAATCAACAAGTTCATGCAAATATCAAATCAGAAAGGACTCATTTCCTAAGCCAGGAATCAAACCCAGACAGGCACTGCGAAAGGGCAAAACCTTAGCTACTGGGCTATAGCACAGGGCAGTCTCCATTTCCCCTCCCAGAAGAAGTCTGGAGTAGTCAATTTTGAGCTTGCAAAGGCTTTTAACTACTCAAGATAATTTTTAGAGCTAACTATGACATGAACCCTAAAATTCCTATTCTCTGGAAAACAGAGACCAAGAGAAAGTACTGCCATGTGGTTACAAGGTCAAGCTCCCAAGGACATAAAACAAGATGAAGACCCTATCCAGTTTTTTGTTTGTTTCGGGGACCTACGGCAAAGTTCGTTACTGACCAGCTTGCTGGACCATCTTGAACAGCGAGCTTATGGGGTCCTAAGCCCATGTTTTATCCTGAGGTACCCCTCAACACAGAAAAATGAATTCATAGCACAAAATACACAAGATTCGCTACAGCTTAAGGCTAGCTTCAGAATTCTTTTTTGCATTTAATCAAAACTTTACAGAGGAGAATAAACAGTAGTTTTTACCATTCATTCAACTGGTTTGCACAGAGAGAGGGAAGCCAGAAATCTGAATGGTAAGAAATTTTTACCCTTTTGCTGGTATGCCAGGCTTCTGGATTCCCTTACCCTGAGCAGCCCTAGTGACCCAGCTCACCATACCATAGCCCTGGGGGCCAAGCCACAACACAAAAGATCAGATCTGTTCCTGGACCCAGTCCTGTTTCTGTCATGACTTCCAAACCCAGTTTGGATCAGAAGTTTGCTCAAAGAAACTCCGAGAGCTCAAAAAACAAATCCATGGAGCTCAAAAATATGAGAGGAACCTTACCCATGATCCCCAGTCGCTCTGAGAGATCAATGGACATAAGTGGGTCCTGCAGGTACCTTGCATGTTCACTCAGTGCTCCTGGGGGTCGCTAGAAGCTCTACTTTAGATCCCGCTTCTGATGCCACCATGATAAAAGAAAAACTTCAGCTGAATTAAATTTAAAGGAGTTTAATTGAGCAATGAACGATTCATGAAACCAGCAGCCCCCAGAATCACAGCAGATTCACAGAGACTCCAACACAACCACGTAGTGGAAGAAGATTTACAGGAAAAAAAGGGAAATGATGTACAGAAATCAGCAGTGAGGTACAGAAACAGCTGGATTGATTACAGGTTGGTGTTTGCCTTGTTTGAACACAGAACAATTAGCGGTCTATGAGTGGTTGAAGTATGGCTGCTGGGATAAGCCAAGACTCAGTTATTGTTACAGGCGCATACTTCTAAGTTCGGTTTTCGATCTTGTCTGACTATTAAGCTAGGTTACAGTTCATCCACAAGGACTCAAATATAGAAGTATGGAGTCCTTCTCAGGCCATATTTCGTTTGCTTTGACACCCTCAAAGTGGTACCATGTTTGCCTCTAATCTTTCATTACGATGGGCTAAGGCTAGACTTCAGCTTGTGAAAATAAATTAAATTTGGCTTAAAGTTGCCTTTATATCTTGAGAGTCCCTAAATGGCAAACTGCAATCTAACTTACAAACTGTAACCTAACTTAAGAGTATATTCTTGTAACAAATAGCTGTGTCTCAGCCAGTCACCAGAGCTGAGCTTCAGCCAATTATAGGCTGGCAACTGATCAAACCATGTACATATAAGGCCTTATCACACCATGCTCAAATAAGGCAAACACACAGCTGGCTGTAATCAATCAAGCTGTTTCTGTATATCATCACTATCTTTCTCTGTCTATAAATACTACCTGTCCACAGTTGCTGGGTGAAGCTCTCTTGCACTTCTGATTCTGAGTGCTACCCAATTCATGAAGTACTTTTTTGCTCAAATAAACTTGGCTAAATTTTTTTATTTGTTTATTTATTTTTTTGAGACAGGGTCTCTCTCTGTTGCTCAGGCTGGAGTGCAGTGGTGGGATTATGGCTCACTGCAGCCTCAAACTCCTGGGTTCAAGCAATCCTACCACCTCAGCCTCCAGAGTAGCTGGTACTGTAGGCACGCACTACCACGGCTGACTAATTTTTGTGTTTTTGTATAGATGAGGTTTTGCCACGTTGCCCAGGCTGGCTTCTAACTCCTGGGCTCAAACAATCCTACTGCTTTGCCTCACAGAGTGCTGGCATTACAGGCATAAGCCACTGCACCTGGCCCTTAAATTTAACTTGTCTAAAGTTTGGTTTTACTTTTTCCTCACCTTTAACTTCTATAGGACTTGAAGTGTTTTGTTATTGTCGTGATGGTGGTGGTGGTGTTTTTTTTTTTTTTTGTAGGTAGCTGAACCTTTACCTTTGCTAGCTTATTCTCCTCTCCTGTCCTGCTTCCCTCACTTCTCTAGATTTTACTAGAGAGGAATTTCTCGATAAGTCACTTGTATAAGAATCTTTCTCTCAGCCAATGCTCCTAGGAAACCCAACCTAAGACAGCTGGAAGTGGGAATTCATATTTAAACCATCTGACTCTAGAATCTACACATGCAAGCAATAGAATATACCCTATTCCTATCAAAGACACCAGCTCAAACATCATCAAGATAGCAAACACTTTCTCCTAGTTTATCATTTGCTTTTTACCTTTATGATATTTGTCATAAAGAAGTATTAAATGTATGTAGATAAATTTATTGATCTTTTCCATTGTGATTTCTATTTTTGATGTCATACCTATTCATCCTGAGTTTTAAACTATATGTTATTCTAGTTCTTTTCTGGTTTCATTTATTTACATTTATTTTTAATATTCATATGTTCAGTGGGATACTTATATCAGTCATTCTAACACCATTTCAAAAATCCGTTAACTCACCAATTTGAAATGCTGCATTTATCACGTATACTTATATATGCACTCTGGAGCTTGATTTAAAAATCCATTAACTCACCAATTTGGAATGCTGCATTTATCACATATACTTATTTATGCACTCTGGAGCTTGATTTTAGGGTTATTATTCTTTTATGCTGATTTCTATAGTACAGTGCTAGTTAAAACATTGTAAAATTCCTTTCTATTGAAATTTTATGGTATATTTCTCTCCATTTTTATTTCAGATAAACTTAAGAGCTGCACACTTAAGATATGTGTATTTTTTGTATGTATATTATACTTCAATAAATATTTTACAAAAAGTACTCTAGGCAATTTATTTGGAATTTCACTGTTTCATTTTTAAACAGTGGCTTATAAAACAATTTAGTGAGAATTGTCATCTTACAATACAGAATAATTTCTTCATTTTATTTTTAGAGACAGGTTCTAGCTCTGTCATCCAGGCTGGAGTACAGTGGTACAATCATGGCTCACTGTAGCCTTAACTCCTGGGCTCAAGCAATTCTCTCACCTTAGCCTTTGAAGTATCTGGGATTACAGGTAGCACCACCACACCTGGCTAATTTTTTTGTTTATTTGTAGAAACAGGGTCTCACTATGTTGCCCAGGTTGGTCTCAAACTCCTGGCCTCAAGCAATTCTCCCATCCTGGCCTCCTAAAGCACTGAGATTACAGGCATGAGCCAACAAACCTGGCCTAGAATAATGTCTTAAAAGCACATGTTATCTCTCCATTTATTCAAGTATTTTTATGATTCTCAGTAAAGTTGCAGTTTGCATATGCTTCATATACCTTAAATTTATTCTTGGATTTCGTTATGATTTGTATTATTGGAAATATTATTTTTAAATGTTTATTGCTAAAATTTAGAAGAGTTATTGACTTGTTATTTTTGTGAGATTTTATCTGAAATTTTCTGGTGTATACCTTTGTTTTCTTGTTATCTGTAACACATTTCAAGTAATAGAATACCCAGCTCAAAGTTGCATAAATTTGAATTTATTATTTCACTTAATGAAAGTGTTCAGAAGTAGGTAGTTTCACAGCCGGTTAAGTAGTTAGTTCAACAATGTCATCAAGAACTTGGAATTAGATCAGGAGCAGTGGCTCATGCCTATAATCCCAGCACTTTGGGAGTTTGAGATCAGCCTGGAGAACAAAATGATACCCTGTCTCTACAAAAATAGAAAAACAAGTATCCAGGCATGGTGGTGTGCACCTGTAGTCCCAGCTACTCTGGAGGCTGAGGTAGGAGGATCGCTTAAGCCTGGGAGGTCAAGGCTGCAGTGAGCTGTGATCACACTACTGCACTCCAGCCTGTGTGACAGAATAAGACCCTGTCTCAAATAATAATAATAATAATAATTTAAAAAGAAAAAGAAGAACCTAGAATTAGGTCTTTTTGCTCTACCATCTTCAAATTGTTATCTGTGTGGTCTCTCATGATGTCAAGACAGCTGCAGAAGCTTATGCGTGTCCCAAAGTGAATAGAAAGCGTGGGAACTTGTACATTTAAGCAAGAAAAAAACTTTCCAAGAAGCCATCATCATACTTTCACTGAAATTTCAACAGCCAGAATTTGATTGTGTATCCAAACCTTAGATACAAGAGGAGCTGAGAAAGCTTGTACAGTTGTCCCTCTGTATCTGTGGGGGATTGGTTCCAGGACTTTCTGTGGATCCTCAAACCCACAGATACTCAAGTCCCAGATAGTAAATGATACAGTATTTGCATATAACCTATGCAAATCCTCCTGTACACTTTAAGTCATCTCTGGATTACTTATAATACCTAATACAATGTAAATGCTATGTGAATAGTTGTTATCCTTTATTGTTTAGGAAGTGATGACAAGAAAAAAGTCTGTGCATCTTCAATACAGATGACTTTTTTTTTTTTTTGAGACAGTCTCACCCTGTTGCTCAGGCTGGAGTGCAATGGGGCTATCTCGGCTCACTGCAACCTCCACCTCCCAGATTCAAGCGATTCTCCTGCCTCAGCCTCCTGAGTAGCTGGGATTACAGGCACACACCACCACGCCTGGCTAATTTTTTGTATCTTTAGTAGAGACGGGGTTTCACCCTGTTGGCCAGGCTGGTCTTGAACTCCTGACCTCATGATCCACCTGCCTTGGCCTCCCAAAGTGCTGGGACTGCAGGCGTGAGCCACTGCACCTGGCCCAGATGACTTTTTTCTGAATATTTTTTATTAGAGTTGGTAGAATCCTTAAATGTGGAACCCACAGATACCAGAATCCATGGATACAGAGGGTCAATTGCATCTGGCATTTTCAGCTACCATTCATTATGGAAATGACCTCTAACAGTTAGGCAGACACAGAGGGCCACCGCTACTGCGAAGGTAAAAAGCAAAGGCTATTACATGATCTATCTTTATGTCTGTATTTGTAGAATGAAAGTTTCCTAAGAGTTGGCACCTGGATGGCCCAAAGCCAGCCCATGGGGCACAGTGCCAGGGGCCTACAAGCCCATGCAAATAATTTTCATTTTAATTTATCTTAAAATTGGAGGGAAAAATAATAATGAAAGTATAATAATGAGTCAGATTTGGCTTATATTTATTTTTATCCCAATGCAATTGTAAAATGTAATTTTTAATATTTTTTTGCCGAGGAAGGGGCCCCCAAGGGTGTCTATGGACTCCTAAAGTTATAATATAGCTCTGCTAACAAACATTTTGATTATATTATAAAATTATTGTCTTAGTAAGTCAATAAAGGACACTTTGGAGGGAGAAAGGTATAAAGATATTTTGATAGTAGAAAGAAATGTAAGGAAATAGCCATATGGGATGAGATGCTTTTTTCAGAAACACAGACCAAGCCAGATTATTCTAATGGGGAGATGTGAAAACCCAAGGACAAGCAAGATGATTCAGGGAACCTAGAGGGTGGGAAATAATGGAAATGTAGCAAGGTGAGCCATAAAAGGAAGAGAAAAGAAGGGATGACAATGAGAATGGGCAAAAATGATTAAATATAAATAATTTCTGTGTGTCAGCAATGGCCTTGGTTGCAAGTTTGACAAGGACATTTTAGCTGGGGGCTATGACTGCTATTCTAGGATCCCAACATTTTTCCCACTTTTGAAAAAAGCTCTCAGGCTTGTGCTTTCAGAAATGAGTCTGCCATCAACATCTTGGTTAGACTGTTTTGTATTGTTAAGTCACTGTGTCCTGTGTCCTTATTAAAATGTCAGGGTCAACATGTGGTAAATTAAAGGGGAAAGAAAAAAAAAGAAACCCCACCGGATTAGAGACTTCTACTCCTGCTTTTGTTACTCCCAGAAGCATCTGGTTACTCAAAATAAAGCAAAAGAAAAATGTTTTAAGACTTTACTCACTTTAATTTTAGAATGTGTGCAGCAGCTGTGGGAAGCATAGGACCTTGGAAGACCTGGACTGTGGCAGACCTAGCTTCCTCTGCTGCATCGCCTTGAACAGGCTTCTTGATTCTGTAACTGGACATAGAGTTTGAATAGATAATTTCTAGGGTCCCTTCTAGCTACAAAATTTTACTAATTTGGGGGTGGGGTCATGCAGCAAAAGGGTAGTTTTGGAGGATTAAACCAAAACCAAGACAGTTGTAGCTCTGAAAATGCTAGAACCTCTGCAATGCACAGCAGTTCCTTTGGCATTGCCCTGTTGCAGGCTGTCCTCCATTGACAACAGCCTATTAAATCAAGTGATACTGTGTCCACCAGCAGCACTGAAGAATGGCTGGATGTGGTGAGTATCTGGTGTCCTAGCCTTCCCATTCAATACAAAAAGCAGCATGTGCAGCAGGTGAGGAGTTATTCTGCACCAGCCGGAGCAATTGAGTCTTAGGAAAAACAAAGCCCCAGCATTAGGCTCTCTCCCCATGCATAGTCTATCAAAAGTTCTCTGCTGCATCAATCCATCCAAAAAGAGATATCAGACTTGAGCTCCTGTGTCCTAATTTTACTCTTTAAAAATCGATGATTCTTCTGGAAATGGATAGTGGTAATGGTTGTACAACACTGAATATACTTAATGCCACTGACTTATACACTTAAAAATGATTATAGTAACAAAAAGTCAATGACTCAAAAATCAATGATTCATTCTTTTTTTTTTTAACTTTCTCAGTCCTTTTACTATCAAAATATGTGTTTTTTTTATTGTATGTTTTTCTAAGAAGCTGGGTTGACCATATCTCAGGAGTATTAAAAAATGCAATGCAGGGGCCAGGTGCGGTGGCTCACGCCTGTAATCCCAGCACTTTGGGAGGCTGAGGCAGGTGGATCGCTTGAGGCCAGGAGTTCGAGACCAGCCTGGCCAACATGGCAAAACCCCTTCTCTACTAAAATTACAAAAATTAGTCAGACGTGGTGGTGTGCGCCTATAATCCCAGCTACTTGGGAGACTATGACAGGAGAATCACTGGAGCCCAGTGGGTGGCGGCTGCCTTGAGCTGAGATCATGCCACTGCACTCCAGCCTGGGTAACAGAGCAAGACTATGTCTTAATAATAATAATAATAATAAAATTTAAAATTGTTAAAAAATGCAACACGGGTATATCTTTTGCCTTCATATTAGGCAATATTCTTTTGCCAATGACTACTCTGTGTGGCAGTGAGATACTGGTAAACACTTCTCTCACAGCACAGATGTTATGGCCATCGCCATGTTTTAATTTGCAGGCATTTTAGAACCATGGTCCCCAGGCTTCTTTGTTCTATGTTACATGCACTGCCCACTGAGCCTGATAGTCTGTCCCAGCCTACGAAATACTTTTTTTACTTTTCCCAGCCTTCAAAATGGAAACCAAATTTTAGTCTGCTTTAGCTTTATTTCACTCTGTTGTTTGTTTACTTTGCTGTGAAGAAGACCTTTAGTTTAATATAGCCCCATGTGTCTGTTTTTGCTTTGGTTGCTTGTGTTTTTGGGGTCTTAACACAAAAAATCTTTAACCAGAACACTGTTCTGGAGAATTTCTCAAATATTTTCTTCTTAAAGTTTCATAGTTTCAGGTCTTAGATTTAAGTCTTTAACCCACGTTGATTTGATTTTTTGTGTATGGTGAAAGATCGAGCTCTAGTTTCATTCTTCTGTATATAATTATCCAGTTTTCCCAGTGCCATTTATTAAAGAAGCTGTCCTTTATCCATTTTATGTTCTTGGTGTCTTTGTTGAAATCAGTGGAGTGCAAACACATGGACTTATTTCTTGGTTCTCTACTCTGCTTTATTGGTGTGTGTATCTATTTGCATATCAATACTGTGATGTTTTGGTTACTTTACCTAGGTAGCATATTTTGGATTCAGGTACCGTGATGCCTCCAGCTTTGTTCTTTTTGCTCAATATTGCTTTGGCTATTTATGAACCTTTTTGGCTCCATACTAATTTTAGGATTATTTTTTCTATTTCTGTGAAAAAGGTTGTTAGTATTTTGGTAGGGGTTGCATTGAATTTGTAAATTCCTTTAGGTAATATGATCATTTTAACAGTATTAATACTCCAATCTATGAGTATGGGATGTCTTTCCATTTGTTTGTGTCCTCCTCCATTTCTTTTATCAATGTTTTATAGTTTTCATTCCTTCCTTTTTTGCAGTGTGGATGCCTTTTATTTCTTTATCTTACCTGATTGCTGTGGCTAGGACTTCCAGTATCATGTTGAATATGAGTGGTAAAAATAGTCATCCTTGTCTTATACTAGTTCTTAGAGGAAAGATTTTCAGCTTTTTCCCATTGAGTATGATGCTTAGCTGTAGGTTTGTCATATATGGCCCTTATTATACTGATTTATATTCCATCTATGCCTAATTTGTTGACAGTTTTTGTAATGAAAGGATGTTGAATTTTATCAAGTGATTTTTCTGCATGTGTTGATATGATCATACGGTTTTTGTCCTTCATTCTGTTGATGTAATGTATCACATTTATAGATTTGCATATGTGGAACCATCCTTGCATCCCTGTAATAAATCCCTCTTAATCATTGTATAATATCTTTTTGATACGTTGCTGGATTCAGTTTGCTAAAATTTGTTAAGGATTTTTGCATCTATGTTCATCAGGAATATTGGCCTGCAATTTTCTTTTTATTGTTGTGTCTTTGTATAGTTTTGGTATTAGGATAATGCTAGCCTCATACAATGAGTTAAAATAATTTTTCCTCTTCAATTTTTTGAAGTAGTTTGAGGAGAATTCATGTTAGTTCTTTTTTTATAAGTTTGATAGAATTCTTCAGTGAATTCATCTCATTCTGGGCTTTTCTTTGTTGGGAGATTTTTTATTGCTAATTTAATCTTGTTACTCATTATTGATTTATTTATGTTTTCTACTTCTTCTGGTTCAATCTTGGTAGGTTGCATATATCCAGAAATTTATTCATGTCCTGGTTTTACAATTTGTAGAGAATAGTTGTTCATAACAGTCTCTAATGATCATCTGTATTTCTGTGGTATCAATTATAATGTCTTCTTTATCATTTCTGATTACTTTTTTTATCTTCTTTCTTCTTGGTTAGTTTAGCTAGTGGTTTATTGATTTTGTTCATTTTTAAAAAAAACAACTTTTCATTTTATAGATTCTCTGTAATGATTTTTTAGTCTCTGTTTCATTTAGTTCTTCTCTGATCTTTCTTATTTCCTTCTAGTAATTTAGAATTTGGCTTGTTGTTGCTTTTCTAGTTCTCGGGGTGTAGCATTAGGTTGTTTATTTTAAATCTTTCTACTTTATTGATATAGGCATTTATTGCTATAAACTTCTCTCCAGGGCTGTTTCTGCTGTATTCTGTAGGTTTTTGTATGCTGTATTTCCATTTTCATTTCTTTAAACATTTTTTTAAGTTTCTTCTTAATTTTCTCATTAACCCAATACATGTTCAGAAGCATGTTACTCAATTTCCATGTATTTGTACAGTTTCCAAAGTTCTTCTTGTTATTATTTTCTAGTTCTAATCCATTATAGTCTAAAAAGATATTTGATATGATTTTGATTTTTAAAAATTTGTTAGGACTTGTTTTTTGTCCTAAGATATGGTCTATACTGGAGAATGTTCCACGTGCTGACGAGAAGAATGTGTATTCCGCAGCTGTTGGATGAAATGTTATGTAAATGTCTGTTAGGTCTGTAGTGCAGAGTAAGTCTGATGTGTCTTTGTAGATTTCCTGTCTAGATGATCTGTCCACTGCTGAAAGGGGGGTGTTGAAGTCCCCAGCTTTTATTCTATTGGGGTCTGTCTTTCTTTAGCTATGATAATATTTATTAGCATATATATTTACAATTGTATATCCTCTTGCTGAATTGATCTCTTTGTCATTATATAATGATCATTTTTGTCACTTTTTGTTTTTTAACTTAAAGTCTAGTTTGTCTGATATAAATATAGCTACTCCGGCATGCATTTTGTTTGTGTGGTATACTTTTTTCCATTCCTTCACTTTCAGTCTATGTGTATCTTTACAGATGAAGTGAATTTCCTGTAGGCAGCATATAGTTGGTTTAAAAAAAAATCAGCCAGTCTGTCTCTTTTAACTAGGAAACTTAAACTGTTTACATTCAAAGTTGCTATGGATAGGTGAGGACTTACTCCTGTCATTTTGTTAATTGTTTTCTGATTGTTTTGTATATCCTCTATTCTCTTCTTCTTATTTTATTGTTTTCCTTTATGATTTGGTAGTTTTTTGTTATGAGAGTATTTGACTCTTTTCTCTTTCTCATTTGTGTATGTGCACTACCAGTGATTTCTATACTTTGGTGTGTTTCTATGATGGTAGATGTCATTCTTTCACCTCCAGATGTAGGACTCCCTTAAGCATTTCTTGTAAGTCTGGTCTAGTGGCAATGAATTCCCTCAGTCTTTGCTTGCCTGGGAAAGAATATTTCACCTTAGTTTTGAAAGATGGCTTTGTTGGGAATAGTATTCTTGCTTGACAGTAATTTTTCTTTTAGCACTCTGATTATATTATCTCATTCTCCTCTAGCCTATAAGGCTTCTACTGAGCAATCCACAGTCACTCTGATGCAGATACCCATATCTTTGACTTGATTTTTTTTATTAATGTTTTTAAAGTTCTCTTTTTGTCTTTGACTTTTGACTATTTGACTATAATTTGCCTTGGGGAAGACCTTTTGGGATTTAATCCATTTGGAGATTTTTGAGCTTCCAGTATCTGAATGTCTATATCTCTTGCAAGACTTGGGATGTTTTCAGGAATTGTTTCATCAAATAGATTTTCTATGCCATTGCCCATCTCTTCTCCTTCTAGAACCACCAAAATTCAAATATTTAAATGCTTTATGGTATGCCAAAAGCTTTCTTTATTCTTATTCTTTCTTTTCCTTTTTTTTTTTTTTTTTGGCTGACTATGCTATTTCAAAAGACCTGCCTTCAAGTTCAGAAATTTCTTCTGCCTGAGCTAGTCTATTGTTGGAGTTCTCAATTGTATTTTTTATTTTATTCATTGAATTCTTCAGTTTCAGAAATTCTTTTTTATTCTCTTTAATATCTATCTTTTTGTTGAATTTCTCATTCAAATCATGAATTACTTTTCTGATTTTGTTGTGTCGTTTATCTGTGTTTTCTTTTATCTCATTTAATTTCTTTAATATTATTATTTGAATTCTTTTCCAGGTATGTCATAGATTTTCTTTTTGCTGTTATCTGTTACTGGAGAATAATTGTGTTCCTTTGAAGGTGCCATGTTTCCTTGCTTTTTAATGTCTCTTGTGTCTTTACGTTAATATCTGCAACTTTGGTATAACAGTCACTTGTTTTGATTTTATGGATTGGCTTTTTTAGGGAATGACTTTTTCCTGTAGATGTATCTACAGTGTTACTTGGGTAGGGTGCTTTGGATTTGATTCTGAATAGATGCAGTAGTGTATTCTCCACGTGATTTCTTCAGCTGTAATCAGTATAAGTGTGGTATCTGAAAGATCCTCAATGGCTTATCCGGTGGTTGTTAGTGGAGGCTGTGGTGAGGCTTTGCTGAGAATGGGGATGTCAGATGGGCTATCCAGACAGGTAGGTCTTCAGCCCCCTGGGTGGCATATGTGGTATCAGTGGTGTCAATAGCAGTGGCAGGCCAACCTTTGGGCCCATGAACTGTGCACATGGGCACCAGCTGTGGTAACAGTGGACTACATGGGCCAATCTCCAGGCCCCCAAGTGGTTTAGGAAGGTAGGTGCTGGCAGCGGCAGTGGCAGGCTGAGTAGCCGAGTCCAAGGATGCTGGGAGACATGTGTGGGCATCAGTGGCAGGTGGTGGTTCTTTCTTATGCCCCTAGATTGTTCATGTCTGTGTTGGTAGCAGTGGGCAGGGCAGGCCTATACCCAGGCCCCTGGACACTGCACATTGGTGCTGGTAAGTGGGGACAGGTTGATCCCCAGGCCTCTCGATAACATGTTTGGACACTGGCAGTGGTGGTGGTGGGTGCAGAAGAAATGTCCTTAGGCCCCTGGATGGTGAGTGTGGGCAACAGTGGGAGCAGGCAGTATGGATCAATCCCCGAGCCCCAAGACAATGTGTGCAGGCACTGGAAGCAGTGGCAGCGAGCAGGGCATGCCTGTCATCAGGCCCCCCCTAAAGTTGTGCATGGGTGCTGGCTGCTGTGGCCAGGGTGGATCAATCCCCAGGCCTCCAGACGGAGTGCATGTGTGCCAGTGGTGCAAAGGGTGCATGGGTGCAAGTAGGATAGGTCAGTCCTGAGGCCACTGGACAATGTGTGTGGGCACCATTGGTGGAAGTTACAGGTAAAGCAGGTCTGTCCTCCGGCTCCCAGTGGTGCTTGTGGGTACGGCTGTGGTGGGTTAGGTAAGTCCTGTGTCTGTTACTGTGACACTTGTCACTCTGTACTTTATATGTCCATTGTGCAACTGTACACCCAAAAAGCATACAAGTATCAAGAGGCCAGGATCTGGGTTTGATTTCACCAGTGAGTTCTCAGAAGGCATATTTCATAGAAAGTGTTAAATAAGTGTTTTGTGTTAAGTCCCAATTCTATTATGCCATCCCTGACTACTCTGATTTATTCTGTTTTTTTTTCTCCTGAAATTCCCTATCAGTCACTTGGCTTTTAATCATAGGCTTTCTCTTAACTCTTTTATTCTTTGAGATCGAATATATTTGAAATTTTAAATGCATAATCTTATTTTATAAGCAAGACAATGTATATTTTCTCTAGAAATCTTGCACTTGTCCACAACATCAGACCCTGGACTTCAGGACATGCTCTATGTTTATGGAATTAATGGTTGGTGCTGTATTATGAGACCGTGACTCCATCACCTAGAAAGGACATGAAACACTGCTACCATTCTATGTGATTTAAGATAGGGGGCCTACCTCGTTTTTTTTTTTTTTTTTTAATTTCAGGGGTTAGCAGTGTGGCTCTCTAGCCCCGTCAGTCTGGGCAGTGGAAGTGTTATCATACTAATGATGTTCTTGAGGTGGGAGTGGGCGTTTCTTTTTCATTAGCAGAACTCAAAAGACTTTCAGCTCTAAGTAGAAAAAAGACATTATCAGAAGTTCTGGGTTTTCCTTCATATAGGAAGGTAGAAGACATCTCACTTTTCAGGCTTATCATGACTCCTAGCACTGCCCTGACAGTGCCAGCAACTTTTGGGTATCTGGGAGGCCATTGAAAAGTTAATCAGTCTGATGAGGCAGCTGCATGTCTGTTCCATCCAAGTGCTAGACTATTTATGCATATTAAAAACAGAAACCTATAAACTGACCCCAGCTGTACTACTTTTAATGACTTCAAGCTGGGCTCTCAAGTATTTTGCTATTTTTAAAGTCAGTTGTTTTTCCATGGCTGCATTTTGTTTTGCCATAACACATATGCAACAAGAATTTTTCCATAAGCTTTAAAAATAGAAGAAATATACTTTTAAGCTAGTTCTCTTTAAAAAAAAACTGTTGTGACAACTTCAGTCTATGAGATTTTTAGTTAGTCCCTCTCATTATGTCTCAAGTCTTTTTTTTTTTTCTGCTAATAATGCTGGAGGTAGAGATATGGTCAAGATGTTTAATGAAAGTGAATGGAATTAGGAAGTAAGCCATCCCTATTTTTCCTAGGATTGTATTACTTAGGCTTAGCTTGCTCTGCTTTTAAAGTCACCTTGGTTCTAAAACATACAGGATAACAGAAACTAGAATTTAATATGGAAACTACCATCCTGTGATAAAACAAACTAGGTTTGCTATACACCAATCAAGGGCTTAGGGGAGAAATCAGAACTTAGAGTGGGTGGAAGCAATGAATATGGAGTACCATTTCCTAGTCTTCCTCATGAAAAATGGGCCACCAGTGTTTGATGCCAAGAAGCTGATTGTTACTTAAACTCTATCTTCCTGGAGAACTTACAAAAGTAGTATGTTTTAATTGCAGACAATTTGGAGGATGCTAACAAGCTTAAAATTTTTTTAAATTAAGAATCACACCCAAATATAACCATCATGTTTATGTTGTCGGCTGGAAGTACCAGTCCCTTTTAAAGGTTTTTCACAGAAAACTGTGTAATACAGATGGAGACTAACTTAGCAGATCTAAGGAGAATGGAGATTGGGCAGGAAGGTTTCGGGGTCCATGAACTGTATGATAGTGACTCTCCTACAATCCATAGACTCTTTAGAGCAGGTCCTGATAGTGACTCGATGGTGGGGCCATCTCACATGCAGACCTGCCTCAATAGCCTTGTGCTCTAATTCCATACCTTGCAAATCTGGGGCCCTGCATTTTGGCATCTTACGGCAGACAAATGATGCTAGTAGGAAATAGTAGAAATCCCAACTCTCCCTTATCTCTACCTTCTCCAGACCAGGCAATACTTTGGCAGTGAGTCCTACCAAACTCAGTATGAGCTTCTAAGATGCCAAAGAAAAACAGCACTGACTTTCCATTCAGTGGTCATTCACTGTCCATTCAGCCAACAGCTCCAGCCACTGGCCAGACCCAAGGGTCTCCTACAGGCCTGATGCATGTAAAACTGAGACAGAATCTGCAGCAGATAGAAGAAATCGTGATTCCAAATGACATATGCTGGAAAGGGCAAATGACGGTGTTACTACATCTGAAGGACAAACTAACACTAAGAGATTTCACCATGATATGGCCCCAACTTCCCTTAGGAGGGAGAAAGGGAGCAGAGCATGTCAGAATCTATACAGTTACACAATGAGACCACTGGAACGCCTCACCAACAATACCTTTACTCTGACAAAGGGTGGCTGAGAAGTTCTTCCGCTAGTTGCTCCAGTAGACGTCTACTCCCAATGACTGAAGCATGGATGGGGAGGAGCGCAAAGTGGCAGAGTTATGTTGTTGGTGTGTTGGTGTTGGTGGTGGGCGGGGGGTGGGGGGAGCGGTTCTGCATAATAGCAGGGCTTTAGGAGTAGGGTAGGGCAGTGGCTAACACATTCCTTGCCCCTTCTAGGAGGCAAGTAGCTAGAAATGGTAACCTTAGAAACTCAGCCTAAAGACTCCTGACATTCCCCAGATGTCCCCATTCCCTAGCTCAAGACAAGACTCCTTAGTCACCGGTGGTGCTGAAGACACAAGGAAGTTGCAGGAACAAGTAGCCCAGATGTCTATGGCTGGAGCATAGCCTCGTTCCTCTTAACTTGCATCTAAAGCTTCATGAGGATTGTCTGTGGCTAGTTGACCAAAGAAGAAAAAAAATTAGAAAATTCGGCATGATTTGCCACCAACACCCAAAAGTAGATGACTGCAGCACTACAGCCCTATCCCAGGGTGGCTCTGAAGGATAGTATTTAAAGAAAATCTTCCTCCCAGTGGGCAGAACTTTGAGCAGTACGTCTGGTTGCCCATTTCATCCAGAAAAAGGGATGGCTAGAGGTCCACATTCATCATGAGCAATAGCTAATGGTTTAGGTGCATAGTCAGGGACTGAAAAGAAACATGATCAGAACATTTCTGACCAAAGAGGTCTGGGAATCTAGTATGTGACTAAATGGCATTCACACAGAGTGTGAAGATATTTCTGTCTCATGTCAATGCTCCCTGAAAAGCAAGCTCAGAAAAAGAGTATTGTAATAATCAGGTGGACAAGCTGACCTGTTCTGTGGGTGTCAGTCAGCCTTTTCCAACAGCCATTCTTTGCCTTGCCTAGTGAGTGCTGAAGCATGATAGGAATGAAGTTTCTGTATGGGCTCACAATATGGATTTTCTTCTACCAAGGCTGATCCAGCTATAGCTGCTGCTGAATGCTCAAACTCCCAACAGCAAAGTCCAACAGTGAACCCCTGATATGGCACCATTCCCAGGCCAGGTGTGAAGATGGAGAAAACCAGCTAGCCACCTGGTGGCAGATTGATTATGCTGGACCACTTCCATTATAGAAGTGGCAGCTCTTTGTTCCCAGTGGAATAGATACTCACCCTGGATAGGGATTTGCCTTCCCTGCCTAAAATGCTTTTATCAAAACTGCCATCTGTAGACTTATGAAATGCCTTACTCACCTTCATGGTATTCAGCACAGCATTGCTTCTGACCAAGAAATTTGTTTTATAGCACATAACATATGCTAATGTGCTCATCGTCTTGGAATTCATTGGTCTTATCATGTTTCCCATCACCCTGAAGCAAGTGGCCTGAAGGAATGATTGAATGGCCACTGAAGACTCGGTTATGACACTAGCTGCATGGCAGCACCTTGTAGGGCTGGAGGAATATCCTCCAGGATGTTGTATATAGTCTAAGCCAGATTGTGCTATTTCTCCCTTAGCCAGAACTTGTGGAATCAAGGGTTGGAAATAGGAATGGCTCATCTTATCTTTGGTGATTCACTGGCAAAAATTTGCTTCCTGACTTCATAACTTTATACTGTGCTAATCGAGGGTTCTTAATTCCCAAGGGAGGGATATTTCTACCAAGAACACAGAAAATGTTCCATTAAATTAGAAGTTGCGACTACAGCTTGGTGACTTTGTATTCCTCATGCAAGTTAATCATCAGGCAAAAGAGGGGGTTATTCTACTGACTAGGATGATTGATCCTGACTATCCAGTGGAATTAGGTCATTCACAACTACAGAATGGAGAGAAGGAAGAGTATGTCAGAAATGCAGATTTCCTGCAGCATATTTTTGTATTCCATATTGTTATGGATTGAACTATTTTTTTCCAAAGAGATATGTTGAAGTCCTAACCCCTGGTACCTGTGAATGTAACCTTATATGGAAATAGGGTCTTTGCTGATATAATCAAGATGAGGTCATATGCAATTAGGGTGGGACCTAATCCAATATGACTGATATCTTTATAAGAAGAGAAGAGGCCAGGCGCGGTGGCTCAAGCCTGTAATCCCAGCACATTGGGAGGCTGAGGCAGGTGGATCACTTGAGGCCAGGAGTTTGAGACCAGCCTGGCCAACATGATGAAACCCCGTCTATATTATAAATACAAAAACCAGCCAGATATGGTGGCGTACACCTATGGTCCCAGCTACTTGAGAGGCTGAGGCATGAGAATCGCTTGAACTCAGGAGGTGGAGGTTGCAGTGAGCTGAGATTGTTCCACTGCACTCCAGCCTGGGTGACAGAGTGAAACTCTGTCTCAAAATAAGAAAATAAGAAAAAAGAAAAGAGGAGACGAAGAGGCACAGAAGGAAGATGGAAGATGTCCATGTGACAGCAGAGGCAGAGTGGATTTATGCTACCACAAGCCAAGGAATGCCGAGGATTATCGGCATCCGCTACACACCAGGAGAGAGGGAGAACAGATTTTTTTTCCCTCTGAGCCCCCAAGAAAGAACCAACCTTATTGACATTTTTATTTCAAACATATATCCTCCTAAACGGTGAGAGAATAAGTTTCTGTTGTGTTAAGCCACCCAGTTTGTGGTAATTTGTATAGCACCGCAAGGAAAGTAATAGATATATCCTGAGATTAATATTCATAGGAAATTCCAAAACCCAATTTAGGTAGGGCAGCAAGTGGCTCAGATCCTTCAGGAATGTGAAGGGATTGGGTCACCCCAATAAGCAAAGATCTAGGACAAGATTAAACATTGTCGAGGGAAAAGAGAATATAAAATAGATATAGTCAAAAAACCAAACCACATAATGGCTGCAGAAACAAGGACAATAATAGTTATGAGTATTTTTCTACCTAATTTTGGTACGAGTGTATCTGTATATGTAGTAAATGTTTCTTCCCTTCTCCCATTCCCCTACTTCTGATATAATAGTCATTACTTTTATATCTCAGTATAAGTTACAGAATATCAATGGGGAGTACGACTCAGCTAAAAGAAGAATGAACAAATTTGCTGTCCTAGAAAAATGTTTTCCAGAATTCTCATATCTTTATGCTTCTAAGTTAGCACTGACTATAGGAAAAATTTGTGGAAGGTTTATAAATTAGAAGGGGGGTTGCAGCCCTATTGTTTTATACTGTGAAAGTCAATGTAGGAGGCCAGACGCGGTGGCTCACGCCTGTAATCCAGCATTTTGGGAGGCCGAGGTGAGTGGATCATCTGAGGTCAAGTGTTCCAGACCAGCCTGGCCAACATGGTAAAACCCCATCTCTACAAAAATACAAAAATTAGCCAGGCATGATGGCGGGTGCCTGTAATCCCAGTTACTCGGGAGGCTGAGGCAGGAGAATCGCTTGAACCCGGGAGGTGGAGGTTGCAGTGAGCCAAGATTGTGCCATTGCACTCCAGCCTGGTCAACAGAGTGAGACTCTGTCTCAGAAAAGAAAAAGAAAAAGAAAGTCAATGTAGGATGCCAGGCATCCCGTACACACTGTGGTGACAAGCTGCTCATGTTGTCTACATAAGGCAGCACTTGGGCCCACACTTCTGGTACCAGAATTCCTTCAGCTTCACCAAATCCTAGGCCAAAAGCATGGGCTATTCTATGGCAAAAGGTGTCCACCTCTTCTGCAAGTGACCTGCAGCATCAAAGGTAGAGACAGTCTGAGACTGATGTGGATTCCAGTTCATCCTCACAGTTCCAGCTCATTCTCAGGAGTTTTAAGTTCATCTTTACTTTTCTTCCCACTTGGTCTGGCTGACTTAGAACAACTTCTGGCTCAACACCTAATGCAGAGACAGCAGCCTTGCATAGTCCCTTCCATTGGTACAACTGTGTAAGGTCTTAGCCCTATAATAAATCCCTTTTTCTATATAGTTGTAACAGTGTTTAGCCTGTTTAGGAATGTTTGATACGCTTATTTTCAAGTCTATAATTTGCAAATTCTTAAAATAAAAATGAATTTGACTTATAGCTTCCCTTCAAAAACTAAGTTGTTTTATGATGTCTCATACCATTTAAAAATATTCCTTCTTAATGAAAGTTTCAGGCATAAAGTTACATACCTAAACCCTTAGGGAAAAAAATGTACCCATGTAAAATAAAGCTCCATGATGTTATATGTTCATGTGGGACATCTGATTATACCAGCTTGCCTTCATCACTGTACACTCCTCAAAGAATGGGTTTTGGTAGGAAAGAGAAGACCATTAGCTGGGGTTTTGGAAGAGAATTTAATAAAGGGACTATTTACATTGGTGTGAACAGGGGTCTGGGAATCAACAAGGGATGGTGAAGCACCAAGAACTAGCCCCAGAGGGAGCCCTTATCACCTCCATGCATGAAGACACGAAGGACAGAACCAATGTTACCACAGTCTACTGAGAGCTAGAGCCATGAAAGGGGCTGCCAACAAGGGCAGTGGATGTAGAGAGATGTGGTTATTGCCACACTATGCCATAGCAGGACAGGCGTGCCAGGCGTGAATACTCCAGCCCCTCTTCAACTCCCACCTCCTTGTCTCCAGCTGATGTTTCCCATTGGCAAGGGAGCCTGGGGAATGCGGTTAGTAGGGTGGGTCAGAGAATGGAGAAACGGAGTGTGGAAGAGAGCAAACTGAGAATGTCAGCAACATGTGGGACAAAAGGCATTTAGGGCTCATCAGGAACAAGGGACCTAGAGCAATTCCTACTGTGCCATGGGAATCAGAGGGAGAACATAGGAGAGTAAATCATTTTCTTAGCCTGTACCTAGCTGGAGCAGTTCATTTGCAGGACCAATAACAAGTATCCCTTCAGAGGCTCCCCTCAGCCAAGGAAGACAAGGTGCTGAAAATCCCGCATTGGTAAAACATCCAACTCTCACTTCTTTAAATAAACTGGAACCTAGAACAGTTAAGCAGGTTAGTGGGAAGAGAATTTAGGTTGCTTAGTTCGGGCTTTTCCTAATCTATGAGGATCTTTCCAGTATTGAGGAGAATAGGCAGTACTTCTAAATACTTCAAAGTACTTGAACATTGAATTACTGCTTGTGAAATATTATATAACATGATACTCAATCCGATCATTAAGGTAAAATAGGCAACAAAATCCACACTAATGAAAGAGCTGTTAAATGACTTCAACGTTTTATATTCTGACCCCAGAAGGCTTATTTGCAGCTCTTGTTCTGCCTTAGTATCAGTCCTTTTGAGCTGTTAATCCTTCAGGTGGTTCTAATCACAAACAGCTGTACTAGGTGGAGCTCTGCTACCCAGGAAATGCCCTTGTAATACTCAGGAGTCTTGACCCCTTCTTTCTCACTCTCACTTTCACAAATGATGGTTTGGAAACCTTCAAATCCAAAGGGTGAGGCCAGCTCCTAAAGTCCCTTCATTTTCTACTGTCTAACAACTACTGCCTTATCTCATTTAAGTAAAATGTTAGCCAGTAGAGGCATCCTCAAGATCCTAGAGACATCTTTGCCTCCTCTCTCCTTTGATCCCCGTATCTAATTATTTCAAGGCTTCCTATTTTTTCTTTAGCAGTTGCTTTCCTCCTCCAGTCATGCTTATCACCCTGGTCCAGAACCTCACCCTGTGCATTCTTAGATAAGCCTCAATGCCTTTTAACTGAAATATCTGCTTCTAGGCTCTTCCCCTACATTCTATCATGTTTTCTAGGAATTAGTACTATTTTTAGAACATTACCTGGAGAGACTATAGTGGCTTCCTGTCAGAGCCTGATCTCCTCAACCATAACATTCAAGCCCTCCATCAACCGGACACATCTCACAACCTGATTTTGCCACTCCAGTCAGGCTGTTTAATAAAAGATCATGCTTAATTCTGCCTTTTTCAGTCCCTTAGAATTTACCATCCCCTCCCCTAAATAAACCACGTTCTTTATCTCATGTCCTTCTATGTCCTACCTCTTTTCCAGGGTTTGAATTATAGGCCCCAGTAGTACTTTTCTTGCACAATCTAGCCCTTAATTTCCCTTCTGCTAGGATCCAGGTAATCCTTGACAATCATGGGTAAGAAAAAAAAAATTTTGAGGGCTTACTATATGCCAGGTGCCATTCTAAGTGGTTTATAGCTTTGCATGTATTAAATAGTTTAATCCAAACAATTTGTGTGGAGGTGGTTTCTATTATCAGCACTTTCCAGGTAAGGAAACTCAGGCATCGAAAAGTTAAATAACTTTCCCAAATAAAAGGTGGGATGTGAGTTGGAACTTGAGTGGAATTCGTCTCCAGAATTCACATTGTTAATTGCCATGTAATCCTGCATCCCACTAGGAACAGGGGGCAGGATTTTTGTGAGCCTATTGCATTGCAGAGCACCTATTACACAGGACAGCTTCACAGTTAACTGTCATTTTCTCCCAGTTAGTTGATGCTATGAATCTGATGCAAATTTATGCATCAAGTGTTAAACTACCCTATTTGATGAGGCATGTGATTGAAAACTGTTACAAACGCATATAAACTTCACACCTGTGGTTCTTTCAATAGAAGCCTTTTCTGAGCAAAGTCTATTCAGGTAGCATAAGCAGTTCGCCCACTGAAGGGACTACCCCAGCTTTCAGTCATTTGATGGGTTGCCTACACAGCCTTTTTTTCTTTGGAGCTGATTTAACTTGCTTAATTTTGTACTTGTCAAGCACAGTGAACATGATGAATCCCTCCTAGGTACCAATTTATTAGAAACATCTATTAATTATAAAATGTGCCACAGCTTGAACTTTCTCTTACAAAAGCAGGAATTTGTTCATTTGTAAACAAGCTTCCTGTTCCTTTCTCAAGGTTTACATCCATGATGTTGTAAAGGCTGGGACATTGCTCCTTATCAACTTGCAGGTTTTAAACAAGTCATTCTTGCCCTTCTTTCTGTTCTCAATAAGAGGGATATTTTAGTCCTTTGGAAAATGTAGCTTATCATTTTTGATATGGTACAAAACAGCATTTCCTCCCTTTCTGTTGCATGACCCTGCAGTGACAATCTCTGTTTTACAACTTTGGACAATGATACAAAGTTGTGTTTATGGTCAACCTATGCTGCATTCTACATAAAACTGGAAATTTTAGTAACTCATATGGGACCACTGAAGGAAACATAAGACTTGAGGAGACCCAGACATGCTAATGTGGTCTACTATTTAACCATTACTGCAATCCTGCAAAACATAAATAAGCATACCTGAAGGTGACCAACTGTATCACCGTGTACTCAAAACAGGGCATTTGTCTTTCATAAGATTCATAATCCTCAGTGGAGGCTTTCCTGTGTGAAAACAGTTTTCACAGTTGTTTCTGGGTTCACATAATTCTTAAAACATTTTGAGAGTAGTTTGTCAAGTTTTAGGATTGTGGTATGTCAAATCATTTTCACAAAATGACCTTCGATATCCTAAGAACTAAGTATTTTATTATTGCTTTGTCTTGTGAAATGCCCTATGAACAATACCACTCATAACTGTGATATTCCTGTATCCACACAGTAATTGTAGCCTTTTCCTGAGAGGTTTGAGCAAATAGAGCCCCACTGCTTCCCTAACCAGGCATAATAACCACACCTCTAACGACTGTTAATTACTTCTCATAAGAATGTTGAGGCTGAGATAAACAATGCAATAGTGAGTTTCTTAATTTTGAACAGGAGCTGCACATGGTCTTAATATTGCTATAATTTCCTTTTCTTACCATAAATAACTTATTGAAGTGTCCCTTTGTGGTAAAAACTGATTGTTTATTCTCTGACAAAACAAAATTGTTAATCTTGCTATGACATGGCTGAGTTATCTGAGCTTCCGGCCTTCCTACTGAAGAGTTTGGCATCTGAGATATAATACTTTTTAAAGGGTGTAAACTGAATTCCCACTTAATATTAGTAAATAACATTCTGTACTAGTATGGACCAGGCAACACTTTTTATTTTTATTTTTCTACTTCTAAATATATCCTAAAAGTTGAGGACCAGTGAGGATTACTGGCATAAGACAAAAGCTGATATTTTTCCTTGGTAATTCAGTCAAAGCATCACTTTCATCTGGATACTTTGTATGTGGTCTGGAACTTTTAGTTTAGTAGTCTAGACATTATCAAAGTAATATGTTGAATGGAGAACATTTACGAATATAAGTGATTAGGAGTTTGAGATTCAAAGTATTTCTTCCAACACAGCTATTTTATATAATAATTTTTCTGTTATTTCACTTATAGGAACTGAGAGCTCTACCTAGTTGTACGATCTGTATAGATATTTCTGCTACCAAAGAGAAGTGCAGAGATTCTCCATTTATGTGCACTGCCATCTGTCACATGGAGACACAGTGTTGCGTCCACTACGTAACATACAACTAAAGCTTGTACATTACATACCTACCATACAACCATCCTGGAGGGCAGGAATGGTTTATATCAATGGAAGTGGGCAAATGAACCAAGCAGCCTGTTGAAACGTTTGAGAAATTTAATGATTGATCACTCATTTTAGTTGCAGCAGAGGGTCTCCTATGGATGCAACTTATGGCTTCCATATAGGTAATACAAAATATAGAGCTTAGTGGCACAAAAAGCCAGCTTACTATTCCTGGATTGCCCATCTTACCATTTCTTCTGATTCTGAGTTATGCTGCAGAGAAGAATCAACAAAGCCATCATCTCTCTGCTGCCCTTTAATTTTCCCTTTTGCTTACTTTGCTTTATTTCATCAACATTTTAAAGACGATACTGTAACTCCAAAGTGGAATAATTTTCCTGAGATCCTTAAAAGTCAGTGGTGGAAGCAGGATTCTTCTACTTCTCCAGACTAAGTCAAAGGCACTGTCTATAAAAACACAATTCCTCCAACAAGGCTTTCAGTACATAGCCCACCTCGGCCTCCCAGAGTGTTGGGATTACAGGCATGAGCCACCTCACCAGGCCATATTTGTGTTTAATCCTTACAACAACCTTGAAGAAATTACCTATATTGTTTTTTAATTTCCATTTTAAAGATGAGATAACTGAGTTTCAGAGGTTAAGTATCCTTCTTAAGGTCACACAGCTAATAAAGCACCTGGGATTGAAATTTAGATCTGTCTTCTGCCAAAGCTTGATCTTAACCCTTGAGCTAACTGGATCAGAATTATATGAAATAGCTGTGCCACCGCATGTGATTATGGTGTGGTAAGTTAGCCATTACTCTTTAGACCATTTGAAATCTCATGAAGTCACATGCCTTGGTCCATTGCTTCTTTCATTTCCTATTAAGAAAACTAGCCAAACCTCTTAGTCTGTAACATTATGATGCCCTTTGTAATGCCAAAATGATTTCTACCAATTCCAAATTGCTTCTGTTCTCTGAACTATTCCCTTGGAGGCAGCCTGAGAAGTAGGAAGATATGGTATAATATCTAGCATGCTGTTCTTCCTTGATGTCTTCCAGCAGGTCTAATAGTACCACAGGCACACCATCAGTCAGCCATAACGTGTACCAGAACATACACACACACAAAGGGAATAAAGAGAGGCCTTGGTGGAATAAGCACGCCCAGAACACGTCCATTCACTGATGTACTTTGGCAGCAAGCATACACTACTGTCTTCTCTAGCTCTCATTTGCCCAGAGAATTCAACACTACTCAGGTACATAAAAAACCACAATTATGTTAGAGATTCCTATTTGAAGAAAAGCTTCTCAAGGACAAAGCATTACAATGAATCAGTCTACATGGCATGGCATTAAACACAAGATGCAGGCAAAGACTTCAAGGTCATGGCAAGGAGACAGGGAAAGCATTGGAAAAGCTTGGCTCTCATGAATGTGTTAGTGTCTTTCATGAACCCATTAGTTAATTAATTATTAAGATAATTAATAGTTAATTCTTATGCATTTTTTTTCTTAAATGCCCTCTTTTCCTTCTAAGAAGAGTAATGTCAGGTTTAAGCAATTGATTTAAAAGTAAACTGTCTCTGGGCCAGGCGCGGTGGCTCATGCCTATAATCCCAGCACTTTGGGAAGCAGAGGCAGGAAGATTGCTTGAGGCCAGGAGTTTGAGACTAGCCTAGGCAACATAGTGAGATCCTGTATTAACAAAAAATTTAAACATTATGTGGTCCCAGCTACTTATAAGGCTGACGTGGGAGGCCCAGGAGATCGAGACTATAGTGAGCTGTGATCACACCACTGCATTCCAGCCTGGGTGAAGTGAGACCCTGTGTCAAAAAATAAATAAATAAAATTAATTAATTAATTAATTAAACTGCTTCTGGAGTATTAAACTTTAAAATAATTTATTTTGAAAGCAAAATTAAATCACAAGGATTTCCTCCTTTGTTTCATTATAGGCTTTGCAGACTAGTGCTGAATGGAAAGGCACATTTGAAGGAATGAGCAGAAAAGGAGACCAGTAGTATGCCATGATCAACGCATTCAGGAAGGAACACAGTTACTGGTGTGGGAGCACACAGACTCCTCCAGTCTCCTGCCAAAGAGAACCCTGAACTTAGAAACTCAATGCTTTGCCTTTTGCTTCCAAAAATTATTTCTTGCAGTATTGACAATGAAGCCAATATACATAAAAGGAATTGTGGTCAGGTTAGAGAGAAAAGAAAAAAACAGACTGATGTGTTCCGTATTGTCACAGAATAAACAGATCAATAAAACAGAGGAGAGCTCAGAGGCAGAGTCATGTATAGAAGGCATTTTATGTAGGTTTAGGTTGGCTCCACCTCACTGGAGAAAAGAATGAATTGTTTAGCAGATGTTTTTGGAAACCTGGTTAAACAGATGGACATAATCTCAATTTAACCCCACATACAAAAGATAGACTAACAATGGGTAAAAGACTCAAACATGAAAGGGAATGCTATAAAGTTTGCTGAAGCTGTGGCCTCTTGATTTTGTGGTAGGAAAGGACTTTTTTAACTTCAGCAGCACCAGCCATTAAGTTTAAAGTTGGTGGAAGAGATTACATCAAATGCAAGGATTTTTGTTCAACCAGGGACATCATGGACAATGTTGACAGGTAACAAAGTAGGAAAACCACATCAGGCATATTGGGACGATTTCCTGTTAGAGGAAGGAACAGGAATTAGTTAAGAGGGATTAAAAAAAATAATTAAATAGAGAGAGGAACCCTGTTGTGGACCAATGATGATAATACAGGGTACCGTGAGCTGAGGAATCAGGTCCATTCAACCCTTGTACCTTGAGTACCATGATAATAAGTTGGGAGAATCTCAGGCATTTGGTAAAAAAAAAGGCTTCTAAACAGCTAAGAAGTGAAGGATAAATAATTATATGGGTACTTTTACAAGTGTTATGGATCATGCTTTGGATATTTAGTATTCAAAATAAGTAGAAAATGGACTCCCTTTTCAAATACTTTACGCCACTGAATCAGGCTTCTTTAAATATGACACTTCAGGACAGTGGCTCATCCCCAGCCCCCACTGACAATGTATTTTGTGTTATTTAACAGACACTGAAGTAGGCTCCAAAGGGGCACAATCAAATGAGACAGTTTCCTTCCTTCAAGGAACTCCGACTAGTGGGAGAGAGAACAAAAACAGCAGCAGCAGCAGCCAACACTTACATAATGCTTACTATGTGCCCAGCACTGTTCTAATGTACGACATTAACTATTAATCTCAATGATCCAGAAGGTTGATGATGTAGCTATTTGTTTCCTACCTATAAAATGGGGTAAATAAGTTACAGAGATGTTAAGTAGCATGCCTAAGTTCACAGAACTAGAAAGAGGGAAAGCCAAGATTCAAGCCCAGGCAGACTGGCATCTGTGCTCTTAACCACTATACACAAAACAGTATGGTAAATGCCAACAGAAATATGCAGAAGACTGGCACTTCACTCACAAAAAGGAGAGACTCCCCTCAAATTAAGAACATTTAAGAAATGTTTCTATACAGTGTGCTCTGTGATTTCAAATGTTATTGTTTGTTTTAAATCTATAAGTTAAGTTGGGGAGAATTCACATCTCTACAGTCTTTCCATCCATGAACATCATATCTCTGTATTTTTCTAGGTTTTTAACTTCTCTCAAAATCTTAAAGTTATAACAATTATTCTTAGGTGCTTTTAAAGTTTCTACTTTAAAGGTCATTTAAAAAAACATATTCAAAAACACATTTCCTAACTTTGTTGCTAAGTAACTGGAAATACAATTCATTTTATATTGATTTTTAAGGAGTAACAGATTTAATTTTAACTTTAATAATTGATAGGCAGATTTGTGTTTTACATACACAACCACAATCTGCCAATGAATTGTTTCTTTCTCTCCATTCTTTATATTTTTTCTCTGGTTATGCTGCCTGGGTTCTCCAGTATAATGTAGAATAGAAGCTGTGATAGCTGACACCGTTGTCTTGTTTCTGACCTTAAAGCACACTTAAAGTTTCACAAATGAATATGTTTGCTTTAAGTTTTTTGTAGATATCCTTCATCAATCGGAATAAATTCCCTTTTACTCTTAGACTGCCAACCATGAATGGTGTTATGGACTGAATAATGTCTCCCTCAAATTTATATATTGAAGCCTTAACATCCAGTACCTTAGAATGTGACCAAATTTGGAGACAGATCCTTTAAAGAGGTAGTTAAAATGAGGCTGTTAGAGTAGGCCCTAATCCAATAATCCTAGGGTCCTAAGAAGAGGCAATTTGGACATACAGAGAGACACCAGGGGTACACAACTACAGAGAAAAGACAGAGCGAGGAGGCACCCATCTGCAAGCCAAGGAGAGAGGCTTCAGGAGAAACCAAACCTGATGAAACCTTGATCTCGGACTTCTAGCCTCCAGAACTGTGAGAAAATAAATTTCTGTTGTTTAAACCACCCAGTGGATGGTATTTTGTTACGGCAGCTCTAAAAAACAAATACCAATAGATATTTAATTTCTAATGGTTTCTTTTTTGTATATGTTGAGGTGATTCTGATTTTTCTTCCTTAATCTGATAATGTGGAGAGTTAACTGATTTTCCAATGTTAAGAACATCTGGCATTCCTAGGATAAGCCTGGCTTAGTCACAATGCGTTTTTTTTTTTCTGCTTTTCTTGGATGTTTTGCAATATTTTTCCATCTGTGTTTGTGAGTGAGACTGATATATAATTATTGATGTCCTTGATCAGCTATCAAGATTATTATAGTTGTTTGAGATGACCTGGCAAGCACTCCCTCCTTCTCTACCCTGGAAGAGTTTCAAGTTGGGACATTTTGTTTAGGGAATGTTTGGTAGAACTTGGTAAACTTGTCTGGCACGGTGCTTCCACATGATGGCTTTTAAATAGCTGTTCATTTAATTTCCTGCCTCAGAGAACCAGGTGGTGCTTACTGCTGAGCTGATGAGAGTTCTGCAGCAGGAATCAGCTTGTTTCTTGCTGGCTTCCGCCACCTCTTGAACTTAGCCTTCAGCTTTCTCTGTTCCGCTACGTCAGTTGCCACTTCTGTATCCACTTTCTGTTTTCCTAAATGGTTGACCTCTTATATGCTGGAGTCTCTCCTTTAATTCTCTGTCTTGGTGGATCTCTTTTATTCCTTTACTGGCCTGTGGGGGTGAGGGTGGGGGAGATAAGCAAGTATATTTAATATGTCATGTTTAAGTGGAAGACCTCCATTCATATTTTTACTGCATACCTTCATTGTTCAATACAGTATCCACTACCTGCATTTCTAGTTCTCAATAGCCATGTGTAGCTAATGGCTACCATACTGGGCAGTACAAGTATAGGCCATTTCCATCATTACAGAAAGTTTTATTGGACTGTATCACTTAGCACAACCCAGAGATGCCATCCACGACTACCTGTCTAGAGTATGCTTCCCTGTTACTTGCCAGCACATCTCTTTAATTCTGTATAGCACTTATCACTAGTTGATATCTTTCCTGTCTCCAATCACTAGAGACTAAGCTTTATGTGAGCAGGGATAATATTTCTCTAGCATCCCTAATATATAGTAGGTGTTAAATAGGTATGTAGAATGCATGAATCCATATTAGCCTGCCCAGAGTACCTACATGCCTGTCTTTCTCAATTTAAACAGCATAGAGTCAGAATCTCAATTCTGGATGAGATAGGAAGCATTATTATCTAGATGGTATATGATAGCCACTTTTTTCATTGGCTTTATTTTATAGTTTCTTGTTTCTGAGTTTCTCATTTCCTTGCAAGCTGCTTTGAATCAATTGCCAGCTTGGATTAAGGCTTCCTTATATGTAAGCCTTGAAAGAAGAGATCAAAATTATAAATCAGGAACATTCAAGATGTTTCCAACTTTCAGTGGAATACCGACAAGAAAGCAATTTGAATAGTTTCTATATTATCCCAATAGGTGATGATCTCATAAGAAGCAGGCAAGAAAGCAAGTGCCCAAACACTTTTTTGGGATTTGCTTCCCTCTGTAGTTGGCACATCTTTATGCCAGTCTTAGGGACCAGAATGAGGGAGCAATTACACTGGATGGAGCTGCAAATCAACTTCCACCAACACCACATGGGGAGTTGGGAAGCAATAATCTGCAGAGAAGCTCCTAGCTGAACCCTGATTTGCACCAGTTAGACTTCCCCAAACTAAACTGTCTATACCTCCTATACCTTGGGCTCAAACACTCATCTTCTTTTAAGTATGTAATGCTTCATCCCCAATTTGTTGCTATTGATTCTTTATATGCTGTTTTCCCATCTGGAAAGTTCCCCTCACAAATCCTCCAAGATAAATTTTTTCTTTCTTGGAGAGTTCTATTAGAACTCCAGAAACTTTGGCAAACCCTCACTGAGTTCTCATCCCTTAAACACTTTAGTAACTCCTCTGGCACCAGGTTGACTGCGTGCACGTTTGTATCGGGAAGGGCTTTGTCTATTTGCCTTTTTTTGTCCTGTTATTTCTAATAAGTGGAAGTTTCTCCGTGGTAGACTCTAGGCCTGCTTTATTTTCTTGTCACACTGATCCCAAGATCTTGTCACTTCCATAGTAGCATAGAGAAAAAATAGATATTCCAGGGTTATGGAAGGAAAGTCCTTAGCTCTGTTACTAAAAGTGTGATCTTGGGAAGGGTATTTTATCTGTGATTTTTGCTGTGAGATTTCAGCATGGTGATCATGAGGCCTAATGGATTTGTTGATTTTTCTCCTTCACTTGGAGCTGACTGTGTCAGGAAGTATTAACAAGTATGCTCAGGCAGTGACACATTGACACAATGAGGTTGGCTGTAAATAGTGAGGTCTATGCTCTAAGCAACCAATCAATCTTTAATGGTGACAGGGCTACATGCAAGGTGTCAAGCCAGGCTGTTGAGGGAGATTCAGACACACGTGTGTGGCAGAAAAGGAGATTCACAATTCAAGAAAGGACTTGCTGCCCAATTGCAATGAGTGTGATTCACTAATGGCCTCCATCTATCTATTAACTCTTTTAGCTCTTCTAGCACCTTTATTTTAGTTCCATAAGGCTCATAACTGGCTTGCAGAATAGGAAATTAATACAATCAGCAATGTAGAAATGTATCTAAGAGATTAAACGAACTTGCTGGGGTTGGTATTGAGAGGGATTTACATAGCTTCTTGATATTTGGTGCTTGAATGGTGGTTGCTTGTGAGATCTAGTTATCTTTCCCTCGTATATTTACCATTTTCAGTGGATGTCTTATCTTGCTTTAAAACCCCAAGACCCAGCAAAGCCCTTTTTGGAAAAGGTGAGTGACCCTTAATCATGGTAGGGATTAGTTGAACTCTATCCCCTGGCTGAGTAAACAGGAGCCTGGAAGGAACAGGTGACCTGTCCAAGCTCATCTAGTTAAGTAGTTACAAATCTTCATCTTGACTGCCAGGACTGATCTTTGCAAAATAGACATACAAGGCCTTAAGATCTACCTGCAGGAGAGAAAACAAGTTTAAACTGACATGGAGATATTTTAGATTAAAAACTTCAGAGTTAGCTATTTTAGTGAGGGTTTCCTCTAGTTTGAGTTGCAAGTAGGTCACCATGCTAAGAGCAGAAAACCCTATTCTAATTCCAACCTCTGACCTCATTCAATAATCATTGGCTTGATTCCATTTATGAATCAAGCTCTGTTAGCGGCTTCATGTGGGGACACCCTGTTCTGATGAAGTTCATCTTCTGGGACACAGTGATACTTCATTTAGGTTTAGGAAGCAGAGAAGAGGACTGGGGTAAATAAGAGGTGGGTGTCAAGGTATCCACTGGAGAGAAAGGGAAAAAGGACTCAGAAGAGAATTTTAAAGTCACAGGAGTTACTGGATGTGGTAAGTGAGAAAAAGTGCCTGATGACCTCTGCAGAGCTGACCACTTTTTCTGAAAAAGAAGTGTCCATGATTTAAGAGTCATTATAATGAAAGATACCATCTTTCAGCTATTAAGGAATAATATTAAGGCAAAGATGAGACAAGATAATCATTCCCTACTTTGGAGTTGGGGGGTAGAAGGAAGAAGACTACATAAGCTAGGTCAAAACTGAGTATTAAAAGTGCTCGGATGGGCGTGATAGCTCACGCCTGTAATCCCAGCACTTTGGGAGGCTGAGGCAGGCGGATCACGAGGTCAGGAGATCAAGACCATCCTGGCCAATATGGTGAAACCCCGTCTCTACTAAAAAAAGATACAAAAATTAGCTGGGTGTGGTCACGTGTGCCTGTAGTCCCAGCTACTCAGGAGGCAGAGGGAGGAGAATCACTTGAACCCGGGAGGCAGAAGTTGCAGTGAGCCAAGATTGTGCCACTGCACTCCAGCCTGGCAACAGAGTGAGACTCCACCTCAAAAAAAAAAAAAAAAAGAAAAGAAGTGCTCATACTCTTTGTACCAGTAATTCTATTACTAGAAATTATTCTTAGGATAATAAGATGTGGATAGTTTTATAAGCAAACATTCACTGTAATATTTATAATAGTAGTAACTAATAAAGGATTTGTGAACACAGTAGTACATTTTTACAATAGTTTTATGTATCCATTAAAGATTTATGAAAAGTTTCAGTGAGATAGTGTATGCATGATACAAAACTAGTGAAGGCAGTATTCTCCTTGGAAACAACAAAAGAATAGCTGGAAATAACCACTAATATGTTGATTTTTCTGGAAAGTTGGGAGACCAAGTTGCAAAAATGCATTTCTGTTTTCATTCCTTGCAAGTGACAGTTTAACAAAAAATTTTCCTCCAAATTTGGCTAGCCAGCAGCAGCCTTTATGGAATTTTAGAGTATGGACTGTCAAAATAATTTCTCTTTGCTTTTGACAAGCAACAGTGATGGCCTCTGTATTAGTTTGTTTTCACGCTGTTGATAAAGACCTACCTGAACCTGGGCAATTTAGAAAAGAAAGAGGTTTAATGGACTTACAGTTCCACATGGCTGGGGATGCCTCACGATCATGGCAGAAGGTGAAGCAGGAGCAAAGACATGTCTCACATGGCGGCAGGCAAGAGAGAATGAGAGCTTGCGCAGGGAAATTCCTCCTAATAAAACCATCAGATCTCATGAGACACCACTATCATGAGGACAGCATGGGAAAGACTCGCCCCCATGACTCAACTTCCTCCCACTGGGTCCCTCCCACAACACGTGGGAATTCAAGATGAGATTTGGGTGGGGTCACAGCCAAACCGTATCAGCCTCTTTCCTCAAAACCTATGCAGTAATGCAATTGCCTCATGAGTTTACATGTTTCTTCTGCATCTGGAAGAGGGTCATTCTTTTTACTGACAGCAAGGGCAGAACTAGGTTAATGAGATCATGTCTTGTTCTGGATTGCAGTCTGTTACTTGGCATACAGTATGGTAGGTTGATTAAATGCATTCTAACTTCTCTACACTCTTTTAAAAAGCATGTATTGAGGTGATTACCTCAATAGGTGCTACCAACCCTATCAGCTATGACTGCAGCTTCATGTAGTGGGTAGTGTATTATCTGTTCATACCAATTCAGTCAAGTTAGCCTCTTTCCTCTGCAGGGGCGGACTCACTGACATCTCAGAAAACATCTAATTGAAAAAATGTGCTCCATATGGAGTTCAAAATCTACAGGTTGTTGTTGTTGTTTTATAAGGACTCTTTCCTAAAATGCAATATGTGATTTTTTAATACATTACACTGACTACAAGGTTTTCATTGATGCCAGTCACAATGAATGTGCAAATTGTGTGGAATAAAGTGAATATTATGGTGCAGTCTTTGGAACTTTTCCTTGAACATATTCTTTCATCTCCCTGCTTTGGCCCCATATACTAATTCTTAGAGGCAGCAAGAACCATACTGACCCTAATGACCTGTTCAGGACTATCTTTCCCCAAGCTTAACTTTTAAAGGAAAGGCAGAAGCCACCTGCTCCTGAGTGGCTATCCTCCTCCGCATAGAGACTGATAGGCCTCTCGAAAGCCTGACTGGGCAGTAGCCCACACATCATTTATCACTAAGACAATGGTCCATAAGGTGTCTCTTTGCTAACTCAAGCCCTTTATCTTATTTTAAATATGCTTATTCACAAAGAAAAGCAAAACAAACAAAAAATGATCCATGACTATTTCTGCTCATTGAGAGGTTTTATTTTCCAAATTAGTTTCAAACAAATTGTGCTAAAGAGTGTACGTTTATGGACGTCCATCTCCTCCAAAATCTAGGTGAAAATCTCTTCTAAACCTACATGTGTTTGAATTAACAGAATGCCAAGGAAAATCAAAATTGGATCTAATAGCACTTTGGGAGGCCGAGGTGGGCGGATTGCTTGAGTCCAGGAGTTAGAAACAGGCCTGGGCAACATAGTGAGACCTTGTCTTTACCCCCAAAATACAAAAAATTAGACGAGCGTAGTCGTGCACACCTGTGGTCCCAGCGACCCTGCAGGCTGAGGTGGGAGGATGCTTGAGCCGGGGAGGCGGAGGTTGCAGTGAGCCGAGATCGCGCCACTGCACTCCAGCCTGGGCGACAGAGAGAATCCCTGTCTCAAAAAAACAAAAACAACTTTCCCAACCCCGCCCCCCGCCCCCCGCCCCCCGCCCCCCGCCCCCCGCCCAAACCCTCACAACTTTCTGGCTGTAGGAATTCTCGTTTTGCAGCTGAGGTAACAGGTTTGGAAATTAGACTGCATACCTAAAATCACTTGGCTCATCAACCTACAGCTCCCTCTAGGGGGCTGCCTCGCCCTTATTGGTTATGTGCACATTTGGGGTGAATTCCACGGACTGTTTTGGTAGTCCCAGGTAAACTTACGGTACGGAAATTTGTTTCTTGAGGATACAAAAAAGAAAAGTGTCAAGTTAGGGGGAAAGTAAAAATTCAACTCCTAAAACATCACGTGTAGAGTCAGGCAGTCACTTCATAAAGAGTTCAGTTGATGAAGTTTCACTCTTGAAACTTTGCTGTATGTATGCAAGCCCTAACTATTAATACAGGTGAGAGCATCCACCTTATCTTCCATTCTCCCTAAGCCCTGAGGGTGGGGATGGGGGGGGGGGGGGCACTCCAATCACCTGAGCCTAAGAACATAGCCTAAGAACATGTGTCTGGCATGGTCTGGTTATTTATAGCCTAAAAAAAAAAAGCCAGCTTCTTGTCCGATTCAGGCTTTCTCTGCCCAACCCCACTAGCTTAATGCGATATTGACATTACCAGGAAATGCAAAAGTCCCAAATGCATCTGCTTATAGATGTTTTTACCTCTTGAAATAATACCGGGTCACAAATATTGTTGTGTTTTTTGCAGAGAGCTTCTACTGCTCATTTAATTCTGGGGCGTTGGATTTGTGCTGGGCGTAATTTGACTCCAAGCATGCAAACTGATCAACTTCTTCCCGTGTGTTTGGGGAGTACAAGTGACTACTGCGACTCCTCAAATGTTTTTCTTTTCCTTTTCACGTGGAGGAAAGCGAATTCTCCGAAGACTGTTCGGCGTTCTACGCAGGGGTTGGAAGGGGGGTTCCTGAGTCACCTCTGGCTGCGCGGGGGGCCTGTGTGTACCCTCAGGGACACCAGGCTGGAATCGTCCACCTTACTTTCAAATGATAAAAGTGCGGAGGGTCTTTCTGCCCCTAAGTCGCGTACAGGATTGCCTGCTTACGGAGTACACTTTCACACACTTCTTTCCCGGTGGTGCAGTCTCGTGGCGGCAGAGCCTTCAGGAAGGCTCTGGGGGGAGACAAGATCAGTGGCGACCACGCCTCCCACGTTACAGCGCTCGCTTCCTACTGGGGGTTGGCGGGGACACCAAGGCTCTCCAGCCCGGGAACACGGAGTTCGGCTCCGTTGTACCCAACCGGAAAGCTGTGGAAACACAAAACTCGGGCGGCGACAGCACCAGCCGATTTTCCGCTCTCTTGGCTCTTTCTTCCGCTTGCACCGCCCCCACCCCAGCTCCTCCGCTCAGCACACAGGAACCCATACCCCCCACCACTCCGGCGTTTCTCTCCTGCCACCGGCTGGGGCCTGCCTTTTATAGGCGCCGCAGCCAATGAACGCGCTTCTTTCCTTCTGCCCGCCCGCCTGGCCAATCGCCGCGCCCCTTGTGTAATCTCCGGCTAGTCGGCTGCTTTCGGCTATTTTCGCTGTTGCTGGCTTTTTCAGGAGCTGCTCGCTCGCAGCCAGAGACGCTGCTTTTTTTTTCCGGGTTCGGAGCCGTTCCGGATGCTTTAGGCTGCCGGATGTCTGATCTCCGGATAACTGAGGCGTTTCTGTACATGGATTATCTGGTAGGTGCAGGGCAGGGGTGGCATGTCGCCTCTCGGATCTCGGCGTGCCCGATGGCCCCCTGCCTTGAGGAGCAGCCTTTTTGCTTTCTTTCTTTGGGATAGGATGCCTCTGGGGTTCTTTCTCCCGCAGCCGGCTCGTAAGCCTTTCCCTGGACTCGGAGGGGCAGCCTCCAGGGCGGGTGGGTGGTGGAGCTGACAGGTAAAGGTGCGGCCTGGGCCAGCACGGCTGCAGGGCGAGGGTCGCGCTGGGGCTGCTTGAGAGATGGGGCGGCCGCGGCGGCGCGTCCCCTGCCCGCGATCGGCTTCCTGGCTTCCCTCTGCGCTCTCCGCAGAGGACTTTCTTTCCGGGGGAGCAGGAGTTTTCCGCTCTCCCTGGAGCAGAACTCCAGGTGCTATTAAAGAGCCATAACCAGAATGGCTCACTAAGTGCCCAGCAGCCCTGGTCATTTGATTGTTATTAAATCTCTAAAGCTATGACCTCGGTCGTGGCGGGGTTTTAAAAGCACATTACCATAAAGCAGACGGGTCTAAACTACCTTGCAGGCTGGCGCGAACAGGACTGAGTAGGGACAGGTATAGCCCCACCATTCCGGTCTTGGGTGCGTGCCGCAGTTCCACTGTGCACGGATTGGAACCCGGCTGTTTAGGCCAGGCTTGTGCTGAGAAGTTTAGGTGGGAAAAGTGTCAGCACAGTGCTGGGACCGAACATCATTTTAAAAATGGACTTCTATGTGTGTCTTTGTGGAATTATGCGAGCACCATGTTTTGTTCCAGAAATTATATTTCCCCAGAGTTGCTTGTTTGCGTTTAAGGGGATCCTCATTTACAGAGACTTGTGTTCGATCCTATACGATTATTGTGTTTACCACGTTGGGCAGAACCGCTATTGCCATGCAGAGTTGAAGTAGACGGTTAGAAACATTGACCCTCCTGTCATCTTGTTGGACACATGCACTCGGTTTTCGACTGCAGATTGGCCTGGCAGAGATTTGCCAGTGCCTTCTAGGAATTACACTTAAGGCTGTACTGAGAAAGTCTGTGCATGCTTTGATGGCCAAGAAACGCCGGACCGGCTTTGTGCTGTCATCTGTGTATTTGGGCTTATTTTAGTGTACATAAAGAAAATGTTTCTCCTAATGCTTCAGAGCTTGATGGTCTTGTGGGAAAGGATGGTGACTGCAGTTAATGCATGGCTTTGTGAATGGAGCTGGATCTAAAATTCTGAGTTCAAGTTCTGTTTTGTTGTTCATTTGTTGATGGCAGTAACTTCCTTTATCTTTGTGATAAAGGGATATTATTCACCCAGTACTGTAGCTGGTTAAGGGGATTATCTGATTATGAACATTCCTCACAATACAAGGTGCCCTGTAAGTTAAGAGAGCTGCCAAAGTGTCCAGAAGATTATTTTCTAAGTTAAGTAACTGATTTAATTTGTAATTTATCTTATAAAATACAATACATGGTTTTTGTCTTGCAGTCTGCCTAAATTAAAGCGAAAGTTTGTTGGGATAATTACCAAGTAGGAAAGGGTGACATTGCCTGTACTACTAAAAGCTAATTTTGAATACTTAAATAGTTCTTAAAAAAGAAAATCAGGTGGTTCTGACATTTTATTATTTTCTTTATTTACCGGATGTGTTTTAAATTTATAAATTGCATCACAAAGCTGTCTTTGAGGTGCCAAACCTATCAAAATGCTTAGTGAGAACAAAATTGATAACTCTGGTTAATTACTCAGGCTAACCTCTAGATAGGCATAATCTAAAGGTGAGTGGATGAATGTTTGTGGGCTCAAGGTTACCTTAAAAGCAGATTAATTTATTTGCCAATTTACTAACAGCTTTGTGTCAAAATCAACAGGTCACAAATTTGACTTGGCCTTTTTATTTTACCTAGGCTCAAGTTTACCCTAAAAGCAGATTAATTTCTTTGCCAATTTACTAACAGCTTTGTGTCAAAATCAGCAGGCCCCAAATTTGACTTGGCTTTTTAAAAAGCTTTACTTGCCATACATCTTAGTTTTAGTTTTATATTTTTTAAAAAAATCATTATTTTGCCACTTTATCCATCTAAAATTCACAAGTGCAGTGACCAACCCCATAAAAGCCAGTGGCTACTCTTTGGAGGTGAGAAAAGAAATCTTAAAGGAAACAGTTTAGTTTTTGTGAGTGTGCCAAGTGTCCCCTGTGAAAAGATTTCAGAAAATTCTTTAGCATTAAACTGGATGGAAACAAACAGAAAAACCATCTCAAAACAAAAAACTAGCCCTCCCGAGGTAGCCTTTTTGTGTTCACCTTTTGCTTGTCGACTTTCAGAGAAAATGATGTGCCACACATTATTTTTCTCTTCCTGTCTTTCGGATTGACTTGCTTGCTTATGCATACTCTGTCTGGCGTTTATTAAAAGCCCTATTTCTGAGGAATAGAAATCAATTTATTTGCATCTGGTATCTTATTTTATTTTTAAAAAATTCCTGAGTTCTTTTACTTACCTTGCAGGGAAAAAAAAAAAAATGCTCCTTTCATTCCAAGTTTGACTCCAGATTTTGCTGAATGGATTAGAGTAAGTTCCCTTTCCATGCACTGACAAGAATGATGGTGTGTGTCATTTCTTTTTAATCAGTATTTGACTTTCTTGTGTTGTTCCTGTTGGAAACTGGAAGAGAGAGCTGTGTGTGTGTATGTATGTATTGTTCATTGTTCTTTGGGCTGGATGTCATCACTTAACCTTTTTATTTGGAGGAGAGTGGAAAGGAAGAAGGGAGAGAAAGGTGGAGGTGCTATTTTGTCTTAACAGGATTAATCCTTTTAATAAGATTGAGATATTAAAACAGATGAAGAAGCTCTACTGATCTTCGGGTCGCTGTTGATTTCTTAAAACAAATGTTCTCAGAAGTGACAGTCAAGGTGAGGGACAGGGATAGTACTTTAATATTTAAGACAGGTTTTTATTGATTTCAGTCGAGGGAAAGAATAGAAATTTGCTAATCCTAATCAATTAGATGTATCACCTGGTGCGGTGCCTGACTTGGTTTCTGGCATGTATTAATAGTTAGGGCCCGATATTTTATTTGTTGAATCAGATGAATATGAAATGGAAAGGAAAATTCTGCTTTTTTTCACCAGTTTTTAAACTGAGACAAGATAAAATCTGTTTGGATTAGGTGTTTTGTTCAGGGGAATGCAGAATGTATCCTTTACTCTTAACTTGAAGATGATCAAGATATAATCCTTTTAGCCAGGGTGGCAATTTAAACATAAAAATCTCTGTTTTCCAGTTGATGAGTGAATCTTCCTAGAAGGGCACACAACTTTTCCCCTTTCCATGATGGGGTTTAAAGGCCATGTTTACATCTGCTAAGTCTCTGGGTAAACATTTAGCTGCTGTCCCAACAGGCGGTACCAGCATCTTACTCTTTCTTCTCATAGGTAGAACTAGTAACACAATGTGCAGAGCTTTTTGGATAAGGTAGGAGAAAATAGGTTAAAATGAAAGAGAAAAACACATTTCTCGAGTTTTCCTGGGAGGTTGGACAAGATCAACTTCTAGATTCCTTTCAGTTCAAAATTTTCTGTCTTGACTCATGTGATAATTGATCTGGAATTAACCTTTTTTCCCTCTGCGCCATCAAAACAACAGTGGTAGAATTGGTTGTACTCTGTGTAATACCTATGATGATTAAATGAGATAGTGGAGGGAAAGCCATTTGTAAACAGTACGTTGCTTTTCAAATATAAAATGTTAACGTATTGTGTGGCTGGGCGAGGTGGCTCACGCCCGTAATCCCAGGACTTTGGGAGGGCGAGACAGGCGGATCACTTGAGGTCAGGAGTTTGAGACCAGCCTGGCTGACATGGAGAAACCCCATCTCCACTTAAAATAGAAAAATTAGCTGGGTGTCGTGGCGCATACCTGTAATCTCAGCTACTTGGGAGGCTGAGGCAGGAGAATCGCTTGAACCCAGGAGGCAGAGGTTGCAGTGAGATCGCACAACTGCACTCCAGCCTGGGCGACAGAGTGAGACTCCGTCTCAAGACAAAAAAAAAAAAAAAGTTAACATGTTGTGATTATGTTGCTGATGTTACTTTTATACCTCCTGTAGAATGACTGTTACTGCTTAGTGGTATTGACATACCTTTTAAACTAGTCTCAATTTATGGAAATACTGGGAGTTGTAATCAACAAGCAGGAAGTCACAAGACTCTTTTAAGAATATTTTAAAAGCTACGAAAATAAAACCCATTTGAATAATTTATCTATTCAACAAATATTTATGGAGCCCCTACTTTGTGCATGGCCCTGAAAGTCATGCGGGATGAACCCTCAGCTGTAATATCCTCCTTGACTGCAGGACTGGCAGTCGTGTGGCTCTAGAGGAACCTGTGGCAGGACAGGTTAAGTAAGGCACATAGGGGAGGGGGTAGCTTCTGATGTGCTTCTTTGCTTTCTAGTACATTTCTCTCATTTTATGTGTTTTATTGTGAACTAAAATATAAACTTAGACTTCAAAATGTGACAAGTAAAAATGGTTGATTAGTCTTGGATGCTAATTGTCAATTAATATTCATTGCATTTGTTTATAGTAGCCTCCACCCTCCCATCCACGGTTTTACTTTTGAAGGTTTCAGTTAACCATGGTCCACCGAGGTCTCTAAATAAGTGAGTACAGTACAATAGGATATTTTAAGAGAGAGAGAGACCACATTCATATAACTTTTATTACAGTATATTATCATTGTTCACTTTTATTATTAGTTATTATTAATCACTTACTATGCCTAATTTACACATTAAACTTTATCATAGGTGTGTGTGTATAGGAAAAAATATAGTGTGCTCTGTGCTATGTTAGTTAGTTCTATGATAGCTCAGTACTATCTGTGGTTTTAGGTGTCCACTGGGACTTGGAATGTATCCCCCATGGATGAGGGGAAACTACTGTACCGTGTTGGGGATTTTTTTTTTTTTTTTTTTTTTTTTTTTTTTGTGACAGAGTTTTGCTCTTGTCATGCAGGCTGGAGTGCAATGGGGTGATTCTCCTGTCTCAGCCTCCTAAGTAGCTGGGATTACAGGTGCCCACCACCATGCCCAGCTAATTTTTGTATGTTTAGTAGAGACGGGGTTTCACCATGTTGGCCAGGCTGGTCTCAAACTCCTGACCTCAGGTGATCCACCTGCCTCGACCTCCCAACGTGCTGGGATTACAGGAGTGAGCCACAGTGCCCTGTCAGTGTTTGGGATTTAATAAGATTAGATTTGATAGGTTAGTTTAATAAGATTTCTTTGTATAGACTGGTGGACTTGACCTATTTAGTTTCTTGGTTATAGGCTGTATCTGCCATCATAAAAATGTATGTGTCAGTGGGGAAGATGTGGTGAGAGAATTGGGTTGATCATCACAAATCTGTCACCATTTGCAGGATAAAAACCAGCTAACTAACCAACAATAGAAACCCATGATGTGCTACAAAGGGTAGAGCCCACAGGCACTATGAAATTGTAAAGGATCCTACTTGAAAAGAGGAGGGAAGGTACATTTGTGACTTCATATTATGTTCAGTTATCTGTGAACTGAACTTCTTTATTGATAAAAAAAAGTACATTGTTTCGTTGTTTTTAACCCTGAATATCTATGAACATTGTAAGTTGTATTTATTGTGACTAACTTTAAAGTGATAATGTAGGTCACTTTTTAGTCTAAATGTCGAGTGGATTAGGCAGTCATATTAAATATTCCTTTCTTAATAATTTATAAGATAAAAATTATCTGAGCACAATAAACAGATCTACCATATATGGAGTTCATATAGCAAAAATGTTTTGAGCAAATCCATACCATTAGGTAGGAACTTTTCTACAAAGGTGTTAAGTCTGGTTCCCAAACTTCTGTGGCTCCAGTCTAACAGTATGAGCCCTAGGAGAGGACACATGGGGACCTTGATTCATGCCCTCCAGGGGCTTGCATTCTGAAAGATGCCAAAGCCACATGCTTGTTGGCATGTGGGCAGTGCTTAGGTCGGGGGTGAGAGGAGATAAGTATATGAGTTATAATCAGGAGGGCAAAATCAGTTAACATTTATTGAACACTTACTCTGTGCCAGTGTTCTAAGTGCTTTGCATGTGTAATAGCATTAAACTGAGGCTCAGGGAGGTTGTGTAATTTCCTCAAGTTCACACAGCTAGCAAGTAGTTGAACTGCGCTTGTGGCCCCAGGGCCCTCCCTCTTCATTGCCTTCCACCTACAAGTAGTTCCCTTGTGCTAGGCAGAGGCTCAGGCAGCTTGGTGTTAAGGCAGTTGGGATGCACTCAAAATTTTTAGTATATTGCTTCTTAAGTAAACAGGTACAGAAAAGTGGTCCTTGACCACTACTATGTTAAAGAAAGCAGTGGCCATGAGCAGGCAGGCTGATGCGCCCTTGTCCCCAAGGACTCTGGCAGGTGATTGTTACAGAGAAGGCTGGCTAGGAAGAGAACTATGTTGTGTGCTGGGAACTCCTGCCTTACAGTCTCCATACCCTGGTCATAGCCACTGAGGTGATCTTCAGCATGTAGTGTTCCACCAGGTGACCACATATAGATTTTCAGGCAACCTCCTTACTCAGCCCCCTAGTGTCACTTTTGGGGGCACATTCCTACCTGCCCCAAGCCCCAGTTTTGTTTTGTTTCGTTTTTCTTCCCTCCCTTCCCCTCCTCTCCCCTCCCCTCCCCTCTCCTTCTTTTTCTTCTTTCTTTCCTCTCCTCTTCTTCTTCTTTTTTTTTTTTGACAGGGTCTCACTCTGTCATCCAGGCTGGAGTGCAGTGGTGCGATCTCCTTACTCAGTCCCCTAGTGTCACTTTCAGGGGCACATTCCTACCTGCCCCAAGTCCCAGTTTGTTTGTTTGTTTCTTGCTTTTCTTGCTTGCTTGCTTGACAGGGTCTCACTCTGTCATCCAAGCTGGAGTGCAGTGGCTTCATCTCAGCTCACTGCAACCTCTGCCTCCCGGGTTCAAGCAATTATCCCACCTAAGCCTCCTGAGTAGCTGGGACTACAGGCGTATGGTTAGTTTTTTGTATTTTTTGGTAGAGACGGGGTTTCACCATGTTGCCCAGGCTGGTCTCAATCTCCTGACCTCAAGTGATCCACCTACCTCAGCTTCCCAAAGTGCTAGGATCACAGGCGTGAGCCACCGTGCCCAGCCCCATTTCTTTTGAAGAGGTACTGAGACTGTGCTATGTTCCTTTGCCACGCACTGCCTGGGAAGTCAGCTGTTCCCAATAGATACTAGGCCATAAGCAGCCTGTTGCTTATGGACTTCAGCTGGGCAAAATCTCCTGATGGTATTAACTTTATAAAAGGATTTATTTCTAAGGTAGACTAAAGAGAAGGAAAGCTTGTTAGGGAAGGTCTCATAACTATTGTAGGTGACAAGAAGTGGGAATTTCCTCTGATACTTCCCACAAATTAAATTATTGAGGGGCTTTTATTTTGGATCCTGCAGCCCCCTGTGTTATGTTGTGGCTCTCCCCTGTCATCTCCCCGAATGTCCCAATGTCCCAGGTGTTTGGATGAGTCTAAGAAGCCCAGTTCTGGTTGACCCTCATTTTCCGAATGTCTGTAAAGTACCAAGTCACATCTACTTTTAGCAGGGCTGGCTTCCCAGCCATGCAACCGCTGGGTTCAGAAGAGCCCCATGCCTGGTTTACTGCTCTTTGGTCACCATCCTGAAAAAAAAAAAAAAAAAAAAAAAAAAAAAAAAAAAAAAAAATCTTAATTTTAGAACAGGTGCTTTGCGTTTTCATTTTGCACTGGGCCACACAATTTATAAGGCCAGTTCAGATTTCTAGTGCTAAATACATGGCTGGCATCTGAGTCTGTAACCTGCATCATTGCTGGTTCCCTGACTATCTTAATCACCATTTTATCACTGGAATCTAGTCTAGTGTCTGGTAAATACAGGACTGTGTACCATTTACAGTGCTGAGTGTTTTCCTTGGATCACCTAATTTAATCCTCCCAACAGTGCTGTTAACCACAAAGACATAGCAACTTAGAAAAGAGGAAACTTGAGACTCTGAAAGATTGAGTGTTGCCCAGAATTGCATAACCAGTGGAGGGTCAGGGTCAGGATCAGTGTATGAGCTTGTCTGATTCTAAGCCCATGGCCATGAGCATTCTTCGGTGCTGCTTAACTATTATAATTAATAATTGTTGAGAGGATGAGTGAGAGAGACTGTGTGAACCATAGATAACAATTCTGGAAATTGAGTGGTCACTTGATTGTTTCTGTCACCTGGTTGCCTGTGAGAGGCCCTCTGGGAACTCAGTGACAGTGCAGCTCCCACTGGGAAAGTTGTGTGGGTTTGTGTTTGAGGCGGGAGTCTGCTCACTGATTTTGCTTTCATTGATTACCCACTCTCTCCTTCACTGTGCATAAAGGTAGGTGTTCTGCCCTTTGGCTCATAGAGCCAAGCACTCCTACATGATTTTGATAGTAGCTCACCATCTGAAAAGTTGCATTTGCAAGCCAATCTCATTTATCAAGTTCCTCTGTACCTAGATTTGCTGGGAACTGTTTTAACCTCTGGACTGCTGCTTTCAGAGTTGAGGACTTATCCCACTAATTATGTCCATGTCTCTCCAAGAGGGATTCCCTTGGGTTCTTTTTTCAACAGGAGAGCTGCTGCTCTGGCCTCTCTCTCTCTTTCTCTTGGGGAAGGGAATGACAATCTGGAGGCACTCCAGGACCGCTGATTGAGGCATTGGAGGTCTATACCCGTTCCTAATCAGTATAGACATGGAGTCAGGAGCTAAACAGAAATACAATTCTTTCAGAGTTTTATTTCTAATTATGAATTATTTTAAGCATTCAGAAAAGTACAGAAAATAATATAACAGACTTCTGTGTACCTGCCTTCCTGATTGAACATTTTGCCATTTTGACTTCAAAATTCTGGTGATCTTTAAATGAAACTAAAGACTCCTGTTTCCTGCACACTTCCTCCTCCACCCTTCTCAGTGGTGACCACTATCCCGAGGTTAGTGAGTAAGAGTCTCATGCATGTTTTTGGCTTTTTATCATATATGCATGTGAGTGTAAACCATATATAGTATCATTGTGTGTGCTTTAAGAATTTTACCAAAATTGTAACATAATGCTCTATCTTTTTAAATTTGCTTTTTTCCCTAAAAAAAAATGTTGAGTGAATAAGACATTAGTCTGCCCTCAAGGTACTTATGCTCCTGTACGATGAAAAATAAACAATTACATTTTGGAGTAGCATAATCTATCTGGAGGGAAATAAAGACGGCTAGAGTAGCACATGAAAGGCAACCTAACCTAGATTTCAGGGCCAAAGAGAACTTCCCAGAGGAGTCTTAACATCTGCAACATTAAAGCTAAGTAAAGTTGGCCCAGTGACAGGCAGGGCCAGAGCCAGGCAAAAGGAATAGCTGTGCGGAAATTTGGGGGTGAGTAACCCCATGACTTCAAGGGACTTCAGGGGTTCTGTGTTTTTGGAGCAGGGTTTGGAGCAGTGCTAGAAATGAAGCTGCAGAGCCCAGCTAGGGTCATGGAAACTCTGAAAGTTTGCCTGCAATGACATGGTCAGATCTGTCTGCAGTGCAGAGAAGGATTGGAAAGGGAGGGAAGACTGGAGCAAGACTAGTTAGGAAGATGTCCTGATCCAGAAATGAGATGATGGTGTTCACAACCAGGAAGGGGCAGGAGGGATGCAGAAATGTAGATGGATTTAACAACATTTAAGAATTGCCAGAATTTTGTAATTGGATGTGGAAGATGACAACAGAATAGATCTCAGGGATAATTCTTAGGTTTTTGGTTTGAGCATTGTTTTGGTTATCTGAGTAATGAACCACCTTAAAACAATAGTTTAACACAATAACAATGTATTTTACTCGTGAATCGGGGGTTGACTGGGTTCAACTAGGCAGTTATTGTTCAGGATCCCTCATGAAGTTGTAATCAGATGGAGGGTGGGGTCACCTCAAGGCTTCATACACATGCCTGGCATCTGAGCTGGGTACATTGCAACAGCTGGGTGCTGGACAAGGGTGGCCCCCTGGGGCATCTCTCTTCATGTGGTCTTTCTATGTGATGGCCTCAAGATAGCTGGACTTCTCATCTTGAGGCTGAAGGCTTACAGAGCAAACGTACCAAGAGAAACTGGCAGAAACTGCCTGGTCTTTTCTACCCAATCCTCAACAGTGATTCAGTGTCACTTTTACTGTGTTCTTTTCATCAAGGCAGTAAAAAAGGCATTGCTAGGTTCAAGGGCAGAAGGGAGATATCTCTTGGTGGGAGGAAGGTTGAAGAATTTTTGGGCATGTTTTAAAACCGCTGTAGGTATTGAGGTGGGTAGTGGGGTCATGCACTATGATCTGTAACCCTGAAGAAATAGCAGGTTTGGTGGGAAAGGGAGAAGTTTGACTTTAGAGTGACTGAGTTTGAACTGCTTGTGCAGTAATTCAACTTGAGATTTCAAATAGGTAAATGGAAACTCAGAGGTGAGGTTTGGAGATGTAGTTAAAACTAATACCTAGGGCCAGGTGCGGTGGCTCACGCCTATAATCCCAGCACTTTGAGAGGCCGAGGTGTGTGTATCACGAGATCAGGAGATCCAGACCATCTGGCCAACATGATGAAACCCCATCTCTACTAAAATACAAAAAATTAGCCAGGCGTAGTGGTGCACACCTATAGTCCCAGCTACTTGGGAGGCTGAGGCAGGAGAATCGCTTGAACCCAGGAGGTGGAGATTGCAGTGAGCCGAGATTGCGCCACTGCATTCCAGCCTGGCGACAGAGCGAGACTCCATCTCAAAAAAAAAAAAAACAAAAAAAGCTAATAGCTAACATTTATTGTTACATACTGTATACTATACTATATTATTAATATTTTGCAGGAGGCACAGTGCTCAGTATTTTTTATATGCTATACATTTACTATTATTATTTTAGAGATTAGAAAACTGAAGCTTAGAGAAATTAAATGTTGTGCCTAAGACATGGTGGAGCCAGAATTTGAACCTAGGTCTGGCTAATGTTTGAGCTCACATTTGCAACCACTTAGATGGTAGCTGAAGCCATAGCCATGCATGAGGGTTCAGTTGTGTGGGAAAGGAAAAGACTTGAGGATGCCTACGGCCTCAGCCACTGCTGGTGTGTAGTATACATGCAGCTTTTATGGGATCACCAAAAGTAAAGGAACCAAAGAGGAGCTTGGCAGCCAGTCATGGTGGCTTGTGCCTGTAATCTCAGCACTTTTGGAGGCCAAGGCGGGAGGATCACTTGGGGCCAGGTGTTTGAGACTAGACTGGGCAACATAGTGAGACCCCTGTCTCTACAAAAAAATAAGATAGCCAAGCATGGTGGCATGCACCGGTGGCCCCAATTACCTGGGAGGCTGAGGCAGGAGGATCACCTGAGCCTGGGATGTTGAGTCTGCAATGAGCCATGATTGTGCCACTGCACTCCAGCCTGGGTGACAGAACAAGACCTCATCTCAAAACAAAAAATGAAAAGGAAAAAAAAACAACCAAAAAACCAACAGCAACCAAAAAGAGGAGTCTGGGAGAAAGAGAACTGAGAGGTTGGAAGGAAACCTGGAGAGTGTGATGTCAAGCAGGCTGAGGATAGAGACTTTCCAGGAAAAAGTGGCCAATTTTGTTAAATGTTGACCAGAGATCATGGAAGATAATGACTGGAAAATGACCACTGAATTCGTGTCAGTGGTGACCTTGGCCAGAGGGCTGTCATGGGCCTTGTTGTGGTGCCGATTAGTGGAGGAGTGGGGAATGAGGAAATGATGCTGCTCCAATGAATGTTTTATGAGACATTCACCAGGAAAGAGAAGAGAAAGGGCTGGAACTGGAGGGGCAGGAAGGTTGGGGGGTGGCTTTCCTTAAATGGGACTAGAGATGGCGCAGTGCTGGTGAAGTAGAACGTGAGGTCATTTTGCCAAGTGTGACTGAAATGTGGTCAGGTAGCGGTTTTAACTGAGGAGGATTGAAGAAGCTGCAGTGAAGACGGAGGGCCGAGGATGACCAGAGACACAGAGGGTTGGTAGTTGTGTCGTGCTGAAGTTGCAGACCGTCTTGGTACACATTTAGATGGTTGTGTGATTTCTTTTTTCTTTCCTTGTAGCCTTTGTAGCCATCTAGATGTAGTTTTAAGAAGGTGGGCCGTTAGATTGGTAAGGGTTAGGGTTTTTCCTAATCTAAGGTGAATCCATAGGTAGACAATGGGGTGCGGGAACTTAGTACACTGGTAAGAAAATATTTGAAATTATAGACTGATATCTGAGTTATAGGAAAGGAAGGAAGGGCACATAGAAAGTAGAAGATTTCTACTTTCTTCTACTTTCTCACGCCTTTAATCCCAGCACTTTGGGAGGCCGAGGTGGACGGATCACAAGGTCAGGAGATCGAGACCATCCTGGCTAACACGGTGAAACCCCGTCTCTACTAAAAATACAAAAATTAGCCGGGTGTGGCAGCGTGCACCTGTAGTCCCAGCTGCTGGGGAGGCTGAGGCAGGAGAATGGCGTGAACCCGGGAGGCGGAGCTTGCAGTGAGCCGAGATTGTGCCACTGCACTCCAGCCTGGGCGACAGAGCGAGACTCCGTCTCAAAAAAAAAGAAAGTAGAAGATGGAAGGGCCTGGTGGTCTTGATGAGGCTGAACCATAAATGTTGTATGGAGTAACAAGTCAGAAAACTGGAGGGAAAGAAAGTTCAATGTGGTCAGACAATAGGGGTGTGAATTGAAGACTGCAGAGGTCAGAGGTAGACTCTCCAAGGGGAGAGAAAACTAAAAATTATTTCCACAATACTATGCTCCTTATCATTTTAATTAGATAGAAGTCATGATCACAGAGCCCATTTTAGCTTTACTAACAATGCATCCAGATTACTATACAATTGTTCCAGACATAACATAAGAGGGCTAACCTCACAAACTGCCCTAACAAAACAGCCCTAAGCAGGCTGCCCACAACAAAACAAACTCCAGGCTCCAACAACTGCCTGCAACCAGATTTCAGTCCTGTTGGAAAGGCCTTGGCCTGGGCCATCTTCATTAGCTTCTGGACTCAGCACTTCAAACTACCAATTCTCTGCCCCAGGAACCTGAAGCTGGCAGGACTCAATCCCAGGGACCCCTCCAAAGAAATCCAGCCTAGTGGTAGATCCAGACAGCAACTGAGTCCCTTGAGGGGGGTCCAGTCTGCCCATTCATCAGGAACTAGAACTCCCCTGGTAGTGCAACCCCTCTTAGTAGAAAAAAATAGGCCGAGAGTCTTACGAATCCAGTAATTGAGCTGTGGGTTTAGTAATCTGAATGAGGACCCTCTGTAGCACAATCAACCTGGGCCTAATCTTCTCCCAACTACCTAAACCAGGGAAATGCTAGATGAAATAGCATCTTTCATATTAAGGTCATCCTTACTGTACACTGCTCTGTGCCTTTCCAATAAGCCCATCTCACACTAGTACCTGCCCTCTCCAGCCTTTCCATACAACCCTCTGCCACAGTGGTGGTGGTGCATTAACTCTGCAGAACTCGTTAGGAAAGAGGGCTTCTCTTCTCCCAACCTTTCACTACCAAAACAGAATTGAGGGTCCTTCCAGGGCCACTGCAGGGCTGCCTCAGACAGTGAGGCCTGTTAGACACTGCACAGAAGTGCCTGGCCAAGGGGGCAAGTGGGGCTGAAATCCAGCCCCTGCTTGGCTTGCCCAGATCCCCATTGTGAACTGGCACAGAGGTGCCTAATGTGCTAGCCATGACCCAGCCTCGGGCCTTTGTTCCTGTCTGTGTTATAGGACAGAGCACATTGTGGCACAGTGCAGGGCTGGGTTGCAGGCCTCTTAATATGCCCAGAACCTGGCACAAGTACACATGACAGGTGCTGAGTAAATATTTGATTGGACTGAGATGCTGCACATAATAATGGTCAGGGGCAGAGCCAGACTGCCTGCATTTGCGTTCTAGCTCTGTGACTTACCTGCTCTGCAGCCTCCGTGCCTGTTTCCTTGTATGCAAAGTGGGTGTAATGATAGTATTAAATACCTACCTCGCAGAATTGAGTTAATGTATATATAAAGCATTTAAAAGAGAGCCTAATTCTGTAAGTACTACAAAAGTGTATATAAAACAAGGACTTACGGTACTGCTGTCACCAAAAAGATTTTGCTCCATTTCGATTCATTTTCCCCCTACCAGCCTTCCAAAAATCTCCCTGCCTCTGCCTAATACGCATAGTGTAGGGTAACTGGGTTAAAGACACTTCAACTGCTTGCTGGTGTTTTAAGTGGCAGCTATTTCTGATTCACAGGGTGAAAGGTCCTGGCAGGGAAGAGGGTGGCCCACATCTCTCCTCAGGCCAGTTATGCTTACAGCTGTTACCTAAGTTCGGCCACACGAGCCAACTCAGTAGATGAGTTTTCTGAGGTGCTGCTCTGGAATTCTGTGATTGTTTGGAGCCTTCAGTTCCTATTTCATTGGAGTCAAACAATTTGAAAGTCAAGTTTCTGCTTTTGAGAAGCAGAGCATGTGATTTATTGGCCAGCTTTTTTATCCCTTCTTCCTGTATGAATGTTTCCTGAGAGGCAGGGTATGGTAGAGGAAGGAGCATTGGGACGATTTATTGGGTAATGTTGCCGTTCTTGGTCATTTCGAATGTTTCCTGAATGAGGCTGGTTCTCTTTTCAAGTCACTGGGCTAAAGTAGAAAACCTCTTGGGATTATTGGATTTCTCTCTTTGTTTCATTTTGTATAGAAATGTATATTTTATATTGTTCACCAGTAATGTTTTTTTCAGTGTAACATACTTTTTCCTATGATTTTTTGGGATTTCTATGTGTGTTTTAAAGGTTGGGTCATTTAGATGTGATCACGCGATTGCTCCTAGCTTTCCTTTGCATTTCCCGACTCTTTCAGGGTCCCTACTGACCTGGCCTTGGGCTGTGGGTAGCATCACTTTTTAAGCCTGGAGTGCAGCCCCTCTTTATTATTTCTGTGGATGTAGGCTGCAATTTTTGTGCATCCTGAGATTCCTTTGCTAGTGATGTTTTAGTTTCATTATGTCATTATTTGGGGAGAATACCTAACTATACTGGGGATCTTTGTTAATACCCATAGGTGACTATTTTCCATTTCATGTCTTCTGAGTTCTTCCTGTTTTATCATAAATAATTAATTATGTGTGCTTAATATTCGCTTGAAATAGTTTCATAAAATGGACTCAGCAAAAATTTCGATTCCATGTTGAGAAAGATCTTGCATTGCTAATTCTAAAATTCTTCACATCAGATTCTTTGTAAGAGAACACAAATATAATGAAACAAGTTGCTTAAAAAGTTGAAAAGCTGTGCAAGATATGATGCATATTTTAATACTTTCTACAAAGGTTGTCTTGAATAAACCATCGTAAAAGTGAGTGATTATTAAAACATGAAGGAGATGAAGAATCAAGAGTTATAGTAAGCTCATTGATGATTCAGTCTTTTCCTCATCTGTCTTAAAGCAGTTCTTTTCTATTTCCCCAAATCCAGAGTGCTTAAGAGTTCATCTGAGGGAAAGATTATTTATCCCAATTGCTTTATATAACTGCAGTGAGTGATATTAAGACAATAAGCAGTAGCAACAATAACAAATACATATGCTTCTAACACCATGAGTAGTATTTTCCTGTGCATTCAAAATTAACAAGGACTTTTGTTTTATTAAATGATATTTTAATCAGTGTTTATGTGCCTGAAATGAAACATAGTCGCTTTAGGTCCTCAATTTTAATTCTGCTGTGTAGCCCTGTGTTAAAGATCTTGCAGCAAGACAAGGATCTGTCAGGTTTTAAAGTATTCTATAAGGCTGGATTTCAGGTTAGTTTTGGGAGAAGAAAAGCCCTACCTTCCCTTCTTTCTAATCTCCCTCTTTCCTTTTCTGACCTTCCTTACTCAGCAAATACTTATTGTGAGCTTAATGTTTGGCAGGCATTTGGGCATCCTAAATAATACAGGGATGACCCTTGTAACTACTGAGACTGTAGCCTGTAACACTGAACGTAATATACATATGTCTTTCTTTCAACTACTGAACTCCACCTTAGTAGTTTGAAAGCAGCTGTAGATAATAGATAGGCAGATGGCTGTGGTTGTGTTTCAACAGAACTTTATTGGCAAAACCAGGCAGTGGACTGGATTTTCCCACAGATTGGAATTTGCCAGCCGCTGGGTTAGTAGAATAGGATTTACCTACCTCCTCAAAGAAGAGAGGCAGTATTGCATGATACTTTTCATTGGCATTGGAGTTTTGGCTTTTGGACTTGGGGAGAACCTTTAAAGAAGAGCAAGACAGTTTGGGAGGCCGAGGCAGGCGGATCACATGAGGTCAGGAGTTCAAGACCAGCCTGGCCAACATGGTGAAACTAAAATACAAAAATTAGCTGGGTGTGGGTGGCACGTGCCTGTAGTCCCAGCTACTTGGGAGGCTGAGGCAGAATTGCGTGAACCCAGGAGGCGGAGGTTGCAGTGAGCTGAGATCGTGCCACTGCATTCCAGCCTGGCGACAGAGTGAGACTTCGTCTCAAAACAATAAAAAAAAGAGGATGATATGATGAGTGGCTTTAGTTGTTTGAAGGGCATAAGTCTTCTATGAATCTGAGCAGGTCATGATCATAGGAAGGCCAGGTATTGGTTCAGGTAAAGAAGAATTCTCTTAAGATTTGTTCATCTTCCTTGAGTAGGAAATGACAGAACAGAAGCTGGCTCCCTGCCTGTTAGGGACATCATAGAAAGGGGTTCATGCACTGAGTGAGAAGTTGGAATAGATGCAAAGTTCCTTTCAACTTTTTCCTTGCTTCTAGGTTGGTCCTAATGTATCAGCCAATCTCTCTTCACTTTACTATGAGTTATTTAAGAAAACATTGTGGTATAGGGGAGGAACTAACATGTTTCTTTTCATTTAGGCAGTGGAGTTTTTTCCAACTAATTTTATGCAGAACTATTAAACAAGTGATGTTTTACTATATTTGACTTTTTATAAGCCTATATTTATGATATTTACTTACATGTTTATTATTATTATATATTAATCAGTGAGGACAATGAAGCTGTTCTGATGAACACAAAAACTGCCTTTAGACATGGTTGAGAACTGAAGGCCTATCAAATAGTTTATTTGGTTCTGCATTTTGTTCTCTTTTTGGTGTAGCATTGAGGAAAAACAGGATTCCAACAGAATCATAGTTGCAAATGTTACAGATTGGAAAGTAGCTCACTGTGCAATGTTGAGCTGATCTTCAGTGAGAAGGCAGAACATAGGTTTTATCATGAGGCTTGATCTGTCCCCCCACCCCAAGTTACTCTGGCAGCGTGAGTTATGTGTGGGTGGTGTGTGTTAAAATTTTATATACAGTACATTTGAACATGTTGTTTCTTATTTCAGTCTCTAATTAAAATTCAATTTCTACTTAAAAGTATTTCTTGAATATCCAACTGTCTCTTTGCAACACCGTGTGAGGTTGCAGAGTTGGAAAAGGACTGGCTTAGAATTAGACCTAGGCAGTAGTCTACCTTCTGCCACTTGCTAGCCTCGGGCTAGTATCCTTTTGTTTTTTTAATATGACAAACAGGCTTGGAAATACCCACATTGCTCTAATTGTGAGCGCTGAGTGAGATGACAGTATAAAAATACCTAGCGCATAGTAGAACCTTAGTAAATGCCTTTTTTTCCTTCTCTTGTGACTTGTAAGATAAGGCCATCCTTTTAAATTGAATTATGCGTGGTTCTACTCGATTTCTATAGGTATAGTTACTAGACATTATTCACTATCTTAATGAAACACTTGAATAGGAACTCTGCCCTCAGAAATGCAAACTGTTCATCTGAAAGGAGTGGGCTTACGAGGGTCTGTAGCTCACCCGGTTCATGGGTTGTGATTCTGCCTTCTGGTTTGAGAGTGAAGGGAGGACTTTGGAGAGATCTGCTTGCTGATAACAGGTGGAGGGCAGGAGTTTCAGTGGCTTGCTTATCCACACGACATGTCAGAAACATAGGCAATGACTATACTGCCTTTAGTTGTTAGATTTTTATATCAACCTCCACATATCTGTTCCCTTTAGTCCTTAGCACTAAAACCCATTCATAAAGAAGGGCCAGTGTGCACACCTTTGGAGAAGCAAGAACATCAACAGCAAGGGAGGGAGGGGAGGGCTCCTGCCACTTGGCAGCCAGGCTTTAGGGATAGGGGTAAGGAGAAAATCTACAAGACTTAGGAAAAAGTGGTATCCCTTGAAAAAGAAAAGGGAAATAGGGTGAGTCCCTGGGGACAAAAGTAGGTAGATACTACCACCTGAGTTGGGCACAGGGATCCCTGGGACTTACAGAAAACCCCAAGTAGTTCCCTGAGCATATAGATTGGGGCTATTTGTCTTCAGCAAGTATGAGACAGTGGTATAGCTGCTCATAGGAATCTCAGAGGTTGGGGTATCAGATGCTGAAGAGTGGCTCAAAGAAATTGGCTGTGAACCCAAGCCCCAGGGGAGCCCAGTTAAGATTCCGTAGGGCCTGGCAGTTGTGGCTGGGAGTTGGGTTTCTGTTAAGATTGCTCTTAAACTATTAAATAGTTTTAAGCAGGAGGTGATAGCACCAGGTTTACATGTTGAAAACTTGCTTTGGCTGTTGAATGGAAGATGGATTATACAGGGATCAGATGGGAACTAGTGGGGCCTGTTCAGGAGACTCATCCACATTCCAGTAGTAGATGTGGGTGGCTTGGCTTTGGATTCATTAGGTGTGAGAAGATATCTCCCCTTTGCTAAGCACCTGATGCTTGCTTATTTAATTCAGTAGAGTTAGTAGCTTTAATATTAGCCTTCTGTATCTGCGGGTTCTAGATCTGCAGATTCAATGAACTGCAAATTGTAAATATTTGAACAAAAAAATATAAAAAATAATACAAAATAAAAAATACTGTCTAATAATTACACAACATTGTCATTGTATTAGGTATAAGTAATCTAGAGATGATTTAAAGTATACAGGTGGATATGTGTAGGTTACATGCAAATATTACAGCATTTCATATAGGAACTTGAGCATCCACAGATTTTAGTATCTGCAGAGGGTCCTGGAGCCAATCCCCCATGGAAACCAAGGATTGTCTGTTCTCTTTTCTCATCTGAGGACCACTTATTGAAGTTCAGGGTGGATGAGTTTTCTAAAGTAACTTATTGAATGGTTCAAACCCGGGTTTGTCTAACCTCAAAGCTTACCTTTCTTTTCCCTCCACAGTTAGAAAAACAAGAAGAAAAGTTGAGATTGTCTAATTAATAGGCAAATAGAAATTTTTTTGAACCTTTAAGTGGTTGTTAGACCACGTTCTCCTGTAGTCAGCCTTTTCCTGGCAGTACAATAATTTTTGTAAGTTAATATAGAAGTACTGATTCACTAAAAGGGGTTGGCCATTTGAATATTTTGAGGACTTTAAATATAGATTTGACAGTGTAGGTATCATGCCCAAAGAAGTGGCTTAAAAAGATAAATTCAAGGAAAGAACCCCTAAACAATGATTTCTAAGGTTTTAGTAGAAGGACAGTGCTGAAAAGTTGTGTTCATTTAATTATATTAAAAACGAATGGGACGTAGGGAATGGAAGATGAATTCATACTATGGATAATTGAATAAATATAATTTTCCTTGTGATTCTAATTAATTTTGCTTCTAAGTGCCTAATGGACAATGCATGGCAAAGTAGATGCCTATCATTATAATAGCATTAAAAATATTAAATATTATTGAATATTAAAATGTTGAGTGATGCTGGACACGGTGGCTCATGCCTGTAATCCCAGCACTTTGAGAGGCCAAGGAGGGCGGATCATGAGATCAGGAGATCGAGACCATCCTGGCCAACATGGTGAAACCCCGTCTCTACTAAAAATAGGAAAATTAGCTGGACGTGGTGGCACTCACCTGTAATCCCAAGCTACTCAGGAGGCTGAGGCAGGAGAATCGCTTGAACCCAGGAGGTGGGCGGAGGTTGCAGCGAGCCGAGATTGCGCCACTGCCCTCCAGCCTCATGACAGAGTGAGACTCTACCTCAAAAAAAAAAAAAAAAAAAAGTTGAGTGATAGTTGATATAATCTTATATAATGTAGACTAAAACTTCTTCAGTTTAAACATGTCGCATTGCCAATCTGGACAATATTGTGAGGTCTGGGTAAAAAATGGATGTTGTTTATTGTTTTGCCTCAGTTGCTGGCTCTGTTGAGACAGAGTGGTAAGAGAGAAACTTGGATTTGGAGTGTTTACTCCTTTGGGGAATCTCAGAGTTACCATTCTGGGTTACAGTATTTGCAGTAAGAAGTCACAGGAGTTAGTCCTGGTAATGCAGGTGACAGCAGGCGGAGACACCAAGAGTACAGACAAGGCCTGAATGCAAGGCATCTGTAGAAGCTGATGGCAGACTGCAGCCCCTGGGGCTTCCTGGTGTGTGGGGCCCCATTATGCAAATGCTTAGAGGAAGTTGTGTGCCTGGAACATAGCAGATATTCAATTAAAATATACATTATATGTCAATTACAAAATATATAAAACAAAATACAAATCTGAAGCTCACTGTATTTCCTTTTATAACTCATTGAATCCTCTTAGTACCCAATGAAATAGGTACTACTATGATCCTCATTTTACAAATGACAAATTAAGATGCGCAGAGGTTAAGCAACTTGCCCAAGCTCCTACAAATAGTAAGTTGTATGGCTGGGATTTGATTCCAGAAAGTCTAACACTGAAAGCTGTTAGATTTGCTCTTAATGTCTCCCAGAACTGCTTCTCAATAAATATTTGTGGATTACTGAATTGAGTGTGTAATGCTGTGACTTTTTACGGTAGAATACTGTGTTTGCCTATGCAAGGGGTTTGGGAAGCAAAGCTGTTGAAAGCTTTTTTGGCATCTCTTTTATTGTCTATAATATTGTTAGAATGACCACGTCTGCTCTTAAAAATAGCAGTACCGGAAATCCACCCTCTCCTGCACATTCTCTTTTTTTTTTTTTTTTAATTCATAGGACTTGTCACCATCTAAGTTGATTTTATTTGTTGTTTTGTGTGCCACTACCACTGGAGTGTAGGCTCCATAAGAGCAGGGACTTTGCTCACTGTTCAGTCCCCAGCATGGGACATGGCTGGGCACAAAGTGTGTGGTCAATACAAATATGAAGTTGTTTAATTAATGAAGAGAATTAATACAAAGTTCATTGGTGCTTCAGCTTGGGCATCTAAAATCCTTGAGCCTTTCAAAGGAATTGCCGATCTATGCTACACTTGCCACCCTGGGGCATCAGTGGTTTAGGGAGTTACAATGCCTGGGCTGAGTTCTTCCAGTTGTTAATGACGTATGGAAAATTCTTTTGCTTGAAGTTAATGAGACAGGCCTCTTACTTCCTTGCAAAATATGCTGTAGGCTTTCCAGAATCCCGTGTGCTCTTGCAAGTCTCATCTACTCCTTACAAATCTGAATTTGATAGGTTTCTGCCATGCATGAGAAGCTGGTGCCTATATTCAGTTTTTATTGCCCATATGCCTTATTGTAGGTACTTGTATTGAGGGAAAAACCTTAGATGTCCAGGTAGGCTACAGAGTCAAAGAGGCTTGTCCAAAGTGTTATTTGTAGTAGGTGAGTGACACTGCATCTGCATGTTTTTCTTTTTTATTGGCCTTTGGTAGTCAGACATTTATGATTTGTTGAATCATAAAATACATGTAAACTGTAAACCCGCTTTACTCAGTTTGTTTGACTTTATTTGCACTTGCTCATAATGATTGAGTTTGGCCCCCAAGTCCAAAAGACTTGAGTTCAAATTGTGGTTCTGTCACATTCTCTCAACCACTGTATCAATTAGGACTGGAATTGGTTGGAATGTAGTGGCTTTGACAGTTTCATTTTTTGCTCAGGCAAGTAAGTCCAGAAGTCATTAGGGCCCCAAGAAGCTTCTGCCCACTATATGTAGACTTTAAGCTTATGGTCCAAAATTAGTGCCAGAGCTCCTGCCATCACTTCTGCATTCCAGATAGCTGGATGGAGAAAGGGCAGAAGAAGAGTGTGCTTCCCTCCTGGAAGACTTGTAAAACTTACTGATTATATCTCATTTACTAGAATTTGATCATGCTGCCATTCCTAGCTGCAAAGGAAACTGAGGAATATAGTTTTTTAACTAAGAAACAGACTTGTCTGCAACTACACTCAGCCATTCTTCACATACTGATTTCTCTCTGGGTCTGCTTCTCTTGGGGTTATTAGCAGGGTTGTTATTCTCCTCTGCTTTGTGTAGCTTTTCTTTTTTGTATAGTTTCTTTTTATTCATACTCGTAGCTTTGTAAATTTAGATTGCTGTGATTCTTCATGGTTATGAAGTTATTTAATAGCTTTGCTTTTTGTATTCCCTCAGTTTTATTTTGCACTATGAACTGCTTCATCTTTTCAGTATTTTTCAACTCAAATTTGGGAGAAAAAGAATATGATTAGGTTAGCCTGGCCCTTCCTGCTAGGCCACACCATGGTTGTTGGTCAGCTACTAAGGCTAAACTGCCTGCTAGTTCAATCAGCTGTGGCATCTTGCTTGTGGGCCTTTGCATCTAAAAGGGTGGGGAGGCAAAACAGACTCTATAATGTGACCATGCTAAGTCCCTGACAAATGGAAATTCCTTTGGCAGGGAGTTAGAGATAAGTCTTAAAATGAGGATGTTTTGTATATTGATATGAATGCATTTTAATTAGTATGTAGATTGTCAGTTAATAGTTATCAATAATTGATATTGGACTGAGAAGCAATTATTTGCAAAGACTAGGAAGGCGTCTAGGGCATGCATTAGCAGCCCTCAGATGCTTGCGCATTATGGGATGTTTCTTGCTTTCACTTTTATCTGGAATGCCGTTTTCTTCTGTGCTCCTTTGAACTTGGATACCTCTCAATCTTTTGAGACTCAAAATTCAGGAGATGCTTCCAAGTCTTTCCTGACATGCCTATAAGAATGACTTCGATGCCTCTACTCTGTTTCCCTAAAGCCCATTGTGCATACCCCTGATTGTGCTGAACACATTTACATTGCACTTGTCTGGCACAGGTATGTTTAATTACTGCTTTCTCCTGAACTGGAAGATCACTGATGCTAGGGTTTGGTCTTCTTTATGTTTGTATACTTAACACTTACTTAGAAGTGCTTGCCACATTAAGGATGCTCTGGGCCAGGTACAGTGGCTCATTCCTGCAATCCCAGCACTTTGGCAGGCCGAGGTGGGAGGATCACTGGAGCCCAGGAGTTTGAGACCAACCTGGCCAACATAGTGAGAACTCATCTCTACAAAAAAATAAACAAAATTAGCTGGGTATGGTGGCGTGTGCCTGTAGTCCTAGCTATTTGGGAGGCTGAGGTGGGAGGATTGCTTGAGGCAATCCTGGACAGGAGGTCCAGGCAGCAGTGAGCCAAGACTGCGCCACTGCACTCCAACCTGAGTGACACAGTGAGACCCTGTCTCATAAAAAAAAAAAAAAAAGCCCTGCAAATGTTTTTTTCGTTTTCTTTCTTTGGACTGAGTTTTAAAATTCCCAGTGCCTGGTCAAAAGTGAAGGAATAAATTCTCCAAGATAAGTGGTACTCATTATTTTACTCTGATAAGTTAGAAGGGGATTTCTCTCCCTCCATACTTTTTAATCAGAATTTTCAGAACGAGAACTATTCTTACCTTCAGCATTTCAGCCAAAATCTGCCTGGATATTACATGTGATTTTTAGTGATGTTTTTATAGAAGATGGGCTAACATTTTGCTGGATGAAATCTGTAACTTCTGATATGATGATTTATGCTTTCATTTGGTTATTTTTGCTAGATGACTTTTCAAATCTCAGGTTATTTCTGCTAGATGGCTTTTCAAATCTTTGTGATTGAATTTCACAGAGATCATGTGCTAATAATGATGATTGTTATTTTTTAATAGGGAGAGGATTGAGTCCTTTTTGAATACTGATTGAACTCTTACATATTCCATCCATGGACATTGGTAGATTGCTTGGAAGTATAGATGCTCTTGGCGTGCTGTTGGCACTGTTACCACCGAAAACATTTTTAGAAAATGTTGACAGGCCAATTTTATTAGCTTTGCTTTAGATTGCAAATGTTTCTCTTTGGGTAGATTATCATCATCCTTTTTCCTAATTTGAAGAAGCTATAAAATATACGCTGAGGAGCAAAATGCTCTACATTTTGTAAACAAATCCTCATTTTATTTTGTAATTAGTTAAAAAAAAAAAACTTACTTTTTTCCCATTTGGGGAAAATTACTTTCAAGTGTACTAAGGGAGTTGTGAAATAATGCACTGTTAATGTTTTCAGTGACAATACTAACAGAAGGAGATGCCAGTTCTGAAGTAGGTGGCATTCCCAAGTGTTTATTTCCACTCTGGAGGAGTGACTAAAGCATAATTGACAGACACGACCTTTACTCAGAAAGGATTCCACCCATGCGGCACTTTAGCATTCCCATGTACCTTGGAACGGGTCGTCACTCTCTGTATCCCCCATTTATTGCATCTTTGCCTTCAGCCCATTTGTCTGCTATTGAGAGGAAATGCTGGATCTTTGTTAACCTTATTTGGAAATAGAGGACCCAAGCTAGGGCCTCATTCGAAGGGGTTTTACTGCTCCCGTATGCCCTTTCTTGTTTTACCAGTTTTAACATACTGCTTGCAGGACTCTGAAGAACTGGCTTGGCTGTTTTAACTTTTTAATTTTCGTCAAGCAGAATTATAGGGGAGAAGATAATATAACTGTCATCTTGCTTTGTATCAGGATGAGGGATTGCACAGGACATCAAAATTAGAACTGTCAATTATATTAAGTATAAAAAATAGCTCTCTAAAAGAATATTGTGTTTATTAGCCCTCTGATGGAACTCATATTATACCTTGATACCATTTTTTGGACTGTATAGTAAATAACGTTTATTTTCTGCCATCTTGTTGAAGTTTTGTTTTCTCCTTTATTTTCATGCTTACCTTTGAAATTTCTTAGGGAAAACAACAATAAACTGTAAGTAATCACATTAATTTCAAATTTAGTATTCTTTTTCTTTTTTCTGTCTTAGGCATTCTTTTTCTATAGACCTCTCTTAAACAGATTGTAACCAATCTGTCTTGTTTTTGACATCTTTTTTGCTGTTTTATTAGATGAGGCAGCAAAGAAGATGAGATTCATCTTTGAAATAATATTCTTTAGTTCTTCCTCAGGGAAGTCTAGATGTAGATTTATGAATATTACTGTAGAGGCTACCGGGTCAGAGTTTATCTGAGATAGAAACTCATTCTTTTATTGGAAATAGTTAACTACTTATCCTTCATTCCAAGTTATGCCTTATGTCTCATGGGTTTACAGTTAAAATAGTTTCTTGCAAATATAGCATCTATATAGGGAAATAATATAATTATTTAAAATTTATTACCAGTTCATATACTGTGATCAAAGGAAGTTTGGTTATGTTTTTAAATATATGTATCCGACTCCTAGTAATTAGAGGGAAGAGGCCATTGTTGAGAATATTATTGTTAGAATGAATTTACAAGCTGGGGGCAATAGACATGCCACCTGGCCTGAGGTCGGATGTTCAAGGATAAGGCAGTATTTGTAAGGATTAGAGATTAGAGAGAATGAGGTAATATGGTTAGTCAGAAAAAAAGTTACACAAAATAAATTGAGGGTTTTCAGGGTAATAATTTTAGCAATCCCAACAACAATACTTGTACATTTTGAGAATATGAAAAGGAGTGGAAAGTAGGTTTTTAGTAACTAAAGTGTAAATATTTCTCCCTCCTTAAAAGATAAAGCTCATAAAAAGAGTTATTCTCTCATGATAGGTGCTAGAGCCCTTTCATATGGCACTGGGAATACCTACTTTTTAAAAACAAACGTTGCTCTGCACTGGTTAGGATTAGGTTAGGCTGTGAGAGACACACAACAATTTTTAAACAAGTTAGAGGGCTGGGTGTGATGGCTCATGCCTATAATCTCAGCATTTTGGGAGGCCGAGGGAGGTGGATTACTTGAGCTCAGGAGTTCGAGACCAGCCTGGGAAACATGGCAAAACCCTGTCTCTACAAAGAAATTAAAATATTTGCTGGGCATGGTGGCGTGCGCCTGTAATCCCAGCTACTTGGGAGGCTCAGGTGGGAGGATCACTTGAGCCCAGAATATTGAGGATACAGTGATTCCAGATTGCACCACTGTACTCCAGCCTGGGCAACCAAGTGAGACCCTGTCTCAGAAAACAAAAAGTTACAGGTTGATTTCTATTCATGTACAAAGTCTGGAAGAGGAGGGAATGGCAACTCTGCTGTCATTTGCATCTTTGGGTTCTCTTATCTGTATGCTCTACTTCATGTGTCCACTGTTCTCATTGTGCCGTCACAACCCAAGATTGTCACTGGAGCTACATTAAGTCTCCGTTACAGCCTGGAAAAGAAGTAGGAAAGGCAGAAGAGCAAAAAAGGGCTCTTCTCAGAGTCAGTTCCCTTTAAGCGTCTTTCAGTTACATCTCATTTTGGAGAACTTAGTCACAGGACAACACTTAACCCCAAGAAAAGCTGGTAAATCTTTTATTCCAGGTGGCATAAAATAAGAGTTATCTTTCAGTTGGGGAAGATAACTTTTCCAGCTTACTCAGAGAGTTGTTCAGTCATTCACTATTATGTTACAAAGGTACAACTTGGGGTAATTTCCAAAGGTAGATGGGAAGAATGATCTTGGACAAGGCAATGAGCGTTCTTAGTCTTGGGCTCTGAGGATGCCAGGGCATGGTCCTGGTTTGTTTTCAGTAGTGTATTTCATTCAAAATAAACCCAATAATGTTACAGTCATGATAGTAATAACTTAATAATAGATGTGATCATGATCCCCAGTATGAAATCATCAGCCATTTGTTTTGAACAATAGCACCGTTGAATGTTTGGAATTATTTGAAAGTTTAGATTGAGTTTAAGTACTTCACTCAACAGAGTGTCCTAAGAGTTTGATTTTCCATTGCTGTAATTTTTATTTTTAATGTCCACGCATATAGCCTTTGGCTTTCCAATCTTTTATTTACCAAATTCCTTCAATCATACAGAATTCAGTTTCTTGTGGATATTGTCTAAAGAGGCAAGAGCCTTTGGCAGAATGGGTCTGATGCGACTTCTTGGTCTTCCTCAAGGACTGCATCTCTGGAAGCCTTTTGGCTACCACAGAAAGCCAGGGATCCTATGTCTTTGCCTCCTTGCCACAATGGATAAAACCGTGATTGCTGAGATTTATGACATTATAAACTTTAGGGAGAAGCTTTAACTTGTCAACAATAAACCATAATAACAGTGTTCGACTGTATAAAGTTAGGGTTATTTTGACTACATACTAATTTAATGTGCTAAAAATATTTCTCCAGCTAAAGAAAGGAAAAGAAACCAGTAGTCATGTTTGGTATGCATGGTTTTGTGAGTGGGCATGTGTTTTAGGAATCTGAATTTGATTTGGGAGTTAGAAGTTGTGAATTCTAAGTTGAGTACTGCCATTGATATTCTGAGACCAAGGACCTCAGTCTTCTGTCAAAATTTAGCCCATTCATAACTTTCAGCATTTAACTATGAGCATTTCCCTTTTACAGAGATTTGTTTCTATCCATTATAAGGATTATAGACTTTTATGATCTAATAAGAATTGAACTGAAAAAGAATGCTTAAAAAGCTACTTATAGCAGCTAAATATTTATTATTAAAATGGGATATTAGAGCAAGATTTGAAAGAAGTAAAATCAAACCATTACAATAAGTTACACTCCTTAAATGATGCTCTTGTATTAGAGGACAAAGTATCTGCCTTACAGTCCCAAGATAAAGCCACATGCCCCAGACTTTATTATCCCTGTCTTTGAGCTAGCCTAGAAAACAGATGGAAGAAATTCAGCCACTTCCTCATAAAACAGATGTTGGAATACAGCAGATTTTCTTCAAAGAGGGAAACAAGAGCAAGGGGAATGAAGACAGTTCTTTGGTACAAACATTTCGTTGTAATCTCTTATTCTTATTTTAATCTTATAGAGAATGTCTGAATGTATCCAGATCTCATTTGCTGTTTGTAGAATTGGGATTTACACGGTAAGCAATGTATATTTTTGTGGTACCACATGTTGTGAAAAATAAGTGAAGACCCTAGTGCTGGAAATCATGTGGAGTGATGGCAATTATCCTCTACTGCTGATGGGGGTATAAATATATACAACCACTTTAGAAAGCAATAAAGCTGAACGTGAGCGTATCTTGTGACTGAGCAATTCTACTCCTAGGTATATAGCTCAGAGAAATTGTTGTGTAATTACCAGAAGACCTGTGTAGGAAAGATTCCTAGTAGAAATATTCATAAAAGCAAAATGTTAGACACAATACGAATGTCCATCAATAATAGATTGGATTAAACAATTATGGAGTTTTAATTTAACGGATTACAATACAGCAGCAAAAATATATGAAAAAATGATTGTGTGAATTACAGCTTGTAATAATACACCGTGGATGTATCTCACAAACAATGTTGAATGTAAGAAACAAGTCACGGGAAAATACATGGAGTACAATTTCATTTCTATGAAGTTCAAATACAGTAGAACTAAGCAATACATTGTTTTAGGGTTACATATGTTGATATACTATAAATAAAAGCAAAAATTCATATTGTGATTGCCTCTAGGGCAGTAGTTCTCAACAAGGGGTGACTTTGCCCTCCAGGGGATATATGGAAGTGTTTGGAGACATTTCTGGTTGTCACAGCTGGTGGTGATGGTGGTGGTATGCTGGTGTCGTCTTATGGGTTGAGGCCAGGGGTATTGCTAAGCATCCAAAATGTTCTGGTTAAGAATTATCTGCCCAAAATGTCAATAGCGTGACGTTGAGAAACTGTTCTAAAGCAGTGGAGGGAAGAAAAAGAGCTTTAAAAGTTATAGTAGGCCAGGCCTGGTGGCTCACGCCTGTAATCCCAGCACTTAAGGCAGATCACCTGAGGTCAGGAGTTTGAGACCAGCCTGGCCAATGTGGTGAAACCCTGTCTCTATCAAAAATACAAAAATTAGCTGGGCGTGGTGGCAGGTGCCTGTAATCCCAGCTACTTGGGAGGCTGAGGCAGGAGAATCGCTTGAACCCAGGAGGTGGAGGTTGCAGTGAGCTGAGATCGTACCACTGCACTCCAGCCTGGGTGACAAGAGCGAAACTCGGTCTCAAAAACAAAAAAAAGTTATAGTAATATTCTGGGTTTTAACTTGAATGGTGAGCGCACAGTGTCTTTTTATGTTATTCTTTAAACTACATATTTACTTTATATACTTTTTGTATGTAAATATTTCACAATACAACAACAACAAAAATGAATATTTTAAGATGTTTGAGGGTTTTTTTTTTTTTTCCACCAGCCTGTGTCAGTTGACCCAAATGCCTCGAGCTCATTTCTTAACTTGGGATTTTGGAGATGTATCTATGTAGATGAGCATGAAGGACTTTTCTAATCAGATTAAGTGATAAAACGTCCTGCCATTTTCCCTTTAGAGGCCTAGGGTGGGGATTTGGAGACTCTAGATGGGAATATAGTGATACTTACTTTTAAAGACCAAATTATTTTCTAAGTAAGGACTTAAAAATATTTACATGAAGTAATCTTGTTTACTCATCTGCTTTGTACAGAAGAACATATGTATGTGTGTACAAAATGCTTAAGGAATTTGTTTAAAATGAATGATGTAAAAATTCTGAGTAAAAGATAGGAGTGCAGCTTGTAAGTTCCTTGAGGGCAGGGAGTCTGTCTTGTGTTTGTCTTTATAGCCTTTACAATACCTTGCACAACATCTGGTACTTGGCAAATGCTCCATAGCTGTATGCCCAATTATATTAAGTTATAGCGAGAATAATTTTCTGTTTTGCCTTTATTCGAATGTAAGAAAAAGCAGATTTTCTTTATTTCTTCTATCACCTTTTGTTTTAGCTGTCTCAGATGAGTATTTGTCCCCAGTTAGATGAATAGGTTACTTGAAAGCTAAACATGTTTTTTAGTTATTTTAAGTGAAGTTAATTCCTGAGTCTGTTTTCCCAGATCCTCTGCGAAGCAGTTGCCAAGTTGGGATTTGCATGCAAGTTGGGGAATGTCTATGAAGTGGAAAGAGGGAGGAAACCACGAAAGGTAGAGAGAGCCTTCAGACCATGCTGTAGGTCTGACATCTGTGAAGGAAGAGTGGGAAGGAAGGAGGGATGGAGAAGAATTTTACAATGTCATGTATTCCTGAGAAGTCTTGGCTGGATGGATGGGGCTTCCCTAAGCAAAGTTGCCTGTTGCTGGAGTTTCGCACTGGGCAACAACAGCAGTGATTCCAGTACCTCTGCACACTTGGGCGCTGGCTGGCAGCCCAGTAGAAAGACAATTTCTGCACGAATGCCATGGTAGACCTGAAGCTGTGGCAGCAAGAGGCCGGCAGTTAGTTGTGCTTCTCCAGAAAGGGAGCTCTGACTGGCATATTTCCATGGCTGCCGCAGTAAGCCAGCACAATAAGGTATCTCCATCTAGAACTTGGGAATATTGGAACTGCTGGTATCAGAAATTGTATGTATTCCTCTTTGAATACCTAGCACTGAGCCTGGGCCTGAGACCTAACAGGTGTTCAGTCTCTGTCCCTGCTTATTTAATGAAGAAAGGCTGGTCATGGATTCATTCCAAGGCAGATAAAAATCGGCCCTAAAGGGAGAGAGTGTGACGATCTTAATTGTGTCCCACACAAAACTCATATGTTGAAGCCCTGACTCCGAATGTGATGATGTTTGGGGATGGGGCCTTTGGGAGATAATTAGGTTTAGATGAGGTCATGAGGGTGGGGCCCTCCTGATGGGATTAGCACTCTTACAAGAAGAGGCACCGAAGGGCTTGCTTTCTCTCTCTCTCTGTCTGCCATGTGAGGACATAGGAAGGTGGACATCTTTAAGCCAGGAAGAGATCCCTCAATAGAAACTGACCATGCCGGCACCCTGATCTGGGACTTCCAGGCTCTAGACCTGTGAGAAAATAAATTTCTGTTGTTTAAGCCACCCAGTCTAAGGTATTTTGTTTTGGCAGATTAACACAGGGAGGAGAAAAAAAAATTCTTGTAAATTACAGATAACATAAACCAGAAAAAAAAAAAACAAAAACAAACTCTTATTAGCTCCTGTTGCAAAGAAATGCTGAGTTATGAGTAAAACAAAAAGTAGAAGAGGAAACCTAAAAAGATTATGGGTTAGCTTATGGGATGAGAAATAGTGTTAGATTGTTGAGCCGAGTTGTTTATTTGGTGCTTTTAATGTTACTGCCAAATAGCAGTGAGTTAAAATACTTAGAAGTTAAGGAGCAAAAAGCCTTATATTTTACATATTAGGAATCCATATCTGAAGTGAGCAAGACCAAATTGGAACATATATAGGACAGAAAGCTTCCTAGGTTAAGTGTGTGATATACAGGTAAATGTATGCCTCCATTAAAAGGTTTAATAAAGATCATTACTCAGAGACAACAAAGGGTATCCAGTGCATGCCGTCCACCTTTCCCACTGAGGTTTGGAGTAGACAGACCTTTCTCCAGACCCTGAAAAGCAGTGATGCTTATTTAAAGGGCCTTAACTCAGGAAGATGTGGCAGGAAACTTAAGGTACAGGTAGAAAAACTTAGACATTATCAGTGGTGGAGATATGAAGGCTTCCAAAGCCCAGAACAAATTGAGACAGAGGGAAGCAGATAAAAAACAAACAAACAAACAAAACAATCTTTAAAACCAAGCATCTGGTCCAAGGAGATAACTCCACTTCCTATGAGTACAGCACAGGAGATAGTGTTATTCTCCTAATGTAATGTAGGGATGTATCACAAAGAAGTAATTTAGTTTCTGAAACAAAAGGAGTCCTGTTATATGGATCTGTTTTGGATCTTAAGCAACATTCATTTGGTTCTGTTCAGGAGGAAGGAGGGGACGTAAATTTAGGCCAAGAGTTTATAGTACAATTGTGGTTCTATGATTTTATGAAATCCTGGCAATGAAAACAGGCCATGCTTAAGAATGTGATCTTGAAGTGAACCTTCTACCATCAGGCATGGATGAGGTCCAGGCCAGAGAGGCACACAAGGGCATTGCTTTGGAATGCTCTTAGGAATGTCAGGGTAAGCATTTTCCAAAGGTGTTGTGCTGAGACTTCTCTGAGTTGGGAACTATAATACCACCATCATGGAGCCAGAAGCACAATGGTGGGCAATTAGCTGGTGCTGACAAGAAGCAGGTTAAGGGGGCAGTGATAATTTTAGCTTCTAGTGACCTTCCTGTGGGTTGTGGACCCTTTTGGCCAACATTGAACGACCCAGATGAATGAAGCTAGGGGCAGTGAATCTTGCCCTTCTCCAGGAATGGTACTGTTTGAAGCACACAGAAGCCACAGGGGTGACTGTTTCGTTTTCTGTACCCAACAGCTGCGTGAACTAAAACTGAAACAAGTGATGGAGATTTGAACTAAATAATACCAGGGGAATATCCTGCATGGTTACAGATTTTGGTTATCAAGAAGAGCTTTAAAAACTCTTTAAATTCTTCTTTGGCCTTTGCAGAAATTATTCTTTTCTCTTTTTTTTTTTTTTTGAGACGAAGTCTCACTCTGTCACCCAGCCTGGAGTGCAGTGGGACGATCTCAGCTCACTGCAAGCTCTGCCTCCCGGGTTCACGCCATTCTCCTGCCTCAGCCTCCCGAGTAGCTGGGACTACAGGCGCCCGCCACCACGCCCGGCTAATTTTTTTGTATTTTTAGTAGAGACGTGGTTTCACCATTGTTAGCTAGGATGGTCTCGATCTCCTGACCTCGTGATCTGCCCGCCTCGGCCTCCCAAAGTGCTGGGATTACAGGCATGAGCCACCACGCCCGGCCTGCAGAAATTATTGAATGCGTTTTACTAGCAGAGAAAGCATTCATCCTTCAAAACAATAGCAGTAAAAATGGCATTCAGTTTCATCTTGAGATGAAGAGTCATTTGCTAGTGGGTAGAAATCATCCTTTTATCTAGTTACAAGATTTGCGTGTACCTACTTATATTCAATTTCTGTGACTTCTTTTTTGCAGGGGGAGGGAGGCAGGGAGAGCTACCTTTGTGATTACAGTAAAAAGGCAAAACAATTGTATGTTATTATTGGTATTACTACTGATAATATTAGTAACAATATTTTTTTTATTTTTTATTTTTTATTGATCATTCTTGGGTGTTTCTCGCAGAGGGGGACTTGGCAGGGTCACAGGACAACAGTGGAGGGAAGGTCAGCAGATAAACAAGTGAACAAAGTTCTCTGGTTTTCCTAGGCAGAGGACCCTGCGGCCTTCCGCAGTGTTTGTGTCCCTGGGTACTTGAGATTAGGGAGTGGTGATGGCTCTTAACGAGCATGCTGCCTTCAAGCATCTGTTTAACAAAGCACATCTTGCACCGCCCTTAATCCATTCAACCCTGAGTGGATACAGCACATGTTTCAGAGAGCACAGGGTTGGGGGCAGGGTCACAGATCAACAGGATCCCAAGGCAGAAGAATTTTTTCTTAGTACAGAACAAAATGAAAAGTCTCCCATGTCTACCTCTCTCTACACAGACACGGCAACCATCCGATTTCTCAATCTTTTCCCCACCTTTCCCCCCTTTCCATTCCACAAAACCGCCATTGTCATCATGGCCCGTTCTCAATGAGCTGTTGGGTACACCTCCCAGACGGGGTGGTGGCCGGGCAGAGGAGCTCCTCACCTCCCAGTAGGGGCGGCCGGGCAGAGGCGCCCCTCACCTCCCGGACAGGGTGGCTGGCCGGGCGGGGGGCTGACCCCCCCCACCTCCCTCCCGGACGGGGCGGCTGGCCGGGCGGGGGGCTGACCCCCCCACCTCCCTCCCGGATGGGGCAGCTGGCCGGGCGGTGGGCTGACCCCCCCACCTCCCTCCCGGACGGGGCGGCTGGCCGGGCAGAGGGGCTCCTCACTTCCCAGTAGGGGCAGCCAGGCAGAGGCGCCCCTCACCTCCCGGATGGGGCGGCTGGCCAGGCGGGGGGCTAACCCCCCCACCTCCCTCCCGGACGGGGCGGCTGGCCGGGTGGGGGGCTGACCCCCCCACCTCCCTCCCAGACGGGGCGGCTGGCCGGGCAGAGGGGCTCCTCACTTCCCAGTAGGGGCGGCCGGGCAGAGGCACCCCTCACCTCCCGGACAGGGCAGCTGGCCGGGCGGGGGGCTGATCCCCCCACCTCCCTCCCGGACGGGGCGGCTGGCTGGGCGGGGGGCTGACCCCCCCACCTCCCTCCCGGACGAGGTGGCTGCCGGGCGGAGACGCTCCTCACTTCCCAGACGGGGGTGGCTGCTGGGCGGAGGGGCTCCTCACTTCTCAGACGGGGCGGCTGCCAGGCAGAGGGTCTCCTTACTTCTCAGACGGGGCGGCTGCCAGGCAGAGGGTCTCCTCACTTCTCAGACGGGGCGGCGGGGCAGAGACGCTCCTCACATCCCGGACGGGGCGGCAGGGCAGAGGTGCTCCCCTCATCTCAGAAGATGGGCGGCCGGGCAGAGACGCTCCTCACTTCCCAGATGTGATGGCGGCCGGGAAGAGGCGCTCCTCACTTCCTAGATGGGATGGTGGCCGGGCAGAGTCGCTCCTCACTTTCCAGACTGGGCAGCCAGGCAGAGGGGCTCCTCATATCCCAGACGATGGGTGGCCAGGCGGAGACGCTCCTCACTTCCCAGACGGGGTGGCGGCCGGGCAGAGGCTGCAATCTCGGCACTTTGGGGGGCCAAGGCAGGCGGCTGGGAGGTAGTTGTAGCGAGCCGAGATCACGCCACTGCACTCCAGCATGGGCGCCATTGAGCACCGAGTTAATGAGACTCCGTCTGCAATCCTGGCACCTTGGGAGGCCGAGGCTGGCAGATCACTCGCGGTTAGGAGCTGGAGACCAGCCCGGCCTACACAGCGAAACCCAGTCTCCACCAAAAAAAATACGAAAACCAGTCAGGCGTGGCGGCGCGCGCCTGCAATCGCAGGCACTGGGCAGGCTGAGGCAGGAGAATCAGGCAGGGAGGTTGCAGTGAGCTGAGATGGCAGCAGTACCGTCCAGCTTCGGCTCGGCATCAGAGGGAGACCGTGGAAAGAGAGGGAGAGGGAGACCGTGGGGAGAGGGAGACCGTGGGGAGAGGGAGAGGGAGAGGGAGAGGGAGAGTCCCTAGTTCCTTATTTACTGCTCCTTCTCAGTCTTCACTGACCTAGTAACAATATTATTAATAAGATTACATATTATTAAAATTGCTTATTTTCATTTAGCTCTTTAGGTCTGGACAAATCCTACCCTAATTCAATTGGGTTATTACAATATACAGTGCTACATGTAAGGACACTGTATTTCCTACGGATGCTGTAACAAATTATCACAAACTTTGTGGCTTAAAACAACATAGATTCTCTTGTAATTCTGGAGGTCAGAAGCCTGAAGTGGGTTTCACTGGACTAAAATTAAGGTGTTGGCAGAGCTGTGTTCTTTCTGGACGTTCTGGGTAGGAATCCATTTTTTGCCCCTTTGTGCTTCTAGCAGCTATCTGTATTCCTCAGCTCATGACCCCTTCTGGCAATGGCATACTTCTAGCTTTTGCTTCCATTATCACATCTCCTCTATGACTCTGACACTCATGTCTCCCTCTTTATAAGGACGCTTGTGATGAAGTTGGGCCTACATGAATAATCCAGAAGAATCTCCCCATCTCATGATCCTTAATCATATCTGCAAAGTTCCTTTTGCCATGTAAGATAACATATTCACAGTTTCCTAGGATTAGGAAATGAACGTATTGGGTTGTGATGGTAATTGACTCTATGGGGGACATTATTCTGCCTACCATAAGCACCTTAGTACGATCTTAGGACTTAGTACAATCTGTCCTCTTCTAGAGAAAAAAGAAAACCAGTGTAGCCTAGTCCTAATGCTGGCTGTAGAATGTTGTCATCATACATAAAACCAAGGTTAAAAATTTGTCAGATAGATCGGAAGTCTTGCACTCTGCAAATACTGGTTCTAGCAACAAATTAAAGAGCAGATTTAATATATGCCCATTTGGAGAAGAGTGGTATTAACTGTACCTGTTTATTATGCCCCTTGGAGATTCTAGCATAAGCATTTATTGTCAACTGTGTGGGATGCTGAGATGTCTGCAGTCATTATAAAGGAATGCAAAACTCTAAAACAAAGTGAGACACACCTTAATTACATAAATTCTGCATAATCATACATTTTAATGATTTGAGTGGAAATGAATTAAGATGTTGGCTTGGCTGTTTTTATAAAGACCAAAATAATAGTAGCTTAAGCAGAATAAGTTTCTCATATAAAAATCCAAGCTGGCCAGGCATGATGGTGTGTCCCAGTAGTCTCAGCTACTCAGGAGGCTGAGCCCAGGAGTTCAAGTCCAGCCTGGGCAACATAGCAAGAATCTGTCTCTCTTTGGGAGGCCGAGGTGGGCGGATCACGAGGTCAGGAGATCGAGACCATCCTGGCTAACATGGTGAAACCCCATCTCTACAAAAATACAAGAAAAAAAAAATTAGCCAGGCGTGGTGGCGGGTGCCTGTAGTCCCAGCTACTAGGGAGGCTGAGGCAGGAGAATAGCGTGAACCCAGGATGCAGAGCTCGCAGTAAGCCGAGATTGCACCACTGCACTCCAGTCTGGGTGACAGAGCGAGACTGTGTCTCAAAAAAATAAAATAAAATAAAATAATAATAATATAAAATTTTAAATTTAAGCCAGTAGTCACTTTGGAATCTAGCTCTTTGCTTCATGAGTCAGGGGCTCAGGCTCTTTCTAGCTTGTTGTTCTTCCATTGCCTCAGTGCTTCTGCTCATGTGCAGGCTGCAGGAGGTTCACCACTCCCATATGTTTGTTTATTCTGTAGGAAAGGGAAAGTGGAGGCCAAGTAGTTTCCTTCTGGGGGCATGATCTGGAAATCACAGACATCACTTGCCCTCACATCCCAGTTGCCAGAACTTAAGGCACGTGATGATACCTGACTACCAAAGAAGCTTGGAAAGGTGAACTCTAGTAAGCCTCCAAGACTCTAGGGGGTTCTACTCCTAAGGGGGCATATAGAATGGATATTGGGGACAATCAGTCATCTTTTTCACAAGTACATGAGCTAAGGCAGTTTGATCTGAGATTAAGCCAACAGACGGTGCAGTGTACCTCAAAGACAGTGTGTAGGCAGAGAATCAGTGTTGCCTATAGCCATTGTCAGGCACACACTGAATGAGCACATAGTGTGGCAGCAAGACTGGTTTTGTGTTGTGTGGCAAATCCAGCTTCAGCTTCTGATTGGATTGATAATTGAGACTCTATGGGCCAAGATTGAATCTAGTGTTTTCTTTATGATATCAATATAGTTTATGTATTTTTGCCCACAGACACATAAGCACACAGACTTGTTCCTGGCAGTTTTATTTCTGTGGGTATAAGTGAGGGGTTATGTGTTTTATAACCTAGGAAATGAGAGTTTATAAAGGTTTTTTTTGAGACAGAATCTTGCTCTGTCATCCAGACTGGAGTGCAGCGGCGCAATCTGGGCTCACTGCAACCCCTGCCTCCCGGGTTCAAGCAGTTCTCTTGCCTCAGCCTCCTGAGTAGCTGGGATTACAGGTGTGTGCCACCATGCCTGGCTAATTTTTGTATTTTTAGCAGAGTCGGGGTTTCACCATGTTGGTCAGGCTGGTCTTGAACTCCTGACCTCATGATCCACCCGCCTCAGTCTCCCAAAGTGCTGGGATTACAGGCATGAGCCACCGAGCCTGACCTAAATGTTTTCTTTCTTACCTTTAGTAAGCAAAATAATGTTCTCAAGTAGAGTGAGAACATCTGGCTAGCATACCACCTTTCTGGCAGGGGAATTTACAATTTTAGGTTTAATGAACCTATTGAGAGCCACAAATGTCCCTCCTAATTTCTATTTTTACAGTAAAATAGTTACACTGTGAAATGCATAAGATTGATAGGACTGCTGTATTTTTCTTTATCATGTTTTGAAATTAGAGTCCAGGCAAGAAAAAGATAAAGTCTATTTGCTTTAGGTGTTTTATTCTGGGGAATGCAGAATGTATCCTTTTCTCTCAAGATCAGGACTTCTCTGCCACATGCCTTTGTGAGTCCAGCACAAGTCCCCTTGGGTGGCCCTTCTGGTTGAGTCTGACCCAGCGTCAGCCGACTCTCTTTCTGCCCCTAAACCTGCTCATGCCGTGGGCTCCTTTTTCTCAGTGACTGGCACCACAGCCCGTTCAGCTGCCAAGCCAGGAACTAGACTCAATCTACAGCACTCCCCTGCCTCATGATCCTAGCAGTCCTCAAGTTTTATCTCTCCTACCCTAGTTGCCTCGCCTGTCTGTCATTACCTGGATTCCAGTGCCAGCATTCCTTGCTTAGAAAGACCTAACGGCCTCCTTTGAACTCTAGAGCCTTTCATCAGCCAAAGTGCATCTATTGCACTATCTTAGAATTGCGTGGTCATTTTTCTGTAACTCACATCTCACTGTAAGCACAGTGAGGACGTGACGATGTTAGTCTCCCTGTTCCCCTCCCCCAGCATCTGGTGGCTCTTCACCATCATCATGGTCATGATCACCACTGACATTTACCGAGCACTTAATAAGTGTTCAGCGGTGTCTGTGCTAAGGCTTTTATAGATGAACTCATTGAACTCGGTATAATCTTTTGAAGAAGGTACTGTAATATTACTATCCTCATTTTACTGAGAGGAGACCAGGACATGGCATGGTTAGATGTCTTTTCCATCTGGTAGAGATACGATTTTGAGGCAGAATTTGATACATTCTTAGCCACCACACACTGCTGTTATCCAGATAGTAGGTATTCAATATGAATTTATTGAATTTAATCTGGAATAATTTCTCAACTTTTTTTGTCTTTTATTCCTTGACATTTTTGAAGAGGCCAGGCCAGTTATTTTGCAGAATTTCTTTCAATTTAGATTTGTCTAATTGTTTCTTCATGATTAGGTTAAGATTAAACATTTTGGACAGGAATATTCCATAGGCGACACTGTATCCTTCTCAGTGCATCTCAGCAGGAGGACAGGGTGCCAGTTTATCCCATCGTTGGTGTTGATTTTTTAAGTTCATAATTAACCTAAATTTCAGAGGCTGGTAATTTCTGGCTTTACCCCAAATTCATGGACTGTACCCTCTTTAGAGCCTACTATATCTCTTATTTTTCACTACACAATCTATTTTTTATTGTATCTTTATAGCATATTTAGAGGTAGATATGGGACTATGTAAGTTTAGTACGGTTTGCTGAACTTTGGAATGTTTTTATAATCATAATATTTTGATCAAGATGGAACCTTAGAATTTTCCTGTCATTTGGATTAGAATGTTAATTCTATACTAGGTAGTTCTTGTGGCTAGACTGTTGCACTTTTGAAGGCAGGTTTAAGAGTTCCACTTTCATGTGGTCCAGCCAGCTTTCTTCTGTGTCTCAGAGGTCTCCTTACTCTGCTAGCTGCCTTTACTTTTAGGGATTAATGGTATGGAATAGTGGCTATAATTGCAAGCTTATTAATTACCACAAGTGGAAAATAAGTTCTAATTATGTATTCTATATTAACTTCATATAGGAAAAAACGATTTTTACCTTCTGACTGTAGATGTTCTAAAGATAATTTTAAAAGGCACCACAGAAGAGGGAGTGGGAAATTGTTTAGCTACATGAGGATCATCCTTTACAAAGGGCCATTGTGAGGTTTCTTTTGGTAATTATAAATTGTAGCTATGTGTTTAGGTGGAGAGGCTTTTTTTCTTGATAAGAAACATTTGGGGTTATTTAACTTAGGAACTTAAAATACTTTGAATTTTGCAACTTAAGTGACATAGTGACCCTTGATTTTCACCAAGAGTATATCTGATTGATGGAAATTTCCACCCTAGGAATTGTACATTTTTGTGCACTTTCTTTTCATGGATGGTTGACTTTGTTTTCTTGACAAACATGTAGTGTTTTATCCTCAGAACTAGTACTTTTTTCCTGATAGGAAGAATAATTTGTTTTGTCAATGATTAAAAATTATCCTAGAACGCAGTCACTGCCAAGGATGTGGTTTACTCATATCCATAGTTTGGGAACAAAATTATGTTTCAAACTTTAAGGTTGGACATGGTGGCTCATGCTTGTAATCTCAGAACTTTGGGAAGCCAAGGCAGGAGGATCACTTTAAGGCCAGGAGTTTGAGACCAGCCTGGGGAACATAGCGAAACCTAGTCTTCAAAAAAAAAAAAAAAACCAGGAGTGGTGGCACACACCTATAGGCCTAGCTATTCAGGAAGCTGAGACAGAAGGATCTCTTGAGCTCAGGAGTTTGAGGTTGCACCAAGTTATGATTACACCACTGCATTCCAGCCGGAGCAACAGAGAAAGGCCCTGTGTCTTAAAAAAAACAATTTAAATAAATAAATAAATAAATAAATAAATAAATAAATGTTAAGCACAGCCAATAGATGAATATTACATATGCAGAGGAGAATCTGCTTGACCCTGGTGATGATTTGGTCTTTGCTTTGTAGAACATAAACTTATTTAAGCAGTGACTTAATGTATTATATAAGGTGAATCTGAATGAGAGGCTTTATGCTTATTGTATTCTGTGGAGGACCAGTCTGCATCCTCTCTATTCTTTTGGGTTTAGCTAAGGTTCTGGCACGTAGTAAGTACTTCCTGGCTCTCTGTTGACTAAGTTAGCATATTAGAGTTCTCCAGAGAGAATGAAAAGGATATATATATGGTCAGTAGATTCCATATCCATGAATTCAACTAACCACCATTGAAAATATTTGAAAACAAATTTGCATTCGTACCCAACATGTATAGATATTTTTCCTTGTCATTCCCTAAACAGTATTTCCCAAACAATGTAACTATTTACATAGCATTTGTATTGTATCAGATACCTAAGTTATCTAGAGATGATTTAAAGTATGTAGGAGGATGTGCATAGGTTGTATGCAAATACAATACCATTTTATATCTAGATTTGAGTATCTGTGGATTTTGATATCTGAAGGAGGTCCTGGAACCAATTCCCCATGGATACTGAGGGACAACTGTACAATTGTTTAGGTATAAAAGAGGGGATTTGTTAGGGGAATTAGCTTATGTGATTATAGAGTCTGAGAAGTTCCACAACAGGCCATCTGCAAGCTGGAGACCATGGGATGCTGGTAGTGTGGCTCAGTTCAAGTCCCCAAGGCCTCAGAACCAGGAAAGCCAATGTTGTAACTTTCAGTCCAAGGCTGAAGGCCAGGCAACCCGGGGAGCCACTGATGTAAACCTTGGAGTCCAAAGGCCTGGGACCCTGGAGTTCTGTTGTCCAAGGCAGGGGACAAGTGTATTCCAGATCCTGGAGATAGAATGACACATTCACCTTTTTCCTGTTTCTTTACTGTCTTCACCACCATCCACCAGACTGGATGGTGCCTGCCCACATTGAGGATGGATCTTCCCCACCTAGTCCACTCAGACTCACATGCCAATCTCTGGAAACATCATCCCAGACACATTCCAAAACAATGCCTTACAGGTTTCTAGATATTCCTTAATCCAGTCTAGTTGGCATTTCAAATTATTACAGTGGGAATACAGTTCTTTAGAGTAGAGAGAAGAGCAGGCCACAGGAGGCTCAGGCAGGTGGCTGTAGCACCCAACACAGACCTAACAGATTGTGTGCTTCCTTTAGAAGGGCCATGAGGGCAGGGGATTTCTTGTTTTGTTCATTGCTGTATCTCCAGTGCCTAGATAAGTGTCTGGCATGTTGCAGGTGCTTAATACATGTTTGTGGAATGAATGCATGAATGAACAGAGCTCCAATTAGTGTGTCGAAACCAGGATACACATGCCCCTGGGGATACATGGGCATTCTAAGTTATGGTAGGTAGCAGTGATAGGAGTCTAAGAAAATCAGTGTTCATTTGTGTGGATTCTCCTTTATCGCTTCCCCTTTCACAACTACTCTATTTTCAGTTAGGAGAGAAAGGCGCTACTCTGTCATCCTAAATCTTGGTGCATTGGCCTTGGAAATAAAAACCTCCAGGGCACAAGCCAAAGCAAAAACTCAAAATATGATGTTAGTGTTGAGAAAGTGAATGACCCTAATATTACCAGATAACAAACCATTTTCAGTTCTTTGCTTCCAATAAAATAAAATATACTCAAATTGTCAGCTCATCTTTAAAAATATTGATAATTCATGTGCAATTTTTTGTTACATAACTAAAAAGAAGTCCAAAGAATTGAATGATTTCACAGTCGCTAAACTTCTATTCCTATTTTATTTATGAGAGCAGGTTTCTTATATTTTATATCTACATTAAAAATATGAAAAATAGGAATAGAACTGATGCTGAACTGTATCTCATCCTAGTGATAAATAATAATCCTCAGGCCGGGTGTGGTGGCTCACGCCTGTAATCTCAGCACTTTGGGAGACCGAGGCAGGTGGATCAGGAGGTCAGGCGTTGGAGACCAGCCTGGCCAACATAGTGAAACCCTGTCTCTATTAAAAATACAAAAAATTAGCTGGGTGTGGTGGCAGGCATCTGTAATCCCAGCTAATCAGGAGGCTGAGGCAGGAGAATCGCTTGAACCTGGGCAGTGGAGGTTGCAGTGAGCCGAGATCGCGCCACCGCACTCCAGCCCAGGCGACAGTGCGAGATACCGTCTCAAAAAAAAATTAAAAATAAAAAAATTAAAAAATCCTCTATGTTGTGTAAATAAAAATATAACCTATCCATCTCATTAAGAGATGTATTGCTGAAAAGTTTTACTTTTTATACATTATGGATTTGTCAACATTTATTATATATTAATTTTGATCAATTGTGGACCAATAATAATTTTAGGAGCTTAGTCCATAAAGAGAAAATTTAAAAATATTGAAAACTTACGGCCACAGGAAATGTAAAATGTAAGACTTCAATTATGTACACAGTTCATTTGTGGGGGAGCATGATAGAGTGATCAGTAGAAGATTTACAAGCATAAAAATATGTTACTGAAGTTCTGCTGGGGATATGGAAAAGATGTATGAATTCAGGAAAAAATTAAAAAAGGATATATGACTGAAAAGGAGCTTGTTCTTTTTTTATTTTATTTTATTTTATTATTATTATACTTTAAGTTTTAGGGTACATGTGCACAATGTGCAGGTTATTTACATATGCATACATGTGCCATGCTGGTGTGCTGCACCCATGAACTCGTCATTTAGCATTAGGTATATCTCCTAAAGCTATCCCTACTCCCCATCCCCACCCCACAACAGTCCCCAGAGTGTGATGTTCCCCTTCCTGTGTCCATGTGTTCTCATTGTTCAATTCCCACCTATGAGTGAGAATATGCGGTGTTTGGTTTTTTGTTCTTGCGATAGTTTACTGAGAATGATGATTTCCAATTTCATCCATGTCCCTACAAAGGACATGAACTCATCATTTTTTATGGCTGCATAGTATTCCATGGTGTATATGTGCCACATTTTCTTAATCCAGTCTATCATTGTTGGACATTTGGGTTGGTTCCAAGTCTTTGCTATTGTGAATAGTGCCGCCATAAACATACATGTGCATGTGTCTTTATAGCAGCATGATTTATAGTCCTTTGGGTATATACCCAGTAATGGGATGGCTGGGTCAAATGGTATTTCTAGTTCTAGATCCCTGAGGAATCGCCACACTGACTTCCACAATGAAACCCATCTGTACATCACCATCATCAAAGACCAAAAGTAGATGAAACCACAAAGATGGGGAAAAAACAGAGCAGAAAAACTGGAAACTCTAAAAAGCAGAGCGCCTCTCCTCCTCCAAAGGAACGCAGTTCCTCACCAGCAACGGAACAAAGCTGGACGGAGAATGACTTTGACGAGTTGAGAGAAGAAGGCTTCAGACGATCAAACTACTCCGAGCTACGGGAGGAAATTCAAACCAAAGGCAAAGAAATTGAAAACTTTGAAAAAAATTTAGACGAATGTATAACTAGAATAACCAATACAGAGAAGTGGTTAAAGGAGCTGATGGAGCCGAAAGCCAAGGCTCGAGAACTACGTGAAGAATGCAGAAGCCTCAGGAGCCGATGCAATCAACTGGAAGAAAGGGTATCAGTGATGGAAGATGAAATGAATGAAATGAAGCGAGAAGGGAAGTTTAGAGAAAAAAGAATAAAAAGAAACAAACAAAGCCTCCGAGAAATATGGGACTATGTGAAAACACCAAATCTACATCTGATTGGTGTACCCGAAAGTGACGGGGAGAATGGAACCAAATTGGAAAACACTCTGCAGGATATTATCCTGGAGAACTTCCCCAATCTAGCAAGGCAGGCCAACATTCAGATTCAGGAAATACAGAGAACGCCACAAAGATACTCCTCGAGAAGAGCAACTCCAAGACACATAATTGTCAGATTCACCAAAGTTGAAATGAAGGAAAAAATGTTAAGGGCAGCCAGAGAGAAACGTCGGGTTACCCACAAAGGGAAGCCCATCAGACTAACAGCTGATCTCTCGGCAGAAACTCTACAAGCGAGAAGAGAGTGGGGGCCAATATTCAACATTCTTAAAGAAAAGAATTTTCAACCCAGAATTTCATATCCAGCCAAACTAAGCTTCATAAGTGAAGGAGAAATAAAATACTTTACAGACAAGCAAATGCTGAGAGATTTTGTCACCACCAGGCTTGTTCTTTTTTTAAAAAAAAATAAGTAATGTTTTTCAAATCTCTGATACCTAGAGAGCTTTTTATCAATGTAAGGGAATGATTAACAGTTTTATTTATAAATCTGGATATTTATAACAAGTTGGAAATTATGTCCTTATGCAACTTATCAAACTAGATGTCAACTTAAAAATGGATAAGTGAGTGTAAGTATATAGCTTCAGAATATTAATGCAGAGGATGCTGAAACAAACAATTTCGAGGATCATTGCTTTAAAACAGAGCTCTGGCCAGGTGCGGTGGCTCATGCCTGTAATCCCAGCACTTTGGGAGGTTGAGGTGGGCAGATCACAAGGTCGGGAGATCGAGACCATCCTGGCTAACAATGTGAAACCCCATCTCTACTAAAAATACAAAAAATTAGCTGGGTGTGGTGGCACATGCCTGTAGTCCCAGCTACTCAAGAGGCTGAGGTTGCAGTGAGCCGAGATCCCGCCACTGCACTCCAGCCTGGGTGACAGAGTGAGACCCCAATTCAAAACAAGCAAACAAAAACAAAAACATAGCTCCATCCCCAGGGAGTGATTCTGTAGCTCTGTGTTGGGACCCAGGAATCCACCATTTAATAAATATCCAGATGATTCTGCTGCCTAAAATCTTTGAACGCAGATACAGGGAATATATGGAAATTACTTTTTGTCTGCCTGAAAATAGAGCCAATTATTTTTTGCTTCTTACGTGTGTGTGCATTTTATTGTTAGTAATGTGATGGCAAGAAGCTTGGTTTTTTTGGGTCATCTTCTATTGCTGCTGCTCATTGTGTTTTAGTATCTCACATGGTTTTCCTGTAAGTTCATTTCATCCTCTAACTCTCCAAGATAAAACCATTTTCCTGATGTCTTGAGACTATCACAATTTTATTATTTTAAAGATACTTTGTTCTTTAGATTAATTGACTATATTTCTAAATGCCAGCATTTCAAATCCTTCTATGTTCTGTTTTCTTTTTGCTCAGTGAAGGTTATTTGGTTTTCAGCCCCATGTATAAACCCAGATCTGAGTATTGAATAACCAAACTTTTAGTTGAAGTAACAGGAACCCACTTAAACCACTAAATACAGACAGATAATAGATTTTTCCGGTTTCTGGGATTTCTCATGAAATCCAAAAGCGGGGACATACCCATACTCAGGAAGACTTGGAACCAAACCCAGGAGGTCTTAGTGACATACTCTGGGATTTTTGTCTCTACTTTGTGATTTTTCTTCACACATCTGCTTCTTTCTCAACAAACTGACATTTTCTGCTACTTTGCCTACAAAGCAGGCAGAAGCTGGTCCCAAGGTCATCTATTATGTACAGCCACGGGGAGAGGTCTGCTCTCATTTCCAACTCTGAATTCCCGAGGAGGTGGATTTTCCTAACCCTGTTCTAGTCAGTTGAGGTGGGATTCTGTTGTTCAAATATGGCTGCTATGACTCTGGGACTAGTTAAGGTGCTTAGGCTCAAAAGATGTTGCTGCAACTGGCAGTTAATGAAGTTAGTCTGTTTCTCTTTCATACATTTTAAGTGTGAGGCAAAGCAGTAAGCCTGACATGGAGCGGTTTAGAACAGGGATCTGAAATAAAAAACTGGATATTTAGTAGTTCTGTGACTTTGGGCAAGTCACTTAACATCTCTGAACCCCTGCCTTCTCATCTGTAAATACGAATAGTAATAATTCCAACCTCACAGGGTTGTGGTGGAGGTTAAACGAGGCTTAATATGGAACCTGATATATAGTAACTGCTTCGTGTCAGCCATCATTCTAAAACTCATACACAAAGTCAGTTTGTAGTGTTTTATAAAATGTGTTAAGGGGCTTTCTTTAAGTATGTCTGTCTAAATACAAGTATTTCTAAATATATGGAATAGATGTGCTTGTAAACATAAACAGAAAATCTGACTCTAAAAACCTTTTGTTTCATTGAAATTTTCTTGGCAAACTTAGCTACAATAGCTACATTTTTTATATAAATTTGAAAGGGCATGATAGAAAGTACCATAAAAGTGCAAAATCTGAAATAATTCAGAGTCCCTCTTCAATTTAAAAAGAATCACTATTGATACATTCAGTTGCAAAGTGCCTGAATAGAGCTCATGGATGTTACCATCAGCTGAACCTTATCTCTGGCAGAATTTTTGCAAGTGTACCATGCTCTTACTTTAATATTTATGATTATTTAGGATTGTTTATGTCCCCTAAAATGTCCTGTAAGTAGTCTTTAAAGTGGCAGCACTCGTGCTCAAAAAAATTTTCTTTTAAAGTCAGTAACTTTCTAAAGGAAACTAGGTGAGTTAAAATGTCATACAGAAGGCCAAACAACCACTACATTCCAGAAAGAGTATTTTGTAAAATATAACAATTGTACTAAGAACATTAAAAGTGATATTAAAGCAAAAATTTTGAAAGGGATCAGCAAAAAGAGTTGGATTTTTTTAAGGGGAAGTCTGATTTATACTTTTATTTAAAAAAATGACAGCAAGGAGTTGATGTCATGAGCTGTGCTTGAAAAAGATGACCTTGGGACAAAGATCCTGCAACCAGGGTGATCAGTCCATTCATTCAGTCAGTGTTGAACATTTAACTATGGCATGGTACTTGAGGCAGTTGGCATAAAACCCTGAACAAAGACAAAATCTCTCCCCTTGTAGAGTTTACATTCTAATGGGGAGAGACACAGTAAACAATAAAGATGGTAAGTACACATATTGTATGTTAGATGATAATTGCTTTGGGGAAAAAATAGCACATGATAAAGGAGTTGTGAGTACATAGGAGGAAGTTGCATTATGAAATAGGTGGTCAAGGTAGGCTTCATGGAGGAGGTGAGATTTGAGAAAAGTCTTGAAGGAGTGAGGGAGTTAGCCATGTGGATATGTAGGGAAGAATGTCCCTGGCAGAAGGAACAGCCTATGCAAAGGTCCTAAGACAGGAGCAATTCTGTGTTTGAGGAATTTTTAGGAGCCAATGGCTGAAGCAGAAAGAGTAGGGTGAGTGACTGAGAGAATAGAGGAGATGAGGTTAGGAAATAAGAGGCCAGATCATCTAGGGCTTTCAGGCCTTTTTAAGGACTTTGGCTTTTACTCTCAGTGACTGGGGGTACCTCATAGGGTTTTGAGTAGGGAACAATATTGACTAACTTGCATTTTTAAAGGATCACTCTCGCTCCTGTTTTGAGAATAGGCTAACCTAGGGCAATGTTAAAGCTGGGAGGCCAGTGAGGTATTATAGTCATTGTAGAGATGAATTTGGTTTGAACAGTGTGATAGGGGGAGAGGTGACAAGTGGTCAGAATATGGATGTATTTTGGAGCCCGAATCAATAGAATTTTCTCATGGAGTGGATGTGGGGAAGAATGAAGAGAGGAGTCAAGGATTCATATGGGGGTTTTTTAGGGAGGAGAAAGGATATGATTTTCATCAACTGAAATGGAGGATGTATTGAGCAGCTTTCAGAGGGAAGACCTAAAATCCTCAGGAGGCTTGTGCAGTAATCTAGGCAAAAGATGATTAAGTCCCTAATGGTAGAGGGAATGAAAAGGTGGAGACGGAGTCAAGAAACTTTGTAGATGTTCAGCAATCAGGTATTCTGTGATATACTGAAGGAGGTGGTAGAGGTAAAAATGGAGAGGTTGGAGTTTAACATGACAACAATTTGGTGGTCAGAAGAAATGAGTGGATGGTAATGCTTTTAACTGAGACAGGGGACACATAGAAGGAGTAATTTGGGGAGCAAAGAAGATGATCTTGCAACTAGATGTGTGAGTTGGAGGTGCCATGTTGGAAATACATTCTTGCAGCCTAAAAGCAGTATTAGAAATGGGGGTTATATGGATGGGGTTGCTCTCTGCTTGGTTCACTGCTCTATCCCTGTTGCTCAGAATATTGCCTCACCCAAAGTAAGCATTCAATGATCATTTGTCAGATGGATGGATGCAATTTTGGAAGTCATCCAAATGGAGAGGGTTGCTGTTTTACCCTTTTGGCCTCATTGGTTCATTAGATGGTTTGCTCCAGTTTCCTGTTTCCTTTCTTCGTGGAACCATAGGGTTATAGAAAATAATGGGCTGGGAAGCATACACATACATGCATCTTCCTTATTATTTTACACTCTGTGATTAAAATGCTCCCTTTCCCCTTCAGCCCTTATCTTTTTAAATTATGTGATTCCCTTTTGTTTTTCTCTCTGCACTGTAGGGGTAGAAAAATCTTTAAACAAAAGTTGCTTCATTGTGTCTTACTTTTATCTAATCTTTTTTTATTTGTTAACAGTGACAGTGGTTAACTGGGAGATTCGAACTGCCATTTGACTTCAGCTTTATCTGCACAGGTTCAAGATGCAAATTATTAATTACAGTTGTGTTATTACAAAACCACTAATGATATTAGAATTCCTTTTTTGCATTTCTAGTTTTTATAAATGCATAATTCACTTCAGCCTGTGATTATACTTTAAAAAAAAAACTCTAAAATATTGTACCGTAAAGAAAAAAACTCTAAAATATTGTACCATGCCACAGGGCTTGCAGTCTCTGCCTTAACATTTTCCCACCAATGGTGGCAACAAAGTGGAAAATTTGCCATATTGTTATCCTGCTTTCCCACCCCATCCGAGTGAATTCAACCTGGATGAGAAGATAAGCCAGAAGTTTTACTGCCCAGTGACTCCCTTTGTGCCTATTATGTTCCCAAATACTTTTTGTTGCCAGTGCCCAGCAAACAGAATTAAAGTGCCTGTTCATTCCACTGAATTTCATTATCTGGTTTCCTGTCTAAACCTTTAATACGAAAGAAAGACAAATGGAAATTTTTTGTGGGGAAAAAAATAAGTGAATTTAGAAATTAAATAAAACTTTTAAAAGTTTGGAACATGAAAAGTATTTATTTTAATGAGATCATATGAGGAGTACAAGAAGGGGCTCTCAGCTCTGCTTGGCAAAAGAATCAGTATACTTTGCCATTATTTTACTTAATAGAGATAGGAGACAATAATTATTAGCTACAACAAGAAGAAAACAAAACTAGCAACCTCTAGACATAGAATATGAAGTAGAAATATAGTTATTAACAGGAATGAAAATAGGTAACTGGAGTTTGGTCCATTTTTTAGGGAAGAGGCAGTTTTTCAGTAATAGGTTCTTTGAGAGTCTCAAAATCACTTCCATAAAGGCAGACAGTTTTGTGGATCACAAAGGCACATTCTGATTCAGGCCCTGCTGTTTAATTGAATGACCTAGGGTAAAATATTTTATAATCTGGGCCTTCTCTTCTGAAAAACATTGAGTTTGAATGAAATTCTCACTAAAATGACTCCAATTCTGCTTCTTAAGAGTCCAGTCTTGGCTATAAAGCATCATTGAAACTAGAGGTTTACATGGTGGCTTGGATCTTGGGGATGAAAATGTTGTTGAGAGACAGGAATATATATTTTAATCTAGGATTGTGTGTGGGAGGTTGATGTTTTATACACAGAAAGGTTAGGAAAATAGACTTCTTAAATGAGAGAGGTTGAGATACCAGATCCTTCAGAGAAATGGCCCTTAACTTACATGTGAGTATTTATTTCAAATGTTCATATTTTTCCATTGATTTAATGATTTTTAGAAAAGGTCTTATATTGAAAACATACATTATCCCAGATAAACTTAGTCTATTAACTAAATAATTGGATGATTAATTTAACTTAGCACATTATCCTCTGGAACACATTAATGTGAAACTTCAATTTGATGAGAACCAAGGTTACCAGCCTGTCATTGGAATTTTTGCTTGTTCATTCCTAGATGATAAGAGCAAGTGACCCCCACCCTCCCGAAAAAACGGTGTGGTCATGGGGTGTGTGTGTGTGTGTGTGTGTAAGATCTGGTTCAGTACCCCATATAACAGGTAAGTATGGAAACATTCACTTATCTGTCCTGAGCCTCAATTTTCTGCTGTATGACTATAAAGGACTTGACTAGATATTCTCTGAGGATATTTTCAGTACATATGCTATATCATTACAAATTGTAATAATAAAACCCAGACTTCTGAAGTTCTCTGTTTTTTTTTTTTTTTGCATATTTAGTCCCAATATTAACATACCCAACATATGTCCAGTTCAGTTTGACAAATAACTATTGAATATCTACTATATTTCAAGTAAAGTGGTTGGCCCTAGAATCAGGACAGCATCCTGACCCTTCAGGAATCTACCGATTATTTTAGAAGACCTTTCTGAGTTAGCTTAATATATTTGAGCCGGGTGAGATACCTTATCAAAAATCCTACCTAGTGAATTCCCATGGTTCAACTGGATTGTGAAATGTAAGTACTAGATCACTTAAAAACAAACTGTGGTCTGTTAATGGGTGCAGCTGGCAAGGAAGAAAGTGTTATTGCCTATAGAATATCATAGTCCTGGTATCTTCCCATAGGATGGATGTGGCAGGCAATGCTGTGTTGCTAATGACCAGTTGTACCATGTGTCTCCTACTGGGTCTACAAGGAAACTCATGGTGAAGTTACCTTCTGACATTCTCACACTTCCCCACTTGCAGCCCCTCATTCCTCACAAATGAGGGCAAGACCTGCTACCTACTGGGCCTGTCTTCTAGGGGTTTAGATCAGAAGCGGGGGGAACTAATTTTTTTTTCTTTGGCTCATACTGTTAAAGCCTATTCAGAGAAGCATGGAGTTTACTCATTATCCAGGCTATATTCCAAGTTCTGAGATTGGGATACTTGGGGGATTGGTGGTGTCAATTAATGATCGAGTATAGGAATGTAAGTGCTGATATGACTTTGGACACATTTGTCACTTGTCCTAATCTGCTTCTGTAAAACAAGAGGGCTGGACTGTAGCATGGAAGATGTCTGGGATTCTGTGTTCAGAAGAATGCCCCTTGAGTCATTGTCAGAGAGTTTCATCCTGTTTAGAGCACTCTGCCCTCTTGAGATAGGAAAAATACGCATTATATAAAGAATTTTTTCAAATCAGGGTTGAAACCAGTAGGACTTTTATTTCTTTGTTAAGTGGTAAATCAGCCTAACTAGAACCCTGTGGTCTCTTGGGATTTATTTCTACTTGGAGCATTGTGGTCTTTGAGTTGGGTTAATATGAATGGAGCTTCTAGGACTTGTTCAACTCTTGAATTAGTTCCTGAGGTACCAAAAGTGACAGACCAGACTCTGAACAGCATAGACATATCAAAAGAAAACGATTTGGAATTATGGAATTCATTTTAATGAATCTGTAATGTCAAATAGAGTGGTGACTTAGTACCTATGTAATTGTTATGATAATGGTTGAAGGAATCACACTTTCATCCCATCTACCCTGGTTCTTCCTTTTCTGCTAGTACAGAGAAGCTGGTTTGCATTTAAGCTCAGAGTGGCTCTGAGTAGGAGTAGGACAAGGAAAGAAAGAAGAGTGCAGAGTGCAGGATGTGCATTCCAGAGTGGCACCATTAAAGATGCGCATGCTGTATACCTCATGCTAGGATGGCCAAAGGAACATTAACGTGCTTTAATAAATGTGCTTTCCTCTGAGACTATGGGCTTAGACAATGGTTTGCATCACTCTTGAATTCTAACACATTCAGGGTTTATTTGGGGAAATTATTTCAGGTTGATGAATGAATTCTAGCATTTCCTGCATTCCTGTTTGTATTAACAGAATCAGTTGTACCACTAAAAGTAGTGGAAATTCTAAGTGTTTTGGGTAGGCATCCTCTTCCATGATTCTTAAAATATTGGGTATCTGTATTACAATCAAGTTGCTGGCCAGGAACGAAAAGGATTTTTGCTCATTGTAAAGCAATGTTATAATTTTGCTGTGATGTTGTAAGACCATGTGATAATGTTGTATACTGCTGATTGTCCTATTTGTCAGATAGCACATTACTTGGCCATTCTTTATGCCTGTATGTTCTCTGAGATACAGAAGAGTTATTGTAGTCATTTACCTCCCCTGCAGTGTAGGGGTCTATAGATATTGTTGATTTTTGGGTGTCTGAATGTTGATGACCTCCCAACCATGAAAATCTGTTAAAATCCTGGACTGTTTCTTTTTTCCACTCATCTCTAACCTGTTTCTTTCACTTGCCGTCACTTCAGGGAATTTCAACTAGTTTCAGTATTGGGAAGGAGAAGATGTGTGGGATAAATAAGCTAATAGAAATGTTGAGTTGCTGAAAAATCACATCCTCATTCCTGGAAAGAAATGATTTAGGGGTGATTTGTAGTTTTCCAGTTTACTTATATATCTATTTCTCTGGTGTGAGTCATCAGGAATGGATGACAGAACTGTTTGACAGCAGCCAACCCCAAGGTTAAGTTTATGTGTGTGTGCATATATGAGTATGTGTGTGTATGTGGGGTGAGTGAGTCCTGCCTATTCAAATGGGTGAGTGCCCATGGTTGACCCCAGGCTGTTCTGTTCTTTGTTTAGAGGCCTGATGAATACCGGGTCCAAGATGAATGATCATAGGTGAACCCTATTAGGCTCTAATCATTCAATGTAGGCCTCTCTGTCCTAAATTGAGAGCCAAGAGGATAGCTTGGCTGGATTGAGAGTGTCTCCACTGGACAACAAGGATTGAAGTAGCTGTCTAGACTGAATACAGTCTTGCCCCTTTCTTTGAATTGGTCTATATGGTTGTTCATGTTTCAAAATGTGTGTTTTCCTTACAGAGCCTGAGGCAACCACCTCTGGCATCATGTTCTCCCCATTCCATGACACTGCCCCCGTTTCCCCACCTCAGCTTAGCCTGGAGGGGCTCAGGGTGGGTGCTTTGGGCCTGTGATCTTCATGTTTCTTGGCAGCTTTGGCTTGATCACTGAATCTTAGGGAGAATCTGTTTTTCATTTCATGCCCCTCTCCTTCCATTCCCCTTCTGATCTGGGTGGCTTTCCATTACTCCAGAGGATGTTGAGCTGCATTGGGGACTTTTTTGGCCCCAGGTAGAATTAAGTGCCCTGGGGAATTTGTATATTCTGGAGCTATTCTAGGGACAGTATGGGAATTATAGTTGAATTAGGATCAGATTGTGATCTAGGACTTCCTTTCAAGAGAAGGTGGACTCTCTTAGAGTGTAGTTCTTTAAGGATTAGTAATTGCTCTTTTCCCAGCACCTTGATTTTTCTCAATGAATCTCTTGCCTCAGATCCCCTAAAAAAATGGGGCTAGACAGACATAGCTCATGAATAATGTAAAAACTTGATGTCCCTCCATGAGTATCCATCTGTAACGGGAGGATGGGTTGATTTCTTTTTGAGACAGGGTCTCACTCTGTTGCCCAGGCTGGAGTGCAGTGGCACAGTCACAGCTCAGCCTCCCAAGTTGAAGTGATCCCCCTACCTCAGGCTTCTGGAGTAGCTTGGACTTCAGGTACACACCACCATGCCTCACTCATAAATTTTTTTTTTTTTTTTTTGTAGAAACAAAGTCTTAACTATGTTGCCCAGGCTCGTCTCAAACTCCTGGACTCAAGCGATCCTCTGCCTCTCGGCCTCCCTCAGTGCTGGGATTACAGTCGTGAGCCACTGCTCCTGGCCAGGATGGGTTGATTAGTAAAGTGCTTTGAGCTCAGCAGCCCGTGTGGTTCTATGACTGTGTGTCTGACTTAGCCAGTGTCTACAAAACAGTTCCCGTACCTCCACTTAAGTATGTTTTGCAAATACAAGGTGTTTTTGTTATGGCAGTAATAAGTCAATACTCCTGTGTTTATAGACAGCTCTGAAAAAAACCAACAGGAAAGCAGAAACCAACAATTGTGGTCTGAAAACAAGTACCTATCCCTGTTTTGCCTCCAGCACTTTCTTTGTGTGGGCTTGGAATAGATGCAGGTGGTATTCACCAACAGGAAACCAGTATCCTCTTCTCTGACATGCAATCAGATACTTGGGTTATTTCTTAGCAAAAGTTTTTGCATTTGTTTTTAATTTTGAAAGTAATACATGATTATAATAAAAATGCATCTTACAACTTATCTGCTTATTTATGTTGAAATGGGCTCCACATTCCACATGGTCACTGGCTCTGATCCTGATTCATAGCACCTCAGATCCAGAGCCTACAAGCACGACTGGGCTTCCAAATAGGAATTCCTAATAAATAGAAATTTGGCCCAGTTTATCTTAGCAGCTCAGGTCAAAAGTCAAATGTTGGCTTTCCTAGGGGTGTGTTCCTCTTTGGTGAAGTGTTGGCTTTGATCCTTCTGCTGAGCCTGGATTTTGGGACAGAGATATATATATCTCCTTGTAGAGATCTTTCATCTCTTTGGTTAAGTGTATTTCGAGGTATTTTATTTTTTGTAGTTATTGTAAAATGGGTTGAGGTCTTGATTTGATTCTCAGCTTGGTCGTTTTTTGTGTATAGCAGTGCTACTGATTTGCGTAAATTGATTTGGTAAATTGAGACTTTACTGAATTCATTTATCATTGGCAGAGAGAGTTTGACATCGTCTTTTCCAACTTGGGTTCCCTTTATTTCTTTCATTTGCCTGATTGCCCTGGCTAGGACTTCCAGTACTACATTTAGCAGAAGTGGTGAAAGTGAGCATCCTTGTCTTGTTCCAGTTCTTAGGGGGAATTCTTTCAACTTTTCCCCATTCAGTATGATGTTGGCTGTGGGTTTGTCATATATGGATGGATTTTATTATTTTGAGGTATGGTCCATCTATGCATAGTTTGTTGAGGGTTTTTTATCACAAAGCAATGCTGGATTTTATTGAATGCTTTTTCTGTGTCTATTGAGATGATCATGTTTTTTTTACAACTCTGTTTATGTGATGAATTACATTTATTGACTTGAATATGTTGAACCATCCCTGCATCCCTGGGATGAACCCCCACCTTGATCATGGTGAATTGTCTGTTTGATATACTGTTGGATTTGGTTTGCTAGTGTTTTGTTGAGTCTTTTTTGCATCTATGTTCATCAGGGAAATTGATCTGTAGTTTTCTTTTTTTTTTTTTTTTTTTTTTTTTACATTCTTTCCTGCTTTTGCTATCAGGGTAATACTGGCTTCATAGACTGAGTTAGAGAGGATTCCGTCTTTCTCAGTCTTTTGGCATAGTTTCAGTAGGGTTGGTACCAATTTTTTCTTGAATGTCTGGTAGAATTCGGCTGTGAATCTGCCTGGCCCTGTGATTTTTTTCTGTTGGCTTTTTTTTTTTTTTTTTTTTTAACTGATTCGATCTTGCTGTGTGTATTCTTCTGTTCAGGATTTCTATTTCTTCCTGATTCAAGCTAGGAGGGTTGTATGTTTCCAGGAATCTATCCATTACTTCTAAATTTTCTAGTGTGTATGCATGGGGTGTTCATAGCAGTCTCAAATGATCTTTTGTATTTCTGTGGTGTCAGTGGTAATGTCTCAGTTTTCATTTCCAGTTGAACTAATTTGAACCTTCTCTCTTCTTTTTCTTGGTTAGTGTAGCTAATGGTCTATCAGTTTTATCTTTTAAGAGAACCAATTTTTTGTTTTATTAATCTTTTTTTGTGTTGCAGTTTCACTTAGTTCTGTTCTGATCTTTGTTATTTTTTTTTTTCCTTCTGCTAGCTTTGGGTTTGGTGTTTTCTTTTTTCTCTAGTTCCTTGAGGTGTGATGTTAGGTTGTCAATTTGTGAACTTTCAGACTTGTTGATGTTGGCATTTAGTGCTATAAACTTTCCTCTTAGCACATTCCTCTTGCTGTATCCCAGAGGTTTTGAAAACTTGTGTCATTATTATCATTCATCTTGAAGAATTTTTAAATTTCCATCTTGATTTGTTAACCCCAAAAATCATTCAGGAGGAGATTGTTTAATTTCCAGGTATTTGTGTAGTTTTGAGGGTTTGAAAGTAATTTTATACAATATTTTTAAATATTTCATTCATGAAACAAAGTTTTGACTGTTTTAGGCTGTAGCCCATCACATGAGTTCAACTGTGGAATTCTCCATATGTGATATCATGTTAGCGCTCAAAAAGTTTTGGATTTTGGAGCATTTCAGATTTTGGATTTTCCCATTAGGTGTGCTCAACCTGTTATTTATACTTCCACCAGCTTAGTATGAGAGAAACTATCCTTTTCTTCACCTCCTCATCTCAACTCTAGATGTTATCATTTAAAGGGAGACGAAACAAAATCTTTACTACCTAAGATAAAGTATCTTGTGGATTTATTGAGTTAATAGTAATTATTAATTTGCATCTTTTACTACCAGTGAATTAAAATTTTTTATGTTTATAGGGTGATTTGTATGTTTTAAGCATTCTCGTTTGTTTTTTATTTTTTATGTTTATAGGGTGATTTGTATGTTTTAAACATTCTCCTTTGTTTCTGGCACTTTCCTTTTAAACTTCCCTTTCCAGCCATTAAAACAAACAGTAAATGCAACAATAAAAAAAAAAAAAAATGACGTGGAGTAGAGTTTGGAACATTCTCTAAACTAATTATACGTGTGTCCATTTCAGTAACTAGCTTTTCCTGGGAACGTAAGTTCCTGGAATTGAAGGATTGGAGCAGTGAAAAAACAAGGTTACAGGGTCATGCCTATAATTGGCCAAAGTGGTTAGCTATACTCTGTGCCATGTTTCCAGACCTTGTCTCTAAACAGGCGTGATAGAAAAACATTCAGATCACAACGGGACTGGAGTGAGGATTTGAAAGCGCAGCACGGAGCTGTGAAAGACTGGAAACCAATTTAGAGTTGCTAGTGTCCAAAGCAGAAAGGAGAGCACAGTTGCTCTAATGCAGAAAGCAACCTTCACTAATATGATTTGCAAATGATAAGTTCCTATTAAACTTTAGGTAAACAATTTTGTGATAACATTTATCCCCTGCCCCTCTCCCCTGTTGATTTTTTCTGGATGAGGAAAGCAAGGCTGTGCCAGCCACGTAACTCGTGTAAGGACACACTTAACAGTGCTTATGTCTCCATCTTCAGGTCAAACCACTTTACGAAGGGCCTACTACATGCCAGGCACCAGGCTAGGTGCTAGGGAATTGAAAGGACCCTTTTCATAAAACCATCATGAGGGTCTTTGTGATTTAGAGCTCTTCTACTAAAAGAAACTATGCCTTTACTCCTGTCAACTTCTTTATGACTTATGTATTAAGATTAGTCGTAAAAGAAAATACAGACTACAGACTGTTGCTCTGGTTGGTCCTCAAATTCATTTAGTGGTGACAGAGCTCCTAGAAGTTTTAGCATTCTTCCTGTGACACCTCAAGATGTTAAAAAATAAGCTTTGAATAGCTAATGTATAATTTTGTAATAAGTCAGACTCCTTATATAATAGAGGCTTGTGTAGACAAGCTATATAGCAAGTACCCAAGGTTACAAAATGTGAGTGCATCATGAAATTGACAACAATCTTCTTAACTATTCCTCTGTGTTAGTTGACAAAGGATCTTCATTATCTGATTTTGGGTAGTGGAATGACTCTGTTCAGGGCACAGAGAATCAGTGATCCACGGAAACAGAGTTTGAAGATCCTTATTTTAATCTGCAAAAGATTGTCTTAATTTTGAAAGAAAATTTGTGCAGGATAGAGTCCGGTTTTTCTGGCTCTATTTCATCACCCCCAACCTCCTATCTTGCAATGCTCCCATGTCTTAAGAAACTTGTTAGTGATCTTCAAAGACTGCCAAAATTTGTGGAAGTTCTTTTAGTTTAGGAAAATAATCTCACTGGTTTCTTAACCTTATGTAGGTACTTACAATGTATCATCTGGGCTGGGCATGGTGGCTAATGCCTGTTATCCCAGCACTTTGGGAGGAGCACAGGAGCACAGGAGTTTGAGACCAGCCTGGGCAAGAAGACGAATCCTGTCTCTTCAAAAAATGGGAAAATTAGCTGGATGTGGTGGTGTGCACCTGTAGTCCCAACTACTTGGGAGGCTGAGGTGGGAGGATCACCTGAGCTCCGAGGTCGATGCTGCAGGGATCTGTGATCACGCCATTGCACTCCAGCCTGGGTGACAGAGTGAGACCCTGTCTCAAAGAAAAAAAAAAAATCTGATTCCTTAAGTCAATTACATAACTAACTGTAACTTTAAAATTAACCTATTTCCAGTTTTCTCTTGAGGCTTGGCAGGGAACCCACTTGTGTTTGAATTGAGTGAGTATAGATTTTCATTTGGTGGTACTTTGTTTTTATCAGTTCTTCAATCTTCCTAACCTCTACTCCCAGCTCCCTGGGCTGGTGTTGATTACATGGGGTTACATGTTGATTACTTGGGCTGCTCTTGGTACCCTGTGGAAGTGGTATGACCCAGCTTCATAATCCATTATTTGAAGAACGTGAGCCCCTTTAAATTTTCAGGCCCAAGAGAGGCATTGGAATGAAACAGGAGTCATATCACTCCCCTTGAGCTAAATAATTACCTCTTGAAGCCACTTGCTATTTGAGCGCTATGCTGACTGCCGCCGAGAAGCCATAAAATGCCATATACCTATGGTTCAACAATGTATAGCCAATAATCAGTGTTATTTTTGTAAGACAATGAGAATTCCTGGTGAACAATGATTGTAATTGTCCCCTCTCCTGATTCTTGCTTTTTAAAAAAAAAAACTTGACCTCTGGGCCAGGCATGATGGCTTATGCCTGTAATCACAGCACTTTGGGAGGCTAAGGCGGGTGGATCACCTGAGCTCAGGAGTTTGTGACCAGCCTGGGCAACATGGCAAAACCCTGTCTCTACAAAAAATAAAAGACATTAGCCGGGCATGGTGGTGCGCGCCTCTATGGTCCCAGCTGCTCGGAAGGCTGAGGTGAAAGGATTGCTTGAGCCCGGAGGCAGAGGTTGCAGTGAGCCGAGATTGGGCCACTGCACTCCAGCCTGGGTGATAGAGTGAGACCTTGTCTCCAAAAATACAAAACAAAACAAACTTGTTCTCTCTTGCGTTCTCTGGAGCACCCCCCAAGGCAACTTGGAAGTGTCCCTGGCTGCAGTCTTCAGCCTTGGCCCAAATAAACTCCATGTTAATTTTGCCTCAGCTTCTTCCTTTTAGACATCACTTTGACCAATCCTGATTGACCCTCATCCTGTGACATGAACCCTGTCGGTGGTTAAACTGGTGAGAGAAATCTTGTCCTTTGTTAAATGCATGGTATCTTTGTTAAAGACTTGTTTGCTGAAACTTCAGAAAGTCCAGGGAGCAAAAGCATAGATGAACTTCTAAGTAGCAAGTGTTTTCCTTTTAAAAAGAGCAAAATACGTATCTAAAACCTGGACTTCAGAACTTTCTTGATGCTATTTTGCAACAGAAAGGTTTGAAGAAATGAACTGGATTGCACAAGGTGACTTAATGAGGCAGTCTCTTCCATAAAGAAAATTTACCTTAACTACTAGATCAACATTCCTTTTGCCTGGAGTGATGTCGAGATCCTTTTACTAAATGTTAAATGCATTCAGGAGTTTCCTAACACATTGCCACCTGCTTAGTTTGGTTTCTGTTGTCTGCCTGATGACTCATAGACAATCTCTCCAGTTACTATAAGGTCCGTAGCCCTTTGATCCTAGTCTGCATGTTGCTGATAGCATGGAATATCATTTCTTGTGTTCAAGAAGGAAAAATTCAGAGAATTTTAAATTAGTCTTTTTCATTTATTCATTAAACAGTTGTTTGACGTGGTCTTCTGCTTCACTGGTTGTCAACTTTGATCGACTATGGGAATCCCATGGGCAGCAAAAGGCCAATATCTAGGTCTCACCCCAGGGATTCTGATGTACTAATTGGTTTGTGGTGTGGCCTAGCATTGGGATTTTTTAATGTCCTCCAGGGTGATTCTATTGTGCAGACAAGGCTGAGAACCACTGCTCTAAAGCTGATTGTGTTCTTAATTGGGGACACTTCATGCTTACCTTATTACACTGCAGGTATTCTTAAACAGGACAGTGTGGGGGACACTGAAGAAGTTCAAATCTACTTGTTGGATCCTTATTCTTGGAGATTCTGAATCAGTAGGTCTGAGGTCTTTAGGAATAGCTCCTTAGGTGGCAGTTCTGATGACATCCCTTTATGAGACACAGATACAGAATAACAATTTAAATAAACTTTAGAAATCTAGTAAGGGTACAGATAAGATGCCAGTACAGTTTATCAGCAGCCTCCGTTTTCTGCCATCCCTAGCTGCTGCAGTGGAAATACCATATTACAAACTGTTGCTGTTGACTAATGTTAACATTCAATTACTTTTTAAAAAGCCTGGCTTTCCTTAATTTAATTCTGTTTGTGGAAAAACATACTCAACAAACAAGAGTGGGAAAATTAAATGAAAATACCTAGATGTTTGTCAAAAGCCTAGAGGCGTATCTCTTTCTTTGCACTAAAGTTCAAAGCATGCTTAAGAGTTGTTTGGCCACCTTAGAATTTTGCAGTGTGTGTTTTATCATAAAAAGTGTGAGCCAGTAATTAAAGCTTTACATCATTGTTTACTTCTCTTCTTCCTTCTTACCTGAATTAGGGGAGGGGCTTTCAAGTGAATCACTTTCTAAGCCTCTGTGCAAATTAGCAGTGTTTCCTTCAGCTTTTCCAAGCCATGCTTAATAATTAGGAAGATAGGCTGATTTAATTTAATATAGCATCTGATTGAAAGCATTTGAAGATAGATTACTAAATATAGTAAAACTATATTTAGTTAAATAAAGTTAGCCTGTCACTGTTAGGAGGTGGACCTTGCTTTTTATAACTTCTTTCAGAGAGTGAATTGTGTTTCAGGTAGACTAAAATGGTGACCCTAGTGACCTTCACTGTGCCTACTTGTAAGTCTAGATCTCTCCAGAGCTGGGTTGTTCTGGGATCAGAAGATGTGGGATTTCCAGTTAGTTTCACAGCCAACATGGTTCTCCCTCCAGGCTGCCCCCAGGACCTGTGGACTCTGCTCCATCTTCAATGGCCCTTTGTCACCAGCTCTTGGTGTTTTTTTTGGTCCCGTCCCTACTACCCATGTCCCTTTACTTCTGCCTCTCTCCACCGTCATGTCTCTCATCAAGACCACCAAAATCACAGACCTTCATCTCTTAGCGACCTTCATTTCTCCTCCTCAGAACTTACTGAACCTTGTTCTTCCCACTTCAGAGACTGCACAATCAGGTATTTTCTTCTCCAACTTTAACTAAACTTGCTTCTCATCATCATGCTGGTTTTGAAAATCTGATCTCTTTCCTGTTCTCCAATTCTGTCAGCCTCACCCAAACCTGCTTTTATTTCCCTGCTTAGCCAGAAGCCCTGTGATATGGTTTGGGTGTTTGTCCCCCCAAGTCTCATGTTGAAGTGTGGTTCCTCTTGTTGAAGGTGGGGCCTGGTAGGGGTGGTTGGATTGTGGGGGTGGATTTCTTATGGTTGATTTGATGCTGTCCTCTTGGTGCTGTCCTCATGATAGTGAGCTCTCAGGAGATCTGGTTGTTTAAAGGTGTGTGGTGCCTCCCTCAACCCCCACCTCTTGCTCCCACTCCTGCCATGTGACAGGCCTGCTCCCTGCTAGCCTTCTGCCATGATTGTAAGCTTCCTGAGACCTCACCAGAAACAGATGCCAGTGCCATGCTTCCTGTACAGCCTGCAGAACCGTAAGCCAATTAAACCTCTTTTCTTATAAATTACCCAAACTCAGATATTTCTTTATAGCAATGCAAAAATGGTCTGACACACCCTATGACCAGTCATTGAATATATTCTCCACAGGACCCTTGAGATGCAGTCCCAGGCACAGCCACTCTAACTCGGTTTTTCTCCTGGCAGGCTACCAATTGCTGTGTGACAGAAACCACTATAGCCCTGTTGGCTGGCTTTGATACTGATTAATGACTTACAAGCTCTCCTGGCTCCTCTGTCGTGCCTTAGGAATTCTGTGTATTCCTTAGACAACTAGGGATTGATTTCCTTCTTTTCTCCTACAGCTGTTAAAGTTTTTTTTTTTTTTTTTTAATCTTAACCACAATCACACTTCTCCTTTCTTACCCTCAGATATGACCTCATGAACTCCTTCACTTAGAAACTAGAGACAGGAATTCTTGCACTTTTCCTCTCCTTCAAGTGTTTCTGTATATTGTTACCTATCTCTCTCCTTCCTTATTCCCAAGGTTAATTGGTTACCTCTACTCTTCCCATTCCCTTCTGAACTTTTTTCTCTGTTATCTTCACTTCCTCTTATATCTTCTTCTGTCTTTCCTTCTTCGTTGACTCAAGTATCTTCTATTCTGAAAAATACCTTCTCTGCTCTATTTCCCTGCCATTGCACATTTGACTCTTCCTTTTCTTTACTGATGGACTTTCTAAAAGAGAAGTACATCGAAAGTTCTACCTCCACTTCTTTTTTTAGCCAACTGCAACTGGGTCATTAGTTGGACTCTACTACCTCAGCTCAACTAATTTTATATGCATCCACTTCTTTTCAGCCCCCATCCTGTCTGCCAAGTTATGATACTACTCATCATTTTTCGTTTGGCTTCCATAATACGCTATCCTAATTTTTCTTCTAATTTTTGGGTTGCTCTTCTTCTGTTTCCTCCACTGGCTTCTTTTCCATCACTGATTCTTTTTTTTATTTTGTATTATTTTTTTTAGAGACAGGGCCTCACTGCAGTGCCCAGGTTGACCTCAAACTCCTGGGCTCAACTGATTCTCCCACCTCAGCTTCCCAAAGTGCTGGGATTACAGGCGTGAGCCACCACACCCAGCCGTCAGTCTCATTTTTTAAGTATTACCAGTCTCTCAGTGTTCCATGCTTGGCCTTTTTCTCTTCTTCTGACTTGGGGAGTGAATTCATCTATTCCCATGACTTGCTTCCTTTGAATACTCATTAGTTCAACATATACACAGCTAGCACCAGGCACTAACAGTTCAGAGATGAGCAAGACCAACTCATTCAGCAAATATTTAAAGAACACCTAGTATGTGTAAGACATTGCTCTGATGAGCCAGACAAAATTCTTGCCTTCATGGAACTTACATTCTAGTAGAGAAGACCTACAATTAGCAAATAAGTAAATGAAAGAATGTCAGATGGTGGTAAGGGCTCTGGTGATTAATAAGGCAGTGAGAAAAAAGAGTGTATGGGATGGGAGTCAGAGAAATTTATTTCCCTGTAAGGGAAGAAGCTATAGGAGTAAGCCATGCAGACAGTGGAGGGAAGTCCTTTCTAGGCAGAGGAGACAGTATTGCAAAGGTCCTGAATCAGAGCAACCTTGGTTAGTCAGTGAACAGCCAGGAGGCCAAGTATGGTTGCAGGAGAGTGAGTCCGAGAAAGAGAAGATGGAGATAGGTAAGGTTGGAAGTGGGGTGGGATAGGATGGTGAAGAGAGATGGTCTTGTTGGTCATGGTAAGAGATAGTTTTGTTGGTTTGACTTTGATTCTGAGTGAGACAACCCTCATGACCTCTCAAAACCTAGTTATTTCCCAAATACTCCATCTTCAGAAACCATCACTCTGGGGGTTGGAGCTTCAACATATACATTTGGGGGGAGATACAATTTAGTTCATAGCAGGTTACTAGAGGCCCTCCATTTTTGATGGTGTATTAAGAATCTGGTCTTTATCATCAGCTTTCTTCCCTTTATTGTTCTTAATTTTTTTTAATCAAATATGCCCTCATGTTTCAGAGACCCACTTCCAAAGCTAGGAATTTTTGTCTTCGTGCTGTAAAAAAGCTCCATCATCTTTTTCTCCTTCACATTCACCAACTCTCCCCATTCATGGAAGTTCCTCTGCTGTTGTTAGGTTTTTATTATTTCATTTTATTTTATTTTTTTTTTCTGTGATTTGAGGTTTTCATTTTTATAATTGCCCAACCTGACAAGCATTTGTCCATAAATTAGTATGTTATGTTGAGTAAGGATGTTCTATACACATCAAAAATACGTTGCTAATGTGATATTTGTTTCTCTCATAGACTCACCTGTTCCATTTTTCAGATTTTGAAGGGGAATTTTTGGCTGAATTTAAAAAATATGAAAGGACTGTTAATGTTATCTCACAATATGCCTTTGTTTCTAAACGTGTTCGGTTTTTTTTTTTTTTTTCTCTTCCTTTCCTCCCATTCTTTGTGTTTTGGAGTTTGAAAACAGGGCTTTGCAGAGGAAATGGGACAGTGACATTTGTTTTTTGTTTTGAAGTTGTTGAGTTTAGCGGAGTATGCGTTCATAGGGTGTGAATTGCAGGATGTAGTTCTGGGGTCCTCCCTACCAGCCGACCCCACATCAAGGTTATTCTGGGAAGCCTTATCCAAAGCCGACTATAAAATATGGGGCTGAACATTGTCAAAAGGCTAAACAGGAAACAGACATAAATAACTATTCAATCTTAATTCAGTCCTAGCTACTTTCTCACACATATTTTATAATGTGTTTTAAAAAACAATTTCCTTAAAAAAAAACAAAAACTTTAACTCCTTAATTTCTAGGTTACTTTTAATAGGAAATTATTCACCTTCATGACTATCCAGTGGCATCATCCCTTTGGCAGGGGGCAAATTACACTTAATAATATCCAAGATACAAAAGAAATTTTTGGAGAAAACAAAAATGCAAATTATTTTAATTTGAATTATTTATCTTAGAGATTTTATCATGTACATTTATACAGTCTTTGCTGATAAGGAGCTATAAATCCAATAACTGTAGCATTTCTCAACCTTTTCATCATTATGCTTCCCCGATCATCCTGGGCTTTTTAGACATTTTTTTCTTAATCACCCTCTCCCTTATGACATTTTAATACCACAGAGATACTGTGTATATGTTTTATGTACTGTGTGTGTGTGTGTGTGTGTGTGTGTGTGTGTGTGTGTGTGTGTGTGTGTGTGTGTGTGTGTGTATGCTTTGTATATAAAAAGAGGTTTTGCCTCTCAAGCAGGAGGTGGTGAGTACCTAAGCTTGATGAAAACATGTGAATAAAAGAAAAGTTGCTTGAACTTGGTGATGGTCGCAGGGATAGAGAGAGAGAAGGGGGAAGTTTCAAAACACATGTAAGAGATAAAAGCCTTGTCTGTGTATCATGTGTGTTGAGTCAGGGAGATGAAGGAGTGGTGAGGTAGATTCCCCGTCTCTGGCTGGGTGCCTGGGATGGTGGTGGGCATGAGGTGCTGTGAAGTGGGATAGAGAATTTGGGAGGAGGAACGTGTTTGGGGGAGGTTAGTTTTGGACATGTTGAGTTTGAGGCATCCATGGGATATCCATGTGGCTTTGTACAACACATAGTTTCTGTGAGAGTCTGAAGCTTGGGGGATAGGTCGGGGCTACAGAGCAAGAGCTTTGAGAGTGTCTTCTGAAATGTAGGGAGTGGGCAAGTTGTCGGAGGGATCGTGTAGATGAGAATAGCTTCATGTTAGTGAAAAGAAAACCCAGAATAAGGGTGCATAGAGGAGTTTGTAGACCCTTATTTGTGAAGTTTACCTTAAGGGAAATATTTTAATTTGACAGAGAAAAAGAACAGGAGGAAGAAGGGAAGGCAGTTTTGTTTCAAAAAAAAAAAAAAAAAGTGAGTGAAGATCTTTATAGACTTTCTAGGACACACATAATATTTCTGGGATATTGTTATGATTTAAGGGATTAAGGCTCAGAAATCTATCAATGACACTTCCCCTGGGTGGATATACAATGAAGAGCTGACAAAAGGGTGCAGTGTTGATAACTCTTTGAACTATTTTAATTACCACGTGAATTGGATACAATATTATCAGAAAGGGGCTTATCATAGAATTATGATGGACTTCAGAAGTCCACATCCTAGGCCAGGCACAGTGGCTCGTGCCCGTAATCTCAGCACTTTGGAAGGCCGAGGTGGGTGGATCACTTGAGGTCAGGAGTTCGAGACCAGCCTGGCCAACATGGTGAAACCTCGGCTCTACTATAAATACAAAAATTAGCTGGGCATGGTGGCAGATGTCTGTAATCCCAGCTACTTGGGAGGCTGAGGCAGGAGAATCACGTGAACTCAAGAGGCGGAGGTTGCAGTGAGCCAAGATCCCACCAGTGCACTCTAGCCTGGACAGCAGAGCAAAACTCCACCTCAAAAAAAAAAAAAAGAAGTCCCCATCCTGATTTCACAGAGCAAGAGTGCTTAGGACCCAGGGAGCATTTTTGAACTTGCCTGAAGTTACATCATAGCCAGTCAGCAGTAGCACCAGTTGGTACCTGAGTCCAGATCACCAGGCTTCTGTTTTGTTCTTTTGTTAATACATCAGATTGTCTCTTTTAAGAGATTTTAAAAATTAGAATTCTGTTAATTCAAAAAGTGTCTGCTCATTTAACCTGAAAGAAGTTTTTAAAAGTTTTCACTTAAGTCTGATTTCTGCCCAGTTGAATAAGGCAAGCAAGGTGTGACTATTTGTTTGACACATACTATTCCATAGATTTTCTTTTTCATAATTCCTGCTAAGATTCAGTGGTTACTAATTACAAATCTGTAATTACTAATTTCTTGTGAATATTATAAAACATTCTTAAGATTTCTTTTAGAGCTTATTTTAAAGAAGTAGGATAAAGGAATAGAACATTATCATGAAGTTAAATTTATAAAGATATTAGGAGGGAAGATTGAAGTTAATGCAGGCAGCCCCAAACATAATTGTACCCAGACAGAAGAATATTCCTCTCCTGCTGAATTGATTCCGGTTACATAAAGAAAATTTACTTGGGATCATTATTAGAGTATTTTCTTCATTTTAGAAATAGCACACATTGAAAATTAATATTGATATTAATATTAAAGTTATGCTTTTAATTTTAAAATTTTCACATTTAAAAATGCTGAAAACACCAGTAGTGCTATTAATTTTTAATAAATGCTGATGATTAACCTTCTGATTTTTTTTTTATGGCTACCTTTTTCTTTGTTTACTTACTTTGTAATGTGTGGAATTAGGGAAATCATTAGTGGTGATAATGATGGGGAGGGACAGTGCTGGAGAGAGGCAGATAGTGTCCACCTTGGACTCAATTTCCAGAGCCTGGTAGAATGGCCTTTCTATCAAACTGCATTTCTGATTTGAAAGCCCATTACTTTATATTTATAACAGGAAGTTATGGTATTGCTGCCAGTCTAGATGATTCTTTAGCTTGACCTTTATTGTGTTTGATTTTGTCATTTCATCTTTTTTTCCCCTGTTTTAAAAAAACTTTTGGGTGTATACAGGAGAGAATTCCTTCCCGTGTTTTAGGGAGTGGTATTAAAATACATTTATTTTGTTCAGTAGTTCTGTTCCATACTTCCTACAGATAAAGACCCTTTCTGTGTGATTGTGAGACTTTTGAGGTTGAGCGTGGTTTCTCTAATGGTATTTGACATGAAAAACTTCATAAAATTCATGAAGCTACTTAATACACAGGTCTGTGAATTACATTAGTTTGTCAGTTATTTTTACACACTCGTTTACTAATATGAATAGTACAGGTAGTGGGTGTTTCTCTTTTGTAAACTATTTTGTACATTATTAGTTATGGGTGAAATCTAGAATTTTTGCTTATAGGGATGCTATTTTAGGGACTTCTTATAGAATGATAAAATTGTATTGCTGAAGGAAACGTTCATATTATTACTTAATCTAGTTTTGTCATTTTATGGAAACAGGCCCAGAGAGGGAAGATGACTTGTCTAAAATCTAAGAATGAGAGATTGTGCATAACTGCTGAGATACTTGCTCTTTGATCGTTGCTCAAATTCCAGCCCATACTTGCTCAGTCCTAACTTTGAGCTTCTTTAGAGATTGGTCCGAATCTCTCACCCTTACATCTTGGACAAGGTGGCAACAGTTACTACAAAATTTTGTGTGAAATCTCTAGATCTTAAATGTCTGTGACAAATGTTAAGAAATTGTGTGTCAAGCAAAATACTTTAGAGGCCAATGGGCCACATGTTTTTGATATCAAGAGATTACACACAAAATTTGTTTTCTAGCTTCTTTTGGAAAATCAGAATTGGGAAGATGTATTCATGAGTGACTGCTGCCCCCTTTGGTTGGGACTCGTTCCTTCAGGTTCATTACATGGTCATCAATAACCATTTCCTTGGTCCCTGCTTTGTCTTGTCTGGACTCTAAGCATTTGAATTTTTAGGATTATAAGAAAACTTAATACTTTACTATCAGTCACCACATACATGTGTTTCTATCTGTACTACGACTTATTAAAAGCCTTTTTTCAATAGCCTCCATTTTGGAGGCGGGGATTTCAACTGGTGCCTAGACTAGCAAGGATTTGTTTATAACACAGTCTGTGCTTATGAGGAGAATACGAAGGGCGGATAATTTCAGCTTGTCAGCTTGAATATGTTATATTTATACAAATAACAGGCTTTTGAGTTTTCCTAGATTACATCTATTTACAGAAGGCTGTAATCAAGGTTTAGCAGCATATTTTCAGGAATTCTTTGGTGCATATTTTCTCAAAAGATACTACCAGCACAGTTTCATGACACTAATAATAGTTTTATAGAGATGATTTGTCATGTTGTTTTTAATGGCCTGCCACCTCCTTTTAAAATCTTTTTGAATCTGTCTATTCCTAAGCAGGTAATAATATTCTATTATTGTTGATACTTGGAGATGTAATCTTCAAATAATTAAATGATTCAAAAATTGTTGTAGCAATGTTTACAGGAGGATGTTTTTCATACTGGGACAGGCAATCACATTTTTATGTTGGTAAGATTGTGTACATCTAGGGATTGGTATTCAGATCTTGATTTATATTCTCTATATTGAAAAGGTATGAGCAAAGAGATTTTTTTTCCTTTGTGAATTTTGCAATTTTAATTTCATTTGGAATGCTCTAAGGAGGTGTGTTCGTTATAATTTTTGGTTGCAGCCCCAAACTGTAAACTGACCTAGGAAAAAAAGGGGTAAGTGCAACTTTAGGCAGTTCTGTATTCAGAGGCACGAGTGACATCATTCAGCTGACTTGCTTACCTAACCCCCTTTTTAAGGTCCACCTCATTCTATGCTGTCTCCATCTTCAGACAAGGCTTCCCTTCCTGGTGGCAAGATGGCTGCCGGGAGCTCTGCGTTTGCATTCTGGCCTCTCAGCAACCCTTCCAAGAAAATATTTGTTCCCAGTAGTTTCAACAGAAGTCTTATTCTAGAGTCTCATTTCCTCTGATTGTCTTGGCTTAGGTTATGTGTCCTATTCATGAACAGACCCTACGACCAGGAGGGTGTATGAGACTATGATTGGCCAGGCCTACATGCATGCTTATCTTTGGAGTTTGAGGTTGCTCATCCCGGCCCAAACCACGTGGACTGAGTGGGAGTAAGTGGTCCACTAGGACCAATCAAGGCACTGTTGAAGAAGAAAAGTATAGAAGTCCTTTCCCTATGCAGGATTGTAAAAATACTTCCCTATGTATTCCCTAAATATTTGTTATTATTGCTGTTATCATTATTACTTTACCATTTAGCCCTTCAAACCATCTGGATTTAACATGTAACTTATAACTTAATTGTGTGTGTGTGTGTGTGTGTGTGTGTGTGTACGTGTACAGGTTAAAAGTGATGCAGGAGAAGAGGAGGGGCACATAGGTCCCTCAGGAGGCATTGCTGGGCCATCTTGCTAATCGAGGCAGGTAAGGACACCTGGAATTGGGTGTTTACCCAGGCTGTGTGCAGTGTTTGACTAGGTCATTCAGCCCGATTTCTGCCTTTGTATGTGTCTCAGGCTATACGTGAGGCTATTCCTTTATACTTCTGTCAAGTCCTTTATGACTTAGATATTAAGATTTTAAGGCTTTAAAAGAAATACAGATTCAAAATTATTGCTCTAGTTGGTCCTCAAACTCAGTGGATGACAGAGCCCCCAGAAGTTATGGCATTTCTTTCTGCAACATCCTGAAATCTTGAAAAAGGAGAACATTTAATATGACTTTTTGTCAATTTCAAGATGTGCTCATGTTTTTTAAACCTTAGGTGCTTGCTACATATCTTGTCTACACATACCTATTATATAAGGAATCGGATTCAACACGGAATTATATGATTAGTTATTTTTAAGATGACCCACTCTCATGAGTCATAACAAAAAGTTGAATTATGTTTAATGTATTCTACTTAAGAAGGCAGCAAATTATATAATAAACACTATTATTTTACCTTTCATTGAGAGAGTATTATTTGAGAAGCACATTAAAAATCATGTGTTCTTGGAAAAAAAGAACCTATGAAGTAACTGTAATTATCTCTATAGGTAAAGAAATAAAAGACAAAAAGGCTGAGTATATTACATTTTAGAAAGAATATTCTTATGTAGAGTGGTTTATTTCCTTATGATTCTGAATAATAATGACATACAGGGTGATATTTTTACTACCACAACCATTGGATGAATTATATTTAGATTACTCTGGTAATCTGGATTAGGGATTTTTTAGATGTTAGGTTTTTTTAGGTAATCTAGGTTACCAGGGTAATCTAAATATAATTCTGGTACTGGTTGTTCTGCTGGCTTATTTTTTCTTTCTTTCTTTATGGACAGAACAGTATAAACATATGCAGGCTTATTTTTAGTAAAATAGTTAAGAATTGGGACTTTGATTAAGTATCATTATATAGTATTAAGCATCATTAATAATTCAGAAGTTTGGAGACTTTGTTAAAATGACTGTTTATTTATTGTCAGATTACTGATGGGATGTGAGTAATTTCAGAACTCATTCAGTACCATATCTAACTAGTACCGATTGAGTATTTTTTATCTGAAATGCATGGGATCAGAAGTGTTTTGGCTTTTGGATTTTTGCAGATACTTTAACAGTTTGAGCATCCCCAATTCAAAAATCTGAAATCCCAAAACCTTCAATGAACACTTTCTTTGAGTGTCATGTTGACGCTCACAAAATTTTGGATTTTGGAGCATTTCAGATTTCGGAGCTTTGTGGATTTCGGATTAGGGATCCTCAACTTGTACTTTGAGAGGATTTCAAATCATGAGAAGGGTCCTTATTGCAAAGGCCAGTCTTTCACATGTTCACCCAGTTTTTTGAGTGCCTGGCACAATGCTAGGCATTGAGGATTTGATGGTGAACCAGAAACTTCCTAGTCTAGATGGCAGGGAGTGGGAATGGTGTTGGTAAACTCCTGAATGAACACTTGCAATACAGTATGTTAGGCAACACAATCTTTTAGGTGTTGTAAAAAGGACATAAGTAGGTTTCTGTGCAAGCGTGGATCAACAATACTTGATGTACCTCACAGTGGGACTTTTGATCCTTTTTAATTTTGCAAGTGTCCCCACTCTACCTGCATGTATGCTCAGACATGTGCTTGTGGAAAATATTTTTTAATTTGAAGTAAATTAAAATTTTGATGATTTAATGACACCTTTTGAGCCAACTGATGATTTGAATATTACAAAGCAAAAAAAAAAAAATTATTGGTGATGTGTTTTTTTTTTTTTATTTTTGAGATGGAGTCTCGCTCTGTCGCCCAGGCTAGAGTGCAGTGGGCGATCTCGGCTCACTGCAAGCTCCGCCTCCCGGGTTCACGCCATTCTCCTGCCTCAGCCTCCCGAGTAGCTGGGACTACAGGCGCCCACCACCACACCCGGCTAATTTTTTGTATTTTTAGTAGAGATGGGGTTTCACCGTGTTAGCCAGGATGGTCTCGATCTCCTGACCTCGTGATCCGCCTGCCTCGGCCTCCCAAAGTGCTGGGATTACAGGCCTGAGCCACCGCGCCCGGCTGATGATGTGTTAGAATTAAGTTCTACTCTCCAGTGAACAACAGTTCAAACAAGTTAGTAAGTTATTTCTGTCCCAGGGAAACAGACTTGCAGGTAAATAGTCTAGGGCTAGTATGGGGATTCCTAACCTTCCAGGACCCAGCCTCCCATCTTGTTGCTTCACCATCTGCAATGGTGGCTTAAACATCATTGTCCAAAATGGTTATTTGAGCTAAAGCCATCACTCCCACATTTCAGACAGTAGAAAGGAAGAAGAGCAAAAAATATGCCCCCATTTTTTAAGGAAACATTCTAGAATTTAACTTCTTTTTGTCCTCATATTTCAGAACAAAGACATATGGTCACACTTAACTACAAGTGAGGCTGGAAAACACATAAGCCTATGTACTCAGTTCTCTTACTACAAAAGAGAGGAGAATATATATTGGGGAACCCCTGGCAGCCTCTTCTACAGGGACACAGACTCCCTTATGCCAATCCAGAGAAACCAAAGACTTACTGAGCATTTCTTTGAGGTGATTCTTTACTCACGTAAGCCTTAAGTGTATCATCTTAGCTACACTAACAATTGGGGGGTGGAAAAGAGTCTTTTCCAACTGATACATACCAATATTTTACTTCAGAAGAGATACCTGAACGGTATATTTCAGATGGCATTTTTAAAATCCAATGCCTAGGATAATAGGGTTAGTTACTTTTCCAAAAAAAAAAAAAATGGCATTCATAAAAGCATTTTCCCTTGCCATTGCCCAAAGATAAGTCAATTTCCTATCTTTAATAGTTGTACAGCTAGTCTGTCTTTTTCGGATGTTATAAATTGACCTAAATGTCGTTTCCACCATGGAGGGTGCTAGAGGATGGAGTCAAACACCTTTGATTGTAGAGTCAGAGGACCTCATCTGAGTCTTCATTCTGTCACTCACTAACTGCTGTATTACTTAGAAGAGTCATTGATGGCTTAGTTCCCCATCAATGACTATAAAAGGGGCACTTTGGTATTTTACCTCAGGATGATTGCTATGGATTAGATTAGAAAACTCTAACTTGAATGTCAAAATGAGTTCATTTCATCTCTGTCTTTGCCAGTCGTCAACATCAGGCCCCAAACCTTTGACAGAGTCAGTCTACCCTGAGTCAAGCGTTCCTGTTTCTGAGGATACCTTTTTAGCTCATGAAATGAGTTGATTACATTCTTTATTACAACAACCTGATCTGTTTCCTTTGCGAGTGATTTGGAAAACACTTTTCATTTAACCTTTACTCAAGGTTTTTCTTGTTCTTTGAAGTGACAGTTGGTCTGTGAAGTCGGCTTAATGTCAAAGTCAGGTTATTGAGTCAGAGCTGCTGAAGAATATAAACTTAAGATGGCTTTAGAGATAGCCACTCATTCTAGTGCTCTATGTTCCTAAAAAATATTCTCTGGCGGAGTGATACAGGAAGAAAGGGGCATACTGCGAAAATCAAATTCACAGACTTGACTTGGAGCTGGTTTTAGAAGTCAGGAAGGGTTCACTCACCGTCGGCTTCCTCAGGGTTCCAATGGTTGCTGGGTTCTTTGTTATTCTTATTGTTTTTTGTGATTGTTGTGTGTATTAGGGCCAGGTTTAGGCTAAAGAGTATTTCAGGCTCAGAAGCTGGAGCTAGCAGTGCTGGGGTCACGTGCAGTGTTTCCAGGGCACAAAGGGTCAACCCCTGAATCTGGGCTTATAAAAAATTGAGTGACTTTGGCATGAAAAATTAAGTGACTGGGTTGCTCCCTCGTTTTCCATTCCCATTTTGTTTTTTAACTTTGTTAAACTCAGGGGTGGGGTAACCATAATGCCAGGAAGGATGTTGGGGAGTTAGTGATATGGAAAGAATGGTCAGATGCTTTCCTTCATCCTTTGAATGCTCTTCCCTGCCCCTAAAAATATAAAGATTTAAAAATTATTATTATAGTAAACGTCCTCTGGTACTCTTGGGGATTTGTTTTTTCTATTTAAAATTCAAATCCCAGTGGAATTATTTTAGAGTAAGTAGTGAAGTAGGGATGCAACTTTGTTTTTCCCCCTCATATGGTTAGTTGGTTGCCCAGCCCCATTTGGTGAGTCATCCATCTGTTTCCCACTTTTTGACATGCTACATTAACCATAGATATGACAGTGATCATTTTTGGCCAAAAAATTATTTTTGAAGGTTTGGCAAATTCAAGACAAATTCTACAAAGGATCACCCACATTTCTTCTAGTCAGCTGAAGTGGTGCCCTCAGGTGGTAACAGTCTTAAAAACACAGTTTGCATTCGCTGTGCCAGGTTTCAGATTGTGTTATTCTTGATGCGTTTTTACTGACTTTATTAATAGTCTTCTTTCCTTTTAAATAGACAATACTAATTTACATAAAATGCTCCTGCTTTTTGTTATTCCCTGTATGTACTTAGATGTATTCCCCCTTTTTGGTGTGTATATTGACCTACCTGTCTGATCATGCATTGTCAGCATGCTGTTTCTATTAAGATAATTGTATAATGTTCTAATACTTCAGGGTACTTCTCTACCAATAGGGAAGTTGTATTAGTCCATTCTCATGCTGCTAATAAAGACATACTAGAGACTGGGTAATTTATAAAGAAAAAGAGGTTTTAATGGACTCACAGTTCCACATGGCAGGTGAGGCCTCAGGAAACTTACAATCATGGCAGAATGGGAAGGGGTAGCAAAGGCATGCCTTACATGGCGGCAGGCAAGAGAGCATTTGCAGGGGAACTCCCCTTTATAAACCCACCAAATCTCTTGACACTTATTCACTATCACGGGAACAGCTGGGGAAAAACCCACTCCCATGATTCAATTACCTCCCACCAGGTCCCTCCCACAACATGTGGGGATTATGGGAGCTACAATTCAAGATGAGATTTGGGTGGGGACACAACCAAACCATATCAGAAGTAAAAAGAGTGGAAAAGGAGAACAAACAATTCCTTTGTACACATCATTTTCACTCATGTTCCAATGATGTCGTATGGCCATACCTGGCTGCAAAGGAGTCTGGAAACTGCATTCTGTAGTTGAGTGGCTATGTGTCCAGCTAAATTTTATTCACAAGGAAGATACCAAGGTTCAGCATGCTCTGGTGGGACACTTTTCACTTTAGACAAATGTCTAAATACAAATATTAATGGAAGTAGGCTTAAAATAGATAAAAGATTAAAGAGTTTTAATTACTTGAAGAAAAGAAGGATTTTGTTTAAATGAATGTATGCACTGGGCAATATATGATTAGAGAGTGAAATACTGGCACATTATAAAGGACCAGTAGAATTTCACAGAAGTGTTGCCAATAGAAATTTATTTTTGGCCAGTCTGCTCCATCTACCTAAGTTGTTGACTTGAAGACATTGTGTGTTCAGATTAGAATGACAGACGAAGCATACATATTGTTTCTGTCTTTTTGCATCTGATGCTCAAATTAAAATTGGATGAGTATGCTCCTTAGTGGTTGTAGTTTGGTAATACTACTGATTTGTGTGTGTGTGTGTGTGTGTATGTGTGTGTGTGTGAGTGTGTCTGTGTTTAGTTTCAGTTCAACTCGGCCACTTCCAGTTGAGATTAATAAAGCCAGTTATTCACTTAAAGTACCTGTACCCACCAGGCTGTATGGCTGAGACTAGATCTATAAAAACTCAAAGCTAGAAAATGCTTCCATAACTATGACAGTATCTCAGCACTTCAGAAATTATAGAATTTGAGAGTTTAAAAAGGAACATAGTTATCCGATCAGACACTATCAGTTGGAAGGAGTAGCTGTCTCTGCCAGAGTTTAAAAGTGGCAGAGAGGATTTTATATACCACTTCAGCTTGCATTATCATCAGAGGAATCAGACATTGTGTTCTGGTGATAAAGGCATTTAAAAAATTTTCTTTTCCAGTCTAATGATTTAAAAACCAAATAGCTATATCAAATTTCTTAGTGTTACTCAAACCTTCTAATGTCCTAGTTGATGAAATAACAATTCCCATTTCATACAATGCTTTGAATTAATTATAACTGTAATTTCCTTAAAAACTCCATATTTGATTATTTTGAATTAAAAATGCTCACAGCATCTTAACAGTATAGAAGTATAGTCAAATGCCCTTCCATTATTTTTGCTACTAATGCATATTCCTTGCCAGAAATAACAAATGTTAATACTTTACTATAGCCCGGGGTGGTGGCTCACACCTGTAATCCCAGCACTTTGGGAAGCCAAGACAGGCAGATCATTTGAACCCAGGAGTTCGAGACCAGCCTGGGCAACATGTTGAAGCCCTGTCTCTACAAAAATTATAAAAATTAGCTGGGTGTGGTGGCACATGCCTATATTCCCAGCTACTTGGGAGGCTGAGCCCAGGAGGTCAAGGCTGCAGTGAGGCATGAGCGAGCCACTGCACTCCAGCTTGGGTGACAGAGCGAGACCTTGTCTCAAAAAAAAAAAAAAAAAAAGGTTTAACTATAGAATTAACATGCATATGTACTCATAAACATGGATACACATGCGTACATTTTTTAAAACATAAACTAGATCACGCCACCCGTTATTCTGTGACTACATTTTTTAGTTTAACCATATATTTCAGACTTCTTTCCATGTCATTACATTATTTTATCTGATAAGGTTGAGTGTATTTTTACACCGTTTTTCTTATGTCATCCTAGAGAAAGATGCATAGAATTAAATCCTTTTAACATTAACATACAGAGTTAAAAGTATACCCCAAGCATTGGTTCTTATCCTTCAAAGGTCCTTTTTCAGATTTTGTGAATGCCATTGGAATGCCCAGGTTGTAAGTTGAGTGTAGTTTTAATATTTGGAAATTGAACTAATAATAATCCCAACTTTATCCGTGTTAATCCTTCTACGTATTTAAAGTTATAAGTAGTTAATAAGACATAATTTGAACAGATTATTTTGGATAGCCGATATATAATCAATTCATAGGAATTTAAGAAAGAAGTTTTTTGTGTGTGACCTCAGGTTCACTTTTGCATTTAGTTATGAACTACATTCAAACTAGATTTGGTTTCACATTTTCTTAGCTCTTTTAAAAACATATTATCAAAAAATTAAAATTAATTTCCCTATGCTCATATATTATTATTTTATAATCTGAATTTTCTGGGACGGAGTTGTACTTCTGACAATCCAATAAATTTATTTTGTGTTCTGTGAGCTTACAAGTCCACTAGAGGGTGCATTTTACTCTTTTTTGACACAGAAATTTAAGTCCATAATTTTGTTTCACTTTCACAGAGCTAGTTGGGTTAACAGCTTTGGAAAGCAAAGTCCCTTAAATTCTTAAACATGGACATTAGGAGACTGTTGTACAAAAACATAATTCATTAGTATAAAGCAACCATATCATTATTAAAATAGTGGCCTTACCAGTGAATGCTATTGTAGGATGCAGAAGGGAGCACGGTGGGGTGGGGATGTCTAGGGAAGCTTCATGGGCAAGATGGGATCTGTAGTGTTCAAACACCTGGTGAAGTCAAACTTTTTGGTCTCAGGACCCCTTTACACCATTGATAATTATTAAGGCTCCCAAATAGCTTTTATTAATGTGGGTATTGATATTTAATGTTCTAGCAATTAAAAATTTTTTTTTTACTAGTGCATTTAAAAATAACAGTAATAACGGTCCAGGCCTGGTGGCTCACGCCTGTAATCCCAGCACTTTGGGAGGCTGAAACGGGCGGATCACCTGATGCCAGGAGTTCGAGACCTGGCCAAAATGGAGAAACCCCATCTCTACAAAAATAAGAAAATTAGCCGGGCTTGGTGGCACGCGCCTATAATCCCAGCTACTCGGGAAGCTGAGGCAGGACAGTTTCTTGAACCAGGGCAGCAGAGGTTGCAGTGAGCTGAGATCTTGCCATTGTACCAGCCTGGCAACAGAGCGAGACTGTCTCAAAAAATAAATAAAAATAAACCCACTACATGTTAATATGAATAACATTTAAATGAAAAAGAACTATATTTTCCAAAACAAAAATTAGTGAGAAAATGGCATTGTTTTACCTCTTTGCAGATCTTTTTGATGTCTGGGTTAATAGAGGGCAGCTAGAGTCTCATATTTGCCTCTGCATTTAATCTGTTGTATGTTTGGGTTAAAGTATGTGAAGAAAATTCAACCCCACGCAGCTATGAAGTTGGAAAAGAATATTTTAATAGCCTTTTCTGATAATTGTGAGTAGTCTTCTGTGATTCTATATCTAAACAATCAAATGGTAGTTTCTTAGGGGCTAGTTGCCATGTGGAACCTGAAACCATATCAGTGAACTTATTCTAGTTAGTTATGTTAAAAGCCAGTAGTCTCTCTTGGACCTTGAAAGACTCTTTTGCTCAGGCATGACTTTGTAATATTACACATTGGTCATGGAAAATATTGGTTCATCTAGTTATGTAAATCTTCCAAATGTTAACACAATATCAGTCTTGTAAATATGTCAAGTTCATGATGGCAGATACAAGTTTTCTAAGAATTTAATTTTCATTTGAAAGCTTGAATTTTATCACTGGCAACAAATACTAACAGTTGTTTTCCTTGAATTGACATGCCCACTTCATTTATTTTTAAGAAAATATCTGTGAAATACCCAGGTTCGAATAATTATAGTTTGCCTGTAAGTCATTTTTTCAAGTAAAAATGGTGTTCCATGAAAAGAGAAGTTAGTTAGGTTCACGAGTACTTTTCCTTGAGACAACCCTTAGACTTTTACATAGAGCAGAAATGTTTTGTATGCATTTCATCACACAGAATAGTAACGTGTCAAGATTTAATAAAATTGATAGTTTACTGCTTCATCAAGGCCATTTTTATGTAAAACACAATGGCAGCTGGTAGAGTTTGGTGCCACCAGCATGATTTGTGCTAAAAGGCCAGCAGTTTCACTCACTCACTCTCCATCAATGTTAATGCAAACACAATGCAAGAGGTAAATAATGTCTTAGTATGATGACATTAGTTTTGACCCTGCAGATCCTCTGAAAGGGTCTTGGGGACCCTCAGGAGTCCATGCACACATTGAAAACGGCTGGACTAGGAGAAGCATAGAACTGGGTGTTGTGAAGCCATTGCAAACAAGGATGGTGTATGAGGGCAGAGGTGAACATGAGTGTCAGCCGAACAAGGGGCTGAGGGTAGACTCCAGTTGATGGCTCTTGTGGGAATAGAGGAAATCAGAGGAGAAAAGAATGTGTCTTGAAGGCAGAGCAGACCTGAGAGGTCCCTGAACACAAGTTCTGAGAAGCAATTTTGTGGCTTTCCTGGTACGTGGGCATGCATCTTTAATTAAGCACCCCTGCCCTTCCCACTCTGCCCTGTTCCTCCCATATTTCTACCTGTTGGTTCTATTTTTACCCCCAAATGCAGCATAAGGCTCTGCTTTCTCCTGTGCAGGCTTTCAAATATGAACTTAGGGTCTTGAGGCCCAGTGGAAGGGAGCTTCGAATGTCAGAACAACTGGAAACTTTTTTCCATAGATAGTAAGGAGCCATTGCTTACTCTGGTCTCTCCTTCCCTTCCTGTTTTTCTGCCTACCTTTTTGAGAATGGCATTTGACAATGATATTTATTGAAAGAGCACTATGTATTAATAGCGCTCTTGGGTTATGTTAGGGATGCAGCCGTGAACAGACAGCCTCAGTACCTGCTGTGAAAGAGCCAAGAATCTAGTAAAGGATACAGGCAAATGTGGTCAGGATCATGGGAACATTTGGTGAGGGCCTCTAATCCCAGAGGGGAAAGGGCTTGCAGGTCAGATTGCAGGACTTTTTGGAAGAACTAAGACTATGGAAGCTGAGACTTAAAGAGTGAGGGGTTAGTTAAGCAAAAGGTATAGGGAGCCTAAGGAAAAGGAGAGGGTTCTGGAGAGGGCTCCACAAGGATTTGGATTTAGAGACAGCACAGGAGCAGTCAGTGTGGCCGCAGCGTAGACTGCTAAGTGGTCAGGTCTTCACTTGAGATTGGAGAGGGAGTATGGACTGAATTGTGTCTCCCCAAGTTCATATGTTGAGGCTCTGTCCCCCAGTGACTACGTTTGGAGATAGGGTCTATATGGAGGGAATTAGGGTTAAATGAGGTCTTAAAAGTGGGGCCCTAATCTGATACTACTAGGATCCTTATTTTAAAAACACCAGAAAGCTCCCTCACTCTCCACACTCATGCACCAAGGAAAGGCCATGTGAGGACAAAGTGATGGTTTGCTAGCCAGAAATAGAGCCCTCATCAGAAACTGAACCCTCTCAAACTTTGATCTTGGACTTTCCGACCTGCAGAACTGTGAGAAAATACATTTCTGTTGTTTAAGCCACCCAGGGTCTTGGTATTTTGTCATGGTAGCCTAAGCTAAGATAAGGAGTTACCACCCAGAGAAGCTGATGAGCTCTGTCAGCCTTGTTAAGGAGCTTGGTTTTTATTCTGAGGGTTTTGGTGAGACATCAAAATATTGTAAGAAGCGGAGTGAAAGATTATTCAAGGTGAAGTGTGAGGGATGGATTGACTGGGGCTGTGCAGATAAGAGTGTTATGAGAGAGACAGAGAAGTGGATGTTATAGGCTGGATGAGGGTGGCAGAAGTGGGCAGTGGGGATTGAGAGAAACTTGGTTTCGAGAAACAGTTTAATAGTTTTGTAGCTCTCCCGCTCCCGCTCCCGCTCCCGCTCCCGCTCCCTCTCCCGCTCCCGCTCCCTCTCCCGCTCCCTCTCCCTCTCCGTCTCCCTCTCCCCTCTTTCCACGGTCTCCCTCTGATGCGGAGCCGAAGCTGGACGGTACTGCTGCCATCTCAGCTCACTGCAACCTCCCTGCCTGATTCTCCTGCCTCAGCCTGCCCAGTGCCTGCGATTGCAGGCGCGCGCCGCCCCGCCTGACTGGTTTTCGTATTTTTTTGGTGGAGACGGGGTTTCGCTGTGTTGGCGGGGCTGGTCTCCAGCTCCTAACCGCGAGTGATCTGCCAGCCTCGGCCTCCCGAGGTGCCAGGATTGCAGACAGAGTCTGGTTAACTCAGTGCTCAATGTTGCCCAGGCTGGAGTGCAGTGGCGTGATCTCGGCCCGCTACAACCACCTCCCAGCCGCCTGCCTTGGCCTCCCAAAGTGCTGAGATTGCAGCCTCTGCCCGGCTGCCGCCCCGTCTGGGAAGTGAGGAGCGTCTCCGCCTGGCCGCCCATCGTCCGGGATGTGAGGAGCCCCTCTGCCTGGCTGCCCCGTCTGGAAAGTGAGGAGCGTCTCTGCCCAGCCGCCATCCCATCTAGGAAACAAGGAGCACCTCTTCCTGGCCGCCATCACATCTGGGAAGTGAGGAGCGTCTCTGCCCGGCCGCCCATCGTCTGAGATGTGGGGAGCACCTCTGCCCTGCCGCCCCGTCCGGGATGTGAGGAGCGTCTCTGCCCGGCCGCCCCGTCTGAGAAGTGAGGAGACCCTCTGCCTGGCAACCGCCCCGTCTGAGAAGTGAGGAGCCCCTCCGCCCAGCAGCCACCCCCTCTGGGAAGTGAGGAGCATCTCCGCCCGGCAGCCACCTCGTCCGGGAGGGAGGTGGGGGGGTCAGCCCCCCGCCCGGCCAGCCGCCCCGTCCGGGAGGGAGGTGGGGGGGCCAGCCCCCCACCCGGCGAGCCGCCCCGTCCGGGAGGGAGGTGGGGGGGTCAGCCCCCCGCCCGGCCAGCCGCCCCGTCCGGGAGGGAGGTGGGGGGGTTAGCCCACCGCCCAGCCTGCCGGCCTGTCCGGGAGGGAGGTGGGGGTTCGGCTCCCCGCCTGGCCGGCCACCCGGTCCGAGAGGTGAGGGGCGCCTCTGCCCGGCCGCCCCTACTGGGAAGTGAGGAGCCTCTCTGCCCGGCCAGCCGCTCCGTCCGGGAGGGAGGTGGGGGGGTCAGACCCCCGCCCGGCCAGCCGCCCCGTCCAGGAGGTGAGGGGCACCTCTGCCCGGCCGCCCCTACTGGGAAGTGAGGAGCCCCCCCGCCCGGCCAGCCGCCCCGTCCGGGAGGGAGGTGGGGGGGTCAGCCCCCCGCCCGGCCAGCCGCCCCGTCCGGGAGGGAGGTGGGGGGTCAGCCCCCCGCCCGGCCAGCCGCCCCGTCCAGGAGGGAGGTGGGGGGGTCAGCCCCCCGCCCGGCCAGCCGCCCCGTCCGGGAGGGAGGTGGGGGGGTCAGCCCCCTGCCCGGCCAGCCGCCCCGTCCGGGAGGTGAGGGGCACCTCTGCCCGGCCGCTCCTACTGGGAAGTGAGGAGCCCCTCAGCCCGGCCAGCCGCCCCGTCCGGGAGGGAGGTGGGGGGGTCAGCCCACCGCCCAGCCTGCCGCCCTGTCCGGGAGGGAGGTGGGGGTTCGGCCCCGCGCCTGGCCAGCCGCCCCATCCGGGAGGTGAGGGGCGCCTCTGCCCGGCCGCCCCTACTGGGAAGTGAGGAGCCCCTCTGCCCGGCCAGCCGCCCCGTCCAGGAGGGAGGTGGGGGGGGTCAGCCCCCTGCCCGGCCAGCCGCCCCGTCCAGGAGGTGAGGGGCACCTCTGCCCGGCCGCCCCTACTGGGAAGTGAGGAACCCCTCTGCCCGGCCACCACCCCGTCTTGGAGGTGTACCCAACAGCTCATTGAGAACGGGTCATGATGACAATGGCGGTTTTGTGGAATGGAAAGGGGGGAAGGGTGGGGAAAGGATTGAGAAATCGGATGGTTGCCGTGTCTGTGTAGAAAGAGGTAGACATGGGAGACTTTTCATTTTGTTCTGTACTGAGAAAAAATTCTTCTGCCTTGGGATCCTGTTGATCTGTGACCCTACCCCCAACCCTGTGCTCTCTGAAACATGTGCTGTATCCACTCAGGGTTGAATGGATTAAGGGCGGTGCAAGATGTGCTTTGTTAAACAGAAGCTTGAAGGCAGCATGCTCGTTAAGAGTCATCACCACTCCCTAATCTCAAGTACCCAGGGACACAAACACTGCGGAAGGCCGCAGGGTCCTCTGCCTAGGAAAACGAGAGAACTTTGTTCACTTGCTTATCTGCTGACCTTCCCTCCACTATTGTCCTGTAACCCTACCAAATCCCCCTCTGCGAGAAACACCCAAGAATGATCAATAAAAAAAAAAAAGAAAAAAAAAAAAGAAAAAAAAATAGTTTTGTAGACTTGAAAATTGGTGACTGGATGGGTCAGTGAAGGAGAATGAGGAGTCAGGACTTCCAGGTTTCTAGATGGGTGATCCTTGTTCACTGAACTAGAGAACAGCAGAGCAGCAAGTTGAGAGGAGCCAAGGGTGCATTTGGTTTTCAACATGATGAGTTTAATGTGTTTGTGGGATATCCAGGTGGAAACATTCCCCAAGCAACTGGCTTATACAGTGCTAGAGATCAGAAAGTGCAGGGGAAAGAGGGAGAGAGAGAAAGAGGAACAGAGAACAGGGGAGAGAAATGGGCTACTGATCTAGGTAAAAATGCTATTAGTGAGATTCTCTAGTGGCAATGGCCAAATCACTTAATTCCTCTCAATATTTCTTTCATCTCCTGTAAAACAGAAATAGTATTTTTTTTGCTTTCCTACCAAGCTGTTATATACTCAAAAATAAAACTAAAATAGAAAATATGGCAAAAGCACATTGTAACTACGAAGGACTGCACATATTTGAGTAATTTATTATACTGGGATCTAAGGGAAAATGCTGGATGCATAGGAACAAGAAAAAGGCCCTAGGGAGTGAGAACCTGGATGAGGGCGCACAGAGGGAGAGGACAGGATTACAGGGAAGACTTGCTCATACCTCACAGGGGAGGAGAGGGTCCAGATGACACCTTTTCCAAGTCCAGCTGGCTGGGAAAGTGATCATTTCTTTGAGAGAAATAGGAAAATCAAGAGCAGGAGCTGGTTCATTGGAAAGATATATATATATTTTTGACGTAGTCCCATGGCATTCGAGGAGACTGTATTGAGGCATCTGGGTGCATGTCTTTGGTGGTTGGGAAAGGCCATTCAGGACATTCTCTTCTTGCTTCTTTGTGCTTTTTTGGTTCACCTTTTCTTTTCTTTTCATTCTTTCTTTTTCTTTTTCTTTTCTTTTCTTTTTTTTTTTTTTTGAGATGGAATCTCACTCTGTCTCCAGGCTGGAGTGCAGTGGCACGATCTGGGCTCACTGCAACCTCCCCCTGCCGGTTCAAGCGATTCTCCTGCCGGTTCAAGCGATTCTCCTGCCTCAGCCTCCCAAGTAGTTGGGACTACAGGCACCCGTCACCATGCCCAGCTAATTTTTGTATTTTTGGTAGAGACGGGATTTCGTATTGGCCAGGCTGGTCTTGAACTCCTGACCTTGTGATCCACCTGCCTCAGCCTCCCGAAGTGCTGGGATTACAGGGGTGAGCAGAGCACTGCTCTAGAAATGTTTTTTGGGCAATGTAGAGTTAATTTTAAACAATGGAGTTTGAATGCCTGTAGGAAGCCATGTTCCTAGTCACCACAGGTCTCTCCTCAGTCTCCTTTACTCCCCGTATTGCTGCCTCACAGGCTTAGATTTTTCCCTGTCCTGAACGCATTTATGAATCCAGGTTTAAAGTCACTGTGGACAATTTGGCCTCAAAGGGGAGAACGGGAAGTAAGATTGCCGATGGGGATCAGAATCGGCCAGAGCCCCTTGAGACCATGTCCCAGAGGGAGCCCCTATGGTGTGGAGCAATGACCACAATTAAAATGTGTTTCAGTTTCCAAGCTCTTAGCTTGAGATGTGCTAACCTAGACTCCTTCTTCCGAATAACAATAATCTTAAGATTATAATTTAATTGGAAGAAGCTAGGACAACAACAGGTGCACATAGATACTTAGCACAATAGTTGCTCATAATTTGGCAGGAGGAGCCTGGGTTAGTGTATCTCAAGCTAAGATCTTGGTGACTTGTCTCTAAAACTGTCTGTTAGTAATGTTTTCCTTTTTTAAACTCTATTTTATTTCATTTTATACCAGATCTTCGTAATACTCCAGTACAGCAAATTCTGATTTGTGTGCTTGCTTTCATATCTCTCGTGTCTGATTCTGATGCAGGTACCCGAAGGATTTCTACAGTGTGTCCTTCACCCCACCAGCCACCAGGGGGCAGGCACATTCAGTCAGTACTTTGACTATTACCATCTCAAGGTGCATGTTGTAACTGCTAGAGAAGAAAACAAAAATTAAAAAGACAAACTTTGAGATCTTATTATAACTTGATGTCGTTAGCTGACCCAACAGGCTTTTGCTACTGTCCAAGCATTGTTCTCTAGGAAGGCTATAGTTGGATGATCTAATGTAAAGGATATGTCACCATGGTTGAAGTCTTGCCAATAGCTCAGAGAATGTTTAATGAATTGAGACGACTCAGTCAAGCAGTGAGTAGTAAGAAAATCTGTGTGACTAGTGACAACCAAAGTGGAAAGAGGGGCCCTTGTGTTCCTAGAGTGTCCCAGATGCCCCCCAGAAACATGGATTAGAATAAACCCCAGAAGTCTCTCACAGACACCTTAACATGCTTCTCCCGACAGGAAACATGTTATTTTCAGGGATGCTATGTTTGGTGCTTTTAAAGTAATACTATGATACCCTTTTAAAAATGCTCAGCTTCTTTAAAGGAGATTGAGGAATAAGGAAAACAGATCTCTTAAGTAAAGAATTCTTAGAATCCTTAAAATGAGATCCATGAGACTAGCGCAGTTTTCTTCCTGATTCCTGAAATTCATTAAAGGGAATATTTTTCTTACGATGAAAGTGAAGGTTGTGTTTTATTTACATGGGCTGGAGGAAAAGGATGAACAAATAAGCAAACTACTTGTGGAAGAGGTTAGAACTATTTCAGATAGCTATAAATTTTTATTGCAAAACCTCATAAAAACTCCAAGAAACAGTAATGGGGGAGGTGAGAATAACCTTATATCATAATTATTCATTGACTTTCTCTTTTGTTGTCTGGATGGGTGAGGGTGGGGGGGTCAGTCCTCGTGGTAATAAGGACTTTAGAAGATGAGATTTCCTCAGTTATCTGAGTAAATTCACCTGTTTGAGCTAGTCCTGAATATTGAACCTATTCTGCCCCCTGGGTTTATGCAGAATTTGGTGATTTAGTTACAATTTTGGTTCAACACTTCTTTAGATTAGCAGTATGTATCTCAGGGAACCTTTTCAGATTGTAGTATTCTGTGATAAAATGTGGCTTGTCATAGAATATATTGCCAGGCTTAGTGGACACCAGGCTTCCTATAGATAATTTTTGTCCCCTTTGCCTCTTTTTTTAGGGATGTGAGATGTGTGAGGCAGAGACTGAAATTGTAATGTGTTTGGCACCAGGTGACCTTAGAAATTAGCTGTCTGATAATTTGCATTTCTGATAATTTTCATGTAAGGTGCCCAGGGTCCTCTGGCGTTACAGACATACAAGTCCCAAGTTTCCTTCTCTACTTCTATCTTGTCTTTCTCTTGGTTTGAGAAGATGTTGTGGTTTTTTCCAACCCATCCTCTTATCTCCTGCTTCTGCCAGTCCAGTGTCTTCTCAGAAAAGGTGTTACTCTGTAGAAAATGTTAACTCCTTCTGCACACCCAGAGACCACTTACTGTTTTGTACCTACAGCTCTGAAATGATGATTCTGTCACTTTTGATTTCTGTAGACTCTGGGTTTTCTTGTCTTCTCATGAATTGTGAGCACACTGACAATTGTTCAATGTGCTCAAATGTGGAAAAGTTATCTTTTCTTTCAGTTGTAACTGAAGTATCCCTAAGGAATACCTGCTGATGCTGCTTATCTTGCCTTATGTTTTAGCTGCCCTGTGTGACTTTGAGAATGACCCAGAAGTATTCAGGCCTTTCTGAACTGCGCTGTCTCCTGTGCATCTGGCCCTTGCAGTCATTCAGTTGGTGGGATTTAGTGGAAAGGGCTAAATTCTGGAGTGGGAGGGCCTTGGTTTCTGCCAGACTCAGCGTTTGAGCAAGTCTTCTGGCCCACAAGTCTCTATTTTTTCACTGATAAAAAGCCGCTCATAGTAATACCTGCCACCCAGAGAGCCTGTGAGGATTAAGAGAGGTATGGATATGAAAGAGCTGTGTAAAGGCAATGAGGTTAGGTCTTCTGTTAGTCATGCCACCTTGCTTGCTGCAGGAGGATGTGCTGTGGCTCACCTGTGCTTGAGCAAGCTGTGGAGGGATCCTGTCATCAGGCCTTCTCCTTCCTCAGTGTGTGAAGGGAGAAGGTGAGCTCAGACAACTTGGCCTCAGTGCTTACAGGAGCAGCGTTATTTCCTTCAGTTGTTACCAGTTACTTTGCCATGTTGTTTGAAATAGTGTATTAGTCTGTTCTCATGCTACTAATAAAGATACACCTGAGGCTGGGTGATTTATAAAGGAAAAAGTTTTAATTGACTCACAGTTCCACATGGCTAGGGAGGCCACACAATCATGGTGGAAAAGCAAGGGATGTCTTACATAGCGGCAGGCAAGAGAGAATTGAGAGACGAGTGAAAGGGGAAATCCCTTATAAGACCATCAGATCTCATGAGACTTATTCACTACCATGAGAACAGAATGGGAGAACCACCCCCATGATTCAGTTATCTCCCACTGGGCCCCTCCCACAACACTTGGGAATTATGGGAGCTACAATTATTCAAGATGAGATTTGGGTGGAGACATAGCCACACCGTATCAGATGTGTTGAGTTGAAGAACAAAGAGTCAGGTCCTTGATTTTTGCTTCAGTTGAAGACATATAAATGGTGAAATGGCTTTTTCTGCTGTGGATTTTAAAGGTTTTGCTCATTTTTTAAAATAACTTAGACTAAAAGCAAGGCATTATTTCTAATGAAAGATTATTTTTAACAGTCTTTGAAATTAGTCTATTCAGAAAGTTATATTTTTTCTGTTTCCCCCATTTTCTTCTCCTTTGGATCTCTTCCTCTTTGCCTAGCTTGGTCTTCTGATATTATCGTAGGTAACCACGGCTTCCAGTGTCAATGAATGGCTGGAGGCCTGGCCTCTCGATTCCAGGAATTTCTGCATTCCCTTTAATCAGCCAGCTTCAACCCTTTCCATGGCCTAGAATTGCCTCATTTCTAAGGATTCAAGCTTGGAGCTGTCTTCCAGTCACAGCCTTCTGTTCTTTCACTTACTCATTCCTTCACTTCCTCTAAACGTGCTTGTTCCTCATCTTAAATCCAATTAATGGCCATTTTCCACCTGCCGCTTTTCTTGTCACTCAGTCTCATCCTTCCTTCTCTGCTCAACCTTCAGGCCTTGACCTCCCCAGTCCACCGTGTCAGCTGTTGGCTCACTGGCATCCTTAGAATCCCTTGCCCTTTTAACTTCTGCTTTGCCCACTATTATGACTGCCTTCCCACTCCCCCCGTGTCTATATCCCAAGCCACTGAAAATCACTGGAGGAAATCACATTAGCCCAATCACATTGGGCTAAATGCTTAGTATTGATGTGTGCCACCTCCCTCTGCTGGAACCTCACTGCTCCTGGGAAAGTCCTTTTAATTTTCGATCCTTCTCCACCCTGGGGTCCCATTTCCATCAGCTTTCCTTATTTTGCTAGTAATCTTGCTTCCTTTTTCAATGAGAAGGTAGATGGTAATCCAATTGAATTTCTTCAACTCTCCTTTACACCTGAACCTTTGTCTGTATTTCCAGCCTACTTCTCACACTTGCTTCCCAATGCGATGATGTGTCCTTACTCCTTCCCAAGGTCAGCCTCCTCACTTTGGGCACCCACTTGTCAGCTTCAGGGCCTTACACTGTGAATGAACTCTGCCACCTCCTCCCTGCCATCACTTTCTCCCTTTCCACAGACTTTCCTCCTTTTATCCTATGAGCTACTTAACTGTCCTGAAACCTTCGCTTCACAAGAGCCTCTCATTCCCTTAGTTACAAATTTCTCAAAGAACTGTCACTTCTTCCTACTGTCACTCTTCACCACCCAGTCATTCCTTAGCCCTCTGGCCAAGTAGTATCTTCTTCTGCTGTTCCGCTGGGACTGTTCTTGCAAGTCGGCAAGGACCTCTTTCCTAGTTGTCAAATAATCTACTTCTCACCATCTCCACCACCTTTGACATAGTTATCCACTCCAGCAGGTGTTAATGCTTAGTACATTTATGTTGAGTGGATGGATAAAGGCTCTTTGCTTCTCTCCGCTAGTCCCCATGACATGGTGCCATCTTTTTTTTCAGCTGCGGTCCCTCTGACCACTTCTTTTCAGTCTCTTTTTAAACCTGACTGAAATTTTGAGTTTCCCCATCTTGGCAGAAGGATGAAAAATCAGGGAATCTTAATTGAGTACCTACTGTGTGCCAAATGCTACCCTTTAGGGGCTTTAATTACGTTAACTTGTCTCATCTTTACAGCAACCCTATGAGGTATTGTTTGCCTTATTTTTAGAGAAAAATATTTGAACTTGAGGGAATTTAAGAATTCACCTATGTAACTATTAGTGGCAGAGGAGTTTGAATCCTGTTTGACTCCAGTGCGTTTATTTTCCCATTAGATTCACACAGGACTTGGGTTGAAATCACCTTTGTGTTTCTCAGTGCCCACCTGAGTGCTTGTGTACATTAACTGCACATATTTGAGAAATCAATTTGTGATACTGCCTGTTCCTATGGCTTCAGTCTTTTTGCTTTATTTTTTTTAAAACATTGGCTTTTAAAAGACCACAAAAAGTAGTATGTGCTGTTGATAAAAATTCAAACAATAGAAGTTTGTTATAAAGTAAAAAAAATGAATATTCTCTCCCTTCCCTTCCCACCACTCCCACTCTCAAGGGGTGGTGACAACTATCATTTTTACACTGATGATGTCCAGGTTTTCAGTTTCAGTCCCTAGATCCCTCTTGAGTTTCACAATCCAATATCTGAATGTTGAGCCCAGATGCTGATTTATAGTTATTTATATTTTTCCATATAATTTTCTGGACTCCCATAGTTGAGTCATTGAAAGTCTGTTGGATAGTGGATGTGAAATCAATTAATCAATCAACTGATTAATCTCTAATTCCGCCTATTGCACGTGTCTGTCCTGCTGGCCTCGCATACTTGGATTCTTCAAGATTAAATCCTTCTCCTTCTTCCCTCCATCAGTTCCATTTCCTGTGCCTTATCTCAGTTGTGATGCCATCTGCCTTGTCATCCTTGTCTCATCCCCCTTCTTCACATTGCCATGCAGTCAGATGGTATCTCCTTTCAGTTGCGTGCAGGGTCACCACAATGCGTTCCCACTGCCGCCTTTGGAGTTCAGCCCACATATCCTCTGGCTTGGACGGTTACCCCGGCCTCCTCGTGATTGCCTTCGCTCCTCCTCACTCCACTCTGCTGAGTCTTAACTTTCTAAAACCTAACTTTCATTGTGTCTCTGTGTTGTCTGGCCACAAGCACACAACATCCTAATATGATGTAAGCTCTGGCATGTCTGTTTGTGGATGATGCCCTGAATTTTTATTCTCCTGCTTGTACTGATGCGTACTTTTTGCTCTGAATGCAGCCAACATTCAAGGTGCTGCTCAAGTGCCACAGCATTCTTATAACCTGCTCCTGACGTGCCTCCAGTACTCAAGTCAAGGAAGCTCTTCCCAACCCCGGCACTCTCATAATTGCCATTTGTTCTCAGTATTCAGTCCATTCTGCCTTGTGTTAAGTTTGTTGTTCAGACCGACCGTGGAGGTAGATTGTAAATTTTTCAAGATGACCATGTTGCAAGTATTTTTATGCCATTTGATTGGTACATAGTAAGTTCTTAGTCATATGCTATTTGGATCTATTTTCTTAAAGCTCTGATTTGAGAATCATAAAATTGATTGTTATTATTATTTTCATATTTAGATAATGCTGTTACCAAGGTTATCTGTGAAAGCCCCAATAATCTATCTAATAGAAGTTTATGCCTAGTGGGCCAAATAGTTTGTCAGTTGTCAATCAACCTGTAGACCCTTTTCTATCTCTAAAATGACCTCTTTAAAGAAACTCTGGGATCGCATTCAACTTTAGCTCCTAAACCACAGCCTACTGTGTGCGAACTCTAAAATGCCACAAGAAAGCTACCGTTAAATTATTGAAAATATTCTTTAATAAAGAATTTTAGTTCTTTAAATCTCTGCATTTTAACAAATCTGAACACAAACGTATCCTCGGTGGTCTTTTTTAACCAAGCCGTTTTGGACATAATTTTTTTACGTGATGTAAATTTTAATAAAAAATATAAGTAGTTTATTTTTTTACATGGTGGGAGGATGGTTTAGTGTTCTCATGAAAGGAGGAGGGAGGACATTTACCCTTCCATGGTCACTGCCTTTTAATAACATGATGCGTGATAATTTTAAGGCCCAGTTTGACTATCAAGTAACTTGTCTCCTTGCCGAGGCTGGCGGATCATGAGGTCAGGAGTTCTAGACCAGCCTGGCCAATACGGTGAAACCCTGTCTCTTAAAAAAAAAAGAAAGCCAGGCATAGTGGCGCGTGCCTGTAGTCCTGGCTACTCGGGAGGCTGAGGCAGAAGAATCACTAGAACCCGGGAGGCGGAGGTTGCAGTCAGCCGAAATTGTGCCACTGCACTCTTGGGCGACAGAGTGAGACTCCGTCTCAAAAAAAATAAAAAATAAAAAAAGTATTATACCTTAAGCCAAGGCTTGAGATAAAGGTGTGGGGAAGAGTTTTCCCATTTTTCACTAGAGCCCTCCAGTTTTTTCCCACAGTAACTGGGTGGGTGAACAGTTTCCTACTGCTCCTCCACCCTGGGAAGATCAAGAGAACCCGAGAGTGGAATGGGAAAGAAGGAATCCTTATCCCTGCTCCTCCCCTCACCCCATTCCCTACCTTCTAACAGCACAAATACTTTCATACCATTTAAGGTGATGATTTTACGTGCTTGTATGACGAGCATAGCTTTGATTTATTGCTGACCAGCAGTGTCAGTGTTAACCTAGACGAGAAGCTCCTAGAACACTCTGATGACTTCTGTGGAACAAGTACTACAATATCCAAACAGGCTGCTCAAGTGTGTTTGCTTGTTTGTTTTTTGTTGTGTTGTGTTTTTTATGTGGTGAGTCCTAGCCAAATCATTGACTAAATAGAATCTCAGCTTTGAAGGTTTTGGGGGGCTCCTTTTGAAACACAGTGCCACTTTATTGCCACACTATTCCTAGATGTTTTGGGGAAAATAATCAGTATCACTTTTTGAATAAAATCCCAGGTAGCTGACTTAATTATACTGTCTCTTTAAGTTTAAATTTTTGTTCAAAGGACAGCTCAAGTAACTGAATTGTGCTTCTTAGAAATGCAAGATTCATTGGGGTTCAAGAGAAACTTGCTTTCTGATTCTTTCAGGATTGATATTTCCACTCCAGCTTGGCTCATTTTTACTTTCCATCCTCTAGTATTTAAAATTTGCTTTTAGAATTTATTTTGTTTATGCTTATTTGGCACAGGAAGAGTATTTCCCAAGACGCTTAAATTTCTCTTGCCTTTTCATTGTTCAAAAATGTTCCAAACGAAAAACTGTGTATGTGTGCGCACACACCGTGCATGCACACATGTGCATGAGGGTTATGTGTGTGTGTGTGTGTGTGTGTGTGTGTGTGTGTGTGCATGTGCATGTTTCTTGCCAAATAACCTAAAAATTACTTCTCTGGCCCCCATGACTTTTTTTTGGTCCTGTTGTAAGCTTGACAGAGATTTTATTTATCCTTATTAAATGTGGCTTGTTTATATCTAGTTATTTGTGTGAAGTTTATGCTTAAGAAGAGTGGGATTTGTTTTGGATATATTATCTCAGAGCCAACTGGACTCTTATTAGCGCTTGTTTGAAAATGGGTGTGTGTGTACATGTACAGATGTATGTATGAAGTGCGTGTGTGTATATACACACCCCATCTTCTTGAGTGGTGTCTCAATTGTAGGATTTGAAAGAAATAAAGGAAAGAAAGGAAAAAGAAAAATCCCTTAAGTAAGAGGACAAAGGAATGCTCTCATAACTGGGCTGGAATTGGAGTTTGTGTTTCATTTAAAATGACAAATCAGCAAATCCCTCTTCAACTATGTTACATCAAGGTGAATTTTCCCTTCATTCTGGGCTTTGGACACAATTTGCCTGGACATCTTCCCAGGAAAGCCCCTGTGTAAAACCCCTATTAAAGCAAAGTCATCATAAAATCATTTCATTTCCATAATGCTTGTCTTCTGACCTGTGTGAAATGTACCACAACTCTTGAGGTACGTATTTTGAGTCCTAACATACAAGAAAGTTGTTAGTTGTTCTTAACTAGCAAGAAAATTAAAAGTGAACACAAAATTCTCGTATATGCCCAAACTGTGATACAGATTGAAGATAAAAGGTGGAGATTCTTTCCTTCCATATGGTGAAGCAATTTGGGGAAAGAGAAATTAGACTTTCGGCAGAAAGAAAATGTCAGATTTTTTTGGCGGGGGTTGGGGAAGTGTTTTTCACTCCCTAAATTCTGGAATTTTATTCAGAATTAAAGGGAAAAAAAAAAGACACATGTCTACTGATTTCACTCTTAGGACTTATCTATCTTAGTGCCAGGACGAGAGTCGGCACTGCGGATCTCACCACGGCAAAGGGGGTGCTTTAGGAGGACTGCACAATTTATTGGTCACCATGAATTAGTTCCCAGTAAATTATACAACACACATTGTCTCTTATCTCTTGCTAGGGGACACTGCTGATTTCAGAGATAAATGGGATTGACTGTTTAATTTCACTAGTAAACAAACTTGTAGGAAAGTGGAACTAGCATGCAGCGTCCGAAGGTCTCTTAGTACCATGAAACATGGGATGAGTGTGAAGGTGCTTATTATATTAAAAAATTAAGGTGATTATTATATTTAAAAAATCAAGCAAGAAGAATGTTTCTAACTTAAGACCAGTAATAGCTGCATTTAATGCCAGAATTTTCCAAGGAAATGAAACAGGTCAAACAGAAACTTCGGTGAAGACGTGCTCTGGGGAGAAACCAGCTGAGTAAAGTTCAGTAGCTGACTCCACTTAGATTAAACCATTGACTCTGGAAAGCTGTATATCTCTTTAGAAGTTTCTATTTTTCCTTCTTTCATCCACAGGAAAAGCAAACAAAACAGAGGTGGGGGAGGGGAGTGGAGATAAATAAATCACGTTCATATGCTAGGTCAATTTTTTAAGCCAATTTTGATCTTTATGGTAAAGTATTTTCCACATCTGCCAACCACAAGTGTCTACATATGGTAACAGGTAACTTTCTTTAGTACCATATAATCTGTGAGACATAAATAACTAGGCATTGTAATTGTATGGCAGTTATCCTACAGTTGAAAGAGTTACATGATTATTAGTAACCCATAAAATAAGGTGGTAGTGTTTTTTTAAAATAATCTGTTATAGGAATTTCTTGTTTCCATACTTTTCTTAAAGACTGTAAATAATCTTGTTATGCTCTGACATTCAGCAAGTCATTGCAAAGAAATGTTTATTCCTTCAAGATACCACTAGATTATCCATTTCAAGAAATGAATATTAAATATGGAAGGACACATTTTGTCCTTTTCATTTTAGTTCTAGATTTTGCCATATGGTTGCCCATGGCTTTTAAAGAACAGTTAGTATCAGGAATGAACTTTTTAGCCACAATATTTCTGTGATTTTTGGAAGTGTGATTTTTGGAAATTCTTAAAAACCACATTTTGAAATATTGGTAGTTACTGTTGTCATTCTGTTTCTTTTCTTTTTCCCCCTTTCTTTCTCCCTCTCTCTTTTTTGTGACCAGTGCCTCTTCTCACAGATAAACCAGTATGATACAGACTTTTTGTGTTTAAAAACAAAACCTAGACTTACAAAAAAAGTTCCCAAATAACTTGTATTTAATTAGTATGTAATTTATTTAATTAGTTCCCTGTCTCTTTCTTTGCAGTGATTGTCTTGATTTCTAGTTCTAGTTTTAAAACAAGGAAAGTTTTAGGTCTTTCTTGATTCAACTCATGTTGTCCATAGCACACCTCACTGTCCCTACCAAAGAAAGGCATTGAATTTGAGATTTGATGCATTTTAGTCTTTTTTTTCTTCCACCCTGATCTTCTATATATGGCTGCTTTGCAAAACAGTTTTGTGCAAGCAGACATGACTTAACTCCATTCCCTACATAGAGAACTATTCAACTTTACTTTTATGTGTTTTGAATACTGCCTCATGTGAGACTGTGACAGCAATAAAGTATGCATGGCCAACCTTATTTTAATAGCGAAAGAGAGCTGCTTTTAATTAATAAGTGGATCTCTTTATGTCTGGGGTTTTCAGTTTATTTTGTGGTTCCTTGGAGTTCTTCAATTATGTGGCCTAAAAGGGCTATGTTAGTGCCGACTAAATCCTTTTTAAAATCTGTCATTTACATGTTTTCTGTCTGTAACCTGTTTTCAGATTACTGTCTTAAAAAAAAAAAACAAAACAGCAGTAGCAGTTTTTCCCTAAAACGTTAAAATCCATAGACTAAAATTATATATATATTTTGCATTATTAATGGGATGCAGCATCCATGTACAAAATTAGAAGACTAGCTGTGCTCTTCAGCTGCTCCATCATATAGGTTAAAGAGTTTTTATATTGCATGTTTCCCCACTCAACATCTACTTTTAAGTTACAAAACTGATAGAACTTGTGTAAAGCATCTACTTGGTATCTTGAGCATTATAGAAGGTGTGCAATGGCTCTTCCTGCTGGTGATGCCATTGCCGTCTTTGGTATGCATAGAATTTTACTGAGTTCCGTCAAATCTGGGATGTCAGTGTGCCCCACGACTTCCCCACCAACTAAACCCTAAGGGGTTTTTATGCTACTGCAGGAATCCAGTGCCAGACTTGGACCCACAGTGACCCCAAATAAAGTGATTCCTGGGTGGTAATATGGATGCTTTATGATTGACATATACATAAATACATCCAATCTTGCTTATGAAGTTCTGTGATCTGCTTTTGTCATTAGAGGATATAGTGAATCTAATTCTGCATCAGGGATACGGGATACAGTGTATTACTGCATTGAAGGAGATTTGTCTGTAGGAGCATGAGCATTCTGTAGCAATAGGCATAGCCGTCTTCTTGGCTGGATGTTAGTTACTAGGAAGTATTCATTGTGTGGGTCACTATATTTTAACAACTCAAAATTTTTTTAAAAAACCATGCTCTTTTTGAATAGAAAGAGAGAAAATATTAAGTCTTTAAAAGTCAGAGGTAAAACCGTGGCCAATCTGAATGTTACTTCTTTCTGGTTACTTGAACAGTGTCTCTCTGAAGTCTTCCTTGGGTCAGACACAAATAAATGGGAGGTTGCTCTTGGAAACACTCCCTAGGCACTGGTAAAAGTTGTCGGTAGATGGCAGTACTGTTCTACTACAACATTTTTTTAATCCCTGCAAATACTGCCTAACATTTCATTCCCAGTCTTAATTTTGAAACTGCTTGATTAGTTACATTAAGCAATGTTTGGGTGATTTTTTTCCCCCTTTTAAACTTAACAGAATTATAGCCACAGCCTGAAAGAAAGCCATTACTGGTAGACAACATATTCTTAGTCGTAATTTAGTCCAACATAGAGAATGACATACCGATTTTTAATTATATTTGTAAAATGGCTATATAAATATATAAAATGGTTAACAATAATGATTATAATTTCTCACTTAAACTTTGCATCAGTGTTTTTTCCCCTAATTCTACCGAGGGTAACATCTGATCGTTACGGTGAATCATCTGAGATGTACATTTCTATGAACATGTTTATTTCTTTTTACCCCTACAGGTCTACATGTATGCCTTGCAAATGGAATACTTTTGAACTCTGCTAAGATATCTTGGCATATACAACTAACTTGTAGATGAAGAAAGCTAATATCTTTACAGTTTTTATTTGGAAAGTCAGGGAATAACGCTATCCTTAGGGAAGGGTGGTTTAACTTCTTATATTAGTTTTTTGCAGGTCCCTTAGGAACATGCATTACAGAAAAATAGGCTGCTCTTCTGTTTGTCTTTGTGATTCAGATTATAATAATTAACTCTCTAGGCTAAATATAACTAACGATCTGTGATCATCATTTAAAATGGAATCTTTCACAGTAAATTTGCAATTGGTATATTTCCTGAACTTCTCTTATTTTAAGATATTTTTAGGGAAGATTTCATATAGGATGGGAGGTGAAATTGGTAGCGTTTTCTCCCTTTAAAAAAAAAAAAAGAAACAAAAGCATTGTCTTACTAAAATTCCGTTGGAAAAGATAAATATATTTTGTTTTACAAAATACTTTGGGAGGATAAATCTTCCTTTTAAATCGAACTGAATTTTAAGAAAACTGTGGCTTAACTGTTTATCTCTTGTTTTCCTATTTCTTTACCTGATTTCTATCTAGAATTGTAAAATGATTGATTAGAGACTTAATCTGGCTTTTGTTTTTACCTTAAACTATTTAAAAAACTAAAATGTAATGTTAATGTTTTTTGTTCTCTATTGTCTTTAAAGGCATTAGCAGGTAGAATAGAAAGAGATAAAACATCTGGGTACTCTAAGTAGATGGGTTCTGTTTCAGTTATCATTTTATGCTTAACTTGTACGGGTCTAAGGTATATACATTCTCTTAACTACTGTATAAACTAGAAATTTGCAGCATAAGCCACAACCTGTGCTAGCTGAAGCACTTAGTTACAGCATGTAATTCCCAACAGATTTTTCTGTTATCTTTTTTACTCACCCTCCATGGAATGATTAGTACATTTTGGGGATTTAATTAGTTGTATGTGTGTGTGTGTGTGTGTGTACACATACATATACATATACCCATAATATAGAGAGAACTATTATAACTGCTATAAAATAAAATGTGCTGGTGGGAATTTGCACATAGCTTATGCTGAGTATGTGGAACTTTGGGATATAACATATGCAGTGTCTCCCAGCAAACAGAGATAAGTATAGTAATAACAAATTTATAAGATATTTGTTAGTTATGTTCTTCCATCAGATACTGATAGACAATATAAGCCAGCCAAGAAGCACATGAGTCAAAGTTACTTTAGAAGTACACAGTGGAATAACACCCCCGTGTAGTAAGAACTTTCTGTTTCCTTGAGAAGTTTGGATCACAGCGTGGTGAGGATGAAACCACTGCCTCTATGATTTGCAATTGAAGTGGTGCTGTTGAGTGATACTTTTTGAAAGAGTAGCTTAAAGTTTTGAAGGAGTAACATATTTACTGAAAAATTTCTGTCAAAGTGAAATTCTGGAGACTAGTATTCATTTATGCCTTGTTAAATATTTGGGAGAAGTAAAGTTTCTTCCTGTTTGACTTATAATAGATTTCTCAAGCAATGTTTCTCTCCAGCCAGCTATAGGATGAGGGTGGACAAAAAAAAATTGGCTTTGTTTCTATTTTATGCACAGCCAGACTTGCTCTTATGTTTGTAATATTTAAAGGGAGTTCAATAGGAGGCCCTTGATTCTTTGATCTAATGCCACAGTGCAGTTTAATGAGAAAGGTTTTTAATATTGTATGCAATATTGAAAATTTCTGCCAGCTCAGACCAATATAATGTAATGTTAGATTTACACCTTGGATCCATTCTTTTATTTCTTGTCGTGAATCCACTCCCCCAGCCCCCTACCCCTGACTGAAACAGGTAATTACAAAGGTCTTCAGATCAATTTTTGTAAAGGGGCACCCTGACGGGTACCATGACTGAAGTGTGACATGAGCCTTTTCCAATACAATGGGTGGCCTAACATTCCTCTGGAAGCCCAAGCTCATTAAATATTCAGTTCCTTTTTTCCCCCCCTCCCCCCTTCGCGCACTTAGCTTGAGTCGCACTAAGTCTGGGGTTTCTTCGCTGAAGACTTAGGAAAATTGCTTCGAGTTCTCAGATTGAATTTTTTATGTGTATGACTTCATGATAGCATTAGCATGTGCTTTGATCCATGTGTGAATGGCGCTGGGTCGGCGCTTATTGCCATATCCAGATGGTGTTACAGGGAACAAACAGTTGTGTTTTAGGATTTCTCAATAGACTGTCTAGACTGGCCGTGCAGCAGACAGATACAGCCACCCATCAAATTAGCGTTTGTCAGATTTATGGTAATGGTTCACCAAAGCCTTCCTGTCATTGACATTAAGATTTACGCCTCCAAAGTTATTTTGTCTTCCACAGAATATAGCTTGTGATTGCTTGGATTTAAAAAAAAAAAAACTTTAAGACAGAAAAGTCTTGTTGAATGTGAGCTGTTTCTGAATGAAAAGAAAAATATAAAAGGCATTAAACAGTGGCTGCGGCTTAGGAGCAGTATTGATTAGGGAAAGGCCTCCTCCCCACCCCCCAGCCCCCTCAAGTGATAAGAAGGATGTTCTGCTCTGGCTGGTGTCTCCCATTTGCCCTTGTTGGAAAGAAAAACACGTATGTGGGTGACTATGGCCAGATTTTGCCCTTTCATGTTGTTACTCTGGAGTAACGTGATATGCTGCCCCAAAGCGGTGGGAATAACCTTTTGACAGGCAGTATGTCCATTCTCAGTGGAAATGTTTTCCCAAGTCTGGCCAGGCTGCCTTTGATCATATCTCCTTCCAATGTGGGGTCACAGCTACTATGCTATGCAAGAGTCACAGGTTCCTGCAAGGAAAGTGAGAGACATGAGGGTTTAAAATAAATAAATAAATATGACCCAAACCTTCTTAAGTTCTCAATCATTGATATGAAGTCAGAAGAATGGAAATGGCCACAGGAAGTGTTCAGGACGTTTCGTGTTAAACATGGTGTGCGTCTTTTTGTGTAAGTGGGTCAAGCAATGCATTTCACACATTTTCGTGTAATGCGGCTTAGTAGTGAGGGTGCATCTCATCCTGGACATGCTGAGGCATGTCGGAAAATGTGTTTTCCTATTGTATGTTGGTGCAAATGACAAATGGTGAAGAGGCTGGGAGCTGATGAAAATGCTGAGAAGGCCACAGAGGACAATATGTAGGGAAAAAAGCTTTGCAGAGGTGAAAAGCTCCAGCATTTTCCAAAGGAAGTTCTTTCATCTGTCTGAGAATGGGCATTTGGGGAAACTCCTGCTAACCCCTTTGGTATGTCAGGATTGAGAACTGCTGCCTGTTCTAGTACAGGGCAGAATCTTTGCAGAATTTTTACTGGAAAGATATCTCTTATCTACTCCAGTGGCTGTAGCAAAGTTATATCAGTTAGTGAATAAAGTATTCTCTATTAAATGTGCTGGAGCTGAAGGCTTCTTATTAGCCTGCAGCAGCCCCTGCATCTCTGGGTAGTGGTCCTTCTATCAAGCCCCTTTCCTTCCTTCTCTCCTTTTTTCCCGCCTTCCATCTCTTCCTCCTTTCCTTCCTTTGTTTTTTGCTCTTGCCATACAGTAATCATTTGATTACTCTGTTTGGGACTGCTATTTTGGCCTGTTTTAAAAGACTTCTCTCTCATATATGTGTTCAAATTTAGTCGTAAGTATATCTGATAAGTTGTAGCAAAAACAATTGTTGCTCAGCTAAATTGAATCTCAAAAGATTACATTTTTTCCAAACAATAAACTGATGGATTTTTTCAGTTTTGTCCATCTTCAAATCTTTGAATATTGAGTTAATGGTACTAAGTTAAAATAATTTTCTGGACTAATTTCTTGGAGTGTTAGAGCTTTCACTTAGTTTGTGGTATTTTTTTGGATAAATTATGACCCATTTATTGAAGATTTTTATTATCTCTGTTATATGGATATAAACTAGAAGACTTCTCAGAAAAATATGGGAACATTTTTGCTAAACAAAATTTTCCTCCAAAACGTTCTCTCCCTCTCCCTTCCTGCCTCTCTTCTTGTCTTCCTTCTTTATTCCTGTTTTCCTCAAACTGCTAAAAGAGTTATTCATTTGGATTCCTTTTGAAAAGTCTGTTTCTTAAGGAACCTCAATGGTCCTGACTGTGTTTTGATTAATTTCCAGTGCATTGTTAAAAGGGCGGTTATTTGAGAGAGCATCTCAAAAGTAAATCTAATTCCTGCCACCTTATCTTTTGCAATGCTTATTTGGGGTTGTGGCAGTGGAGGGGGTGACTCGAGCATCCTCAGTTATTCGTCTAGCTAGAACAGTTACCATTTTGGACTTGAGAACTATTTTAAGTTTGTTGTAAGAAACAGTATAATTTTTACAAGACACATTTATAGTGTTTTAAAAAAGTTAACTACCCTTCTTACACGTGTGTTTTCTTAGAAATTGGAAGGGTTGAATGGAATGCCAGTGTTTTAGCAATGTGTGAAAAGTTATTTCAATAAAATCCTTTTTCTTCTTTGGTTTAAAACTTTATTCTGCCTGGGAATCCTCCACATTTGTGATTTGGGCATTACTATTTTTAGGAGGAAATTTTAACTGGATACATTATGCTATGTTTGCTTGATCAGACAACATATTTAAAGGAGATACAGGATGTTAGTGTGTCAAGGGACCTTAGAGACATCTAATTTAACAACCTTATTTTTCCAGTTGGAGAAACAGAGGCATGGGTAGGTTAAGTGTTTTGGCTAAGGTCATAAAACTGGACTGGCAGGACTGCCATTCAGATTTCTCACTCTGCATCTCTCCCCCCATTAAATCACTACTTTTAGGTAGCTAACAGTAGATTCACTCTTATTTGTTCCCCACCCCTACCACCAAACATGCTTAATCTTTCTCAATCTCCATTTGACTAATTAGTTCACAGCTAAGAAAGCATATTTTCTTTGAGCAGATTATGCCAATAGAGAAAACAGAAAAAATAGTCCAATAGGACAAACACTGTTCATTGTACACCCAATAGCCATTTATCCTTCTTGCTAAAATACCCTGGTCTGAGGCAGCAATGTGTCTAGCCCCAGGCAATGAATGAACCATGATTGGTCTAAGCCACTTAGACTCCTGTGTTCCCTGTTTTCTCAGCTTCTCTTACAACTAGATGTGGCTGTGTTGCTTGGTTCTGACTAGTGATCTTATGGGGGAGGGGGTCTGCTTGAGGTTCTGTGGGGAAAGTTTTTGCTTTCTTGTGAAAAGGGACAGATGTGGCCAAGTCCCCTCTACCTTCCTTTTCCCTTTTCCTCTTCTTAAACAGAAATGTGACATCTGGAGCTGATGTGCCCTTCTTACTACCTTACAAAAAAGGCCAGCTTCTTTTTAATTAAGTCTCATTTGTTTAAACCAGGGATTGACATTTTGGTTAAACCATTGGTTGGCAAATTATGACCCATTGGCTGATTGCCTATTTTTGTAAGTAAAGTGTTACTGAAACACAGCCACGTATTGACTGTGGCTGCCTTCATGCTATGACAGAGTTGAGTAATTGTGACGGAGACTATATGGCCTGCAGGTCTTAAATATTTACTCTCTGGCCCTTTAGGTTTGGCGATGCCGTTTAAAGCACCTAACATGAATTTTCTGTTACTTGTAGCCAGACACATTCCTAATGGAATCAACCAATAACCAAGATCCTTAAACAAATTAGTGACTTGGCATTTCTTCCTACTCAAATTACTCTTTTCTGGTTAAGTAGGTGTGCTCCAGATAAGCATATTCCTCATTTTGGACTTTACTCCTCTTTATTTCCTTCCTGAACTCTCTGATTATTATATTCTTTTTAAAAGTAAGATAAGAATATAAAAGTATTTCATTTGGACGGTCACGGTGGCTCATGCCTGTAATCCCAGCACTTTGGGAGACTGAGGCGGTCGGATCACCTGAGGTCAGGAGTTCAAGACCAGCCTGCCCAACATGGCAAAACCCTGTCTCTACTAAAAATACAAAAAATTAGCCAGGCATGGTGGCGGGCACCTGTATTCCCAGCTACTCGCGAGGCTGAGGCAGGAGAATCGCTTGAACCTGGGAGGCAGAGGTTGCAGTGAGCTGAGATTGCACCACTGCACTCCAGCCTGGGTGACAAAAGTGAAACTCTGTCTCAAAAAAAAAAAAAAAAAAAAGTGTTTCATTTAAGTGCTGCCTAAAACTAATGTCAGCTCTTTGATATTCCAATCTTTTAACTGCCCAAGGAATTATTTTCTAATGCTCAGATAAAATTGTCAGGGCTTTCACTCGGTGAGTAGGGTCTATTCATGGATCTTAAAACCTGAACCGATAGAACAGCTCTACAGCTCCTTGTGTTCTGCTCCCAACCTTCCTGTCCCCTCCAAACTTGTTGCCCTTTGTGGTCTGGTGGAAGCAGGAGAAAACCCTGCAATAGCCCCCACTCTGTGACATTTTGTAATACTTTGTGCATACCAAACAAACCACTAACTTGATTTGGGAAGATAAACTGAAAATACATTTCTAGTTCAGTAATAGCTATAATTGGACAGTCTGTCTTTTGAACAATAAAAATAATCCTAGTTTCGTTTTGTGTAAAGATATAACATCTTCTTATGTGTGACTGCAAAAATAAGCAAAAACTACTTATTAAAATATGTGTATTTTCATTTTGTTTGCTGACAGTGTCAGGTAGTAATTGTGCTGGTTTTGCAGACTCTGTAATGTGTTATTGCAGAAAAAGCACTAGATTGGGTTCTATGAGACTGAATTAACCATGAGTTGTTTGTCAACTGAATTAACTTCTCTGTGCCACAGTTTTGCATCTCAAGGAAAAGAGATTGAACTATATGGCATATAAGGTCTCTTTCAATTCTAATATGTTTGTATTTGTAAATATTCTTCAGGGTGGCTAGAACCTACTTGAGGATTAGTCAATTCAAATAATAGCAACAGCAGCAACAACTGCAACAAAACTTCCTTTGGAAAATCAACATACTTTAGTCAGAATGGCCCTTTAATTTTTAAGGCCCAGATGCCTCAAAGGATTTGTCATATACAGTTACCATTTGTTGCCAGAGGACTATTCTGGGGGATAGAATATTATGGGTGAATTTGGGTTCTGTGATGGCCATTTGCAACGCTTTAGCTTGATAATCAAATATAATATATTTCACAATACATTTATCATTTTGTTGAAATAACGTAATGAATGAAGCCACTGTCTTCAAGTACAAGTTTCCAAGAGAATATTAGAAGCAAATTGGCTGGAAAGTGAGTGGATTACAGTAAAATAAAATAGATAATAGGCATTATTTTTAGTAAAATGTTCTTGCCTTGCTTAAGAAATATAGTTCATGAAAAAGAAAATTATAATTTGGGAGGATTTTATGGTAATGATGCCTGTGTCACAGAATCTTACAATATATTTTGAAGTGGGTACGTTTAAAAATGTCTTGCTTTTTAGAAGAATACTTAATAACAAAGAAAAAGCATATTTTTGTTAATTTTACTTGTTACGCCTCTTTGCCTTTTCAGCTTTCATGGAAGACATTAAGGAAAAAAAGTTGGCATTATATTCAAGCCAAATATTAGGACACAAAGAATAAATTAATGTTATTTCTACCATTTATTCACCTTTTTTTCCTTTTTCAAAGAACTCCTTAGCTCTTCTGTTTTATTAGCATTCTATAATCCTCTAAGTCACTGTGTATCTTTATATTTTGAAGAGAAAGTTGCCATGTAAGAAAAAGATAGCTTTCTTACTTCTTTGAGGGAGAAGATAGGCTATGAATAAATAAAAGATAAAAAATAAGAAAGGCTGTCAGTTTCAAACACTCTGGAAGAATGTTGACTTTGCAAGTAACTGTTCAAAAATTAGTCTCTTTATACAGCATGTCTGGCCAATGTCTAGGTAAAAGAAATGACCTGAGGTGAATGATTTTTTTTTTCATTATATGTGCTTTAAGCTAAAGAAGACCTCAAAATAGTCCTTTAAAAAGAATGGTACTACTTGTGCTGTAAAATACAGGTATACATTTTCTAATAGTATAAGGGAGACAGAAATGGATATTCAATTCTAGTCCATATTTCTTGGCTTTTTATTATTTAGTTTTTATTTTTATCAGGGTTGTATATGAACATTTTCTAAAAGATCAAATAATCTTATAGAACCTATTATGTGAAAACCAGTGGTCAATGGTGAACTTCTTCTTCCTTCCCTCCCTTCAAATGCCCTCTCTAACTTCTCTTTCTGTAGCTTTCTCCATTTCAACTACTGTATTTAGCCTCTCTCTCTCTCTCTCTCTTTCTCTTTTTATGTTTACCACCATCATTCTAGTTAATGTACTTATATAGCTACTTCTTGATTTTTCAGGTTTAGGCATTGTCTATTGGCTTCTGCTTTGGAAATTGAGGATTTCGCTCTTTTCTCTCTCCATTCACCCCAACACACATCTTTACCTCCCCCTACTCCTTCATTCTGCCCATATAGTTAATGTTCTCATTTTGGGTAAATCCATGTGTTTACATTATTATGCCTTTACAAATGCCATTCATTGCTGTCATATTATGATTTCTTCTTTATTAAACTCTACTTTCTCTTGAGTTAGTCATTGTCCTATTTTGTCATTTACTTAGTTTGCTACGTCCTCATCATTCAGTCAATATTCTGTCTCTCTTGAGTTGTATAAATCTCCTCTTCATAATTTCAAATAGGTGTGCTATAAAATTGTATCTAGTTCATCTTCTTGGTGACATTCTCTCAGAGCTTCTGATCTACGCCTATCTGGACTGGTTGTTGACCAGCCCTGCTGCATGGCTGTCGTCACTGGGGGGCCCCCTGAATTATCATGTTGAGGGGACCCTTTCTTCTGTAAGATGCTTGCTGGCTTCCGGGTGTTTGTGTTCTTTAGCTTACTCCAAAGTTCATGGGAAGTCGGTTTTTTTGAGATTTTGCTTATTGGACTCATGACTGATGGTTTAGTTGGTATAGAACTCTAGCTTGGAAATAATTGTCCATCATAGTTTTGAAGTCATGATGCCATTTATTTCTAAGCTTCTAGCTGTTGCTATCCAGAGCAGCATCGTTGTTTTGATCCTGAACATTTTATATCTGAAGTACTTTTTCTGGTGGTGGTGATGATTTTGTTTTTAATCCTGTTTGGCAATTCCAGTCTTCTGAAATTTCATGGTGTGCTTTGGTGTGTGAATATGTGTGTGTGTGTGCGTGTGTGTGTGCGCATGTGCATGTATATATGTATTAGGTTTTCATCTCATTGTATAGTTCTGCATACCCCAAGTTTAAAAAATTTTTTTCCTGTGGTAGGTTTCTGTCTTTCATATTAATGACTTCTTAGACGCCTGGCAGTTCTTGTCTATTTATATTTAAAAGTGGGGCATTTGAAGCTAATTCAGAGTTTTGTGTGCAAGAGTGAGATTTATCTACTGTGTGTTTCTCCCGTGGGTATTTGGCTGTTTTATCAGAGAGCTCCCAATAACATATCTTTAGGTTTTCTCTCTTGGGGTAGTTAGATATTCCAAAGAAGAATCTTTCAGGCTCCCACCTGGAGAATGTAAGCCTGGGCCTCAGTGGTGGAAGCAAGGGGGAAAAGGGGCCTTGGGCTCTCAATATTCACTATGCTAAAGTTTTACTTAATTCTCCTTTTCTGTACAATACTCCTGCTTTAATATGTGCCTAGTGATCTTCAGTACAGAAAATAAAAGGTGTAGCCTTCTACCAGGGTAGCAGAGCCAGTTGCCCAGCTCATGAAATCGGAGAGAGGATCTAGAACTCTTAAGTCCTTCTTTAAAGAGATCTGAACCAATCCTCTTGTTTTTAGTCCCTCCTTCATGCCCATTTATAAGGGATCTTGGATTCCAGCCATTCCTGAGCTTCTTGGGAATCCCAGGGAACAAACTGTCTTGTGGCCCACCTTTCTTTCACTGCCTGTTTAGAGTCAGCTTCTTGTCTGCTGGACCAGTTACCACTTGTTCTTCTGCTTTCTAGTTTCCAAAAGGTAGTTATTTTTTATGTCCAAGTGTGTTTATCTTTTTTAAAAAAATGTCTTTTAAAATCATTTTAGTGCAGTTTTAGGAGAAAGTGGAACTAAATGACTGTATTCAACCTGCCACTTTAAAGAGGTCTTTTCTCATTTGTGTAACTGCAGATTGTCTTCTCAATAGGTGGTTTGGTCAGAAAGTGTAGGTGCAGTGTGAACAATTCCGTAGAGCAGGAATAAGACTAAATAGAAGCATGCTCTGTCTGTGTTTAGATGCTTGTAACTGTCATGTTTTTAAGAAGAGGTAACATTGGGGGTGAAGTAAAATATCTCTTCTGGAGGAGTTTTAAGTACAGTTTGGCCTCTTTTTAAAATTATCTTAGTCTCCCTGTGCAGACAGATACCCACATACATTTGTATGTTGAAAGGGGCCATGGGAGTTAGTATCGTGCCACATCTTGTGCACCTACTGTCCAGTGGCTTCTGTGTCCCTTTTGTATAGGATATTGTCATCATGTGGTGTAGAAGAACCCTTCAGGAAAAGCAAGACTCCTCTCTGCTAGAGGAACGTGGGTGCTTTGAGAAAGGAGATTCAGAGAGGATGACAGCATCTCACGCATGGGCATGGGGTTCCCTTTCTCATTTGAAAGATGTAGGGTTCATTGGACTAGACGAGCCTTTCCAGTTACAAATCTTGGTCACTTGAGAATTTTGAAAATGTATTGTATATTAATTGCTTACTTTGTTACACATGGGCTTTGTATATTCATTATGATTTTGTATCAGAGACATTATTAGAAGTCATTTGAAGACTTCTGGTTTAGGTGTGTTGATAAGGTTGGCTGCCCTTACATTTTCTTGTGTTTCTATTCTCCTCTTTCCCTGATGGCTACTTCTTGACCATGCTAGCTTTTTCAATTTCTATGACAAATCAAGTTCTTTTTCCCCTCAGGGTTTACACAAATATAGTTCCTTCTTTATGAAACGTTGTTCTCCTCATTTTTTTTGTCTGGCTAACTCCTAATTATTTCAGCTAAGATATTTTTTGTTTTCTTATCCCCCACAGAGGGTTTTCCTAACTCTTCATCTAAATAGGATCGCTTACCTCTTAGATTTCTTTCCCTCTCAGCTTTTTGAAGTATAACGGTATACAATCTGGTAAACTTTTAAGAGGCACCCTGTTCTTTCCCTTCATAGTGCTTCTCATTGACAGTATTTAAACATGCATTTCTGACTCTGTTTACTGTTGACTTTCCTTCTAGACTATAACTTCAATGAGGGCTGTGGTCATATCTTCCTTGTTCACTATAAATATCTACTTCTTGGCACTGGTGGGCACTCAGTCAATATGGGTTGAATGAATGAAGAGTACAAACTCAGAAAGTTGATCCCACTGGCACCCTTTTCAAGCTTCGAGAAGTCCTAATTATGATATTTGAGGTGCTGGGATTAGTTTTTTACCCCCTTGCAAGTCTACATAAACTATGTAACTACTAGCGTTAAACAGACTTAGACTTTGGGCCAGATCAATATAATCTATTTATTACTCCCACTGTTTGGTTTGTTTTGTTTTTCCTGTCCAGTTCTCTTAATCTGGTATCATTAATCTAGAATAGCCCAAGAAAAAATACAGATTCTGAGGGTGGAGGAGAAAGGGCCAAACCAGAGGAAGAATAAGGGGGAAGGAGGACAAATTAGTCTGTTCTACTAGATACTTTTTAAGTATTAAACAGTGTTCATGTCTTTCTTCTCCATTCACCAGAAAATTAGGAATTTGAGGAAAAGGACAAGGAAGTTAGAGAGTTGGTCGGTCATCAGGTAACTTTAGTTACTGTTTCTGGAGCAGTCTTTGTTCTTACTGTGCCTTTGACCAGGAGTTCCTAGAGGACAGGAACATGGCTTTCACATATTTAGTCCTCCACAGCAGAATTTAAGTTACTTAACAGTTAATTATGGTGGTGCTCAAATAAGATTTGTTGAATGATTAATCATGAACACGATATCAGGTTTCAGTTTCTGATTGGGATTCTAGCATAATAGTTTAACTAACAAAGCCCTCAGCTTCTGAAAGGTTGTACTCTAAAGGCAAAGAACTGCTCTTCGGTAAGTGTCAGATGGGCCAGCCAGTAAGGAGAGGCAATGATTCTGGGACGTTGGTATTTTGCCAAGGGTAGTCCCTAAACTTTTGTTCTGTTTGGAACAAACCAGCTGGAATATCTTTTTATTCCCTGATGGGTTTTCCCTAACAGGCAGTGCAATGCAGTGGTTTATATTTTTTTGAAAGCAGATTAGACTCAAATCCCAGATCTTGTTAGCAGTGTCATCTTGAGCAAGCGATCTCTGAGCAGATGCCTTTACCGTCATGGGGGCCTGATTTAAAGTGTATACCTCCCAGGGGAGTTATGAGGATTAAAAACAATAATCTTCCCAAAGTGCTTAGAAAGTGCTTCATCCAAAGTGAGTGCTCTTCATGCCATCACAGTTGTTGGGATTTTTGAGGAGTGTGCAACCAAGGGAGTTAGAAAAGTTCAAGGGAGGCCAGGCATGGTGGCTCACACCTATAAATCCCAGCTACTTGGGAGGCTGAGGCAGGAGAATCGCTTGAACCCAGGAGGCGGAGGTTGCAGTGAGCCAAGATTGTGCCACTGCACTTCAGCCTGGACAAAAAGAGTCAGACTCCATCTCAAGGAAAAAAAAAAAAGGCAAGGGAATTGATAGCAAAGATGATTCTTCGTAAATGACTATACATTCCTCCAGGTACTTCCATGAAAAACAGTGCACAAGCTACACAAATACCTGGACTGGATTCTGAGCGATAACTACTAAATGAGCTTTGTTTGCTCCAAAATCAGCACAATGTTCAGAACTGATCCTTTAATTATGGCCTTTGATCCACAATACCTAGGGTGTGCTTTTAAGCATCAACTCCTTTACGTTTTAAAATCTTATTCATCTGCACTGAAATGTAAAGAGGTTGAGAAAAAAATGCAAGACTTGACTGGAAACTTTAGAGTGTGTGCATTATGTTTAGTTTCTAGAAAGAAGTATGGGCATTGGGTAATTTGTCTGGATTTTAAGAAGGCCACAGTCTGGAGTTAATGTAATTGCCAAGGGGATAATGGAGATTCATATTTAGGCAATATAGGTACAGATGAGCAATTCGAAGCAGTGTGCATCTGCCAAAAGTCTTACCTTATTTATGACAGTTTAAGACTGGGTTCTCAGCAGAAACATGCAGAGGGAAGGAAAAGTCAAAGTCCTAATTTCTGAAAACATGGGCAGTGCAGAATTCCTGCATGTCTCCTGTGGGAATTACAGCAAATAGAATGGAGTCTGGCGTAGATAATAGTTATATGTGATTTGTTTTTCATCATGTGTCTTCATGGATGGAAAAGTTCAGTCTTGTCTTCACCCTCACTGTTATTAATATAATTATCACAAAAAGATGTTTTGTGGTTTGGTTAACATTTTACAAACACAGACATTGATTTCCTCTCTCGAAAAGAAAATTGTGTATAACTTAACACTATGTCCTTTACCACTCAAATTTTCAAAGTTGTTTAGGTAGCAGCTTCCAGATTTTTGGATTTTATTGAACCATAATATTAAAAACAAACAAAAAAACCTTGGTGGGGTGGGCAAAGGTGGGACTTAGTTTGCCAATAAGGACATTAGTAAAACAACCCTCAGGGACTATTACTGAGTTCATTTCATGACCTTAATACCCTCCTGCCCCTGCCTGTAGGAACATTATAATCTTTGAATAAATAAGTCCTTTTAAATTGAAAAAAGGTAGTTTTATGGGAAACCAACCAACCAACCCTTTTTGTTCTTGGTTTTCCTCAGTTCACTTTGGATTACTGAAAACATTATTGACCAACAGTGAGTGATTCCTTGTATGGAGTAGTACTAGCTGATGGTTCCACACATACATAAAAATGTTGTCATGATTAAAATTATCTTCAAGAATCTTAAAACCAGTGTTACTGAGGGGAGGTAGAAGCTTGTGTATGTGACATGGAGATCTCCCAAAATATAATTTTATAAAATTGACTTTAGTCATTGGATATTTTCTCATACTTTCAAAGACTTTATATAAGGAAATAAAAACAAGAGATTATTATTTTTGTTTAATTTGTGCTTATAAAAAGACATCAAATAGTGTTAAATATAAAATAGTTGATTATCCAGAATCTATTCCAATAGATGAGAAAGGGGAGTTGTGATGCTGCGAAGTATTTTGTTTTTAAAAAAGTCGATATTCTTGGCTATGTGCTATATAGTTAAGGTTAATGGTAAGTGACCAAGAGAAGTTAAATGTTATTCAGTTTGGTTTTGAAATATATTAAAACTCTTTGTATCTGATTAGGGATAATTATATTTTCTGTTGGTATTAAAGCCGATTTGTGTCCTCTGAGGTTTACACCAAGAAATGTGTATTTAACAGTGAGTGGGGAGTAGGGAGCTGAGTATAGTAAGGGTGGAGTGGGATGGGACTTACTGTTGATTCAGGAGAGTAAAATGAGGCCAAGTTGTGAGGAGAAAACAAGCTAGGATTATTTTAAAGATAATTTGGGAGCTTTATATAAGTACATGGAAAATAGGGAACCCCCTGAAATCATGGCATAGAATGGGGAATAATTACATTAACTTTTTCCTATCCTTATAATGGAAAAATGGTGCTTCCCTAGGACTTCTGGTATATATTGCTTATGTGTTGGATATATTCTGGCACATCAGAAATCTATGAAGACTTTTTTCTATTGATTTTATTCATGAAAGGTGATATTTCAGATAATAATTTGACTTTAGGAAACCTTGTAAATAGGTACAAAGGAAACAAAAGTACAACACCCTGCCCTCCAAATACTTTAAGGATAATTGCATATGAAATGACCTTTTATATAACTGAAAAGAGCTAGGTCTTTATTATTCATTTTTTGGCATCCCACTTGTATTAGTTTTCTATTGCTGGTATATTACCACAAACTAAGTAGTTTAAAACACCACCATTTTATTACTTTACAGTTCTGGTGGTCAGAAGCTCAAAATGGGTCTCACCAGGATGAAACTAAGATGTCAGCCAGGCTGCATTCCTTTAGAGGAGATTCCATTTTCTTGCCTTTTCCAGCTTCTAGGGGTCACCTGAATTCCTTGGCTATTGGCCCCTTTTCATTTTCAAAGCCAGCAGTGGTTAGTCAGTCTTTCTTACAATGCCATCTCCCTGATTCTGACTCTTCTGACTTCCTCCTTTCTGCTTAAGGACAATTATGATTACATTGAGCCTACCTGGATTAATTCAGGATAATATTTGTAAGGTCGGCTGATTAGTAACCTTGATGCCCCCTGGCCATGTAACGTAACAGTCACAGGTTCCAGGGGTTAGGATATGGATATCTTTTGGAGGAGCCATTATTCTGCCTACCATAATACTGTATCACACAAATACATATAATTTTTCTGCCTTGATTATTCTACAGTATGGGTGGTTGTTTCTTAATTATACTTGCCTAAGAAATAAGTTAAATAATAAACTTCTTAATGGGACAGAAGTCATTATTGAGCTAAAGAGAGAGCTCATTCATATGACTTTTAAAATGTCAAATTTCGAATTTATTTGTGCCATATACTCTAGTTGGTACCCATGTTTTTGCGCTGTGAGGGAATTCCTTCTTGCTTTGAATTTCCTGCCAGTTACATAGTTTGCTCTCTTGATTTTTATCCCTATATAATTTTAAATTTCTGACTTGAGGTTTTCTAAGAGGCCCTAGTTACTAAAGTTAGGAGGTCAAGGAGATGGTCCATTGTGACTTAGGGTTACATGTTAAAGAAAAATTATTCAATGATGCTCAGTAAAGGCCAGGAAGCCTATTCAGGACCATCACTGTAGGTATAGGGACCACTGCAATGGGTTCTTGCAGTGCAAGAGGAAAGATTGAGTTCAATTTCAAGTACAGCATGGGGAGGTAGGAATTCATAGCCAAAGAGCAGGGTGGGGGTCAGTGGATGGAAAATTACTAAGAAGAAACATAAGGGGTAAGGGGGACTCTGGCTAAACCAACCTAACAGGATTCTTGCGGAAGACTGGCTGGGGTGATCATACATCACCTGGGGGATGGTGGAGGAGAAGGATGATCAAATTAGATATGGGGGTTCTTGCTGAACTGACTTAGCCAGGCTCTTTGCTAAAATGGGATTTCACAAAGAAGTGCACAGATGGGTTTAGGAGAAGGTTCGGAAGCCTAACTGAAGTTTGACCAAGGAAAGAATCTTATTCATATCTCAGACTCTGAAAACACAAAAGCTTATTCCTTTCATGGTGATGTGGTGGGTATGGGGTAGTTGGTAAGGTGTAGGGTGAGGAGCATGTGGGGTAGTTGGTGAAGTATAGGGTGGAGGAATTGAGAAAGATGGAAAGAGGTGCACCTGGGAAAAGAAACTAAAAGTGATTCATTATAGAGTCAGGACTAAGGCCATGGAGATATTGCGCTCTGGTCTTCTCTCTGGTAAGCCATAGATTTGAACTGAGGGTAAAACCAAGGAAAGCTATTGAGATAAATGAGAATCACTCAACTCTTTTTTTTTTTTTTCCTAACCCACTGAATTTGAGGGATTTAATTGGAGACAAAGGGCGTAGGTGTTGTATGTATCGTGATCATCCAACTGAGCTGCAAAAAAGTTGTGAAAGTAAATCCGATTAGTTGAGAAGGTAGGCTTTTTGTTATTATAACAAGTGATGTTTCAATAAAGTGTGAGAAGAAGCACTGCAGAAGAAGTATAATTATGGTTCAGTTTATTGAGTTGTTGTTTTCGCCTATCTGTGATAGAGTACGGAAAGATGAATAAAAAGTTTGCCATCAACAGCTGAAGTGCTTATTGCCAGGGTGAAATGTATTTTCTGTGGCACCTAAGTTAAGATATTCCCTGTATTTTCTCTCAGTTATACCATGAATGTGAGGACAGAGCAACACTGACCTCTGCCTAACCCTAGTACAGGTAACCCTTTTAGGGTGTTGGTTTATGATTATATTAACTAATTTTTGAGATGATTTTTTTTATTATCCTTCCTTGTGTAACTTAAGTACCCTCAATTGGTTTGTAAGCACTTGCTGTTTCTATAGCCTGTTTCTTATTGCCAGTCATGGCATAAGTTTTTCCTTCTCTAGAGTTTTCATATCTTGGCTGCTTCTCAAAGTTTGAGTTAAGCAAATTTGGATGCAGTGCCTCCGATGAGGACTTGTCATTTTGATACACCATTATGCTCTGTTTTCTTTTTTTTTATTTATTTATTTTTTAATTTTTTTTCTTGTTTTCTTTTTTTTCTCTTTTTTTATTATTATTATACTTTAAGTTTTAGGGTACATGTGCACAACGTGCAGGTTAGTTACATATGTATACATGTGCCATGCTGGTGCGCTGCACCCACTAACTCCTCATCTAGCATTAGGTATATCTCCCAATGCTATCCCTCCCCCCTCCCCCCACCCCACCGCAGTCCCCAGAGTGTGATATTCCCCTTCCTGTGTCCATGTGATCTCATTGTTCAATTCCCACCTATGAGTGAGAATATGCGGTGTTTGGTTTTTTGTTCTTGCAATAGTTTACTGAGAATGATGATTTCCAATTTCATCCATGTCCCTACAAAGGACATGAACTCATCATTTTTTATGGCTGCATAGTATTCCATGGTGTATATGTGCCACATTTTCTTAATCCAGTCTATCATTGTTGGACATTTGGGTCGGTTCCAAGTCTTTGCTATTGTGAATAATGCCGCAATAAACATACATGTGCATGTGTCTTTATAGCAGCATGATTTATAGTCCTTTGGGTATATACCCAGTAATGGGATGGCTGGGTCAAATGGTATTTCTAGTTCTAGATCGCTGAGGAATCGCCACACTGACTTCCACAATGGTTGAACTAGTTTACAGTCCCACCAACAGTGTAAAAGTGTTCCTATTTCTCCACATCCTCTCCAGCACCTGTTGTTTCCTGACTTTTTAATGATTGCCATTCTAACTGGTGTGAGATGATATCTCATTGTGGTTTTGATTTGCATTTCTCTGATGGCCAGTGATGATGAGCATTTTTTCATGTGCTTTTTGGCTGCATAAATGTCTTCTTTTGAGAAGTGTCTGTTCGTGTCCTTCACCCAATTTTGATGGGGTTGTTTGTTTTTTTCTCGTAAATTTGTTTGAGTTCATTGTAGATTCTGGATATTAGCCCTTTGTCAGATGAGTAGGTTGCGAAAATTTTCTCCGATTTTGTGGGTTGCCTGTTCACTCTGATGGTAGTTTCTTTTGCTGTGCAGAAGCTCTTTAGTTTAATTAGATCCCATTTGTCAATTTTGGCTTTTGTTGCCATTGCTTTTGGTGTTTTAGACATGAAGTCCTTGCCCATGCCTATGTCCTGAATGGTATTGCCTAGGTTTTCTTCTAGGGTTTTTATGGTTTTAGGTCTAACGTTTAAGTCTTTAATCCATCTTGAATTGATTTTTGTATAAGGTGTAAGGAAGGGATCCAGTTTCAGCTTTCTACATATGGCTAGCCAGTTTTCCCAGCACCATTTATTAAATAGGGAATCCTTTCCCCATTGCTTGTTTTTCTCAGGTTTGTCAAAGATCAGATAGTTGTAGATACGTGGCGTTATTTCTGAGGGCTCTGTTCTGTTCCATTGATCTATATCTCTGTTTTGGTACCAGTACCGTGCTGTTTTGGTTACTGTAGCCTTGTAGTATAGTTTGGAGTCAGGTAGCGTGATGCCTCCAGCTTTGTTCTTTTGGCTTAGGATTGACTTGGCGATGCGGGCTCTTTTTTGGTTCCATATGAACTTTAAAGTAGTTTTTTCCAATTCTGTGAAGAAAGTCTTTGGTAGCTTGATGGGGATGGCATTGAATCTATAAATTACCTTGGGCAGTATGGCCATTTTCATGATATTGATTCTTCCTACCCATGAGCATGGAATGTTCTTCCATTTGTTTGTATCCTCTTTTATTTCATTGAGCAGTGGTTTGTAGTTCTCCTTGAAGAGGTCCTTCACGTCCCTTGTAAGTTGGATTCCTAGGTATTTTATTCTCTTTGAAGCAATTGTGAATGGGAGTTCACTCATGATTTGGCTCTCTGTTTGTCTGTTATTGGTGTATAAGAATGCTTGTGATTTTTGTACACTGATTTTGTATCCTGAGACTTTGCTGAAGTTGCTTATCAGCTTAAGGGGATTTTGGGCTGAGACAATGGGGTGTTCTAGATATACAGTTGTGTCGTCTGCAAACAGGGACAATTTGACTTCCTCTTTTCCTAATTGAATACCCTTTATTTCCTTCTCCTGCCTGATTGCCCTGGCCAGAACTTCCAACACTATGTTGAATAGGAGTGGTGAGAGACGGCATCCCTGTCTTGTGCCCATTTTCAAAGGGAATGCTTCCAGTTTTTGCCCATTCAGTATGATATTGGCTGTGGGTTTGTCATAGATAGCTCTTATTATTTTTAGATACATCGCATCAGTACCTGATTTATTGAGAGTCTTTAGCATGAAGTGTTGTTGAATTCTGTCAAAGGCCTTTTCTGCATCTATTGAGATAATCATGTGGTTTTTGTCTTTGGTTCTGTTTATATGCTGGATTACATTTATTGATTTGCGTATATTGAACCAGCCTTGCATCCCAGGGATGAAGGCCACTTAATCATGTTGGATAAGCTTTTTGATGTGCTGCTGGATTCGGTTTGCCAGTATTTTATTGAGGATTTTTGCATCAATGTTCATCAAGGATATTGGTATAAATTCTCTTTTTTTTGTTGTGTCTCTGCCCGGCTTTGGTATCAGGATGATGCTGGCCTCATAAAATGAGTTAGGGAGGATTCCCTCTTTTTCTATTGATTGGAATGGTTTCAGAAGGAATGGTACCAGCTCCTCCTTGTACCTCTGGTAGAATTCGGCTGTGAATCCATCTGGTCCTGGACTCTTTTTGGTTGGTAAGCTATTGATTATTGCCACAATTTCAGCTCCTTATGCTCTGTTTTCTAAGCCTTTTAAAATAGCTGAATGTTTTAAATAAGTGAATGAGCTGTTGTTTGGACTTGCATTTCCCCCCAAAATGTTGAAGTACTGATTGAATCTTGGTGCAAAACATGCAGACCTTTTTTATGTACTGTACTGAACAGAGTGCTTGTAAGAAATGTAGGCAGGTAAAAGGATTAGTTTTAATTATGTTCCGAGCTAGTGTGATCATGAAGTAGGGGCACCCCCTCCCAATCAGGTGCTTTTCTGTGACAGTGGCCTTAAGACATTTGCCTGAAAGGTGTGTTAAAAGAGCAGTCATTTAAAGTTCTTTCCCTGGCATTCATGAGATATTTCTCATTACCTGGAGAACACCCAGACAAGTTCATGCTGCTTTTTTACAATGAATTGCCAGATAACATTGTGTTCTTGCTGCTGAAAGATGTTCAAACAATTTGGACTCTGCTACTACACTTCAGTCTAGTGTGTTCAAGTAAAAAAAAAAAAAAAAAGCTGAAAACAAATACCACCAATATGAAAGGAAGTACAAATCTATATGTTGTGAAGAACTGAAATGAACTTATCTGTTTCCCAAAAATATCCCAGGTGTTTTTACTATTGAAGAATCAATATATATTGACTAGTATATTCTTCAGAGTTTAAAGTTTTCATCCTTTATTGTGAAACTCATATGAATGAAAATGCAGTGGCACTGATGATTTTTATTTTCTTGTTTTCTTCCATTTCTCATTTGAAGGAGGCTTCTATAGGTAACAAACAATTCTAGCATAACTGTATGTTCACATTTCTATTTAGAATTCTATTTCAGTTTAATATACTCAAATCCTTTATAATTCAATATATCCCACTGCAGCTGTTTAATCACAGTTTTATATTTTAATAATTAAAGAATAATGAAGAAAGAGCACTGAATGTGTAAATGCCAAAATCTCAAATAACAACCAAAAGTTTGTGTTTTCTGTTCTACCCACACCGAGAACAGAAATTTTAATAATTTTTTAAGGTAAGCTTGAACTAGTATGGCATAAATAATAATTATTGTTGTTAGCACTTACTGCTTTATTTCTAAGTCAATATTCTAAGTATTTTACATTATAACTAATTTAATCCTGACCACAACTGTATATTAGTCCCATTATTGGGATGAGAAAACAGGACCATATATATAACTTAGGTCATTTGGCAAAGGTGGCCCAGTTTTTTAGGTGATTTGGCAAACGTGGCTGAGTAAGTGTTGGAGTGGGAATCAAACTCAGAAATCTGGCTCTCGAATTTGAGTGTTCAACTTCTAAATAGTGGAAAAAGCTGCAGCCTACCTTCTCCTGTCTGCTACCAAGCAAACCTGTGATCTTTTTGATGAATATGCTTCAAGATTTGGGGCTTTAGTAAGTTCATCTATCTTGAGAACTTTTGATGCCATAAAACATACTCTTTAAGGTATTTTCTAGCTCTAAAAATCTAAATTCTATATAGTTTAAAATTAACCATGTATTTCGCCACCAAATGGAGACTGATAAATTTTGGGGTAGCCATACAATAGAATTCTATGCTGACATTAAAAAGAATCAGGTAGAATCCTCTTCTGCTTTGATGAATATGTCCTAGCATATTCACAGGTTTGCTTGGTAGCACACAGGAGAAGATGGGCTACAGCTTTTCTGCTATTTGGAAGGGGAGCACTGAAACTCTACAGCCAGATTTCTGGGCTTGATTCCCACTCCATCACTTATTAGCTGAGTCACCTTTGCCAAATCACCTATTCTTTGGGTCTGTTTTCTCATCCTAAAATGGGACTAATACATAGTTGTCAGAAAAATAATGAGCTAGTTGTATAACTGTATGTGTACTATGATTCCATTTTTGTACTAAAAGAAAAGAGAAAGATGTATATATATATTAGTATATGCATAGAAAAGTTGAAGGATTGAGCACTGATCATCTCTAGGAGGGTTGAATATGAAGGGACATTTCTTTTTTCCTTTACACATTTCTGATTGATCAACTTATTCATTACAGGTATTACTTTAGACATGAGAAAAAATAGAGAAAAATTAAGTGTGTGTCCTCAGATGTGCTTATAAATGGACTAGAGATAACAGAAAAAATGTCTCCTGAAATATCAGAGGTTGGGCCAACTGTCAGATTAGTGGAAAGAGCAAATTATTTCCTTCTCTAGCTTGTGAAATGACTGTGGGGCCTTCAGTTGTTGTAGTAGCTATTTAAACCATCACCATGTTTTGTAACCTTTTAAAATTCTCGTGAGCTTTTTGCATGTTTCTTAATGAATAAAGGATAAATACAGTAAAGTCTGGGTTGATTTTTTTCTGTATTTTCATTGATGATGTCTGAATATAGGATCTATCTTGAGCCTTGCTGCCCAGGTATATATTGACCACAGGTGGCTTAATTTGGCTTGTACATAGTGAAGTACATAGTACATTAGCAACATTAACTAAGTATTTTGAGAGTACAGAATGTAATGTAAGCCTTAAGTGGGGAGAAGTAGTTATGGACCTTGGGCCTTGAGAAATAAGAATGATATTGCCTGTTGGACAAAAGGAATGTAGATTTACTTTCTGAGTAAATAAACATCCTGAATGTCTCGAGATATCTCCTTGTCACTTCCATCTACTAGTAGAGGAGGACTGAGACACCCTACTCTTTGTGGCATACCTCACTACACAGGCCTTTGGGATTTGAAGGAGCGTGACTAGAAGTCCTCTTGGGAAGTTGGTAAAGCTAAAGGTAAAATTCTCCCTTGGTACAAGTTAGATCAAACATGGTTCATTTTGTGCCTGTGCTGTATCAGGTATCTGAAGTAGATTCTTTCCAAGCTTAACCTTTCAGACAGTTTTTAATCTATAAATATTAGTGTTTAAAAGTCAAAACCCTGTGAGGTCATTCTGCCATTTCTGTTACCTCCCTCCTCTCCTCACTTTACCACAAAGGTATATGTTTCTTTTTTTGCCAGGTCAAAGATTTTTATTAGGGTGAGATTAGATTTTTCGTATTAGGTGGCGGGAGAGTACAGCCAGCTGAAAACTATCAGCCATTTAGACTACATGCTTCATTTGAATTGTGTTTCTGGATGCAAGTCAAGTATGACAACTGAGTTTCATAACTTTCTCTAGCTTGATTCAAAAATGTTTTAGGGCCAAAATACTTCTGAGGTCTTTTCTATCCTTTCTTGGTGAGGCCCTATGGAGGTTATTGGGGTTAAGACTATGTTGTGGGTCTCATAAAAATGATGGAGAGGTGAGGAACCTTGCATATTAGGCTTGAATCATCTCTTATCCTTGCCTATGTTCTCCCAGGAACGACTTATCTCTTCTTGTTCAAAATGAACATCGCAGTGGGTCCATGCCTCTGATAATAATTGATGTCATGTATTTTGTTGGCTTTAAAAATGCTTAAGTTCTTTGATTGAAGTTATAGCTTTTAGACAATATAGAGCTAAATTATGAAGGGGAAACATGTTTTTAAAGAAGACTGGGTGGATAAGAAGGAGCTAAAGAAAGTAATAGTCGGAATAATTCCAATGCATGGCGATTAGGATTTTAGTGTTCACTACCATAGTCTCCCAGGGGACACCCACGTCCAACAGAACTCGTATGTTTTTATTTACAGTTATTAAATAACTGTATTTAATATCATCCATGATATCCTAGCCCCCCAATTATTCAGTTTGTTTTTTTAAAAAATTCAACCAAGCTTTTTAAGGGAAAGCATTAATTTTATAAACCTAGATCTGAGCAATTTATAACAGAGCCATGTGAGCTATTTCAGGAAATCAACAAATATTTATTGAGCACCTATGATGTGCTAGGTAGAGTACATAAGTCGAAGTAGTTACAGTTCTGGCAAAAAAAAAAAAAAAATGAAGGCTTTATTGTAAAACAATAGGAATAGATTAGAGCACAGGTCCCCAAGCTTTTTGATGCCAGGGACCAGTTTTGTGGAAGACAGTTTTTCTATCGACTGGGGTGGAGGGGATGGATTCAGGGTGATGCTGTTCCATCTCACATCATCAGGCATTAGATTCTCATAAGCAACCTAGATCCTTCACATGTGCAGTTCACAATAGGGTTCCCGCTTCTATGAGAATCTAATGCTGCAGCTGATCTGATAGGAAGCAGAGCTCAAGCCACAATGCTCCCTTGCTCACCTGCTGCTTACCTCCTGCTGTGAGGCCTGGTTCCTAACAGGCCATGGACCAGTACCGGTTCACTGCCTGGGGGGTTGAGGACCCCTGGATTAGAGTATTACAGAAATATTTAAGAGGTGAAATCAATACAAGTAAGAGACTTGTATCAATTTTGGACATTGTGAGAGACACAGGATTGAGGATAAGCTTTGGATGATGGATTGGATGATGCTGCAATTTACTGAAATAGGAAATATAGAAAGAAGGAACAAGTTTCTTTTGTGGGTGGTAGGATTGATACTGAAATTGGATTTTTATTAGTTTGAGAGTACTTAAGGGATATCTAGATAGAGATGTTTAACAGGAAGTTTAAAAACTCTAGTTTGGCTCTCCAGAGCAGGACGTTGAAGCAGATATGGGATTCAGAAGCCATCAAAATAGTAGAAGCCATGGGAATGGAAGGAATGTCCTACGTGAAACATGTCAAATGAAAAGTGTCACTGGACCTAAATACATACTCTTGATTTCTGTCTTCACCACCCCAGTAAGATGGTGCTTGTGAAGATCACCAGTATCCTCCATATTTCCAGATACAATGGTTATCTGTGTGTTCTGATCTAACTACTCAGAAGCATTCATCTTAGTTGCTTACCTCCTCCCTCTTGAAACACTTAAGTTTTCTTACTTTCATGACACTTAGGTTTTCTGTTTTTTCTCTCAACAGACTGACTGGTTTCTCCTCTTGTGTCTTCTTGTAAAGATTAGAAAACTTTAAAACTCTGTCTAGACCCGCCCCCCACCCCAACTCTTTGTCATTAGCATGACCTTAGTGTTATAATTCTAGAGGAAGACAAAACACAGGAGGAGTCACATAAAAGTATAAGATTTGCCAAATGTAATAGGATGTGATTTAAAAGGATGTATGTTCCTTCCATTCAAGAAAAATGCGACTAGAATATAGAATTCCATCAACCTCTGTCCAATGATAAAAGGTTAGGAAATAATTCAATAAAACAATTGTAAAAAATCTTGCCCTCATGGGACTTATGTTCTAGTGAGGGGAGACTGGCAATAAACAAATAAATAGTAAATTACTGAGTAAGTAAGAAGACAGTAAGTTCTGTGGGAAAACATGTAAGGTAGTTAGAACATGTTGTGGTGGGAAAGGTTACAATTTTTTTGGCTTTTTTTTTTAAATTATACTTTAAGTTTTAGGGTACATGTGCAGTTTTTAAGAGTGATCAGGGCAGGTCTTACTGAAAGGTGATATGTGAGCAAAGACCCAAACAACATAAAGGAGTGACTATGAACCATATGTATATCTAGGGCAAGAGATTTCTAGGCAGAGGGAATGGCAAGTGCAAAGGTCCTGAAGTTGGATGTTACCAAGCGTGGGCCAGGAACTGCAAGAAGGCCAGGTTGCTTGGAGTAACTGACTGAGGGAAGAAATAGTAGTAGATGTTGTCATAGAAATAATTAGTAGTGGGGGAGGAAGGAGGAAGGAAGCAGATTTCATAGGACCTTTTACTCTGCTATAAGGGCTTTAATCTTTAGCCTGAGTGAGATGGGAGCCTTTGGAGTATTTTGAGTGGAAAAGAGACTTGATCTGACATATGTTAACAGGATCACTCTGGCTACTGTGCTGTAAATAGACTATAGGGAGGTTTGAGTGAAAGCAGGGAACCAGTGTGAGGCTTTTGGAATAATCAAAGCAAGAGATGTTGGTGGCTTAGATTGGGGTGGTAAGGGTAGAGTTGGTGAGAAGTAGTTGGAGTCTGGATATATATTGAAGCTATTGCTGACAGAATTTTCTGATTGATTGGATGTGTGGTTTGAGAGAAAAAGGGGTGCCAAGGATTATTCTAGAGTTTTTGGCCTGAGCAACTGAAAAAATGGAGCTGTTGTTAACTAAGGAGGAAAGTTTCAGGAGGAATAGGTTTGGGATGAGTTATAAATTGTTGTGGGATTTTTTTTCAAAATTTTTTTTATTTTTGTAAAATACATATAAAATTCACCATCTTAACTATTTTTAGGTATGCAGCTTAGTGGTATTAAATACATTTATAATGTTATATCCCCACCATCACCAGCATACATCTTCATAACTCTTATTCATCTTGTAACACTGAAATTCTATACCCATTGAACAATAACTGCCTGTATCCCCCTCCTCATTTCCTGGTAACTACCATTCTACATTTGGTCTTTATGACTTTGACTAATTCTATCTTATATAAGTAGAGTCAAACTGTGTTTGTCTTTTTTACGGCTGGCTGGCTTATTTAACTTAGTCTTATGTCCTCAGGGTTGAAACATGCTGTAACATATGTCAGAACTTCCTTCCTTTTTATAGCTAAATAGTAATCGATTATATTGTATATATCACGTTTTGCTTATCCACTCATTTGTTGATGGACATATGGGGTACTTCTATGCTTTAGCTGTTATGAGTGATGTTGCTATGAACATGAGTGTACAAACAACTCTTGCAGATCCTGCTTTCAGTTCTTTTGAGTATATATCCAGACATGGCATTATTGGATCAGATGATAATTCTATTTTTAATTTTTTGAGGTACTGCCATATTGTTTTTCACAGTGGCTATATCATTTTACATTCTTCCCAACAGTGTACAAGGGTTCTAATTTCTCCATATCCTTGCCAACACTTGTTATTTTCCATTATTCTGATAGTAGCTGTTATGGTTTGAATGTGCATGTCCTCCCCAAAATTCATATGATGGAACCTAAGACCCAATGTGATGGTATTAAAAGGTGAGGCCTTCAGGAGGTTATTAAGTCTGGGGGCTATGGCCTTATGAATGGGATTAATACCTTTATCCAATGCTTCCAGGAAACTAGCTAGGCCCTTTTCATCCTTCTGTCTTCTGCCATGTGAAGATGTAGCAGAAGGCCCTCACCAGACACAAAATGCCAGTGCTTTGATCCTGGACTTTCCAGCCTCCAGAACTGTGAGAAAATAAACTTCTGTTCTTTGTAAATTATGTATTTTGTTGTAGCAACAGGAACAGTCTAAGACAGTGGCCATCCTAATGATATCTCACTGTAATTTTTTTTTTTTTTTTGAGACAGCGTCTCATTCTATCACCCAGGCTGGAGTGCAGTGGGGTGATCTTGGCTCACTGCAACCTCCGCCTCCTGGGTTCAAGCAGTTCTTCTGCCTCAGCCTCCTGAGTAGCTGAGATTACAGGTGTATACCACCACACCTGGCTAATTTTTTTTGTATCTTTAGTAGAAACGGGGTTTCACCGTGTTGGCCAGGCTGGTCTCGAACTCCTGACCTCAAGTGATCCACCTGCCTTGACTCCCAAAGTGCTGGAATTACAGGTGTGAGCCACCACACCTAGCCCTCACTGTAGTTTTGATTTGCATTTTCCTGATGATTAGTGATATTAAGCATCTTTTCATGTACTTAATTAGCCTTTTGTATATCTTCTTTGGAGGAATGTCTTTTCAAATTCTTTGTCCATTTTTGAACAGTTTTTTTATTGTTCAGTTTTAGGGGTTCTCTACATATTCCAGACATTGATCTCTTATTAGAGATATGATTTAAAAATATTTTTTCCCATTCTATGGACTACCTTTTTACACTATTGACATTTTCTTTTGTTGTACCAAATGTTTTAGTTTTGATAAAGTTCAATTTGCCTATTGTTTCTTTTTTCATCTGTGTCTGTGGTATCATGTCCAACAAATTATTGCCAAATTCAATGTCATGAAGCATTTGCCCTGTGTTTTTTTCTAAGAAAAAACTTTCTATGTTTCTATGTTTTTTATACTTTTAGGTCTTACATTTAAAGCTTTTATTCATTTGGAGTTAACTTTTGTATATGGCATTAGGTAAGGGTACAACTTTATTCTTTTGTGTGTGCATATCCAGTCTTCCTAGCACCATCTGTTGAAAAGACTGTTCTTTCCCACTGAATGATCTTTTCACCCTTGCCCAAAATCATTTGACCATATATGCAAAGGTTTATTTTGGGGATCTCTATTCTATTTCATTGGTCTGTATGTCTGTGTTTATGCTAATAACATGCTCTTTTGATTACCGGACGTTTGTTTTGAAATCTGTATGTGTAAGTCTGGAGCTCCAGCTTTGTTCTTTGTTTTCAAGATTGTTTTGTCATTTGTGATTCTATATGAATTTTAGGATGGGCTTTTTTATTTCCATAAAAAATTATTTAGATTTTGATAGGATTGCATTGAATCCATTTGGGTAGTGTTGACAGATTAACATTATTGTCTTTTGTCCATGAACATGGGATGTGTTTCCATTTATTTGTATCTTCTTTAATTTCTTTCAGCAATGTTTTGTGGCTTTTATTGTACAAGCTTTTCACCTCTTTGGTTAAGTTAGTTCTTAAGTGTCTTATTCTTTTACATGCTATTATAAATGGAATTATTTTCATAATTTCCTTTTCAGGTTGTTAATTATTAGTGTACAGACATGCAACTGATTTTTGCACGTTGACTTTGCCAGTGACATGAACCTGTATGTAGAAAACCCTAAAGATTGCACAAAAAAAATGGTTAGCTTGAGATGTAAACCTTAGGCAAAGGGAAGTTTGTGATTTGTAAGAAATTTAAAATTAATAGGATTAAAAAGAGAGCTGTGGGCCTTGTTATGTATTTGCTTTGGAAGCCCTCTAAGAAAATTTCAGGTCAATTTTTTATTCTCTGCCCTACTGGAATGCCCCCAGATTATGTGACAATGAGGTCTTATTTTAATATGTGCAGAATTTGTTAAGACTGACATTCTTTGTTTCAGCTTTTTACATATCAGAGAATTCTTGCATTTTTCTGGTGATATCTTATTCCTCTTATGTGGGTCCCAAGTGAGCCCTGATCCTCTCAGATACATTTTATATACTCTGTTGGTGATGAATATTTTATCTCTGGCAAATACTGTCTCTAATTTGTCCATGTCTAATTCCCTTGAGGACCTTGGTATCCAATATTATTGTAATTATAAAATCAATGTTAACACTAAAGTCAAAGAGTCATGAGCATGCCCTTTCTTGCTTGTGAAGAGCCATCAGGAGATAAGCAGTCTGTTCAGGATGGAGTCATAATTCCTTGTATAGAATATCATAAATTATTTCCACAGATTCACCAAGCAAATGAGGCCTAATGTCCTTTTCTATAAAATACATGCCCTTTACCTAATCCTTTCCCTCCCACTCCCATTCCCCCACTGCTTTTTCTTAACATGATAGTTTACTGTGAGCCTTCAGGTTTTTTTCCTTTTGGGAAAGCTGAGTTTGTTAGCCAGGGACCTTTATTTATTTATTGCTAACCATAAATATGATTGCTCCATTTTTTGTTGCATGTTCCAGATGAGTAGTTTTTTTTATTCTTGTTGTAACAGTTGCTTCACAATTATGGTGTGATTTGCAAATTGGAAAAGGGAGACTTGAAGGATTGTACCTTACTTAGACAAACATGTCGAAAACCAGAATGGTTTTATTTAAAAAAGAAAGAAAGAAAAGAATGGCTAGTCACACATCCTTAAGGAGTTTCTGTCTATCTACACTGCTAGTGATAAACAATAGCCCAGACTGTCCCATGGAGTTTTTGTGTTTAACAAAAGCTAGGTGCTACACATGGCTTCAAGTATGTCCTGTCCCATTTTCTCCCCATAAGATATTGAAGGTGAAAGGAAAGCAAAAATATGCAAGTATGAACATAAGAAGTGCCAGGCATTTGCTTCCTCTACATTCACAGCCAGCCTCATCTTCTTACATGTAATAATTTATCAGTAGGAAAATAGAAGGGGAGAAGGGAATACATGTAGAATAGGAGAGCTGAGTATTAAATAACAAGTGGGACACTAACAGGGCAAAACATGTTTGCTCAGGAAAATTCACTCCAGGTTTTCTACCAGCCCTCATCCTGTCCCCTGCCTTGGTTCAGACTGACTCTTAGCCATTCCCAAGACTCTGGCACATTCAGTCAGAATCAGTCTGTAGAATTGGAAGATGAATAAATATGTTCTGTTTTATGTCCTTCAATTGTAGGACTAGATAAGTTCTGCTGTCTGTTGGGCCAGTGGACCAAATGTATAGTTGATACTGGTTTTGGCTGCCCTGCTTTGGAGAAAATCCCACAAGAACTTGGAGTCAGGGTTCCCTCCTTCCATCGCTGATGGTAGGGGGCAGCAATTTTTTCCTCAACAACCTGGTAGCCAGGGCCCCAGCATGAGACCCAGCAAGGTTTGGCTGGTTAGATTCTCCAGCTCAGTGGCACACTACGCGGGGTTGGAGCCTTCTGATGTCATTCTCGTGGCTGCAGTGGAGTTTGGTGCAGGGTGGCAAGCAGTTAGCATCAGTGGCAACTCCTAAACTTATAATAGTGTTCCCTTGGGCTGCCTTAGTTCTTACTGTTCTTTAGCCTTCTCATCAATTCTGTGAATTATCAGTATCCTTCCAATGAATTGCTTTTCTGTTATTTGCAATCTGAGCCCTGTTTTGTACAAAAGGAAAATGAGGACATCCCTTTTTAAGAAACACTTGGGATGTTCAAGTATCTTATTTTCCTGGTAGTTAAAGAACTCCTTTGATAGAGTGAGTGCTTTGTTTGCCAAAAAAAAAAAAAAAAAGTCGATGCTACTGAGACTTTATTCTAGTAAAGCCCTAGTTAAATGTGTAAGGCCCATGGAGCCTCTCTAATATCTTCATGAATCTGTATATGGTACTTGTATAATCTATGTAATTTGGGCTATAAATTCAAGAAACATAATTTAAGGCATTTGTGCCTGTACTAATTTCAGGCAATAATATAAAGCAAATACTAAAAGGATTAGTAATATAAATTAAGTCCACATGCTACATTTAATCTTGAAGGAAAACTTTTTTTTGGTATTTAATTTTCAATAAGTGATTTGTGGGTGCTGAAAGAGATCAGCTGACATCTGATAGGTGACCCCACATAGATCTGCCTTTATCTGTGTGTTCAGCTTTTGCTCGTGAAGTTTGACAGTAGTCAGAAAGTGCCTCTTTAATAAAGCACACCTTTAAATAACTCTCACAGATTCATTCCAGCTTTTAAAGTGAGAAGATGGCTTGAACTCCCACTGCTGCCAGCTCAGCTGTGGATCTGAAATATCCAGCTGTGCCCTCTCTGCCTCTCTCATCACCAATAACAGACTTTGCAATCAGAATCTGTCTGGCACGTGTGTTGATGTGTGAGGCGAGATAGCATTTTGCTCACTGTATTGGCTTCTCCGCGCTAGACCATAGTAAACATTTGTCTTTGTCAGCAGTTAAAGCAGTGTGATTTGAGGATGTACAGGGATTACGGACACTTCTGCTCTGTTATGCTTTTGTCTAGGTCTACATAGAAATTTATATTCAAAAAGAGTCGATTTAACCGTTAGGATAGACCAGTAATTCTTGAAAGTGTGTTTTTAGGGGTTTTCTTCACCTTTAGGGGAAGAAAATAATCCAACGATTGTCCCACTATATGTCATACTACGACCTTTTATTGGTTGTTATTATTGCAAACCAAATGGACTGCCTCTATGTCATTAGCCACCATTGGGATTTGGCATATCATATCAGATCTTTGACCAAATTGATGTTAAAATAAGCCTAAACCCTGAATTATCTTTAATTATCTACTATGAGAAGAATCCTGATGTGTGGTCATAAAAATAAGTTTTCTTTGGGAAAACACTATTGTAACTGAAAAATCTAATATTAGCACTCATGATGATAATAACACCTATTGATTATTGAGTACTGTGCTGGGCATTTTGTATATAGTACCTTATTTGCTACTCCCAGCAATCCTGTGAGATGATCCCTATTTTCTAGATTAGCTATCAGTCAAGTAACTTGTCCTGATTGCCATGGGGTTTGATTTCAGGCTTGTCTAACCATGCTTTTAATCACAGCCACGCACATCACTGGGGAGCACATCTGGCCGTGTGGCTTGGGCAGACACTCATGTTCCAAAGTTGAATTAAAAGTAGTGCTTGCATTCAAGTGCTCTAAGTCCAGTGGGGGAAGATGGATGGCAAATCAACTGTACTTGACAGAATGATGAGTGTTATGACAGTGAAATAGAAAAGATACTCAGGGAGTTTGGAGAAGGTCATCTAAATCAGTGTGAGGGTCACAGAAGTTGTCTTGAAAGAAATGATCATTGAGCTGAATTTTGAAGGGTAACTAAGAGCCAGCCAGAGGAAAATAGTGAGGAAGGATGTGTAGGCAGAGGGTCAGCCCCTTTACTGACATGGAGCCGGAAAGAGAATGGATCAGAAACTGCATGGAGGTGCATAGGATTGCCTTGAGGGCCATGTATTTGGTGGGAAAAATAATAATTAATATTATTATCAATTAAGTTTTGTGTGTCAAACCATGTTTTAGCTGTTATAGACGTTATTTCCTGTGGTGCCCATAACAACTATTGGATGCCAGAAATGAAGGCAAAGGTCAGATCATAAAGCTCCTTGTCTGCCCAGATAGGGAGTCTGTACTTTATCCTGACAGCTGTGGGTAGCTATAGAAAGATTTTAAATCACGGGAAAAACATGGTATTCTGGAGACTGAATTGGAGTAGGATAAGACCTGAACTAATGACACCAGTTAGGAGAAAAGATAGTGTGGTTATCCAAAGGACTGTGGTGATGTCTTGAACAAAGAAAGGCACTGGGATCCAGGAGGAACAGGGAAATAGTAGAGGCAAAGTTGGACAGGTTCATAGGAATTGGTGACTAGTAGAATATATGGGACTGAGCTCCATCTTTATGGAGCCTAAAAGATTGTTAAGTGAAGAATAGAATAGGATTTCCACTTTTAGGGACTACAAGAAAAACAATTTTGGTTTGTTTTCCTTTTTTTTTTTTTTTTTTTGTTATAAGCCTTTCTAGCTTCAGTTCCAAAAGCACAGTGAATGGAAAGAATCTACCTTATTGAGATCTTTCCTCCTAGGGATTTTTGTGGTGATATTTAAATCCATTTGAAGGTCTACTTGTGGAACCTAGTTCTCTCTCTCTCTCTCTTTTTTTTTTTTTTTTTTTTTTTTAAGACAGTGTTACTGTTGCCTAGGCTGGAGTGCAGTGGCACAGTCATAGCTCACTGCAGCCTTGAACTCCTGGGCTCAAGCAATCCTCCTGCCTCACCCTCCCCAGGACCTGGGACTACAGGCACACACCATCACACCTGGCTAATTTTTAAATTTTTCTTTTGAAGAGTTGGGGTCTCGCTGTGTTCATCAGGATGGTTTCAAACTCCTGGCCTCAAGTGCTCCTCCTCCCTTGACCTCCCAAAGTGCTGGGATTACCAGCATGAGCCACTGTGCCTGACCACCTAGCTCCTTTGAAATGTTTTCATGTCCTGACCCTTCTTAAGTCTATAAAATATAGAAAATGCCCTTGGTAAGGAATGTTAAAAGTGTTTGTGTATTTTTATGGCCTACTTCCTGTTTAGAAATGTTGTGTTCAGGTAATCACCAAAAAAAGAGATTTGCTGTAAAATGCATTAGTTTCTCATTCACTTTCCTTTAAATTGTATTACTTTGCTCTTTAGGAAAAAAATAGTACATGGTCTGAAACTGACCTAGATGAGGCCCTGATTTGGAGATGTTTATGAATATGGCATATAAAGGTTAGGTCTCGTTACAGACATTTATGCCTGGGTATTTTATTGCTGGTTTTATTGCATAATTCTGTTTTTATAAAAATTGATTTTTTCCCTTCAAGCCATTACAAGAATTAGATTTTTTTAAAAGAAACATTTATTTTTTTACTTAGTTTTCTTTCCTAGTAAAAGAAAAAAATCCTATTCCTCTGATCTATTTCCAATGTGAGAAGATGTGAAATTATGCATAGCTGGGAATTATATGAGAATCTTGAATTCATTTCTTTAAATCTAATCACCAGATACATGCCCTAACTTTTAAAATCTCACTTTTGGTTCATCTTGAATTCCACATACCGAGACTCTTGAAAGCCACTGATCGGGGATGACTGATGCAGACTGGGAGCCACGTGGGCCCCGGGTCTGGTTCAGCGCAGCAGCACTCTCCTCCATTCAAAGTCTCAGATGTCTGCCCCTCTGCAAAGCCGTGAGGCCAATGTCTATAGCTGCTAAGCATGAAATCCCCTGCTTCTGTTTGTTTCTTTTGTTGCCACGAGTTAATAGGGACAGAGACAGGAGACAGCCCAGAACAAAGCAGAAATAATGGAGTATTTCACCCCAAAAAGGAATGTGGATTGAGAAATACAAAGGGTAAGGCAAAGACAGACTTAGTGTCCTGAGGCAGTGTGATGTATTGGCCAGAAGCCTCAGCCCTGGGACAATTCCAGTCCAAAGCCTTCATCTGTGTGCTCCCAGCAGCCCACATGGCTGAAAGGTTTGACCCACCTTCTATAAAACCAATTTGTTGTTTTTTTCCCACTAGGGTCTTAAAGGATGACAGGATTTCCACCTCAAAACATAGGTTGCTCTTGGAACGTGGAGAAGTCTTCAGCTGGGCTGTGTCTGGCATCCAGGGGCTCTTCACAGCACTCCTTTGCCCTGTTTGTTATTTTTCTTGCTATAGATGCCATTTTGAACTTGTTTGCAAGAACCACTAGTCACCCTAAGACATCGAAGCATATTTGATTTTTGTTTCTTTTCTTACAACTAGAAAGATAGGATTAGCTAAGAGATCGCATGCTCATTATAGACCTTCTCCTTCACATGCCTTTCTGCACAACCCAGTTTATTCATATATTTCCTCCTATACTCTCCTCCAACATATTTTATTTAGTATTTGCTTATTTATTTTACTTTATTGAGATATAATTTACATACACGTATTTTAAGGTATAATTTATATATACATATAATTTGAGGCTGTTTCAAAAGAGATTTTTTCCTTACTGCTGTGCTTAGGGTTGGAAATCTCTGCAGCTCACATGGGCTTCTCTTTTTTTTTTTTTTTCTCGAGACAGTCTCGCTGTGTCGCCCAGGCTGGAGAGCAGTGGCGCGATCTCAGCTCACTGCAACCTCAGTCCCCCAGGTTTAAGCGATTCTCCTGCCTCGGCCTCCTGAGTAGCTGGCACTACGGGCACACACCACCACACCTGGCTAATTTTTGTATTTTTAGTAGAGACGGGGTCTCACCACGTTGGCCAGGCTGGTCTCGAACTCCTGACCTCAAATGATCCCCCTACCTCGGCCTCCCAAAGTGCAGGGATTACGGGTGTGAGTCACTGCACCTGGCTGGCTTCTCTTAATACATAAGTTTTATCCTTTCCAGAGGACAAAAAAGGGTTAAATGAAAGAAGCAAGCAGTGTGAAAGAGAGAAGCCAGCAGCACTTTGGTATCCCCTTTACCATCCCAGTCAGTCTCCTCTCCTCCTCCTCCCCTGCTCTCTAATTCAGCAGGGCAAGAACCTTAAGGATGCTATTTCTCACCCAACTTCTCTAACTCCAAGAGAGCTGCAGGTCCCTTTTGCCTGGAATGAGAGATACTTTGGCCATAAACCTGCTGGTACAAGTAAAGAAGCAATACAAAGACTTGTATCTTCGCCTTCCTTTGCCCGGTGTTTTTCTCTTCAGTTACAAAGGCAAACTTACTTAAAGCACTCTTTCACCTCCTCAAAAGAACAGAACACCCCACTTCTGATGCTCTGATCCCTGACTTGAGGGCATGAAGTAGGGCTCTGGAGTGGAATAACCCTGGCTCGAACCCCAGCTCTGCCACTTAATAGCTCTCAGGTACATTTTCTTATCTCTTTGTTGCCCTCTATCAACACAGAATGGATCTAAAGTTTCCTTTGCATGACACGCCCTCAGAAATTAGAGGCTTATCACTGCAGAAGTTTGGAAAACAGCTCAGGAGCCAGACTGCCAGGGTTTGAATCCTGTTCCACGTAGGCAAGTTACTTAACTTCTTTGAGCCTCAGTTTCCTCCTCTTCAAATTGAAATCATATGGTACTTTTCTAGGGAATAGATGAATTAATACCCATAAGTCACTTATATGTGGTGTTCAATACGGTTTTATTTTTAATTTATTAGGACACCCGCCCCTCCCAATGTCTCCTGCAGAGCTCAAGCAGCTCTGACAAATCCCGTAACACATTTTGTAATGTGTTGTATTTTGTACTGGGTTTACATTTTCAAAAGACAGAGCTATAACTGACTGTTACAGACCTCGAAAATATTTTGTTCTAAATCAAGTCATTTTACATATTTAAGCACTTCTTAATGTTTTACTCATTGAGCAATGCTTAGTGTTAGAAAACACTTCTAGAAATTGACTTCTTTTTAGAAGCTTCTTTTTTTCTTCATTATGAGAGTTGGAGAAGGGTCAGAATGAATAGCTGCCTCTTTTTGGTTTGGAAGCCAACTACGTAAGAAATATATCCACTTAAAGTTATGGGTGACTTTTCTCTTCCCTTTAGGTACCAACTCATGGATGTTTCGTTAATCTAAAAAGTATTTATTGAGTGTGGTCCTTGGCCTCACCCTTGGGCCACATAGAAAAAGACCTGGTGAGCTGTCTGTCATAGGAGACCTTGTGTTTCTGTCTGGCGAGACCAGTATTGAAATGAGAAGGAAACAGTGTGGGGCTTGGGTAGTCTGGCTGTGGGGAAGTCCCAAAGCCGACTGAAGAAAAGTTTCCAGCAACTATACAGAGCTTCAATCAAATTGAAATCATGCTCAGAATAAAATCATGTATTCATGATGAAAAACAGAGCATCAATTGAAACAAATGCCATGTCCCAAAGGGCTGGGAATTTAGCGAAACAGGATGGTAGGAAATACTGGCAATGCAGGGGCCAGTGCCAAAGTGGGAGGATTTTGAGCTAGATTCTCATCTAGAAACACATATTTGTAGGACAACTTTGCTGCTCTGTTTTGGTGCCTGGCCACCCCTAGGTAACTGTAAAATTAAGCTTTTTGAACCTGTAATAGGACCAAGAATGGATATGTCTTTGTGTCTGTGTGCATATTTCTATCAGCCAGTGAATCTTAGAAAAGAATACACGTGGCATAGTATTAACTGTAGTGCTAGTCTGTACAGGACCAAGAAGTGGAAGAAAGGATTATTTCTCTCTGAGGGAATTGAACACTTCTCAGAGGAGGTGCCCTTTAAACAGAACTTTGAGTAGGAGTTTGCCAAGTAGGAAAGTGGGGAGGAACTTTTATTCTGTGTGCACAGGAACAGGGTGGCATAGAAACGTTAAGTGCTCAGACCATATGAAGGAATAGTGGTGATTTGGAGGGTGGCCGGAGTCATTAAGGTAGAAATATAGAGGAAAATGAAATGTACAATTAAATGCTTGATTAGTGCTTTGCAATGTTGACATGAGGGGTTATTCATCAAGTACTGATTGTGTACAGTGCTCTGCTAGACCTACCAAATGTCTGGCACTGTTGGGGAAATAAATACCTTATTTCTGTTCCAAACAGAAGTGGGAACATTTTAAGATAATCTTGCTGCCTTGGTGCTAGGTTATCAGACTGAAATGCAAGTCCTTATTTTACTCTAGTAATTTTATCTTTTGCTTTCTTTTCTTTCCAATATTTGTAGTCACCTTCCTTTTTAAGCACATATTTCTAAGGGGTTTGCTTCTGCTTTTAAGCTAATCCATTATTTCAGCTGTTGATTATATGATTATATGATTTGTCCAAAGTCTACGATATAGTCAGTTATTACTGGCGATTCTGGTCTTTGCCCTCTCTCAAGACCTAGGCAAACCATTTCCTCAAATACAGCACTAGAAGTTTGTGGGTACACAGAATGGGGGAACATCCTGTGTCCTGACATAATATAGTAGATACACTGGGTTCTTTTAAAAAAGACCAAGTCATAACTGGTCCCGTGTGAGAAGGCCTGTGAGCTGAAGCAGTCTAGGCAATGGAGACCATGACCTTGGTTGGCCCCCCAAGAGGGTATACTTATATTCAGACTGGCTCTGTTCTCTATTTGCTGCTACCAGGGGAGTGGGGACAGGTTGTGTGTGTTTAGTGTCTTGGGCTGAACTGGGATAGAATGGAGCATGTGGAGGCTGCTGTGGGCTGTTGGAAGTACCACAGTCTGGGCTGTATATTGGGTGGCCAGGCCCTTGTCTAAGGAAGCTAACTGTCACTTAAGATACCTTGGAAAAATGAAAATCGCAATGAGCAGTTATTTACCTGTATGGCGCCTTTCTTAGTAGCATGATGTATTGCACCCAGGCCTCATAACATCCTCCTGAAGAAAGGAAGCGGCAGAGAGTGTTAAAACGTTACTGGTTAATCATGGGGAAACTGAAGCATGGATAGGTTTATGAGGCTTGAACAGAGTTACACAATGCCTTAGTGTCTGGCCTGGGAATGAGGCCTGAGTTTGCCGCTCGCTGTCAGGACTGCCGACAGCATTGTGTTTCGCATTGTACAACAGTGAAAAGGGCTTACTCTTAACAATGCAAGAGCTGCTGTAGGAGACACACACAATGAACTTTGGTACAGTATAGTCTAGAGGCCAAAATGAGTAATTTTAAGTAAATTGACTATAGGATCCAAAGCTTCATTAAGTTTTAAAACAAAAAACAAATGAAAACTCTTTACAGTTTTTAGGAACTGACTCAGAAAACATGACCATTCCTTCCCCATTGGAAGTAGCATACTGTTAAAAGTTTTATCTTGTTGACTCAAAATCTGACATTATTCCTGTTACCCATAGGATGATTTATTCAGTCATTTCAAATACATGTTGATTTATAAGAGTCTGTGATTTATGTCAAAGATTTTGCCTTATAATAACTATCAATCTAGCCATTAAGTTCCAAAGAACCTTATTTCCACAGCCTGTGGTTTTGTGGGGAGGCTTTTGTTTTATTCAGTTTTGGTTTGGGTTCTTGTAGAACAGCTGGAACTATAGAGCCTGGACTTTGAGAAAGAGCTTGGGGAGACGGAGGGGGAGATGTCATGTTGGATGTCCTTATGACATTCGGTTATATGATTGAAACCATGGGACTGGAGATGATATCACTGGTGAGAATATAAAAAGGGAAGAGAGACCAGGCTCAGTGGCTCACGCGTGTAATCTCAGCACTTTGGGCAGCCGGGGTGGGTGGATCACCTGAGCTCAGGAGATGGAGACCAGCCTGAGCAACACGGTGAAACCCCATCTCTACAAAGATAAAAAAATTAGCTGGGTGCGGTGGTGCACACCTGTAATCCCAGCTACTTGGGAGGCTGAGGTGGGAGGATTGCTTGAGCCTGGGATTTGGAGGTTGCAGTGAGTGGAGATTGCACCACTGCACTCCAGCCTGAGTGACAGAGACAGACTGTCTTAAAAAAAAAAAAGAGAGAAAAAGAAAGAGAAGAGAAGGCTGGGCATGGTGGCTCACACCTGTAATCCCAGCACTTTGGGAGGCTGAGGTGGGTGGATCACCTGAAGTCGAGAGTTCAAGACCAGCCTGGCCAACATGGTGAAACCCCGTCTCTACTAAAAATACAAAAATTAGCCGGGTGTGGTGGCACATACCTGTAATCCCAGCTACTCAGGAAGCCGAGGCACGAGAATCACTTGAACCCAGGAGGTGGAGGTTGCTGTGAGCCGAGATTGTGCCATTGCACTCCAGCACAGGCAACAAGAGTGAAACTCTGTCTGAAAAAAAAAAAAAAAAAAAAAGAAAGAAGAGAAAAGACAGTGAAGTAGAATATCACTGCTATCATTGCAAAATCATCTTTTATGTCAGAAGTGGCTTAGGTGACCTAGAATAAACAGGTAAAATAGATATTAATGGAGTTGGCTACAAAGTTTTTATACTCTGGATTTTAAAAAGAACATGAAGATGAAATTCTGGAGTGTTTGGCAAAAATATGAGTGATAACGACATGAATAATTTAAACAGGATGCTCTAGCAATCATTCACATACAGTTTCATTTGATATTTAAGGTTTATGATAGTTTGGGCCAGGGTAGTCAGGCCAGCCCTCCTCCAGGAGATAGTCCAGAGGAATTCTGGCAAGGAGCTGAGTGAGAATGAAGGCCTCTATAGGGCAGGAATGGGATCTCTCCTCCTTGAACCCCAAACAAGACCAAAGCAGCCCAGTAAAAGAAACTGTGTGACTAGTTTTGTTGTCTGTCCTAATTGAATGTGGAAGACCACTTCTAAGTCTGAACAGCTGCTAGCCATGGCATCTTTGAGGGAACAGATACATACACAAATAAACCTATCTCTGAGAAAAACTCTCATTCTGAGTCTGGGAGACAGACTTTATAAAAAAGCTTGTTAAAGTCAGACAGTATCAGCCAGCCTTCATATGAATCCACGAAGTGATGTGTTGGCGTTTAGAATGCTGTTAGTAGTTATGGTCATTAATCTTGTGGGAGAGGGTGTGCTGGAACTGAAGGAAGGTCAGAGAAGAACATCTCATAGGATGAAGACAGACTGAAATAAGTAGGACTCCTCAGGCTTGAAAAGACTGAGAGGAAATACAATTAGCATGAATAAACCCATGAAGAATATGGGTCATAGAATTGTTTACCAGAAGCAGGCAGAACCTCTTGAGAACGGAGGAAAAGTGAATTTAGGACAAAAAGAAGCTCTAATTTACCAAGAAAGTTGATCCTGTACACCAAAACCACTCTTTTGGGAACTAGGCTAACTAATGGCATTGAAGCGAAGTGAAAAAGTCAATGGTTTCTTATTTTGACAGTATTTTCTTGAAGTGTGGAGGGCCCAGAGAACATAGATTAAGCATCCTGTTAGTCTATGTTTTCTTTTTTCTTTGCTTAGGTAAAATTTAAGTGTCGTTCATTCTTCATTCAACAATTATCTGCTGAGGGTAGATTCTATGCCATGTTCTCTGCTAGACACTGGGGGTACTGAGATGAAGGGGGACAGACATGGTTCTCACAGGCTGGTGATGAATAAGAAACTGCACTTGTCTGTGTAATGAATTTACAAAAGCCCAGTAGAGCTGGACGTGAATTGCTAACACAATCTTAGGATTGGAGCAGACTGCCCTGAGGACGGGATGATTAAGTTGAGACCTAAAAATGATGAGGTGTTGGCTAAGTCCAGAATTGGGGGAAGAAGGAACAGCATATTAGATGCCTCAGTTGAGGTAAGAGAGGGCATGGCTGGAGGATGTAGGGGAGTGAAGGCAATGAGGCTGGTGAGCTTGGCTGGAGCAGATCATGGAGTGTGGGGTAGACCATGGTAAGGGTTTGGGCTCGAGAGCTGGGCAAAGTCACTGGGGTGGCTTAAGCACGTATGGTCAGATTTCTCTTTATAAGCAATCCAGTCACTGCAGTGTGGAGAATAGGGGGCACAAGAGCACATATACTGGAACTACTGTGAGGATATTGATGTTCAGGTGATGATGGCCTGGGCTGGACAGAAGTGGACAGATCCTAGAGCTACTTCAGAGGTCATATGAACTAGATTTGTTGATTAGATGTGAGAAATCGGGGAGAGAGATAATCAAGTTTGATTTATGAGAGTATGACAGCCAATTAGTACTCAGATTTTATCTGAGTGAGATGAATCAACACAGGCTTTTTTATAGGTCTCTTCTCTCGTAATCTCCAGATGATCCAAAAGTGAGTGGATCTGCCTTCTTTCCTCCCTGTCTCCCCCTTTCCCTCTTTCTCTCATGAATCATTCAGGGTCTAAATGTTTCAGGCTCTATAAGCTGGCACATAGTTGGCCCCTATGGATATGGGATAAGTAGAAAGATCAAAAGCTGCACAAATGATACCCTGTCTCCCAAATCCTCTTGTTTTTCTTTCTTTCTTTCTTTTCTTTTTTTTTTTTCTTCTGAGATGGAGTCTCGCTCTTATTGCCCAGGCTGGAGTGCAATGGTGTGACCTTGGCTCACTGCAACCTCTGCCACCCAGATTCAAGTGATTCTCCTGCCTCAGTCCCCTGAGTAGCTGGAATTACGGGTGCCTGCCACCATGCCTGGCTAATTTCTTTTTGTATTTTTAGTACAGACTGGGTTTCACCACATTGGCCAGACTGGTCCCAAGTGCTGGGATTACAGGCATGAGCCACTGTGCCTGGCCCAGATCCCCTTGTCTTTAACTCTTGCAGAGCAAACAGGTTTGTGCAGTGCACAAACTATACTACGGTTCATAGTACCCTGGTTGATTGACCTGAAACAGAATTTAGCAAAGGCCAGAAAGGTAGTGGTATGTATAGAGACCCTATTTAATGATTTTAAAAATCTTTGTATTTTGAAATAATATCAGTGGTAAGACCAGAACAAGGAGTTTTCCTCTATTCTCTTTACTCAGCGTCACTAGTCATTAACATTTTGCCATGTTGGCTTTATCACTCTCCTCACCAGATAAAGATGGAGCTGGAGATTTAGATTTTTCTGAGCCAGTTAATTGTGGACATCAAGACCCTTCACCTCTAAATACTTAGAAGTATTATAAATAATTAGAATATTTTCTCAGAACAATGATTTTTCTTACATAACCACAGTACATTGATTAAATTCAGGAAATTTAACCTTATACAGTACTCTTATCTAATATGCAGTCTATATTCAGTGTTCACTTATTGTCTCAATAATGTCATTTATGGCTTTTTTTTTCCCCTCTTGATCTAGGATCTAGTCCAAGATATATTGCATTTTATTATTATGTCTTTTTAGTTTTCTTTAACATGGAACAGTTCCTCAGTCTTTCTTTGACTTTTAAGACATTGATATTTTGGAGGAGAACAGGCCAGTTGCCTTATGGAATACTCCTTAGATTGGCTTTATCTGGTTTCCTCATGCTTAGATTCAGATTGTGTGGTTTTGGCAGGAAAGCTGTGGGATGATGTCATGCTTTTTGCAGTGCACCTGCCATAGCAGGAAGGGAGCCATGAAGTAGAAAAACATTTCATAACTAAGAATGTTAACTTTGATCACTTGGCTAGAGTGGTGTCTCCAGGTTTCACTGTTCTAAAGTTACTGTTTTCTTCCTTATAGGTAATACTTTATTCAATTACTTCTGAATACTTACTCAGTCATTTTAAATGTGACTATGGTTTATTTCCACACTGTCATTTAAAGGAACATTTTTTTCCCCTTCTTTTGGCAGTGTTTTAGAGCACTTTGCTGCAAGGGACCACCACCTGCACGACCAGAATATGACCTGGTTTGCATAGGCCTCACAGGCTCTGGCAAAACCAGTCTGTTGTCCAAACTCTGCAGTGAAAGCCCCGATAACGTCGTGTCGACCACAGGTGGGTACTGTGCTCGGGTTCTGTCCCTTCTTCTTTCTCATCCCAAGATGTCCTAGTTTCCTGTGCAATTTATCCCCTCCCTTCTACTTATAGTTTAATGCTTTAATCAGTTTATTTTAATTTTAAACACTATCTCTTTTTCAAAAAAGATTTGAAATGAATTTAATAGCATTAAATTGCTGTATCCTGTATCCCTCTAGCAGGTCATTTCAGTGGCACTGAATAAATGAAGCTTGGGAAAATATTAATACAAATGAATCCTGAAATCTGGAACTCTGATATATGACAAAATGGATTCATCTTGGGCCCATAGAGTACTTTCCTTCCTTGAAGTGTCACTCCAGCCTATGTTTTGTGGCCACACACTCCCTGAATAGTAAACTGATGTAGTCTGAATCTTCTTTCCTTGTCATTTTTCACCTGGAGGAAAGTCAGTGCAAGAGATCATGCATCAGCCTTCCCCTATTGCTTCCTGATGGAGCCAAGCAAAGTCAGTCTAGGGCAGTGGTTCTCAATCAGGGGAGATTATGCCTCTGAGGGGGACATTTTGGAGACATTTGTGGGGAGGGGTATTACTGGCTTCTGGTGGATAGAGGCCAGTGGTGCTACTAAACATCCTTCAATGTACAGGGCAGCCCCCACAGCAAAGAGTTATCAGGCCCAAAATGTTTTCAGTGTCAAGTTATTAGTGAGAAATCCTGGCTAGGGTTTTTCTTCACTTCCCAAATGTGTCCTCTTTCTCTTCTGACAATGCAGAAGGAAAGAAGAGTATAAGTTAGAGGAAATAATGGAAGAACAGCTGTAAGAGATAGAGAACAGAGCTGCTGTGCAGACAGAGCTGAGAAGGAAGGAGAAGCGTGAGATGTTTTCTGGAAAGTTGAAAAGATTGTTCATCAGCCAGCTTATTTTGAGCACCTACTATGTGCTAGGTCCAGTGTTAGACATGAGATAAGCAATGATTTCAGCATTCCAGGAGTCTCAGTATACTGGCTGCATAAACATTAAGTTCATATCCAGAAATAGATGGGGCATGGAAGGAAGGGGCATGACAGTGTTGCCTGGACCTGGGGAAGGGAAGGATGCATGATGTGGTTAGCTACATTAGATTTGAGGTTGATAAGTAGGTCTGGTACAAGAAACAAGGTGAGGGGGTGGAAAAGAAAGAGGACTTAGGAGCAGAGGGGCAGTGTGAAGGTAAGGAGTGACAAACAGATTGGCAACTCCTAGAAACTGCATTTGTGTGTGGCTGCAGTGTATGTTTAATAGAGTGCCAGGAGACAAATTGTATTCAGTGGTGGCTGAATCTTAGCAGACCTTTCATACTGTGCTCAGGAGTTTGGGCTTTTCGTGTAGATAGTGCAGAGACATCAGAGTATTTTAAGCAAGGAAACTACGTGATCAGATGTCCATTTGAGAAGAATCAAGCTGGCCATGATGTGGAGGCTAAATTGTGAGTAGCGCAGTTGGAGGCGGAGGCAGAAGATTACTGTGATGGTGCAACTGAGATGATGAAGGCCTTGGCTGAGGCAGTTACAGGGGGAAGAAGAGGAAGGAATAGGTAGGATACATATTTGAGAGCTAGAATTGACAAAGCCTAGTGTAGTTGGGTTTGGAGGGTGAGAGTGAGAAAGCCATGGCTGTCTCAATTCCTGGCTTAGGTGATGGTTGGATGATGGAATTATTAACTAGGATTTCCTACAAAAAGTAGAAAGGATATTGTTGATCAAGAACCTTACTTTAGTTCAGGTCAGCTTTTGCCGGCAAGTAAGTTTTAAAAAAGTGCAGGTTTTGAGAGCTTTTCAGATTTTAGAATTGAGATAAGAAACTGTGGAGCTGTTAAAGGGTTAGAGACATTGCTTGATTTTAGGATGAGGGAAAGGATAAGGGGATCGTAATGAGTAGAGACCCCAGAGAAGATTAGCAGAGCTCATGTGTAGCCTCTTTGCAGGAAGCTGTTTCTGACTACCTTCTTTTCTCCTTGGACAGAACTGAGTACTCCCTCCTCTCCCCACTGGGCGTTGTCCGTATTTCTCCCAGTTAGTGCCTGTAGCACTGCTTTGTGTACGTGCCCATCTCCCCATCTTGGGTTGGAATCTCTTAAGGGCAGATAGAGCATCGTATGTGGTATTGTATATCCAGAGTCTGTCACAAGGTTTAGGCATGGATACAGATGTCTGTTAATAAGCAAATGAAAGTAAATTGAATCTATATAGTCTTCTGTTAGCCTTATAACAGCCCTTATATGACAGGTAGGAATCTTTTTCCATATTCTGTTTCTAAATTACCTGAAGATCAAAGGTATGGTGACATGGCTATTGTTACATAGCTAGAGATAGGATGCCAGTTCAGGTGTTCAAGTGAAGTTTAGTGGTATCCAAGGTTTAGGATTTCTGGTGGAAGTATGTACTTTATTGGTTGTTTATAAAACTGTGACTATCTTTTGAGTAATGTGCAATGAAGTTATATAAACTTTATTAGCTTAAGTCTTTTCAATCAAAATAGCTTCTAAAATATGTGTAAGAGTAACACAAAGTATGCTTTTCTTCACTTATCAGAGTTATCTTCTAGCACTATTGCTAGAGGAGCAGTTTTGAATAATAGTGTAAAAGATTATCTGTATATAATTTTCTTACTTGTAAGTTATGTTTTGTATTTGTTGTTATGAAATTTTTTAATAATACGTTTTACCAGAATTGTGCACTAGTCTATTTTCTGATGAATTAGTTGTTAGGTTGGCTAATTTTTTGGATATCAAGCTTCTTTGAGTTGTCATTGTTCTGAACCTGGCATAATGTCTTTTTGGAGGCCTCTTTGGAGGAGGCTGCCATCAAGAAGTTTACACCCAGGTTAGGAAGATAAGTTGTGTATTGATAAAAACAGTTCACATATATTGCTTATTTAATATACTCCAGGCTCTGTGCTAAGACAGAATGTGATATGTGTTATATTAATGGTGTAAATATGAAAGTTAAAAGAGGAGAGTGATCATTTCTAATCTGGAGGGTCAAAGAAAGCTCATAGTTAAGGTTACATTTGAGTAGGGTCTCATATGATGGGTAAGATCTAAGCAGAGAGGAATGGGGTGAGGAGAGTTAGGGATAGAAAGCATAGGTATATTCAGAGAAAGATTAGTGGTCTTACTGGGTTAAGGCACAGCATGCAGAGAGTTAGGGGATGTCGGGCTCTAAGGCTAGAGACTAGAGAAGCTGTTGGGGGAGACCTGTTAGATGTAGAAGTGATCCAGCAGGGACAATACTTGTGGGGATGTTACTGCTACTGTAAAAGTGACAGTTATGCTGGGTATTCAAGAGGAAAGGAAGATAAAACAATCAAATATGAGTCAAGTTTATAGCTTTATGTTTTGGTGAATTGTTAAAAAAAAAAGTAGGGAGAATGTGACAGAGAGTTTTAAGATAAAAATAATGAGTTTAGTTTGGGGCATGCTGATTTTGAGGTTTGATATGACATCCAACAGTGATCCAAATGCTAAAAGCCAAGCAGACTAGAGAGATTTTGGAGATAGAGAGAGAGATTTGAGAGACAACTCAGTCATAGATTTGGATGAGATTGTCCAGGGGTAATGGGTAGAAAGCGGGAAGAAAGGTGCTAAGCACCAATTATATTTTGTGAATTCATTCCACATTCATTGAATGTCTGTTATGTGACTGCCACTGATTTAAGGACTGAGGATATATCAGTTAACAAAATATACAAACAACCCTGCTCTTTGGAGCTTACATTACAGCATCTGCTTTTGATAAGGAATACAGGTCAGACAGTTCTATATAATATCCTTTAAGTCAAATATGGGCAAGAAATCAAAAGAACCAGTCAAATAAGGTAAACATAAGTGTAAAGTCTGAGAAGGGCCATTGGATGTGGTGACAATGTGGTAGTTAATAACTAATGGTAGAAACAGTTTCAATAGAGTATTGAGGTGGAAACCAACCTGAGAATTGAGGGGATGAAGAGCAAGCAAAGGAATTGAGGGGTAGACCATAGTTTTCACTCTTTAACTCTTTGGAATATAGACAGTTCTTTCAAGAAGGTGGACAGAAACAGAGAAAATAGTGCTAAGAGAATTTGTTTCTATAAGAAAAGGTCTCATGAGCATGCTAGTAGTCAGAGGTTTAGGGTGATCATCAGGGGAAAAGGCAAGACTGAATATGCTCAAGAGAGGGCAGTGAGCACAAGGAGTGGGGACTTCTTGTTCTGGTAAGATGGAATAACTGGAACTAGTTTACTCTCCCATCTGAAAGAAGAAGAACAACAACAGCAACCAGCTCATGAAATATACAAAGCAACAATTTTCAAGCCAGGAAACGCAGTTATCCCTGAGAAATGAGAAACAAATGAGATGTGCTCTGTGGTTGTCCCAGCTTAATGCCTTGAGAGTTTCCAGGCTGTGGCACAGTTCCGGAGGGAGCTGAGGTGGAGCTCAGTGAACTCCCTGCATTGAGGAGATGAAGCTATGAGCAAGGGGAGACCAAGATGGCTAATGTTCATAGAATAGAGTACCAGAGAAAAGAGTTGTACAGAGAGAGAACACTAAAGATTTTCAGAGTCTCCCTTGAGTATCCAGCAAAATATTCAATGCATGCATGTGAGGAAACTTCCCAAGGCCAGGGCAAGAACCATCTTAAAGGACTAGAGGGAACCGTGGTTGGTGTTCATACAGGGTTGAAAACTATGCCTGCAATCACCAGATGGACTGAAAAACTTATAACTGACAAGGAACTGGGTAGAGTACTTGGCAAGGTCAGCCATAAGTGGAGTACCACTCCGGACTCACCTGACAGATAATATTAGCAAGTCCCAAAACCTCAGATGGTTGTCTGGTAATGTTAATGCATCTCAGCACAAAGCTGTATAGGATTTAAAGAAAAAATATTCATCACTCAACAAGGTAAAATTCACAATGTCTGACAGTCAGTCAAAGATTATCAGGGATGGGAAGAGGCCAGAAATCATGATTCATAATGAGAATAATCATCGAATTGGAACTGACCCAGAACTGATGTAAATATTAGAAGTAGCAAAGGAGGACATTAAAACTGTTATTATCACCGTATTGTATCTGTTCATAGAGACAATCTGAGAGAGAAAAAAATGCAAAGAGCATCCAGCGAGCTATGGGACAACTTTAAACCTAAGCTAGGGTAATTTGAGTCTATGAAGGTGAGTGGAAAGGGACAGAAAAATATTTGAAGAAATAATGGCTGAAACATTGTCAAACATGAAGAAAACTCTACACCTACAGATCCAAGAAGCTCACTGAACCCCCAAAAAAAGGAACATGAGCAAGGCTGGGCACAGTGGCTCACACTTGTAATCCCAATAGTTTGAGAAGCTGAGGTGGAAGGATCACTTGAGGCCAGGAATTTGACACCAGCTTGGGCAACATAGTAAGACCCTCATCTCTACAAATAAATAAATAAATAAATTAGCTGCATGTGTTGGTGCTTGCCTGTAGTCCCAGCTACTTGTGAGGCAGAAGTAGGAGGATTGCTTGATCCCAGGAGTTTGAGGCTGCAATGAGCTGTGATCACACTGCTTTACTCCAACCTGGGTGACAGAGAGACCCCATCTCTTGTGGGGGGAAAAAAGAGAGAGAGAGAAAGAAACGTGAATATAACTATACCAAGGCACATCATAATAAAATTGTTCAAAATCGGTGATAAAGAATATGATGTTTAATTTTGTGTGTAACTGGCTGGGTCCCAGTGCCCAAATATGTAGTCAGACATTAGTCTGGATATTTCTATAAGGGTAGTTTGGGATGAACTTAATACTTAAATCTGCGGATTTTGACAGATTGTCCTCCATAATATGGTTTGGCCTCATCCAGCCAGTTGAAGGCCTGAATAGAATAAAAGACTTGCCTCCCTGGAACAAGAGGGAATTCTTCAGTAAATGGCCTTTGGACTTGAACTGTATATTGATTCTTTCCTGGGTCTCCAGCCTGCCAGCCCAAACTGTAGATTTTGGGTTTATAGCAACTGTAATTGTGTGAGCCAATTTCTTAAAGTATTTCTCTGTCTCTATTTATATATATATATAAACAAAGATATATATTTATATCTATACATGCACCTATACATACATATAAATATACATATAAACACACATCCTTTTGGTTTTTTTTTTCTCTTGAGAACAAAGTAGTACAAAGGAAATACCTTAAAAGCAGATAAAAGATGTTACATGAGTAAGAATAAAAATAAGGATGGCATCACATTTTTTCACTGGAAAAATGCAAGTAAGAAGACATTGGAGCAGCATCTGAAAGGGAAAAAACTGTCAACTAATATCCAGCAAAAGTCTCTTTTAAAAAGAAAGTAAAAATAAAGACTAGACTTTTTCAGACATACAAAATCTGAAGGAATTTATTGCTAGCAGATAAGCATTATAAGAAATGTTAAAAGAAGTCCTTGAGTCAGAAAAAAAATGATACCAGATGGAAATCTGGATCTATATAAAATGGAGACTGCCAGAAATGCAAATTATGTGGATAATTATATAAGATTTACTTCTTATTATTTAAATATCTTTAAGAGGTATGTCTTTAAACAACAATAATAACCACATATTATGGGGTTAACAACATATGTAAAAGTAAAATGCCTGAGAACAATAGCATAAAGGTCATGGGGAAAAAGGGAAGTACACTATTGGAAGATTCTTGTACTATATGTGAAGTTGTATAATAACACTTGAAGGTAGACTGATTAAAGACTTACTATAAACCCTAAAGTAACCACTAAAATAGCAAAACAAAGAATGAGAGCCAATAAAGCAACAAATGAGATGAAAATAGAATTATCAAAAATAATCCAAAAGAAGGCAGAAAAAGAAGAAAAGGGGAACAAGAATAGATGAAACAAATAGTAAACAAGTAGAAAGGTGATACAGTCAAACCTAAACATCAATAATAATATTAAATATAAATGATCTAGACTTCTTAATTAAGAGACAGAGGTTGATATAATAGATTTTTTAAAAAACCAAGACCCAACCAAATACTGACTTTAAGAATCAAACTTTAAGTATAAAGACACAAATAGATTAAATATAAAAAGGTGGAAAAAGATACATCATGCTAACACTAGTCAAAAGAAAGTTGGGGTAGCTATGTTAATATTAGACAACGTAGATTTCAGAGCAATGAATAAGGCTGGGGATAAAGAAGTTCATAATGATGAAGGGATCATTTATTCAGGAGACTGTAATAATTCTACACATTTATGTACCTAACAGAACTTAAAAATATATGAAACAAAAAAATGACAGAACTGCAAAAAGAAATGGACAAACCCACAATTACAATCAGCGACTTCAGTTTCTCTCAATACTTTATAGATCATGTGGGAAGAAAATCAGCCAGAACGTAGCAGACTTCAACAACACTAACAGCTAAATTGACCTGATTAACATTTTATAAAATACTCCACCCAACAACAGAAGACATTCTTTTCAAGTACACATAGAATATTTGCCAAATTAGGCCATAACCTGGTTTATGAAAGCAAATCTAAATAAGTTTAAGTGGCTTCAAGTTATATCCAATATGTTCTCAGACCGTGATAGAATTGCATTAAAAATCAATAACAAGAAGAAAAAAAAAATCTCAAGTATTTAGAAACTCACTTCTAAATGACCCACGAATCAAAGAAGGTAGCAAAAGAGAAATTATAAAGGATTTTGCACTGAATGACAATGCAACATATTAGAATTTGTGGTGCCTATAAAACGGGACTTTAAGAAAAGTTTATACCACTAAATGTCTATTCAGAAAAGAAGGGCCTCAAATCAATGACCTCAGCTTCCACCTTAGGGAACTAGAAGAAAAATGGATTAAACCCAAATAAGCAGAAGAAAATAAAGATCAAAGTAGAAATCAATGAAATAGAAGAGCCATAGAGAAAATTAGTAAAACCAAAAGCTAGTTCTTTGAGAAAGTCAGTAAAATTGATAAAACTCTAGCCAAACTGATCAGAAAAAATAAAAAAGACACAAATAACCAATATCAGGAATAAGAAAGGTGACATCAATATAGATTCTATAAATAGTAAGAGGTTAATAAGGGAATATCATGAACAACCTTATGCCAGTAAATCTGACAACTTAGAGAAAATGGACAATTTCCTTGAAGGACAAACCATCAAATCTCACTCAAGAAGAAATAGAAAACCTGGATAGACCTATATCTGTTTAAGAAATTGATACCTTTTCTTTCTTTTTTTAAGTCTAGTTGGTTTCACTAGTGAATCCTACCAAACATTTTAAGGAAGAAATACTGCCAATTCTTTAGTCTCTTCCAGAAAATTGAAGAGGAGGGAAAAATGCCCCAACTCCTAAGACCAGCATGAAGCTGATACCAAAACCACACAGAGACATTACAAAAAAAAAAAAAAACAAAAAAAAAACTGCATACCAATAGCCCTCATGGACACAGATACAAAAATTATAAGCAAAAATATACCAAATTAAATTCAACAATAATATTTTAATAGGATAATATGTCATGACCATGTGACATTTATTCTAGGAATGCAGAGTTGGTTGCACATTCAAAAATCAATCAGTTTAGTTCACAATATCAATAAACCAAAAGATGAAACTATGATCCTGTGAAGATATGCAAAAAACAAAAACAAAAAAAACTCAGCATCAATTTTTGACAAAAGCTCTTAACAAAGTAGGACTAGAAAGGAATTACCTCAACTGTTAAAGGGCATCTGTGAAAACCCTACAGCTGTTGTCAGAGTTAATGGAGAAAGACTGAATTGTTTCCTGATCAGATCAGGAATAAGACATGGATGTCTGTTCTCACCACATCTATTCAACATTGTGGTAGAGATTCTAGCCAGTAAATCAGGCAAGAAAAATAAATAAAATGCTTTCATTTTGTGAAAGAATAAATAAAAACGTACTTGCTGATGGCATGATTGTTAAAGTAGAAAATTTAACTGAATAGACAACTCTGCTATAAACTGGAGATGGTTGATATGAATTAGGGCTGATAGTTTTAGAGATCTGAAAAACTATCAGAAACTTAGAGGATAGCTCTGGCTATTAGTTTTAAGAATGTTGCCCATAAGAATAGAAGCAGATAGGGTGTGGTGGACAACTGTTAGCCAAATATTGAGTTCATTCAGATAGATGAACAAGCTCCCTGAAAATTGGTAGGTGGGAAGGCAGAGGTCCATATATAAGTAAACGTCATAACTCAGGTAGGATGTTATTAACAAGTGGCTATGATGAAGTGTTCTAAAAGCGTAGAAGGAAGCAAAGTTTGTGCTGAGAGGCGCTGATAAGAGAAGGAAAAGCTCTGTTTGCTAGTGTATGGAGGAAGAAAAAATGTGCAGGGAAATGCTGGAGCATGGAGAAGACTTCTTAACAAAGATGAGGTTCGATATGATTCACTGAGAAGGCTCTGTAATGATAAAGGTGACGCTGAGTTGGCCATGGGAGGCAGGAAGTAATGATGTAGGAGAAAAGGGGTAGATGCTCGGTGTTTGGACCTGTGTGTTCGTTATAGTGAAAGGAGGGCAAGATGTTGTAGAAACAAGTTACTGATGGTAGAGAAGGGTTGGCGAATAGGCAGCAGAGGAGGTCCCACAGGCTGACTTTAGTTATCGGGGATCCACAACTGTTCAGTGCTGGAGTTTGAGATAGGCATTGCTGACATCTTCAAACTTACTGCCCAGGTCCAGAATTCTTTTGGTTGTTCATAGCAGGTGCGTATCTCTCTCTCTCTCTCTCTCTCTCTGTGTGTGTGTGTGTGTGTGTGTGTGTAAGTAAAGAAGAACAAAGGGGGTGGAAGGAGGGTACTGAAATAAACAGCAAACTCCAATAGTAATAAAGGTAACTTGGAAAAGAGGAAGTCAGAAATCCACATGTGTATGTAGACATTCAGTGTGGAAGATGGCAGAATAGCTGGACTAGGCCTCCAGTGAATCATTCACAAGGGAAGGATCAAGGAACTTAACTATATAAAAATTTAAAACCATTGGAAATCTAAAATTAAGATAAATATAAAAAAATACTGTTGGAAATATTTGCATCAGATATTACAGATAAGCATATGGCTGGCCCTCTTAGAGAATTCAACCACACTTACAAATAACATCTAGAATCTAATAGATAAACTGTGCCAAGTCTATAAAGAGATAATTCATAAAAAGAATAAATGGCAAACAAATTAATGGAAAAGTTTCAACTTTACCAGAAGTTTAACTTTACTAAAGAATAAATAAGTAAACATTAGTTTTATACTTAAATTTACCAAAATCTGTTTCTTTATGAGACGAGTCAGTGCTGGTAAGATTGTAGTGGCATTGGTATGCACATGTATTACAGGTGACATTATGATTGTTACATTATGACTGTTATGATATCCCTTTTTTGGAAAGCATTTTTCTTAGAAAGCAGTTATTCATATAAATCAAAAGTTATGAAAATGTTCACAGACGTAGTAATTATGCCACTGGCAATTTATTTTAAGTAAGTAACTTAAGGGAAACTATATGCATAAAGCAATTTCTTGCAACATTTTGTATTGTAACTAAAACTTTAAGGTAGTTTAAATGCCATACAACAAGGGAGTTTGTTAATTACCTTATGGTACCTTGATCAAAATGATTATAGATTAGAAGAATATATACAGTCTTCTATTTAAAAATTAAAAAGTAGATTTACATTTATTTTTTGAATTTAAACCATGGAAAACTATGCATTTGAATAAAAAAACTAGAGAAAAACTATAAGAGTAACAATGTACTTTATTGATGTGATTGAATTATGGGTAAAACCTTTATTCTTTTAAATTATTTCTCTATAATGTCTTGAAAATATAAAGCCAATGAAATATGAAATATTTATTGAAGAGTTTTGAACATTCAAAAAGAGAATCTACCTTCAGAGTTGGTGTCTTAAAATGAAAACATATGAGAAGGATGCGTTCGTTTAATTTCAGCAAGGCGAGAATGTCTGCCTTTTCTTCAGAAAGAGAATTCAAACTTTATTGGTTTATTAACTTCAGCAATTTTTCACCTCTGACATAATTTTTAAAAGATACTTAAATTGTCAAAACTCAAAGAGCCAAGAAATCCTCCAGAGAGCAGGACCTGTTGGTGAGGAGAGAAAATTTGAGTAACTTGCACCTTAGTCTAGAAATAAAAGTGAACTCTATCCAGACTGAATTCCTTTACTGTATATGTATGAGGAATTTGTTGATAAGAGGGGTTGTTAAACTGTAGATTACATAAATGTTCACTTTTTTTTGAAGCAGAGGAATGGAATCTAAAGGCTTAGGAGAATATATTGATGGTACATGGAGAATAACCTAGAGAAAACTGAACACTTTGAATTGAAAAAGGTTGAAAACATCTTCTAGGGATATATACCATATTTGAAAAAGATTGAAAATGTTCATGAAAATTTGAAGAAGACATTTCAATAACTTCAGTATTAGCTTCAAATGTGTTAAGCCAACAAGACAAACAAGTTAGAAAGTCAGATTTTGATATCTTTTAAAGGATTGTGTTTTATAAATGCCAGTACATTAAATTTCCTTTTATGATGTTGAAATCATAGTTAGAAGAATTTCGTTAGTCTGTTGTCCAAACATCACAAAACTGCTGTGGCATAAATCATGCCCTTGGTGCAGGTCAAAGCCACCAGATCTGTAGAATGTCTTTCCCTTCAGCAATTCTTAGAGTGACCCAGGAATTTCAGAAGCACACAAGTATCTGTGTGCGTGCACTCAGACTTGAGGGAAGGGGAGGAGGGTTCAGTCTGTAGGTCCAAGTGAAATACTTGTGTGTTCCACACAATGAATAAAAATAGACTAACCTTCCTCCCAAAACTAATTTTGTTACAATTCCAGGAATGCTTTCAGTGCATGAAAAACTTCAAATTCATCTTTCTTGTCTCACAGGTTTTGTTGGATTTAAGGATTGCAAAACAAAGACTGAAAGGCTATGCAAACAATTATTTCCCCAAAGAGTTACTAAGTCATATATTTATTAAAAATTTGTGGGGTTAAATCTTAGGGGAGGTTTCAGTCCTACTAATGTAGCTTAGATAGGCCAGGAAAAAATGACTGCGTAACTTAGGCTTCAGCCATCAAATTGTTTGAATGCAGCCTGGGGAGACTTACCCGTGAAGCCTTCAGCCAAATACTACAGGCCATTGATGATTGACTCAGTGGTTACTTTTATTTCCTTCTCCTTGTTTAATATAAATAAAGGAATCCTAATTTTAGAGGACATCTCAAAGAGCTAATTTAGTCTTCATTTTGCACATGAGGCATTCAAGGCCAAGGCAAGACAAAAATCTGGCTGGTGAGTCTAAGAGCTGTGGTTCGGACTCCTAGGATAGTCCCTTGTCACGTTAGCACACTGACACCCTGAAGATAGCATCAGAGGACACTTCCTGTTTGAAGAAGCAAGAGAGTAGTTACACTGTCATGGATGAGTCAGTTGAACATTTTTTCCCTCCCCTCCTAAGTTCCTGATTTTATTAATTATTTCTACAAAATGTACATTCTAAACTCATGCTATTATTTTTATTTCATTAATAAGAAAGCAATGTCATATAGACCTGAAAACCCTTATTTGGGTTTCTTGTGTTGGGTTATTTATAAACAGGAGGACAATGAATTAGTGGGTTTATTAGGTGTTGGGTTACTTATAAACAGGGAGGACAGTAAATTAGTGCATTTATTAGGCACATGTGTATTTTGGTCAGTTGACTTTACCAGTATTTAGGCTCAAAATTGGACAAAATGGTGTGAATCCCTCAGTTTGTTGGTATATGGAGGAGACACTACAGTGTAGTGTAGGGCTCTGGTGATGAGACCTGGTTTTAAGTTTCGAATATAGCACTTAGTACTTTTTTTGAGACAGAGTCTTGCTCTGTCACCTAAGCTAAAGTGCAGTGGCCTGATCTCGGCTCACTGTAACCTCTGCCTCCCGGGTTCAAGCGATTCTCCTGCCTCAGCCTCTCAAGTAGCTGGGATTACAGGCATCTGCCACCGCGCCCAGCTAATTTTTGTATTTTTAGTAGAGACGGGGTTTCACCATCTTGGCCAGGCTGGTCTCAGACTCCTGACCTCGTGATCCACCCGCCTCGGCCTCCCAAAGTGTTGGGATTACAGGCGTGAGCCACCGTGCCTGGCCAGCACTTAGTACTTTTGGCAAAGCACTTAATGCCTGTAAGCTTCACTTTCTTCTTGGGACAGTAGTACTGATACCAACTTTAGGATTGTTATAGCAGCTAAATTAGGAAATAGATATTAATACTTAGCATATTGAGATCCTATTGTATGCCAAGCACTGACCTACAGAATACAGTGTAGCTTGTTTCTTCATTATGGGTCCTTGCAGTCTAGCCAGAGAACAAATATAAAACAAATCAACCGATATGTAGTTACAACTGTGAAAATCACCTAGGAGGGGTACTGAATACTGGAAAAACATGGACTCAGAAAAATCAGTCTAGTTCGAGGACACCAGAGAATGCTTCCCTGACAAAGTTAGCTTGCTCAAAGTCAAACAGTTAATAAATGGAAGAGGAAGAATTTGAACCTAGACTTTCTTTCTCTAGAGCAAATGCTGTCTGGTAGCTTTTCTTCCTCAAAGCAACCCTTTGAGAAAGGTATTTTGATGGTTTGACCTTTGGTATCCCTCCTAAATATTATATTAATTCTCCCCCTTGGACTCATCCAACCTGATGTAAAGGGAAAAAAAAGTCTAATAATTTCCCTTCTTGGTTGTCCTTCTGGTGAACTGAAAGTATGACTTTAGATTTTTAGTTCCATTTAATCCTTTCAAATGTTTAGAATGACTAAAATAGAAAAAACATTGTTTCTCTTCTGTAAATAGTACATTTTCTTATTTTCTGGACTAATCAGTCTATCTAGACTTTGTCTTTTGAACATTAATTACTGAAGCTAAACCGTAAAAATAATATGGAGACAGCAACATGGATGACTGTGTATACCTTTGCAGTATAAATTTAACCACACAAGTTCTATTTGGAGAAAACATTTACGACTATTTTGTCGGGACATTTATATGCCTATAAATAATATTGCTAGGGGGCTGGGTGCGGAGGCTCGTGCCTGTAATCCCAGCACTTTGGGAGGCCGAGGCGGGTAGATCACGAGGTCAGGAGATCGAGACCATGCTGGCTAACATGGTGAAACCCCGTCTCTACTAAAAATACAAAACATTAGCTGGGCGTGGTGGCGGGCGCCTGTAGTCCCGGCTACTCGGGAGGCTGAGGCAGGAGAATGGCGTGAACCCGGAAGATGGAGGTTGCAGTGAGCCGAGACCACGCCACTGTACCCCAGCCTGGGTGACAGAGCGAGACTCCATCTCAAAAAAAATAAAATAATAAAATAACATTGCTAGGATACTTTGCTTAGTGTGAACTTTTGAAGACGTTTTAGTAGTCAACTTATTATGAAGACTTTGCAAGAATTTAAAGACAATAACAGTGACATAATCTGCCTGTTGGGTTAATAAATTTCAAAAGTCGTGTTTTGCACATAGGTGCAGCAATTTCTGGAAGGATATTACTTCCCTTTGAGAGCCTGCGTATTGTCAGCTTTTAAGAATCAAAGCAGATTAAACATTGGTGATGTGCTCCATAACCATTTCCTTTTCAAAGTTGAGGCCTGTGCCTGTCTTACTTCTCTAGAAAATCTACACTTGAGTTGTCCTGAGCATAACCACTAATAGACTGCTTAATATTTGCAGAGAGCTTTTCATTTTCAGGATTTCACCATCATTGCCTTTTAATCCACATAACACCCGTGTGAGGTAGGTAGATACATTCAGGCATCCAACTCTCCTGCAGGTGAATTTCTGTGCCAGCAGGAATATTATGATTGGCACTGACTTTCCTTAATTTCCCAGAGGCCAGACACCTGGAGAGGCTTTCCTGCAGGCTCAGGTACATGCCAGTGTTTCAGCCACATGGGACTGCCTCCTCTTTCCTCCTGCTCATTTACTAAGATTCAGTGACTTCATGCACCATTAACCATAATGCTGTGCTGACTGTGTCAATCTGCATTAAGCCCACAAAGGAAGGGGTATGTTTTAGAAGATTGTTAGAGGGCCCAATGAACATTTTCCATCCTTTCTGTGCAGCAGACTTCAGCTGTTGACATCTTCGTCACTCCAACAAAAGTACTTTTCATTCAGTGGTAACTTTTACATTTCCAACTACATACTTAGATTAATAAGTGAGCACCCAGAATCAAGTTTGTAATTATATTCAGGCAGGCAGAAAATATGTATACCTAATGATTAAATCATCAACGAAAAAGCATCAATGGAAACATAATGCCAGCAATCGTATATTGTATGCTTATGGTGTACCAGGCACTGTGATAAACACAACACATATATTATCTTATCCTTATAACAACCCTATGAAGTAGATATTATCATCCCTGTTTTACAGATGAGAAAGTCGAGCAAGGCTAGTAGGTTGCCCACATTCACAGAGCTAATAAGGGACAGAGCTAGAATTTCAACCTAGTTCTGTCTGACTCCAAAGTCAGTTCTTCAAACGTTATACTATGTACTGCTTTAGGTGGAAGGTAATGTACAGCTTATTAAAGTACTGGGATAACATGCAGCAAAGAAGTGCAAAAGATAGGCTAGACTAAGAAGGTGTGTAATGATTTCCTTCTTTATAAAGCAAAACAAACCCATTTGAAAGAATTGTTTTTATCCATGTAATACTTTATATATTTTTTCATAACTTACCTCAAAGACTCATAATTTGTCTTCTTTGTTGATAAATTCTTGAAAAAGAAACTTTTTTAATCTTAAAATTATACATATTAAATAATGCTTTAAACCTTAAGTAGAATGGTTGCTCAGAAACTATTGATACATTAACTTCTAGAAATTCATAGGGCTTTTAATTCAAAAAAGAAATATAAGTACATGGCAAAACATTCAAATGAAACAAAAGAATCTTCCTCCTATTTAAAATTTCCAGATTCCCAGTTTTCCTGAGAGTCATTATTAGCTCTGGTTTCTTGTGGATCCTTTCAGAAAGAATCTGTGTGTATATTTGCATGTGTGTGTGTGTGTGTGTGTGTGTGTGAATGGGTATATACACACTTGCATATGTCACAGTTGAATTTATTGTCTTGAATGGTAATAGTTAAGTCATAAATATATAGTTAATCATAGAACTGTATACTCTGAATATTTTCTTATAATATAAACCTTGTATTACGTGTATTATAAAATGATTGCCTATGCATAAGTGGATAATTATGATTGCACTTTTAAGAAAAATAGATACATGACATATTAACCATGTCCTTTAAAGAAGACACTAACATAAATACTATGTAATTCTAATATGAAATGGTTATAATTTAAGTACCTTAATTTCTAGGGTTGCTGAGTTATATGTGAGAAAGAATTATAAGACATTAACTTTAAGAATTAAAGTTAGATGCAGAGGTCCTCATAGATTTAATATTTTCTTTGAAATTTCTCTATACTTTCAAATGTCTTTCTTATATCTGATAAAAGTTGCAGAGTGACATTACATATTAAATTAAAGAATAAGGCAATATTTTGAAGTAAAGGGGATAGTGTTATATATTGCCGTAATACACAACTATGTTTTTTGCTTGTTTGTTTGTTTGTTTTTGAAATGGAGTCACGGCGTGTCACCAGGCTGGAGTGCAGTGGCCCGATCTCAGCTTACTGCAGCCTCTGCCTCCCAGGTTCAAGTGATTCTCCTGCCTCAGCCTCCCGAGTAGCTGGGATTACAGGCGTGTGCCGCCACACCCAGCTAATTTTTGTATTTTTAGTAGAAACGGGTTTCACCATGTTGCCCAGGATGGTCTTGATCTCTTGACCTCGTGATCTGCCCGCCTTGGCTTCCCAAAGTGTTGGGATTACAGGTGTGAGCCACTGTGCCCAGCCACAACAACTATGTTTTGATAATGGTAGAAGATAATATTCAGTTATCAGTTTACCTTGGAAATTATGTGTTTCTAGTATAAATATCAGCTACAAAAAGTAAATAAATCTTAACCAGCCTAAAAAGAGACGATTTGAGCATCCTAAGTGTTTTAATTTAAAAGTTGCTAATTCTTTTTTTATGTTTTTGTTTTCTAATTTTAGGTTTTAGTATTAAAGCAGTGCCATTCCAGAATGCCATCTTGAATGTAAAAGAACTTGGAGGTATAACATTTCAAATCATTTCTATGTCTGCCCTTAACTTTTATTAATTTGGTAATAATGTATTATATGTAATTCAAACATAATGATAACTTATTTTAGTAGGTGGTTCATTTTTATCTTGATAATATATTTCCTAGAAATATTTCCTTCTCTTCCTATATGTTTTAAAAATTGTTGAAGAGTTCTAAGTAACATAAACTTTGGGGGTTTTTTGAATGAATCAAAGAATTACACTATTATTGGCAATTTATACAGCTCATTGGTTTTACTTGTTCAAAAAATTTTTGAATAAAACATATGAAGATAATTTTAATATCATTGAAAGATCAACTATTCGGGGAAAAGATTTGTATTTTAAAGTAGTTTGTGTTTATACTGCAGGTTTTATTGTATTAGATCTTTTTAGAATGTATTTGTTCCGATAATAAATCTTTGCCAATGGGTTCTTTGCTGGCCAAGCACATTTATCGGATAGGCTGTACCCCAAACCATACATCACTCAGTCTTTCATTACACTCTCTGTCTGGCATTTTTTGGTTGTGTTTTATGTTAGTCAGGGTCTTAACCCATGTAAATAGATTAACAAAGAAATCAGTCAATTCAGTGAACCCACTAAATTCTCTAATGGCACATGAAAATACTAAGTGCTCTGGAGTTCAGTATGATATCGGTGAGTTTAATGACTTAGAAGAGAGTTATCTTCCATCTCTTTAATCACTTTGTGATATTGGCCTTACCTTGTTTTGTTTTGTTTTGTTTATTTTCCCTTAAGGTCGTTCTAACTGTGACGTATTTTTAGCTTGATGAGATTGTAACACCAACTTTACGCCATTTTAATAGCGTTTGGTACCTTCTTATTTTTATCTAATAAAGTACTGGCTGATCTTTTCAGGTGTCTGTTTTCAGTTCGCTATGTGTAGGACAGGTTCGCTTCTGCCAGTCAATTTCATATTCACTTTTAGCTTTATAGCATTAATATATAGAACAACCATGATCAATAAATTCCGATTTTTCTTTAAGACATTTGGTTTTGTCATTTTGATTCCAAAAATTATAAAACATGAATGTTCTTATAATAATTTTTCTATGCAAAGTTTTTAAAAGACTGTGTTCTATTAGGATATTTTAAATTATAATTGTACTTTTAAGAAAAATAAATGTATGGCATATTAACCATGCCATATGCTTAAAACCTTAAATACAATGGTTGCTCAGAAACTATTGATAAATTAATGTCTAGAAATTCATTTAATTTAATTCAAAAAAGAAATACAAGCAGCTGGCAGAACATTCAAATGAAACAAAATAATCTTTCTCCTATTTAAAATTTCCAGATGCATGGTTTATAAAAAAAATGCTTTTTTGCTTTGTGGCTTCTGGTGATTATTCCTTGGTGACAATAATATTACTTATGGATATTTAAAAATCAAAGAACACATTGTAAATGTATGGTTTGAGAGTTATATGGGTTTTAGATATGGCTGTTACTAAGTATTTTATTTTTAGGTTGGACACAAAGCTTTTATTGAATACCTTCCAGGTATAAGAAACTATTGGTTGGTTAATAAGGCAGTTATTACATATGATGTTTACTTGGATGAAACAAACAGTAGCTGTATGTGGACAGTTTTAAAAAAAGTGAACACCAAGGAATTCATAAGGTTGGCTCTGTGCCATCAAAATTCAGTACAATGAAAGATCAAGTTAGGGGACTAGAGGTACATAAGGTGGGAATAGGTCTGTTCTCAAGCAAGATTTAATTTTGCCGAAAGAGCTGTTCCCTGACAGTTGCTGAAATGGAAATTACAGTGGAGAGGATACCATAGGATTTGGTGGTTATGTTTTAGTTGGTACCTATTACGTAATGAGGTTAAGAGATGCAGGTAAAAGGCAGAGCCTCAGGGATCAGAGCAGATACATTTGTTCCAGGCTAGTGATACATAAGTTTTTGGCATGTGTTAGTATTGAAGAGCAAATTTCTAGCCTATGCATAGATTCTTTTACTTCCTCAACTTTAATAGCTCTGTTTCCAGTTGACACAGTGTCTGAAGGAAGAGGGGACTTTCTGAGTAGAATCCAATTGTGTATCCTGTGTCACATGCTCTGGGGCAAGCATTTAAGGGAGTTGACTTCTTGACAGCTCATTCACTAAGTCATTTCCTCAAATATTTTTTGAGGCTAGATACTAGGTTATGTCTCAACCAGGAACACATGAAAAGCTAGGCTAACCTATGTAAAGTGTAGCTTTCCTAGGAGTTAACGTGTATGCTAGATATGAAGGGGATCATCCCGAAATAAGGTGTATGTGCATTTAGGGGGAATTATGACTGACTGAAATCAAGTTGTCTGAGAGGGAGTTGCTTGACTGAGAATTTCTGGGAGGAGAGAGTTATATGTTTTATGATCAATGTGTGAAGATATGAAGCTTTTATTCACCAGTGGAGGGTTGCTCAGAAGACAGATGAATCAGAGTTCAATCACATTGTCAATCAGAGAAAAATTCTGAATTCAGGGGAGGACCTCAAGAAGATAGGTGGTAAATATAGAGATTAAGAGCGAGGACAGTGATGAATTCTTAGTGAGGAATGCCCAGGTAGTTCTCCTTATCCTGGGGTTAATTCAGGAGAACAGCATGGCCCCTGTTCTCCCTGCTAATGTCCTTCCTCTACCCCTTTCAGATAGTTCCAAGGCTCTTCTTCACTCTCTTTCCCAGTCTTAAGTTAAAATTCTCACTTCTTCAAAATAGGGAAGCGCATAAACCTGTGCTCATTATCTGTTTAGAAGAAATGGTATGGGGTGAGGAAACAATGAATAATGGAGTTACACTCAGTGAAAGTCACTTTTGGGGGATCTTAATGACAAACTATATGTTTGCACACACAAATATATGTTTGTGTGTGAATATATATGTGTTGAATATATATTACTTATATAAATTATTATTTCCTCTTACCAATTTTCTGTTTTGTGAAAGTGTTTTTATATCTTTTTCCTGAAAAATTCTTTAAATTCTCATTCACATCAATTTCTTTTCATGTGGTGTTTTCTTACTGTTCACTTGATCATTTTACCACAATTAATTATGGGTCTAGCATGGTCCTATGGGCAGAGAATGAAAGATCTAAGCACAGCCCTCATCTTCAGGGAACTCATCATTCAGTGATGGAGACATTCATGAAAAGAGAAATAGGAAATTAGTGAAAATTTTGAAAATAATGAAATGAAAGGGAAAAAAATTAAGTGCAGAAGTACAAGGTAAATTATGACACAGTGATAGTCTAGCCCAGTGGTTTGGTGGGCCATTTCTGTTTTGCTATTTTAAGAATGCCTTGTTCTCAACTACCTGTCACACCCTCCAGGCTGCAGTGATTATGCCTATCTTTTTGTGAAATTGGAGCTCTAAATTTTCTTCTTCTGTTTTGCCCTTATTCCCTTTTCTCTCCCCTACACAGTCTCAGTCTTTGCAACTTCATGCCTAGAGAGTAGATGCTATTATTATCTCACAGGTAAGATAACACCAGACATGATGATTTGACTGCGGTCATTTGGAGCAGGAGGTTGGTATCAGTCTGAGCTCTTGTGCCTAACCAGTGCACTCTACACCTACAGCACTTTACCCAGGGCCTGGCACAAGAGAAGTGCTCCCACCTGTTATTTGCTGCTGTTTGTATCATTATTATTTGCATGATTTAAAGTATCATTATTATTTGCATGATTTAAAGTCTTCACATGTTGGTTTGGTTTTTTTTTGTTTGTTTGTTTTGGTTAACAGTGTGTTGGTAAAACACCATTTTTTATTTTTTATTTATTTATTTTTGAGACGGAGTCTTGCTCCATCACCCAGGATGGAATGCAGTGGTGCAATCTCGGCTCACTGCAACCTCTGCCTCATGGGTTCAAGTAATTCTCCTGCCTCAGCCTCCCGAGTAGCTGGGTTTATAGGCATGAGCCACCGCACGTTGCTAATTTTTGTATGTTTAGTAGAGACGAGGTTTCGCCATGTTGGCCAGGCTGGTCTCGAACTCCTGACCTCAAATGATCTGCCCTCAGCCTCCCAAAGTGCTGAGATTACAGACATAAGCCACTGCGCCCGTCCCTAAAATACCATATTGACAAAACATGAATACCTCGCTCTCTGCTCAAAGACATTTATAGGACTTAATCTCTAATTATTTCTGTTGCTTTTATCATTCATTTTCTCTCTCACACTCTCTTATTTAGAGATCTTTCAAGTCAAACTCTTGCTCAGTTATGGTTCTGACTTCTGGTTCTGTAATCCTACTTCCCTTCTTTGATTTCTTCAAGACTACCTTCTGAATCAAAGTCTTACTTCTACTTTCCAAACTATCTAAAACTTTCCACAAACATTTCACTGTTTTATTCATTTATTCTTTGTAATTCATTCATTCAGCAAATATTTACTGAGCATGTATTACATGCCAGGCTCAGTTCTAGAAAGTTGTGGTGGTTATAGTGTCAAAACAAGCACTGTTCCTGCATAAACCAAGAGGTGCCAGAGGAAACTCTTCCATACTTGACTTCTTAAAGTCAACTATTACTTCTTATAGGCCTAGAACAGATATCCATTTAGGCCCTTTCACACCTGAAGGGGTTTTCTAATACCATCCAAGGTATTAGCAAGCCTGGATATTAGTTCTGATTCCTACGTAGGACATTTTATAGTATTACTTCGTGAACTTTTTGTTTTCCTATATAGTCTTTTATCCAGGAGGTTTTTGGTGAAGCTAATCTCAATTCCTTCTCTTTTAGTTTTAATTAGTTACTGTGCTTGTCTTGCTCTAGATTATTTTATTTTTCTGGATATTGTACAAGATACCTAACAAGGGTGCTGAATGGACTGATGGATTACTCTTTAAAGAATTTTCCTTCCTTCTAGTGACTTGTTTCAAAGCCTAGAAATTCTGTATGATTCTAGGCAAGTCTACCACCTTCTTGTATCTCTGTTCCCTTATCTGTAAAGTGAGATAATAATAGTTCCTATGTCATATAATCCTTGTGAGGGCTAAATTAGTAAATGCAGGTCAACCACTGAGAGTTTGCTGGGCCTATAGCTCACATTATGGAAGATTTGCTTTTATAATGATCATACTCTCACTTTGCCACCCCTCAATTCTGTGCAATAAAGGACACCTTTCAATAAAGCCTTTTTTCCAAGGTCAGAAATAATGCAAATCATGTATTGATTTTTTTTTCTCTTTGTGGTCATACCTCTCTTCCACTTAAACAAGATGTTACACCTGTTTAAACTGAGAAGCAACTCGAAAAGGCCCTCACTGGAGTCTCTGTTTAGCTACCTAGCATAGTTTTGGCACTCTGCGTGCGTTAATATCAAATGATCTTGTCCTGCTCCACCCCATCACCTTTCCTTCTGTTTTCACATTTCACCTGAAAAATCTCTTCTATCGTTGCCTCTTAATTGCTTTCATTTTGCATTTGGCTTATGTACTTTAACCGCATTATGAAAGTAAGTGAAGCATCTGGCATTTAGCTGAGTTGTCCACACTGCAGTGATGTCACAGCTCTGATAATGTTGCATTTTAGAAATGTCCAGTACTTAAATTTACAAACAGATTTCTATGCAGTCATGAATGTTTTCCTCTTGATTTTGAAATTGTATGTGTGAATTGATAGAATCCAGAGATGGAAATTTTTAGTTCTTAACATGTTTGGTGTGTTATTATTTATTGATAAGGACCCAGACATCATAATACTCCCTAACTGAATTCTGTAACCAGGATTGGGTGTGTCAAATGACTTGTTTTCTTCCTCTTAATATTCTAATGTGTTACATCTGAATTGTCTCCCCATGCCCCATCCCAGCCACCATCCTTACCCAATGTTCTCTTTGAAAGTGGTGTCTTCACAATTGGCATTGAGAAAGGCAAAGACAAGCTGAAAAGCAGCTGGCTGTCTTTTATGATTCAGTATTCATTGCTGCCTGTTGTCAATCAAAAGGGGAAAGTTCATGAAGATTTTTGTTTGCATTTTCATTTTAATTTTTTTCTTCCTATAAAGAAAAGACAACTTTTTTAGGGTAATATAGAAAGTGCAGGTTGTGTTCATTTACTCGTTTGCTTGGGCCCATGCAATAGTGATTGAATGATTTTTGTGGATTGTCAGCTAAGCCATTTTTTTAAGGTTTCTTCTGTCAGCAGCCAAGCTGTTATATGAAACAGATGTTGACTCTGTCCTGTTTCTTTGTTTGCCTGGAGGAATATGCCTCCTCATAGTGAAAGGTGCTGTTTGTTTGTATCCTGCTAGTTATCTTCGGGTGCTGTTAATCTGCCCAGGTTATTTGCATTTCTTAATTTCTCCAGAAACTGTACAGGACACACTTCTTGACAGGCAACCCAGGGGGCACTGCTGCCTGTTTCTTTTAGTTTCTGTCTTTTGTACACATGCCATTTGATGTCTTTCACCAAAATAAAGCTTTCTTTCGTCAGAGTCTCATTTTATTAAATCTTACTTTAGAGGAAAGAAGACTTCTTTAATTTTTATCTTACGCATTTTCACAGTTCCATGTATATTATGCATCATCCCCCTCCAGATCCCCACTACCATCTCTCATTTTTTAAAACTCCAGCTAAATACTTATGAATGTAATGTAATCACTGGCTCTGAGACTCATGCCACACTACAAAGCCAGAGGAGACGTAAAGACAATATAAATCAATAAATTAGTTGGGTATTAGAAAAAGAAACAGCATAGGCAGACAGACTTGCAGAGGTTACTGTGGCCACATTGCTTTGAGGGACAGGTGGAGTTGCAAAAATTTCTTGATGGTATAGGAGAAAGCAACTTGCTATTCGAAAAGTGTTTTAGACATTTCCAGACATAGGTGTCCATGGGAGGGATGGTGAGAAACCATTTCCCTGGCAAAGGAAAATGACAGCACAGAAGAAGGGCTCAAGGAAGACCATGTCCATAGAATGCTTTTGACCTTACTATAGGTAAATCACAGGCAGCTATACACAAGTAAATGTACATATTCTGTATTTATTATATAATTCTATGGAAGAAGTGTGGTTCAGCAAGTAGAGGATACCCTCAAGATCCTCTGCCACTCTCTGCAATTGATTTTCTTGTTGTTATTTTCTTATATGTAAAATGTAAGTTTTAATAAATCACCTCTATTTATTTCCCAAGGGATTGGGCTGGAAGAGAACATTTTCAATTATCTAAAGCTCCTTGGAGAGATGCTTTAAGAATAGATGGTGGTATTTCCACTAATTCTCTTTTTATAGTCATGGATCTAGTGTGATATGTAATGTTGAATGACTGCAACTTCTTGATATAATATTGTTTCCTTATCAAGGAAAAGAACCAGGCCTTTTTGGAATGAGAACAGCCAGTTAACTCCTGGCTCCCTGAGCTGTGTACTTTCTCACTTAGGCTTAGCCTATACTAGGGGAAATGATATTGGTATAAAGCCAAGTCACTTGGATGTGAGTTAAAAGGCCACAGCTATCTGAATTGGTTGAATAGGATCCCAGGGTGGTGGTGTTTAAGCGTTTTTTACACTTGCTAAGGGAAAACTGAGCCAAACAGTCAGCAGAGCCAAATAACTGAATCTAGGGGCCCAGAAGTCTGTTACTGGCTGAGGTAGACCTGACCTTAATTTTTGTTTTCTTCTGGAGAAGTGCCTTAGGAAATTTTTAAACATTTATCTTCCCAGTCATAGTCTAGTATAGCACTTAAGGGTCCACTTTTTCTAAGACTGTATATACATGTAGAATGTTCTAGAAATGATTTTTCTGGCCTTTTGACCCCCCTGGCAATGAGGATCTCATGTGCCTCTGAAGGTTGCTGCTGCACCACTGTTTCCTCTTCAGGGGCCATCAGGTCATTTCGTATCTTCCAACTCTACTAAACTGCTTCACAGAACATTTGTGTTGGGTTCTTAGTTTAACTTCCTATCCCTCACAAGGGAATAAGTATTTGTTTCTCCCAGGGATTGCCATAATAGCAACTAATTTTCACTGTGTATTTAGTTTCAGTGTGGTAGTGCAGCAACAGCACTGGAAGTCAAGAGACCAGTATTTTCCTCTAACAAAACAAGCCATGGGATATTGGGCAGGGCGCACTTAACTTTTCCAAGGCTACTTATTTTTTTTTTCCGGCAGTTGAAGATGCTGATAACAATTCTCTTGTTTAAGTATAACGTAACTAGTTTATTTTTATCTTGAAAGTCATAGTATCTATCTTGCTTTGGCCCCTACAAATCGTAGATCCTACCTCTAACCTCTGTACAGGATTATGTAGCATTGTTCACTCTATTTTTCTTTCATCCTGGGTTCTTCAATTATTGTTTTTTGTTTTTTTTGTACAGTAAACATTTGGATAAGTCTCAAAGCTTTTTGTGTGTATGGTGTGAGGCAGGGTATATACATAAAATAAAAAATAACTAATACTAACTTGACAAAGTTCCTATCACTCTGATGTTTTCCTTGAGAAGCATTACAGTCTGGTGTGGTAAGTCCTATAACAAGACTGAGTATAAGATGCAGTTAGGATCATATAGGAAGGAGAAAGGAGACTTCACAGAGGAAAAGAGTCTACGAAAAGGGATAGATGAGACAAAAGTCATGGAGATACACTAAGTTTAGTTTACAGATGAAACAAGATTGGAGAGTTATGAATCATTGAAAAATAAACCATAATCTTAAGGATTCACTGTACTATAGTATAAAATATCTCAGCAGTTTCAAGCTGGAGGGAAATTTGCCAAATTATGACCCAAGATGCAAGAGTAATGCTAGACACTTCACAAGCAAAAGGTTGTTTTGTTATTGTTATTTAATTCATTTCAGTGAATATTTAATGAATACCAACTCCATGCCAGGCCCTGAGGATGCAATCCCTGCCATGCCCAGGTGTGGGTGAACACACACACACACGCACGCACACACACACACACACCATCCTCTGAGACTGTTTCTTTGTATACTTCGGTGGGAGAGTGATGTTGGCCATAATGATTATGGAAGTTCTCAGAAAAACATAAAACTAGATTCCTATAAAAGGAATGGCAACTCGACAACTGTTGAAGAGGTAATATGCTTATAGCTATTTATCACTTAACAGACTAGATTGATTCTCTGACACGTTCAAAGCTGATTAAAATAGATCTGAGTAGTGTTCTTTTGAGGAATCAAAAATTTGTTGCATTTAATTTCTTGCGGTCCAAAGTATTGTTGAAAGATTCTACTGAAGATGCTTGATTATTTTAATCTTGAAATTCCCTGGTATTTATGGCATCATTTTGAGCAGCAATAATGCGAAGAATTTATGTAAAGTTAATTATCACTGTTGGTACAAGTGTGTGAAGCCCTTAAATTTAAGCAACGTACATGATTGAAAATTGGAAGTTGTTTTTTTAAATGTCTTTTGTTATATATGTCTTTATATTTTTCTTCCATAGCCAAAATTCTATTTTATGAAAAAAATGGTAAGAAAAGAAACAAATAATAAATTAAATCTATAACAAAAATAGATTTAAATCCTCAACAAAGAAAAGAAAGCAAGACAAAGCTAAAGGTACAGACAATGGAAACACGAAATAAAAGAGGAATTCGTCAGGATTATTAATCAAAGGGCTCATCAGAGTTATTAATTGGAGCTCCACATTTGGAGCTGTGCCTTTATTTTTCTTTTCTCCTTGTGTTAAGTAGTGGATAGCAGCTGTGTTTACCCACAAACTAAATCCTTGAGTGTGGGTGCTAGACCCAGAGAGGTAGGGCAGTGCCTCAGTAATGTCCTGACTGCCAGGTGGGTTAGAAAGCCCACCCACACAGTAGACAAGCCACTTGTCTGTCCCTATTAATCACTGGAAACAGACAATGGTAAACAAAAGAGCTGGCACACAGAGATTCTCAAACAAAAGATGAGCATATAATTATGACACACCGCAATATGAAGTAAATCAGTACCATGAAAGAAAGATGCCAAATGAAAAATGAGAAGAAAAAATATTCAAGGACCTAGAGGTAATAGAGTGATCAGAAGAAGACATTCAGAGAGATGTATTCATGAAAAAGACTCAAGCACAGAAATTAAGAATTTAAAGTTTGCCTTTAAAATTTAAAATGAAAATGGTCATTAATACAACTCACATATAAATTAGGGAAATGAAAGATTGAACTAGGGAATCTTTTTCAGAATGACATACAAAAAGAATACTTCAGAAATGTGGGGAAAAATTTGAGAGACATAGAGAATAGTTACAGAAGTTCTAGCATCCCCGTAATTCTCTTAGAGAAAAGAGAAACTGGAAAGGACAAAATTATCAAAGAAATAGTAGGAGAAAAAGCATCAAATATGAAAAAACAATATTTAGATGTAATGAGCCCTCTCAATTCCAAATATAATTAATAAGAAAAGAACCATACTTAGAAATATTATAAACAAAAATAAACAATTACGATTTCTCTCGCTTTCACACACACACACACACACGTAAAATAGTTTATTTCTGATTTTAACATGGAAGATGGCAGGGTCAGGTAAAGAGAAACAAGCATAAAAGTATATTATGTTCTTTTCTTATTTAGTGTATAGATTATGATTTAAAAAAGAAAAAAATTGAAGTTTATGTGTCTTAAAGGCAATTAAGAATAAACATGATAATAAAAATAGGATGATATATTCATAAATGAATTTTTAAGAAAGTTTTGAAAGTTTACCTATTCAGCTCATATAATAAATTATGTTAGGGAACGGAGTAAGAGTTCACTGGGATCAAATACAAATTTTGCTTTATCTGTAGTGCATGAATTTTTTTCCATAATTTTTTTTTTTAAAGCATAAAGATTTTTTAAGAAAGGAAATGTACCGTAAGGACAAAAAGCAAAGAATATTTGATACATTTAGCAAAGTTCAAGAAAGAAAGAAATAAAACAATCAAAAAAGTTGTGATAAATAGAAAACACGTATATCTGTATCAATAACCACAATAAATGTAAGTAGATTAAATTCCCTTTTCTAATACGGATAGCATAAAAATATTACATATTCAGCTATATATGGTGACAAAAGACACTTCTACAAAAAAAGATAGGTTAAGGTAATAATATATATAGGAAATGATACCCTTAAAAAAGGCCATAAAAAAGAAAGTACTTAAAGTAATATGAGATGAAATAGAATTCAAGCAAAGATCATTAAATAGACTAAAGAAAAAGATTTCATATTGATATACTAAGATAACTAAGTAATCATGAACCTTTAAATATTTAACTACATAATCCTGAACTATATAAAGCTAAAACTAAGAGAAATGTAAAGTCAACAGATCGATCCACAATTAGTAGGGAAATTTAGCCCTCCTTATTTGAGCAGATAACAGATCAAATAAATAAAAATATATAAAGGATTTAAATAGCCAATTAACAGACTTGATCTAATTGATAATTGTATATTTTTATAATCAAATAGAAAATATATGTTCTTTGAATTATCCATATAATGTTTACACATGTGACCATATTTTATGTGTTTTCTGGTTAATATCCAGTAAAATTAGAAATTAATAGCAAATAGACAAAAATAATGGCACAGCCAACAAAATTTAAAAGTACTCCAGTCTTGTGTCATGAATCAAAATGGATCCAAGGTCTAAATTTAAAACCTAAAGCGATAAAACTTCTAGTAGAAAACATATAAGAAAATCTTTGTGACTTTGGGTTAGGCAAAGATTTCTTAGACACCAAAGCATGATCCATAAAAGGAAAATTGGTAAATTGGATTTTTTTTCACTTCCAGTAGACTCATTTATTGTCAGATGCTTGCTTCCTTTGTTTAGTTTTTATCCCCACACTATTAACATAAGAGCATGGAACACGTTGGCCTCCTAACAACTCCTGGAACCACAGTCATTTAGGATGGAAAGTAAACAGCATCTTGTCCTTATGAGGGGTGATGGGAGGTCATTGGAGAGGGAGGCAACAGGCATGAATGGGCCAGCAAGGTGAGTCCAGGAGAGCATGGGCTGTCACTGATCAACCCTCGTGGCTCAGTTTGGTCCTCTGTTCTGAGTTGTTCTTTCTGACTGATCTTTACTTTGTCTCCGTCGTCTAGGTTAGCTCCTGGTACCAATGAGATAGGAATTACTTAGTTCCCCAGGCTGTGAGCATCCTTTATTTTTGTCATTAGACAAACTCCCCCATGTTGCTCCCTAAATTCCTATCTCCTATAATCCAAATTCCCCCATGCCACCCTTTAAATTTCCATCTCCTGTCATCCAAATTCTGGCCAAAGCTGATGTCTAATTTACAAAAAAATGGAGCCTACAGAAGATAGGATCTGGAATCAGTTAGGGTTTGAAGACCTTAACTCCTCCACTTACTGTAGCTATAGAGCTGGTGAAAGTGTAAAATGGCACAACTGCTTTTGAAAACAGATTAACAGTCTCTAAAAAAGGTAAATGTACACCAATTTGATAATCCAGCCATTCCACTCTTAGGAGAAGTGAAAACTTACATTGATGCAAAATCTTGTACACAGATGTTCATAGCAAGTTTATTTGTAATAACACAATACTGGAAACAACTCAAATGTCATCAATTGGTGAATGGATAAACAAACTGTAGTACATCCGTATAATAGAATACTATTTAGTAATCAAAGTGAATGAACTATTGATACATGCAACAACATGGATGAATCTCAAAATAATTATGCTGAGTGAAAGAAGCCAAGCAAAATAAAATAGTGTTCTCCTACTGAGATAAATTTGTATTCTATTTATATAAAATTTTAGAAAATGCAAACTCATATTTAGTGACAGAAAGACCAGTGATTGCCTGGGAGTGGGAGAAGGAAAATATGGCAATAAGTGAAAGAGAGAGATTAAAAGGGTCATGAGAAAACTTTTGAGGTGCTGGATATACTTATTGTCTTGATTGTGGTGATGGTTTCACCATGTATACATGTCAAAACTTGTCAAATTGTACGTGTTAAATATATGCAGTTTATCGTGTGTAAGTTATACCACACTAAAACTATTAAAAATATTTCTATAACTTGCAAAATTAAAAGATGCTCTTAATTATCTCCGGTTAAAAATCGTTGAAATTGTGTTTTGTGGAGACTTTGGCCCTTTTCTTGGATTGCTTTCCAATGAAAATTTATTTTAGACAGATTAAGGTAAAAAAAGCTTGAAAAAAGATGAAAGTGACTGGGAAAGGACTCGGAAAGAAAACCGTCGGTTTCTAGGTAATCGTATATAGCTGAATTGTTAAGATTAAATGTGTAAGCACTTCAAACTCTAAGATAAAGAAATTATCAAATCAATCAACTTAATGTGTAGACTTTTAAAATCTCAGTGCTAATAAGAGAAGACAGATTGATCTGTCTGTGTACAGCAGCACTCAGTTAATAAAAAAAAATGACAGATTCATTATACAAAGAGTGAGAGATTTCTCAGTATAACCCAGTTGTGGTTCATGCCGTAGTGATACTCAAAACCATAGTGATATAACATTTTCTTCCCAACCATTTTGGTTATATTTATAATAATTATTCATGTTGGTGATTCTGCATTTGGCAAAGTGCAGATCTTATAGAAAGTAGCAGGTTGGGGAAAAAACGGTAATGACATTAAGGTGAAAAAATATATTAGAAAGCATCTGCTTCCAAAATATATTAGCATAATTCTTATCTAGACAGTTTGTGTTTTGTGTATGGGTAATGAAATACCATTTTTTGTTGTTCAAGAGTCTTTGCAGTTTCAAATCATCTTCAGCTGATCTTCTATAAGTCTTACCCTATCCAGACCATATCTTTGGTTAGAGTTTTCCATCCAGACCTTATTTTGGCATAAAAAGCAATTTTATTTTTCATTTGCGTTTTGCCTCATTTCATTTTTCCACATCTTGGCAAAATGCCTGGTTGAGATTGTTCTATTTATAATATGCCAAGCGGGTAAAACATAAATATGTTTTCCCACTCTGTACTTTGCCATCAGTGATCTCCATGGAGTGGGAGCCACCACTATCGTGTTCTTTTTCTTTAAGATAATGGTAGATTTTAAATGTGGGCTGTGTAAGTATATCTATATCTCTATCTCTATCTATCTATCTGTCTGTCTGTCTATCTATCTATCTATCTATCTATCTATCTATCTATCTATCTATCCACACACGCATATATATATATATTTAAACCCTTTATTTCAAAATCATAGTTGGTGGTACAACCAGAGCTGGTAGTGGGATTACCATGTTATAATAAACAATTCATACTTCAGGAACTAGGAACACAGCACATGCTGCCTTGTTTTTTTTTTTTTCTTTCAAAATCTTCTAAATGTATTTAGATATCAATTAATCACCCTTTTTGTTCCAGCAAGTTAAGAGAGACCTACTATAATCCAGGAAGTTAAAAACACAGAGGAGACTTCTTGGACGCTTAGTTGTCAGACTACTGTGGACTTTAAGATGGATAGTAGTCAGATAGATACATTGATAGATTTTAAATTTGGGCTTTCTTTGCTGTTACTCTTATATATAGTTGTCTATTTTGCAAACATTTATCAAGTTGTAGGGTGAAATTATCTCTACTGGAGCAGATGAAAACTTGTTTAAATGGTGATTGGTTAAGATCCAAAATGAGTATGCTTTCAATTTAGAAATGTAGAAAAGATGCTTAAAGTCTTTAGGTGTATCTCTGAACATACTTAAAATACTTTTAAAAGTCATTTTTTATTCCTTTTTTTTTTTTTTTTTGAGACAAGGTCTCACTCTGTTGCCCAGGCTGGAGTGCAGTGGGACGATCTCAGCTCACTGCAACCTCCACCTCCTGGGCTCAAGTGATCCTCCCACCTCAGCCTTCCAAGTAGCTGACACTACAAGTGGATATCACCATGCTCAGCTAATTTTTAATTTTTATTATTTCAGTAGCTTTTGAGGTACAAGTGGTTTTTGGTTACGTGGATGAATTGTTTACTGGTGAAATCTGAGATTTTAGTACACCCATTACCCAAGTAGTGTACACTGTAACCAATATGTTGTTTTTTATCCCTTACCCACCTCCCAGGCTCCCACTTCTAAGTCTCCAAAGTTCATTGTACCACTCTGTATGCCTTTGCGTACCCATAGCTTAGTTCCCACTTACAACTAAGAACATATAGTGTTTGGTTTGTCTTTTCTGAGTTACTTCACTTAGAATAATGACCTCCAGCTTCACACAAGTTGCTGCAAAAGTCATTATTCTGTTCTTTTCTAATGGCTGAGTGGTATTCCATGTATATATGTACCACATTTTCTTTATCTACTCATTGATTGATGGGTACTTATGTTGGTTCCATATCTTTGCAGTTGTGAATTGTGCTGTGATAAACATGTGTGTACAGGTGTCTTCCTGATATAATGACTTCTTTTAGGTAGATACCTAGTAGTGGGACTGCTGGATTGAATGGTAGATATACCTTTAGTTCTTTGAGAAATCACCATACTGTTTTCCATAGAGGTTGTACTAATTTACATTCCCACCAGCAGTGTATAAGAATTCCTTTTTCACCACATCTACACCAACATCTATTTTTCTTGACTTTTTAGTAATGGCCATTCTTGCTGGGGTAAGGTGATATCTTATGAGTTTAATTTGCATTTCCCTGATGATTACTGATATTGGGCATTTTTTCACGTTTGTTGACCATTTGTGTATCTTCTTTTGAGGAATATCTATTCATGTCATTTGCCTATTTTTTGATAGGATTGTTTTTTTCTTGCTGATTTGTTTGAGTTCCTTGTAGATTCTGGATATTAGTCCTTTGTTGTATGCATAGTTTACAGATATTTTCTCCCATTCTGTGGGCTGTTTACTCTGATGATTATTTCTTCAGCTGTGCAGAAGCTTTTTAGTTTAATTAGGTCCCATTTATTTATTTATTTTTGTTTTTGTTGCATTTGCTTTTGGGGTCTTAGTCATAAATCCTTTGCCTAGACCAATGTCCAGAAGTGTTTTTCCTAGGTTTTCTTCTAGAATTCTTACAGATTCTGGTCTTAGATTTAAGTCTGGATCCATCTTGGGTTGATTTTTGTGTAAGTGGAGAGGTGGGGATCCAGTTTTGTTCTTCTACATCTGGTCATCTTGTTTTCCAGCACCGTTTATTGAATAAGATGTCCTTTTCTCCATTTCTATTTTTGTGTGCTTTGTCAAAGGTCAGTTGGTTGCGTTTAGCTTTATTTCTGCATTCTCTATCCTGTTCCATTGGTAATTTTTATTTTTATTTTTTTAGAGATGGGGTCTCACTATGTTGCCTAGGCTGGCCTCGAACTCCTGGCCTCAAGTGATTGTCCCACCTTGGCCTCCCGAAATGTTGGGACAGGCATGAGCCACTGTACCTGGATTGAGATCCTCCTATTTTAAGATGTGTGGTGGTACTCTTCTGGAAGAAAATCCTAAATATAATAATAGAGATTTAGATTTATACATTAGTAACTCTTATTAAGTAATTTGTAGCATTACAAAAGAATTAGCGGTTTTATAAAAGGTTTCACTCAAATTTTCTGTAAACATTGAAATCTCAATACATATTAAGTTATTTGATTTAGCTGCATATTTTCCAGACCATTTCTAAGGCATACTTTGACTCTAAAATTCTCTTTTGTAAGTGATTAGTCACTGCAATGTTCTGCTCATATTATTTCCTCATCCTACTTTCCTTTAAAAAAAAAAAAAGCTTTCTCTCTTAAAATCCATGTTACGGGATTCAAAGCTTCTGAAATCCACCATGCCCAACTATAATATACAATTTAAAGTTCACATTAAATTTCATTGGGAATATTCTTTATAGGCTGTGATGAAATTAAAATCTTACATACTCCTCCATTTATCATCTGGAACAATATCTCTGTGAACAAGGAACAAAAGAACAAAGAAATGATGGTTACAAGATAAGGAAATCTAGTAGGTAAGAGCCTGCACAATTTTGAGATAAAGTTCTGAATTTTTACTTTTCTTGTTTTTATATATTGTATCATGGTGTCTACCCCAGGTTTATTAGAGAAGCCAAAATATTAACCTTGATTGGCAGAGTGGCTATTATCGTTTTTATGTGTACTAAGCTAGGGCTGGGCCACCAGTTTAAAGAGGTGTCAACTGAGGAGTGGAGGAAAAGGTTGTGGCATGTCAGGTTATACCCTAAAAGTGTAAAGTCCCATGGCAATACAATGTGAGCCCTAATGCAGAAAATACTGTCAGAGGAACATGTCCTCTTTGCATAGCATCACTGGGAATCTTGTCCAGGGAGTTCAATGGGGCAGGTCACCAGAGGAGGACACAAGGGGCAAGTGCAGGACAGCCATGTGCATCATTTGGCCCATGTGCTGACCATATGAAACCTGCTTTGGGACTGGAAAATGCCTGACATGGCTAACCTAGAATATATCACTTTGCTGGTTCCTGGCACCATCCTTGTTTTTAATGTGCAATGAGTGGCTGCTGTTGCACTGTTTGAACATTACTATGCCTTGCTGACCTAGGGGAGCCTGAAGCAAAAAAAAAAAAAAAGTTATCTACTGCAGTTCTAAATCAAATTTTAAAACAACAAAACATTTTAATATCTGTAGCTGGAAGGAGAATGTTTGGAGCTGTGCAACTGGCAGGCAAGAGTGTAGTGACTGAAGAAGAGATGATTCTTGGGCCAGTTTTGGACACAAACTGAACTAAACTAAAAAAAAAAAAAAAAAAAAAAAAAAACCCAGGCAGACTGTCCTGTCTAGCTTCCCAGTAAAGTCAGAGGGGACAGTCCTGGCAGTACTATGGATTTGTATGCTGGGATAGATATAAACAGCAAAACTCTCAGCCCTGTGGCTATAAAAAGAATTATTTTTTATGATGTGTTCGTTGTTTAAGAGCAGGCTGTGAGTTTTGTTTAACATTTAATTCCAATGCAGTTCAAAAACCAGAATTCTATCTTGTGTGCTTAAGCTCTTTCAGATGTTTTTATTGTGTAACATTTTCTCCAGATTCTTCTTTTAATGTATGTTTTTTTTTCCCCCTCACAATCTGTTAAAAGATCAGTTTGCGTGAATCTTGACACTGTGATGCTATTTCATGGTTTTAATTTGAATGCGAGCTGTTGCAGCTGGAAGCATATGATTAATGGTACAGACTTGTTTGTCACAAAAACAGATGATATTTTACATTTAGTCAAGATGCATTGAAAAATTGACTTGCTTGTATTTTACTGGCTGTAAGTCACATTTTAATTCACTTTTGAATTCTCCTTATAATTTGAATTAATCTTAAACATGCAGATATATCTCTCATGATGTAGCTGGCTATTGAAGGTATTTGAAGGATGATTAGAAAAATCGCATATTAAATATACATTATCCATTAGTTAAGTAGTCATTTTTAAAATTTTTTTGCTGATAAAATTGTACTAAATGAGTCAATGAATCTGGGAGTCAGTATACAAAGAGAGTGGGAATAAAGCTTAGAAATTCATTCTTCTTGATGGCTTATATATTTTTATATACTTTTACAGTTTACCTGAATAACAAGGTGATGTTCCTGATCTCCCTTGCCTTCTGCTGTCTTGAAACTCTGCCCTACATGAGACAAGGCAGTGTCTTCCAGATTTTCTACCGTCACTCTGGAACTCAGAGTGGGCTATGGGTGCATTTGCTGCAGTGGGCAGTGGTCTAACCTGTCCTTCTCAGAAGCAGTGTCAGGAAAGTTGGGTATGCAGTCTCCTTCAGAAATGAGTCTTATAATAGCATTCTACCTTCCAGCAGTTTTTATCTCATAAAAGAATATGAAACCATATTTGTTAAATCAGACATTTCTTGCTCAAACCTGTTACACCAAATAGGAATTTGCTGTTTTCAAATCTCTGGCATGTGACTGAACTGAACAGTCCCAAACTGAGTACTTGCATGGTGAGGAAGTCAGTCTCAGAAAGCATGTATATATGCCATGTTTGAAGAATTTTCATTATTATCATTCATTATAATTTACTAAAATGCAACTCTCTGTTTCTTTGTTAAAATAATCTTAGCTCTGCCTTGTGGAGCCACACTAACAAATAGTACAGCTTCCCTAGATAGTAATTGGGAAACATGAATTTAGGTGTCATGTATTCTGAAGGATCACTTTTCAATCTAATTATCTTCCATTTCTTCAACTATTTTTCCTATGATGTGGTCTCCAGGTCTACCACGATCCTCCTTGTCTCCTGGAGAAGTATTAAATTGTGGGGTCCCTTGTAAAATATGTGCCTAGAAGCACGATGCTATAGATGTGGTCTGACCAGTGATATTCATCTCTTTTTAGGTTTGCTTTTTCTTTTCATGCCAACAACACGAATCATAGCACGCTACTGGCCCATGTTGGATAAGCTGTCAAAACATCCAGCTGTTTTTAGTCATGTCTTTCCCATTGTGTTCTTCAGTTGATTTTTTTTTTTATTCCAAGTACCAGACATTACTTATATCTCTATTAAATTTCATTGTGTAAGCGCTGGCTCATTGTTCCAGCTTGTCAAGAACTTTTTGGCTTTTTTTCTTTTATCATCCAACATATTAGCAATTCCTTTCAGCTTTGAGACATCTGTAAATATCAAAATAATTTCTTCAACTTTTTAATTCAATTAAAATGTATAAACATGTATCAGACTGTCTACTCTGTGCTAATCTCAGGCTCCCTGCTAGAAATAACAAGATGGATAAAATGTAATCATTCCGGCTGGGCGCAGTGGCTCACGCCTGTAATCCCAGCACTTTGGGAGGCCGAGGTGGGCAGATCACCATGTCAAGAGATTGAGACCATCCTGTCCAACATGGTGAAACCCCGTCTCTACTAAAAACACAAAAATTAGCTGGGTGTGGTGGTGCATGCCTGTAGTCCCAGCTACTCTGGAGGCTGAGGCAGGAGAATCGCTTGAACCCGGGAGGCAGAGGTTGCAGTGAGCCGAGATTGTGCCACTGCACTCCAGCCTGGCGAGAGAGCGAGACTCTGTCTCAGAAAAAAAAAAAAAAAAAAAAAAAAAAAAGCTAATCATTCCTTCAGGGAGCTCACAGGCTATAGGGAATAATAGACATGTAATTATAAAACTGTAATGGAGTGTGATAATTGCTATAATAGAGTTACGTGTGAAGTGCTGTGAAAACCAAGATTGGTTGCAAATCGTAGAAGACCTAGCCCCTTTCGTGTTGGCACAAATCCACGAATTTGGGGGTAAGTCAGTTAAATCAGCTACAAAGCTACCTAACTACTGCCGTCCGATTTCTTTCTTTCTTTCCCAAGGATACTGTAAGAGACTTGTCAAATACTTTCCTGAAATGATCCCATACTATGGTATTCCCCAAATGTACCAACCTAGCAAGTCAGTCCAAAAGGAGCTGAGAATTATTTAGAGACATTTATTCTTAGTGAACCCATGGTGGTTCACAATGATCCCAGTTTTTAAATCTGGGGCAATGTTTGCCTATCACCAATCATCTGGTAACCGTCCCATTCTCCAGGGTTACATAACATTGCTCAGAGCAGTTTTGCAGTTACATCTGAGTTTTTCTGCTATCTTGTATGTAATCTGTCTGGATCTGGAGACTTGACTTAACTTAAAGAAGTTTGATATACTCTCTCCTATCTGCAAATTTACTTTCCTCTTAACTGTTTTCAAAGTTACTCTTTTTATGCCCTCTCTAGTTTTTTTTGCTTATCTGTTCTTAACATTTTTGCGAGTATAACTTCATTTTAGCCTCTAATCTTTCCCTTTCTGATAGCTTTATCCTCCTTTAACTGTCTTCCTGTTTTGGATGACCATTCATGGTCTCCGCCTTCTCATCTTCTTCCGATTATTAGCTTGAAATCCTTTCTAGAGTCTAGGGTAAATGATCATTTTTGGTAGTATAGTCTCTAGAATAACATAGTAACCATTTCTTATTTGATGGTCACAATTAAGTTTGGAGACTTAGATTTGTCATTGTTTTGTTATCCTTCTTTGCTATGAAATTGTCAGCTGAATCAGGTATACATTTGTCAGAACTGAGGACCTTATAGCGGCCACATGTCTAATGGCATCTGGCTCTGATAGTGTGTCTGTTAATAGCGATATGCCTGCTACCAAGACTGGACAAATCACGTATTTGGCCATGGATAATACTTGTGTGGGGTACTGCCAGCACTTGCCACTTTCTCTCTCCTCGGGGTTTGATTGCTGATCTACCTTCCTCCTTATCAACTCATTTTTATCAGTACCTCTGTCAGTATTCCTAACTGAATCCGACTCGTGTGGAACTTTGACTCTTTAATATGGTTTAGACAATTTCTGATGATTAATGATAAAATAATTTAACCTTCAGTATCTATGTCCTTGGTAGGCACTTCCCAGATCTTGTATGTGCCTGTGTTGTCCTGTGTAATTTGGTATAGATCTGGCACTTAGTATTTATCTGATTTTCTTTTAAAAGTTTATGTTTGAATTGAGTTTCTAAATATTTCCTTAGATTAGATATTAAAAACAGAAAATTCAGGATTAAAACATCGTAAGGCTCTTGATACATAATACAAAACCACTTATTAGAAAATTTACATAGATTTACATTCCTATTAGAAATACATCCTATTATCTTTGTTATTGGATCTTTCATATTGTTGCAGATCATCGTTTAGATTTTTTTAGGCAGTTGGATAAGTGAAAAATGGTACCATACCACAAGATACAGGTCATAAAGACCTTGGTAATAAAACAGGTTGCAGTAAAGAAGCCGGCTAAAACCCAGCAAAACAAAGATGGCAATGAGAGTGACCTCTGGTCGTTCTCACTGCTACACTCCCACCAGCACCATGACAGTTTACAAATGCCATGGCAACATCAGGAAGTTACCCTATATGGTCTAAAAAGGGGAGGCATGAATAATCCACCCCTAGTTTAACATATCATTAAGAAATAACCATAAAAATGGCAACCAGCAGCCCTCAGGGGCTGCTGTATCTATGGAATAGCCATTCTTTTATCCCTCTACTTTCTTAATAAACTTACTTTCACTTAAAAAAAAAAAGTACCATATAATTTTAGTTTATATTTTTTAAATAACAAATTAAAATTCTTTATGTTTGTATCTCCTTTGTAATTTGTGTCTATTGATTATTTTGCTCTTAAAAATATGACTGTTTTTAGTGAAATTTTGGGTGAAAGATTTTGGGTTAATGATTTCCAGGTGAAATTTTGGGTTAAAGATTTCCTTGAGATTTTGATTGGTAGTGTCTTAAACTCAATAGTAAATTTGGAAAGATTAAAATGTTTATTATATTAAATGCATAAATATATTTAATAAACATACTCATTAAATTTGGAGAGAATTAAAATATTTTTTATACTATATGGTAGTATAAGACATATTTTGTGTCTGTGCCTGCATGCGTATGTGTTTGTGTGTTCATCCATATACATATTGGGATATTTTTCCGTGTACATATTGGCATATTAAAATATTTGTTAAAATTGCTGGATTTTTAAATGTTTTTTAATGTATTATAAAAGTATTTGAAAACATTTAAATTTTGTTTCTTATCACCTTATGGAACCATGTTATTATTACTTCTAAGTTTTCTCATTAATTATTTTGGGTTTGTATCTATAAATAATCATACTTTTTCCCCCTGCCAGTTGCAGTACTTCTTACTAATTTCTGCCTTATCATATTGGCTAGAATTTTTTTTTTTTTTTTTTTTTTTTTTTTTTTGAGACAGAGTCTTGCTCTGTCGCCCAGGCTGGAGTGCAGTGGCGCGATCTCGGCTCACTGCAAGCTTCGCCTCCTGGGTTCACGCCATTCTCCTGCCTCAGCCTCCTGAGTAGCTGGGCTAGAATTTTAAAAACAATACTCAGTAATTCTGGTGATAGTGTAGCCACATTAATTTGGTATCCTCTGCACCTAGTATAGTACTTGGCACATAAAAGTTTCTCAGAAAGTGCTGGAGTAAATTTACTTGAATTAAGCAATCAAAGAACTTTGACTCTAGTTGGTAAACTAAAAACATTTTACATAAGTAACAATGGTACAAAATAGAAAGTTATGCATGATATTAAAAACTATAGATAATTGACTACTCTGGCTCCTTAGTGGGGGGAAAAAGATTATATACAAATACAGTAAAAGGAAGGGTTTTGTGGTACAGATGGCATTTAATGCAGGCTTAGGAATCGATTATACTTGAAAATATAAAGATAGGGAAAAAGTAGATCCCCAGGAGGAGGAGAAATTCAAAGCAGAGGCAACAGCAGTTGAGAAGCATGAAGGGTGTAAGGGGAAAACACGAGCAGTTCATTTTGACCAGTGTAAACGTTTCATAAATGGTGTGAAAAGATTCAAGGTTAGAAAGGTCATTTGGGTCAAATCATCAAGAGCCTTGAATGACAGGCTAATAAACTCTTTGGACTAATGCTTTGCAAGGTTTTTCACATTATCAAACATTGAAAATGATAATATTTTAATGGTATATTAGGATAAACAGAAACTGCTTACTGCTAGAGGTGATGACAAGAGATGGGGAGAGCATGCCCCAGGTCCCACTGGACACCCCAAGGGCTGCAGGGATCTCAGCACTTCTGTAATCCTTCCAAGGCACATCTAAGTTAGGAAGAAGATAAGATTTGTAGTTTCAGATTTTATCTAGACATTTCTCTCTCAAATTCAATTTAAAGCTGTTTTGTGTTCTGCCCATTTTCTCCCTTCCACACATACATACGCATCCTTCCTTAGATGTGCCAAATAGGTTTCTAGTTTCCAATTCAACTACCTAGAGTCCCAGTCATTTAAGTTTGCTTCAAACCATGGCTTTTAATTGAAAGAAGAGATGATTATGTACCTGTGTCCCCAGTTCTTTAATTTTCTACCTAAGTTTTGGCCACCAAAGATCAATTCTATATTTCCCAGGTATGTATCATTGTATTTGTTTTTCCCTACTTGTTTTTGATTTTATGATCCTTTTGAAGAATAATTACATCTCAGTACTAATACAACTAATTTTGACATGAAGTTTTCTCGAGATAGCCTATGATCTCCTAATAAGTTAATAATATATCATTTCTGATAACACTTTCAGGGAATTAGTCTGTGGCCCTCAAATAATAATAAATTAAATTGTTACCTTTTAAATCTGAAAGAGCTATTGTAGACTAAACAAAATTAATGATTTTCTGTAAAAGGATTTTCCTTGATTAAATAATTAAGTTTCAATAACAAAATATCATAATTTAATGATGCCACATCGTCACTGGGTGTTGCACTAGCAAAGAGAGTGCTTCCCAGAACACTTTTTTTAAATCTCTCTTGACAGTTAACCAATAAAATTGAGAATATAAAAATATATTTTGATTTAATATTTTTAAACATTTTATGGTTTTGCTTGTTTGTTTGTTTTGTTTTGAGACAGGCTAGAGTACAGTGGTGCAGTCATGGCTCGCTGCATCCTCCATCTCCCAGGCTCAAGCAATTCTTTTGCTTCAGCCTCCCAATTATCTGGGACTACAGGCATGTGCCACCATATCTGGCTGATTTTTTACTTTTTGTAGAGACGAGGTCTCCCTCTGTTGCCCAGGCTGGTCTTGGACTCCTGGGCTCAAGCAATCTCCCCACCTTGGCCTCCCCAAGTGCTGGGATTATAGGCGTGAGCCACCATGTCCAGCCAATATTTTAAGACATTTTAATGCTGAAAATGGGCTATAAACTTTACAATTGATTTTAATTTCTTTTACATATATTGATGGTACTTTGGTTATGTTTTAAAAAGAATTCTCATCTTTTAGATATATACCAAAATATTTACAGATGAAAGTATGTAATATTAACGGTTTGCTTGAAAATAATAGAAAGGAGGAAGTGAGGTGAGGCTGGATTAGACAGGATTGTTGATAATGGCGTTCATCAGACTTTCCTTGTTACATTTATATGTTCAAATGATAATAAATGAAAATGCCAGGAATATAATTCATCATTTATTTGATGGACATCAGAAACCCCACAGTACTATTGGGAAAGTGGGTGGCTATTGCATGCTACATTAAATCTGAACTGCTATGCTTTTAATTTCTGTTCTGTGCCTTATTTTCTTTCATAGTTATTATCTCTTCTCGTTTAATTTTTTAATTTCTTGATTTAGTCTCTGTTGTAGCTATCTCTTCTTGCTACTGTCTCTGTGCCTGTTTCTGGCAGATTCTCTCTCTCTTCCATCACCCACATAATGATTTACTACTTCTAATATGCTCTGAATAGGGAGCCAAGAAATTGTGATCACTTTTTTTTCTATGCCAGGTTTCTGTGTGGACCTGAGGGACTTTTTAGAATGTTAAGCATGTGAGCTTTAGGTTATTAATTTGGAGACATTTCTGTTGGCTGTCCCATGGTTCTTAATTTTTAGCTGTCTTCTGGATAATTGAGGCATCCTATCAATGTTCAGATTTAGATATTAGATGTTTAGATTTAGATAGTATACAAACAGTCATATATGTTGAAAAGTATCAGGAAGGGATTGGTTTTTTTGTTGTTTTTAATGCAGTGCTAATGATGGTAATAAAATTTACTTATAACTCACTGAAAAGAAATTTAATTTTCCACTTTTTATTTAAGAATCAAAATAGTAAGGCCAGGCGCCATGGCCCATGCCTGTAATCCAGCACTTTGAGAGGCTGAGGTGGGCGGATCATGAGGTTGGGAAATTGAGACCGTCCTGGCTAACATGGTAAAACCCCATCTCTACTAAAAATACAAAAAATTAGCCAGGCGTGGTGGCACCCATCTGTAGTCCCAGCTACTCGGGAGGCTGAGGCAGGAGAATCACTTGAACCTGGGAGGCGGAGGTTGTAGTGAGCTGAGATTGCGCCATTGCACTACAGTCTGGGCGACAGAGCGAGACTCCATCTCAAAAAAAAAAAAAAAAAAAGAATCAAAATAATAAATATAGGAAATATTTGTGTTGCTCAGAGATAGGTTGAAGCCTAAATGACATAGTGTCATAAATGTATTATCAACTCAGTGACCTGTGAGACTGTGACCTCATGAGTCAGGCAGGGGTCATGTCTATTTGGTTTGCCACCATATTCCTTATGCCTAGTGTTACGTCTGCTACATAGAAGCTACTCAATACATACTTGTTAGTTGATTAAGTGAATCATAATATAAATCAGATGGCTATTTTAAATTCAGCACACATGAATTGAGTAAAGATTATATGTTGATTCCTATATTAGCTACCTAAAATATCCAGAAAAATTGGTTTCAAAACGTAAATGCAGAAATCTGTCAGCCCACAGCAGTCATAAAGAACTAGGCATGTAAAAACTGATGCTTTGTTGTGTGTCTAGCTTTTGAAATTGAAGAGATAATCAGTTTGCTCCAGGATCACAATGGATAGAGAAAGTAGTCTTATAAAAAATAAAATTAAGGAAGGCTTCACAAGGACATAATGTTTGGGTTCAGGCTTGAAATATGCATAAGAATTTTCTAGTTAAGCCATAAGTGTAGCAGAGGAAAAACAGCCAGAGGAACATCTTAGTCCATTTGTGCTGTTGTAACAAAATACCTGAGACTGAATAATTTATAACGAACAGAAGTTTATTAGCTCCATCTTGAATTAATTTTTGTATAAGGTGTAAGGAAGGGATCCACTTTCAGCTTTCTACATATGGCTAGCCAGTTTTCCCAGCACCATTTATTGAATAGGGAATCCTTTCCCCATTGCTTGTTTTTCTCAGGTTTGTCAAAGATCAGATAGTTGTAGATATGCGGCGTTATTTCTGAGGGCTGTGTTCTGTTCCATTGATCTATATCTCTGTTTTGGTACCAGTACCATGCTGTTTTGGTTACTGTAGCCTTGTAGTATAGTTTGGAGTCAGGTAGCGTGATGCCTCCAGCTTTCTTCTTTTGGCTTAGGATTGACTTGGCGATGCGGGCTCTTTCTTGGTTCCATATGAACTTTAAAGTAGTTTTTTCCAATTCTGTGAAGAAAGTCATTGGTAGCTTGATGGGGATGGCATTGAATCTATAAATTACCTTGGGCAGTATGGCCATTTTCATAATATTGATTCTTCCTACCCATGAGCATAGAATGTTCTTCCATTTGTTTGTATCCTCTTTTATTTCATTGAGCAGTGGTTTGTAGTTCTCCTTGAAGAGGTCCTTCACATCCCTTGTAAGTTGGATTCCTAGGTATTTTATTCTCTTTGAAGCAATTGTGAATGGGAGTTCACTCATGATTTGGCTCTCTGTTTGTCTGTTATTGGTGTATAAGAATGCTTGTGATTTTTGCGTATTGGTTTTGTATCCTGAGACTTTGCTAAAGTTGCTTATCAGCTTAAGGAGATTTTGGGAATAGCAAAGACTTGGAACCAAACCAAATGTCCAACAATGATAGACTGGATTAAGAAAATGTGGCACATATACACCATGGAATACTATGCAGCCATAAAAAATGATGAGTTCATGTCCTTTTTAGGGGCATAGATGAAATTGGAAATCATCATTCTCAGTAAACTATCACAAGAACAAAAAAACAAACACCACATATTCTCACTCATAGGTGGGAATTGAACAATGAGAACACATGGACACAGGAAGGGGAACATCACACTCTGGGGACTGTTGTGGGGTGGGGGGAGGGGGAGGGATAGCTTTAGGAGATATACCTAATGCTAAATGACGAGTTAATGGGTGCAGCACACCAGCATGGCATATGTATACATATGTAATTAACCTGCACATTGTGCACATGTACCTGAAAACTTAAAGTATAATAATAATAAAACAAAATAAAAATAAATTAAAAAAATAAAAAAATTTAAAAAAAGAAGTTTATTAGCTCAAGGTCTGGAGGCTGGGAAGTTCAAAGGCACGGCATTGGCACTTGGCAAAGGCCTTCTTACCGTGTTATCCTGTGGCAGAAGGCAGAAGAATAAGAGATTGAACTGACAGCCTGAAGCCTTTTTATAGTCAGCATTAATCCATTTGTGCTGGTGAATCCCTCATGACCTAAGCAACTTCTATTAGGCCCTACCCCCCAACACTGTTGGACTGGGGACCAAGTTCCCAATACATGCTTTTTGGGGGACACATTCAAATCATAGCAGAGAAGTTTTAAAAGTGTCAATGAGCTTGGCAATTACACTGGGTTATAGAGGACAGGTGGGCAGTTGATGATTGAGAATTAGGAATAAAGGATAAGGGGTAAAGAATGACTTAAGATTCATAGTTTCAATCTTGGCTGCTAAGTCTGACAGGGAATTCAAGAGGTTGGGCTGGAAAAGAGTGCATAGCAAGAATTCGTTTATTTGGGGACAAATTGAGTTTAAAATTCCTGGGGAACATCTAGAAGGGAACATATGATAGAAGAAGTAAGAGTATTGGTGCTCCGGAGAAAATTAGATGAGAGCATTTGACCTGAGTGTTTTCATGATATTAGAGGTAGATGAAACAATGTGAGTAAAGACTTTCCCAAAGAGGATGTACAACAAGAGAAGAAATAAGCTGATGAACAGAATTCTGGAGAATATCAGCAGAGGTAATTCTTAATTGGAGATCTGTGCACTCTGAGGGTGGAGACTGTGCCTTTTTCTTTTTTTAAAAAAATCTCTGCAGTACAGCACAGCACAACACATGGCACCCGGCAAACCCTCATAGCAATTTTTTTAATGTTGCTTTTTAAGAAGTATTTTGAGAATACAGTAAATACTATTGACTGGGGGAATCATGAGTTGCCAGTTAGACCAATGGTAAATTATTATGTTTTTCTCCCTGTAGTTCATTAATCCACATTTGGGAATTTCTACCTAGCTGCAAATTTATTTTAAACTTTGCATTAATTATCTATTGCTGTGTAACAATTCACTACAAATTTGGGGACTTAAACAGCACACGTTTTATCAGTAAGTTAAACATAGAATTACCATTTGACCCAGCAGTTCCACTTGTAGATAATACATACAAAATAATTGAAAACAGATGTTCAAACAAAAACTTGTGCACCAATATTCGTGGCCACTGTATTCGCAATAACCAAAAGACGGAAGCAACGCACACGCTGATCAGCAGGTGAACAGATAAACAGTGTGGTATATCCATGCAATGGAATATTATTCATCCATAAAAGGATCTCTTTCTAATTCCTGTTTTTGTTGGCAGATTTCATTTCCTTGTGGGGGCAGCGTTAGACTGAGGGTCTCGGTTCCTAGCAGCCTCCATTCCTAGGTGAGAGAATACACTTAATTCCTTGCCATGTGTGACTCTCTAGTGTGGCAGTTTGCTTCATAAAAACTTGCATACTGGGGCCGGGCGCGGTGGCTCACGCCTGTAATCCCAACACTTTGGGAGGCCAAGGCAGGCAGATCACCTGAGGTCAGGAGTTCGAGACCAGCCTGGCCAACATGGCAAAACCCCGTCTCTACTAAAAATACAAAAATTAGCTGGGTGTGGTGGTGCACACCTGTAATCCCAGCTACTCAGGAGGCTGAGGCAGGAGAATTGCACTCCAGCCTTGGCAACAGAGTGAGACTCTGTCTCAAAAAAAAAAAAAAGAAAAGAAAACTTGCTTACCAGAAAGGCAATAGAGAGAATCTGATAGCAAGACAGAAGATACCTATTCAAGGAAGTGACATCCCATCACCTTGCCACATTCTTTTGGCTAGAAGCAAGGCACTAGGCCAGCTCACACTCAAGGGGAGATTACACCAGGGGTCAATATCAAGAAGTGGGGATCATTGGAGGTCATCTTAGAGTCTACCTACCACAAACATGAAGGGATAGCCTTCACCATGTAACATTTCTGTGGGGTTTTAGTAATTAGCTTGGAATGACTATGCTCTTCCTAACCTTCTTTAAATCCAAAATCATTGAGCACCTATGATGCCATTATGGCAAGTATAGAGAAAGAAAATATGTGGTTTCTGGCTTTATGAAAATACAAAATATGGGTCATTCTAAAGTTTTCTTATATATCTATTATTAACAAGGGTGCATGACCTTAGACTGATTTTTGCTAAGACTGTGTTTGTGTATTTGTTGAATAGAATGATCTGATTTTTGAGGTTTGTAGCAAAATCCTCATTTTTCTAATTAAGAAAGAGACAAAATCTTTAAGAATACAAACCAAAGAGTGGAGGTGTGGTAGATAATGTGTTTTTTTCTTTGCTATTTTTTTCTGTGGTCAGTCATTTGTATATAAGAAAAAATATTCAGAACAGCAGCAAGCCTATGATAAATGTGTTTAAAACAAATTTTTAAAAAATGGACGTTGATCCTATGTCAGAATTACAAGCTTAAGCAGATTAACATACTTTTTATACATGCTGCCCTATAACTGTTTCAACCTGTCTAGAATAAGAAGAGCATGAAAGGAGTGATATCTTCTTATCAGTCAACTATGAAAATAAGTCCTAATGTAATATCAGAATTGTAAGAAAATTCAGCACTTTGGAACCTTACTGGATACCCAATAAATGTCTCTTCTCATGTAGCCTATTCTCTGTCCTCAGGCAAATGTAGTCTTTAACTATCCTAATCTAAATAAAATTTAGACAGTAGGTGTAACATCATTCAAATTACACTGTCTCTCTCCCTTTCCTCCTGAGTGTGTTCTTCATGGGAAACTGTATTTGGAAGTGAAGTGCTTAACCTCAGGCAATGTTTCAAAGTCATTTGTCTTCTTTTTGGCTAGTGCATTGATCCCTACTCCTTTAATGCTGTGACACTCTCTTTTGTATAACCTTCTCTTTCCAAGTGCTGTATGACACATTAACACTTATATTTTAAAGTTAATTAAAATTAATTTCATTTTGAGAGTTCCACTTGCCTCTTGAGACAGTAAGATGCATTGCAGAGCATAAGATAGAAGGTTGGCAATGACTGATTTAGTGATATGATTAAGTATGAAGAAACCTGCTTGATGGTATATGTGATGGAGTGGTCTAGTCTTGTTTTAATATATAGTAATTGTGTAAAGAGGGAAGTCTGATCACTTTAAGACATGATTTTAATGGTTCATTCATCCAGCTTCACTTATAGAAACTATTCATTTCGAATTGTCTGAAATAGGATGATCATGTTACTAGCATCCTCTTTAAAATGGCAATTTCAAAGCACAAAGGGGAAGCTTGCTTCTGAGAATAGAAAAAAAGGGACTGTACCACTTTAGAAAGAAGCTCAGAGAGAAGAAACAGTATTTCAGATAAGAAATATAAAAGGAGCCGGGTGCGTTGGCTCATGCCTGTACTTTGGGAGGCTGAGGCAGGCAGATCACGAGGTCAAGAGATTGAAACCATCCTGGCCAACATGGTGAAACCCTGTCTCTACTAAAAATACAAAAAATTAGCTGGGTGTGGTGGCAGGTGCCTGTAATCCCAGCTAGTTGGGAGGCTGAGGCAGGAGAATCACTTGAACCCAGGAGGCAGAGGTTGCAGTGAGCCTAGATGTCACCATTGCACTCCAGCCTGCGCAAAAAGAGCGAAACTCTGTCTCAAAAAAAAAAAAAAAAAAAAGAAATATAAAAAGAAGAGAGGGTGTGAGTAAGAGTTATTTTAGACTATATAAAAATGAGACTTCTTATCCTCGAATCGATGGGTAAATAGTTTACATAATCACTTCCCATTCATTCATTAATTAATAAATATCAATGGCCTGCTCTGTGCCAGATTCTGTATAGATACTGGAGACACAGTGATGAACAGCACAAATGAGAATCTTGGGGTATTTTATGAAAGTTATTTAGTAGAGCTATGGAGACAGGTAACTGGTGAAGTTAGAATGCTTAAGCAAAAGCTGTGAAAAGGCTGAAAAAGTGGGTTATAAACAGTTACAAGAATTATTAAGAAAAAGCCCATTTTGTGCTTAGATTTGTGTTTGCTTTTCTTGTATTCACAATTCAATTATATTTTATTTAAAAATCTACTTGACAGAAAAAAAGAAGAGTACTTGCCTACAAATGGCACCCCCTGCCTTAACCCATGCTGCCTGAGCTCTTATTTGTGCAACCATGCAAGCTGCTGAAAAAAATGGTACCAATTTTTGGTTATCTATGCTTTATAACAAAAGAAAGAGAAATGTCATAAAGTGTAACAATAGCTTTATATGTATGTGTATGTATGCTGTATGTCAGCCTTGTAGGTAATATCAACTCTCAAAGGTATGCGTATACACACACATGTGTGCACGCATGCACGTGCACATGTGGACAAAACCAGTTTGTATTAGTGATCAGTTTTGGTTTTCATAAGGGTGTCACCTGAATGTTAACATGACTAATCATGCTGTTTGTGTTCAAGTCTAGTTGAAGACACCTGTACTGAAAGAACATGCGTTTTTGTCTGAAGGGGAGAAATTTCTTATTTGATGTTAGTCAAGGGAAGAAATCTAGACAGCAATGAGGGAGGAAGAAACTGGAGATTATAAAATACTGAGGCTGAAGGTGATACAGGACATAGGAGAAAGTTAGTTGAACAGAAAAAGAAAGGGCCTGTCCCAAGTAAAAACTTTGGTTTATTTTTTTATAACATTGGTTATCTCAGGAATTACAGAAAATCTATTCTTTGCCTCTTTTGTTCAGCATCTGGTAGACTTTTACTTCCAGGTACTGAGCTAACTTGAGTTGGTTCTTAGTTCAGTAGTTCTGTGAGTTATAGGCTTAAATGGTGGACAAATGATAATGGTAACATCCACAACAAAATGACAGTTAACACTTGTGAACAGTTAGCATATTCTACGTACTGTGTGAAAAAAGTTATTTAATCCTCACAATCCTATGAGGTAATTAAGTATTATTATTTTCCTCTCTTTTATTGAGAGGGAAACTGAGGCTTGGAACAATTAAGCTGAGTTTTCATGTTACTTAGATGATATGTGGCAGAGCCAGGCTTTGAACTCAGTAAGAGTCCATGCTGTTCATCACTCTACCATCATTCTGTCCTTCAGGGCTGAATCTCACTCCTGAGATTCACTGCTTTGTTTTCAAGGAAAATTGTGTACTGAATTCTGAAAAAAATTAGAAGCTTTGGAAAGTTTTAGAACATACTTGATCGCTAAACTTAGAGCTGCCCAAATTTATTTATGATTTATAAAGTGCATTGACTTATCTAATTACATAATTCGATATGCACATTATAAAATTAAACATTGATGTCACCTCCCTGAAATCTAGACTTTTCCTTTGCCATTCACTATTTCGTGCTTGAGCCTGAACATGATGCTGGGTGGCCTTCTGTCATCAATAGGGGGACAACAACTAGATCAAAGGGAATGGGCCAGGTGGAGAAATGGAACTCTCATTTTAGGAGCTCTGATAAGCATTTCCAAAAAGAATGTCATAGAGACAGTTAAAAGATGAAAGAGCAAATGTGAGTGCAGTCATATGTTGCAGAGCAAGCATAATTGTCTTAAGATTTTGTTATGTGAGTAAATATGGTAATAACTTGTTTTGAGGTCTGATTAGTCACAGAAGAAAAAACACTCAAAGTGAGGGACAAATTTACTATTCCACTTTTGAACATCAAGGCTTATAGTATGTGACTCTAATTATACTTTATGCTATATGAGACATTAGATGGTTTTTAACTTTTTCTGTGAGTTTGTCTTAATCTAGAACCTCTTGCATCTTTATCAGTTTTGTCACAGGATTGGTAAGTTAAAGTTTCTGATAAAAAAGAAAAAATACTGGTTGGGGAAATTGGCAAGTTGTGCTAGAAAGCAGTAGCATTTCCGCATTATTAAAAGATCTTATTTCATCCTGGGTATGCAACAAATATCTTTCTGTCAGCCAGGAAGTCTCCATTTTGGCTCTTCCCAGTTTATTGCTTTGGTCAATGTCAATTGCAGCAAAGCTGTTCCCACTAGCTTTTCTAGTCTGGCCACCAGATTTTCTAGAATACCACAAAAGTGTTTTGCTTTTTGTGTCATGCCAATAGCTCAAGAATCAGCTGCTTAATAAACATTTGGAACTATGCAAGTTGTGATCACCTTGGCATCTGTGTGTCTTCTAAGGAGTCAGCTGTTGGCTTTTGCAGGAGTACGGAAGGGAACATTTCTCCAGAACTGTTCCCACAGCTTTTTCTTTCTATGCTTTCAGTTTCTCTTGGGTACTGATTCTGTTGGGCATCAGAACAGTATAAAGGTTCATAAATAGTATAGAATCAACAAGTATCCCAAAGAACATAGGTTAATGTACTTTGTGGTTTTAGTACAGTGCTTAGCACATGCTATATTATGGCTGCATGTTTTCAAATACTACGACAGGACTCTGAGAAAGGCCTATGAGTAGAGTGAAGTTTCATTGTAAATATGTTTAAGGAATTCTTAATATCAGATGCTGAATGAGCGATTCCTTGCAGAACTGGGTATGTACCAGAAACATCAAAATTAGTTGCTAATAACTTTACTCAAGCCACCACCATCAACGAAAAATATAGATTATTTGTATAGCAAAGAATGATTTGCTTGGTAAATTCTACATTCTACTTTTGAGAAATCAGAATAAGTATTCTATAAAAGATTAATTCTTTAAAAACTATTGAGTTTCCATTATGGGTTAGATGTGGTCAGAGTATGGTGATGAATCAGACACAAAAGTGCACAGAACTCCCATATGGTTCTTCCAGTGTAATCAGGAAGATGAACTATGCATTTAGATTACTATGCTACAGGGTAGAAAGTGTTACATGGAGAACCAAGAGAAACAGACCAGAAGATTTTTAGAAATTATTCCCAGCTGCAAGATCAGGTAAAGTTTGGTGGAGTAGGCAACATTTGATCTGGCCCCTGAAGCGCATGTAGGTGGTTTGAATTTACAAGAACTAAGGGGACAACTCACATGGTAGTCACTCCAGGCAAAGGAGATAACAAAACCAAATGCATAAGGGTGGAAACCTTAGGTCTGGTCCAGGAGAGCAAAACGTTTTGCTCATTTGTGGAGTATCTAAGGAGATCAACAGAGGAACATGGTAGGAATGGCAAAGTGGAGCCAGATTATGGAGAACTATAAATGCTAAATCAAGTCATTTGAGAACTTCAAGTTATAGGCACTTAATGTTTTTGAGCACAGTAGTGATATAATTTGAGCTAGTTTTCTGGACAAGTATTAGTATATTTGTGACAGTTTGTGCTAGTTTTCTAGATAAGTATCTTGGTTCATTTGAGACTGGGTAATTTATAAGCAATAGGAGTTTATTTGGCTCGGTACGGCTAGGAAATCCAAGTTCAAGGGGTCTCATCTGGCAAGGGCCTTCTTGCTGCATCAAAACATGCAGAAGGTATCACATGGTGAGAGAACATGCAAGAGAGAGGAGAAAAGGGAGAAAACTCCTGAAATGAACCCATTTCCAAAAGAACAGCATTAATCCATTTTTGAAAGTGAAGTCCTTGTGACTTAATCACCTCTTAAAGGTTCTACCTCTTAATTTTTGAAGGGGCATTGAACCCATAGTGACAAGTATGAGTAATTTAACTGGAGCTGTGCAAAGAGCCGTTGGAAGGTCATCCTACTGATCCAGCTGGAAGGTGATGAAGGCATGAACCATAGTGAGAACATAAAGGAGGGGCCAATGTCAGAATGCAGACATGGTCCTCAATGCGATTGTTAGGAATTGACATCGAAGATAATGATGTAAAATTGTGTTTGGAGTCACATAGACATCCAGAATAAGTGTTGAGGGAGGATAAGGTGAGGAGAGGGCAACTGGCATGTCAGTTTGTATGGTACGTAGAACTTTGTTTTATAAAAAGTAGGCTGAGGACCACCTACCTTGGAATCTCCTAGGAGGCATGCCATTTAAAGTTCCTGGGCAACGCACAATTCAGTAATCTTTCTAGGCCTTCAAGTATGTGATCACTGGGTTAGAATTCCGATATAATGGTACCAAGGAGATTAGGATGCTTCCTGGGTAGACCTCTTAGTTTTGAGATTGCCCTCCCAACTCCAGCTCTTCTATCTTGGGACTTGAGTCAGCCAAGGTTAGAATAAAGATAGTTTAAAGTAAGACTTTTATTCCCGCTAGAAACTAACTAAATTTATGCCTAAATTTCAGTAGATCTTAAATGTCTCTTTCTCACATTAAAGACAATGAGTATCCATATGTGCCATGTCAGAAATTAAAGCCATGTTAAAAATTTTTATAAAAGAATAATAAGCTCATAACATGTTAATATAAATAACATTTTTAATGAAAATCAACAATTTTGAAAACAAAAAAATAGAAAATTGGCAAATCTTTTTAATCTGGCTTAATAGAAGAGGGCTGGATGCTCATATCTGCTTCTACAGTTAATCTGTTGTTAATATGTTGTTTGGGTTGAAGTATATGAAGAAAGTCTAGTCTCACATAGATAACTCAAAAAGGGAGGCATGATTTAATAACCTTTTTAAGTAACTGTTGATTGTCTTCTTTGATACTATACTGAAATTCTTCAACAGGTGGTTGTTTCTTAATCAGTTGTAGTGTGGAATCTGGAAACCTTATCAGGGAGCTTTTTGTACTCAGTTAATTAACTTGCATTGGTCTCTCTTGTACTTTGAATGTATTTTTTTATCTATGCATGGTTTTGTAACATCATGCATTCATCATTTGGAAAATATTGGTTCACTGAGTAGTGTAGAGCTTCCAAATGTTTACAGATTACTTTATGAATATCTGTCTGTTAATATCACCACCAATCTCATCACTGAAAAGCTGTCAGGCTCACTTAAAACTTAGCAGAAACAAGTTTTCTAAAATTCTAGCTTTTGCTTGAAAACAAATTTTATCATTGACAACAAATACTATCATTTGTTTTCCTTGAAATGACAAGCTTGCACATCTATTTTTGAGAAAATGTCTATCAAACAGTCAAATCTGAATAATCATAGTTTGTCAGTTGAAATTTCAAGTAAAAATGGAGTTGTGTGAAGTAGCTTACAACTCAAACAGTTGTACGAGTGCTTATTGTCAAATCAACTGTCTACTTTGGTATGTAGCAAAAATGTGTTTTGCTTACTTCCCATTTAGTCACATAGAATATTTTAAAAGGTGTGTTTAAGAGCTAATTTAATAAAATAATAACTTCTACTGCCGTATTAAGGGAATTCTTGGGTGAAACTGGCTTTTTCTGCCCCTGCAAGTATGTGATAATCAAGAGTACAGTGACTACTTGTTTGTTGCCCGTACTTCTGTCGGTGCTGAGTCACCTTTACTCACAATTGCTTTTGTACCATAGGTGAAAATAGCAAATAATGTCTTAGTATAATTATTAACATAGTTTTGATCTCCTGTGCCTTCCGAAAGGGTCTTGAAGACTACATTTTGAGAACTGCTGCTTGACGTTAGCAGACTTATTGGCTGTCTTCTGCTAAGTATATGGATGTTACATAAACCAAGTCTTAGTTTTTACTTCCAATAATAAGGATTGTATTTTTTGTGCTCTCTGCTATAGAGCCATCACCCAGTCAAACAGCTTAAAGCGACACTTAATGCTCTTCATTGGGTAGCTGAGGGAGGCCCTGTTGGTGTCCCAGTCGTAACTCCATTTCTGTGGGTATCAGAAGCCTTCTCATAGCCTGTGCCTTTGGGGTGGGAGTGGGGGGTCTCTGACTACTGCAGTTTGCTTTGCTTGGGTGCTTTGGGCAACAGCCTTCAAGCCACCACTAATAGGCGAGGGGGCAGAGTCGGGAGAAGTGGCTAAGACCCAACCCCTTCACCCCTAGCATCTATTCTGTGCTATAGCTCCCAGCGTTCCAGCAAGATTAAATTCTTGTTACCCACAGCTGTCTCTGGCTTGATAAACCCTCCTTTTGTGCATTATTATCTCTTTCTCTGTTTTACGTTCCACTCTGCCACTGGTGTTTCTCGTAGTCATCTCTCAAACTGTTTGTACTGGGGGATTTCAAAATAAGGCAAAATAAGGTTCCTTTGCTGACTATCTTCTAGCCTTTGGAGGAAGGAAGAACTTTTTTTTCTTCTTTTCTCACAACATTTTCTTATGGTCGATTTCTAATAAATATAGAAATACCTTACTAAACTAATCTTTTAGGTTTTGCAGTTAGCCATACATTCAGGAGTGTGGGGGGTATTTGTTTGTGCTTGGCAGTTTGGACCTGGAGGAAGTGCAGGTATGGGTGGATGGTACTGTTCAACGTAAGTATTAACAGGCAGTGAGTGGGAGACAGGGTCCTTAAACAACACAAAACCACCTCAGGTAGTTTTTCTCAGGACTCTATAATAATTATTAATTGCTGAATCCAATCGAGACATCTGCCTGACTTACGAAGCCATCCATATTCTGTTTTCACACTAGCCATTTACTTGTCACTAACTCAGATTTTCTATTTCACGTTCATTCTCCTCACTGTGCCCCATAATCCACCTGTTCCTAATTTCCTCCAAGGTTATGCTCTGCTGCCCCCCCCAACCTCGTCGGATGCCGTGTCTTCCCCTTCTCTGCAATATCCATCTTAACCATTCTTTACAGCCTATGGCTCTTAAACATGCATGCTTATTTGAATAGAGCATTCTGTCCCTTCCCGTTTCACTGGAGCCTCTCACGTTTTCTGGGAAGCAGCACCATGTAGTGGAAAAGAACACTTGGTCTTTGGAGTCAGATAATCCAGAGTTCTATAGATCTGCCACTTATTTGCTGGACTTCAAGCAAAATGCTTGTCTTCTCTGTCTCAATTTCTTCTTCCATTAAATGAGGATAATAAAGCCTAAAGGGTTAAATGAGATGATGTCTATAAATACCTTACAAGGTGAGATACAATGTGGTGTGTAGGTGTGGTAGGGATGGGTGATGACTATATGTTGATCATCTTTTATTTCCCATGTGGATATTCACAGCAGATCTCACTGTAGTCTGGGGACTTTGATTTTCTCCAGCTCAACAGTAACCATTGTCTTTTTGACTCTTAGTTTTTTGACTGTTTGAAAAGTGAAATAGGAAAGTACATCTCCCTTTAGATTGAAATCCTTATATATTTAAACTTTGTATTGACTATTTAGTGGGAGGGCTTAACTTACTTGCCTGTATTTTGGCTTGTTTTGTTGTGTGGGTGGGAAAGTCCATAATAAACATTTGAGTTTAGATATGTATGTCTTAGTCCTGCCTGAATTCTTAGTTGTTTATTTAAAAAAAAAAAAAAAAAAAAAAAAAGATTGAGTCTGTTTAAAAGACAAAAAAAAGTCCAAAGAATCACCAATCTAAAAGGCTGAGGTTTTGTAGGTGGGAGGAGTTTAAAAAGAATTTAAAAGTGTTGCTTTTCTCTTTCTCCTTTTCATCTCCCATGTTGGGAAGCATTCCTCTTAAAGTATTAATAATACTGCTGAGGTAACTTGTGTTCTAAGGCTACAACATTCACTAAGATTCGAATACCCATTTACAATTCAAGTTCTCCAAAATTGGCTTGTTTATGGGTCTCCAGTCCCATTGAGTTTTCCAGAAGGAATTTATTCTTATTTACTGTTAATTTTTTAAAACTGTGGTAAGGTGATGGAAAGAGGAGAACAGCTGAGCTTCTTTCTCATCCTGACTCTTCTGCCACCACAGTGTGGCTGGCAGCAGTCTTGGTTGGCCTGTTGCAAAGTCCTTCAGCAACTGCCCTCTGGGAACCCACTGTTGGACAGTGCCTCCTATACCAGCAAGGCCCTGTGCTCTTCCTTTCAAAGACAGGATGAGATCTCTGTATCTGCTCCTGTCTTAGTGGTTTCTAGCGGTCTCTTATGTCAGCAGTCACTTATGGAAATGTCTAGAGCGGCACTATCCAATGTGGTGTTTTAACTTTAAATAGATGAAACAAACAATTCAGTTTCTTAGTGACACTAGCCATGTTTCAAGTGCTCAATAGCCATGTGTGGCTAGTGACCACCATACTGGAAAGCACAGATGTGGAATATTTTCATCATTGCAAAAATTTCAACGGGACAGCAGTGGTCTAGAGATCAGATTTTCCACAGGGATAACTTTGAGTACCTGTTTTTATTGTTGATTCCTGAATATCCCTATTTTTAAACTCATTGGTTACATCTTTCAAAGAACTACTCTAAGGAACCTATTCATAGCCTTTTAATTTAACATGAGGGAACCTGGCATCTTTTTGGTTGCAAATTCTCCTAAAATTGGCTTGAGTAATAGGCATTTACTGTGCTCACATAATAAGGAGTCCTTATAATGTATGTAGGTGGTTGGTTCTGCTGCTCAGGGATATGCTCGAGGACCCAGGCTCTTTCTCTTTTCCTATTCTGACATCCTCAGTGTGTAGATACATCTCCTTCAAGATTGCTAGAAGGCTGATGCTGTTCAAAGATTCAGCTTATCACTCAATAAAATGTAAAAACTGTAAGAGAAGTGGCTGTCTTTGGGCATCTCTTTTTACTGAGGAGCTAAGTCTTTTTCAGAGGTTCTCCACAGACGTTTGCAGACCTTTGTTAGGTCCCAGTTGTTCAGATGAGTACCTGGGATTTTTAACCTCTATGATGATAGGCTGGCTGCACTGTGAGCAGTATAAAGACTGAAATTTTTGTCTGTTTTGTTTCCTGCTGTTTCCTCAGCACCTAGGGTGGTGCCAGGTGCTCACTAAATATCTGTTGGATGGGTGTATTAATAAATAATGAGAGGATGTTGTTAACATCTGTAGTGTGCCGCAGAAATGAATTTATACAATGAGGACTTGTTATGCTCCTGCGTTCTCCCTCTACTCTTATTGTGGTACCTTGAGCCAGACTCTGCTGCTTGGCCCTCCTGATGAGCTTACATTCCCAAGTGTTTATTCCAACTTTTTGTGAGGCAACATTGGATGTTGGGTAATTAGGACATTTGGCAACACCCTCACCCAGCCCCACTACTGTTAGGACTACCCCTTTGCTTTTTAATCTAAATGTACAAATCATAGACCAGGTTTGAGTTTGCTCTTTAACCATGTTATGTTGCAATTGCAGTCAAAAAACTAAGAGTCAAAAAGACAATGGTTACTGTTGAGCTGGAGAAAATCAAAGTCCCCAGACTACAGTGAGATCTGCTGTGAATATCCAACATGGGAAATAAAAGATGATCAACATATAGTCATCGCCCATCCCTACCACACCTACATACCACATTGTATCTAACCTTGTAAGGTATTTATAGACATCATCTCATTTAACCCTTTAGGCTTTATTATCCTCATTTAATGGAAGAAGAAATTGAGACAGAGAAGACAAGCATTTTGCTTGAAGTCCAGCATATAAGTGGCAGATCTATAGAACTCTGGATTATCTGACTCCAAAGACCAAGTGTTCTTTTCCACTACATGGTGCTGCTTCCCAGAAAACATGAGAGGCTCCAGTGAAACGGGAAGGGACAGAATGCTCTATTCAAATAAGCATGCATGTTTAAGAGCCATAGGCTGTAAAGAATGGTTAAGATGGATATTGCAGAGAAGGGGAAGACACGGCATCCAACATTACACACAGAGCATGGCATTTTCAGTCACTAGACTGAGTGGCCTTAGCCTGCTGTAAGATGTCACTTCCTGTGTTTGTTACTTCTTTTGGATTTGGTTTGGGGGTTGAGAATGTGGGCATCAGACAGGTGTCCCTAGCCTTCCCAGTTGGGCTCACTCCTCAAAGCACCTGGCAGCTGGGCTGATGACACAGCCATTTCTTATTTTAATCTGGTAACTAAACCATGGCCCACTAAGCTGGACTGAACAACCACATACCACTCTTCACCTCGTTGCTGGTGAAGTGCCCTGGTCTCAGTATGGGTTAGGTTGCTGCTGACCAAAGCCATGTGCAGAAGGCAAAATGGGAATTTAGAATTCCAAGTTCAGCGTTGATGATGAAAGGAATGCTAAGACTGGGCGCAAGACTGTAGCAGGAGATTAAAGAAAAGGATCTTTTCACTATTAATATATTATTCATACATTATGTCATATAAGGGACATTTTTTAAAGTTATGGTATTTCTCTTTGGGTTTGTGTGTGTGTGTGTGTGTGTGTGTGTGTGTGTGTGTGTATGTGTCTCACTATTTGCAGGTACCATATGTACTCCTAAATGTGGCCAATGGAAACATAGTTCCTCATTGAAAGAGTTGACTGCACAAGTTGAATTTCCAGGTGTCCTGTGTGTTTCCAAGGGACAAGCTCTATTAAAACATGCAACCAAATTCTCTTTATACCTGACTCACTGGACACCATCTAATGTGTGGATGTATTTGCTCTGCCTGCTATATTTGCAGGCCTCATTGTAATTTGTATTACTTTACAGGATTTGATGGTTTCAGTTAAGAGGGATAATGGCTTTCTAAATATCTCTTTAGGTCCTAGCTCAGAGACTTGTATGGATGGAATAGGTACTTCATAACTATCCATTGAATTAACCAGTTGGGAAATGTTTTTGGACATATTTCCATTAATGTATGTAGGCATTAACTTACCTTTTGTTCCAATAGGGTTCCATTTCTTTTCTCCTAGCTTATGTGGTAATATAGTTCTTTATTTAGCCTCATTGCCTTTTTAGTCCATGATCTCTATTTCAATCACGTTAGACCTAAATATATTTATTAGGTGTGTAACCTTTGGCAAGTTACATAATCGTTTTGTGTTTTGGTTTCCTTGTTGATAAAATGAGATTGATAACAGTATTTACCTCATGATAGTCATTAGACTGTCATGGGTAAGTGATTTAATATACGTAAAACACTTTGAGCAGCCACCATTCATGTCAGAACTACACTAGTTTGTCAATTGCAGCCATTAGTTGGCTGTGGATAGAAACTCAATGAAAGCATTCTGTGGGCATTAGTTGGCTATGTGGAATTTACAATAAAGCATGCTGCATTGAGTCTTACAATGAAAACTGTGCACTGCATATCCTTCATGTTAGTGAAATTTATAACAAGCTTGTGTACAGATACACATGCACACTATTTTTGTTGTTTTAAACACTTACCACCGAGTAACACTGCCTCCAGTTTTGTCCCTCCAGCTTATGGATGGTTCTCAAGCATATGGATAGTGTCTGGATGTAGCCTGTAGCAGATGCTGTTGGTATCCTACCCAGATCTCCTTTACTGGGCCAGTGCATCCATCTCCCAGCTGCTGTGGGTATTGGCTGCTAATGACTCACACTTGTACTCTTCTCCAGAGGCCTGCCCTTGGCTGACAGTAATTGCCCCAACCAAATATGTTTGGGAGATTATGAGATCATGCCCCAACCCCCTCCTGCTCCCCAGGGATGGCTAATGACTATACAAGGGTGTAATAGCCCAGCTCCCTTGCCTTTGGACTAGACAACTTCTGTGGTTCAATCCATGCTTTAGAGTTCCTCATCGCATCAAGCTGAGGCTAGATTTCTGAAACAATGTCTTTGCCTAGCTTCTTCCCCCATTCTAGCTTACTTCTTTCACTTCTAGTTTCTCCTGACAGCACTCCCTCTAAATCGGGTGTACAAGAAATGATGTCTCAGGCTCTGTGTCTAGGGAACCGGACCTAAGATGTTGCTTATCTCAGTACCCCTGTTGTTTCCTTAGTTCCACCACCACCTAAGTAATGAATTCCCTATATTAAATAATCTCTGGCTTAAATTTCCTCTTTGTTTTTGTTTTGTTTTCTTAGTTGGACCCTGCTTGATATGCATCAACCCTGCTCATATCCCATGTCTTCACATACTTAACATTACTCAACATCAAATGTCCTTGATCCTCTTATTAAATATATACCTAGTTATTTTTGTATAGTATAATGGTGAAATCACAGATTTTAGGACCTGAAAATTAGTTTCAAAGCCTTAGTTAATTATACTTCCCTCCTTAGATTGTTGTAAGAATTGTATGAGCTTTTCTTTTTAAAACACTTAGTACCTGGAGGATAGGAAGTGTTTAATAAATGGGAGCTGTTTGGCTACTGATATTATTCTTTCAAGAAATTTACCCCTCCCCGCCCCGAGCACCGTGGTATGTGCCTTTAGTCCCAGCTACCCAAGAGGCTGATGCAGGAGAATCACTTGAGTCTTGAGTCCAGCCTAGGCAACATAGCGAGAACCCATCTCAAATTTAAAAAATGAAATTAAAAAAGAGTTGCCCCACTTTGGATGAAATGCCTATTTCTTGATCCCAGAGGACCTAATGAGTACCTCTATGACAGCACTTTGTTGTACTCTATTATAATCTTTGAGTTTTCTTTTCTATTTCTCCCAGAAAATGTAAGCTGCTCAGTGTCATCAGTGGTGTGTTGGCTCTCTGGGAGAGGAAAGGACTCGATATGTAGGATTTGCTGATTTCCATAGTGACAGTGCTTTCACCCTGATTGATTTCAAGCTACCAACAGGATGTCACTGAGCACAGAGTTGGGAAGAGAAGCAAACAGGTGACCCTTGCCAGCCAGGGCACACCAACTGCAGTCCCCACTGTTTCCCTAACACATAACAATATGTCAAACATAGGAGCTAGATGTTCAGTGGATGACTGAAATACAGTTATTAACTGGTTAGGACTTGATCATATGCAATAAATTGGTGAAATTCCTTGAAATCTAATTGTCGTTATATAACCAGTAGCACCCCTTTCCTACACATGCACACATATTGCCCTTCCTATTCTTGAATGAAAGTAATGAAAACAGTCACCATGATGTAGTGGGAAGTGCCTATGCCTTCCCTGGGCAGGTTGTCTGCTAACTCATGCAAATCCCAAGTTTGTGATTTATTAGATACATGACAAGGGATCACTTACTTTACCTCTGTCTGCCTCAGTTTCCTCAGAGAGTTGGACTAAATCATCTCTAGAGTTTGTTCTAGTCTCAAATTTGTAAAGCTTAATTAGTATATAATTTTACTCCCTCATTCCCTCAATTTTCATTATTCCAGTACTGAACTTTGAGTTAGATGTTGTGCTATATAATGGAAATACAAAGAGGAATACTACACGACATGCCTTGGCTGATGAGACTCTCCATGTGGTGTTGCTTTTTTTTTTTTTTTTTTTTTTCTTGAGATGGAGACTTGCTGTGTTGCCCAGGCTGGAGTGCAGTGGCGCAATCTTGGCTCACTGCAACCTCCACCTCCCAGGTTCAAGCGATCCTCCTGCCTCAGCCTTAGCCCCCCAAGTAGCTGGGGTTACAGGCACCCGCCGCCACGCCCGGCTAATTTTTGTATTTTTAGTAGAGATGGGGTTTCACCATGTTGGCCAGGCTGGTCTTGAACTCCTGACCTCAGGTGATTCATCTGACTTGGCCTACCAAAGTGCTGAGATTACAGGTGTGAACCACCGCGCCCAGCCTCTCCATATGTTTGTTTGTTTGTTTGTTTTAATAAACATCTTATCTCATTGAGATCATAAGTGTACACCTGTTGTCTGTTATTTTTCCTCATGGGTTATGAAGCCAAACAGAATCATGTAATTGTATCAAAGGCCATGATTTTAGTTTTTCACAAACTTTAGCACTTTGACACATAGAGCTATTGTGCTAATAACTCCCTAGGTGAAATTAAACAAGGCTGTCCTGATCAGCAAGCAGTTCTGTTAAAAAGTATCACCAAGCTAATGTTAATGGTTTGGAAAGAAGCGTTGGTGGATGTCTAGGCCATGCAGCTCTCTGAGGCAGGTTCAGTCTCAATTTTTAGAGAGTGTGGTTCATTTGAGACGATTAAAGTCTGAAAATATCCTTTTGAGTTTAAGTCTAGGAAGTATTTATCCTGGTTCTCTCACACACATTTTTATATAAAAGTCATTAAGAATGGCTTGGAATTTGTGTCTTCCTTCAAGGCCAAATCTACCTTATTGGCTCTACTGCCTTCTTTGTTCCCATCCACTGTGATTTCTGCCTTTTCTAAATTCCTGTTCCAATCCATACCACAGAGTTTAGCACTTAATTTTTAAAAGATACATTGGTTTCCAGTAGGAATTACTGTTGGGAACATTTTTCAGTTGCTGAAAGCTCTTTTTAAAACGAAAATTTGTTTTGTTTTTGACAGGGGCTGATAACATCCGGAAATACTGGAGCCGCTACTACCAAGGATCTCAAGGGGTAATATTTGTATTAGACAGTGCCTCTTCAGAGGATGATTTAGAAGCTGCTAGAAATGAGCTGCACTCAGCTCTTCAACATCCACAGTTATGCACTTTACCCTTTTTAATATTGGCCAATCATCAAGACAAGCCAGCAGCTCGCTCAGTACAAGAGGTATGTCTCATTAACATGACAACTCTTTGTCTTCCTTGCTTGTACTTTTGCTGCCACGTTGGAACCTGGAAAAATGCATGTAATTAGGAATGTGCTGGTTATGCTGCTTTCAACATGAAACCTTAGTTTTCATAGGAAGCAGAAAGCCTATATCAATCTGTTAGCACTTATTTACATACCTAACCCTACTTGGAGAGCACAGAGTTTTCTAGCTGTTTAGCAATGGTTAAAAGATGTTTCTGGTTATATTTTTCATCTATTTTGAGGGGCTAAAGGCCTGGTTATTTAATGTTGTTTTAACCTGTGGACTTAGTTCATTCTCTTCTTCAGCTTTTCTAGGAACATATCATGAGTATTTCCATGCATTACTCGCCTTCAGGTGTCGTGTTCTTGTTCCTCTGAAGTGTTCAATGTTGACTAGGATTAATGGATCCTATTCTGTAATCTGCTAGGCTGAAAATTGATGTCTTGTCTTGCAAATTCCATGCCATCAAATACATTTTAACATGGAACCAATGTTTATCTTCCTCATTTAATTTTATTTCTTAGCTTGTATCTCTCCTATAAAAGCATGAGACTAATTCTAGGCAAATAGAGTCTCAGCCAATAGAGCTTCTGATTCATGGTACTGCAGTAATGAGATACGTGAATAGTTTTTAAAACTTAAATTATAGTGAATTATAACATAAGTACAGTGAAATCAAAACTCCTGATGTATTCCTTTATACTTGTAACTTTCAGGATATGATTTCCCCTCTCCTTCAGAAAATTGCGTGCTTCCTCAAGTGATTTTGGAATGAGATGATTAATATGAACAATCTTGCCCTTCAGCCTGAAAAATAAATGAGGAGCCAAGGACATAACATGTTCTAACTCCAGACCTCCCTCACACTTAGTGTGTGACCCACGGCAGATAGCCTATTCTTGTGCCTGGCTTCTCACCTCTAAAATGAGAATAATGCAATTTATTATGATAAGTTAATAGGATTAATTTGGATAATTTACTTTGAAGTTTAAACACCTAAGTAGAAGAACCATATAAATAGAGTTTTTATTCAAATTTTAGAAACACAGTTTAAAAAAAAGAAAGGCAAGGAACCCATTATTCAACAGACAGAGCTCATGTCTCACTTTAGTTGCCTCATTCAGCATTAAGTACGTAGCACCTTTTAAAGAATAGAGTTTGAAAAATACCTTATAGATAATATTAAGTAATTAAGTAAAAAACAGCAATAAAAATCTATTCAGAAAGTCGTTAATGTGAAGATTTTCAGCATTATAATGATGGTGTCTCCTAATGTGCTTTTAAGCTTAGTTTGTAAATCTTTTAACTTCTCAGCATCAGTTTTTCTGCCTATAGAGTAGATATAATAGTATGTAATGAAGGGTAGTTTATGATTATAAGGTCGTTTGCTGAGAATGCATTGTTATTCAGCTATTCATTCTAAAAAATCTGGTAATATGTATGTGTACACTACTACATGTAGACAGTATAATGTGTGTATGTAATATATACATAATACATATACACATTGATAAAACATAGATATAAGTGCCATTTTAACTTCAGATAACTTTATTCAAGTTATTTGCAATATCTGAAAAACGATTTTCTTTTCTTTCTGCTTTTAAAGTTATGAACCTGTGTATCTGTTTTCCTTAGACATCATATAATTGAAAGTAATGTATCTTTAAACCTAACATATGACTTATGGTTACCCTCCATAGGAATGAAAGATGATCACATTGAATAAAGGAAGCTTTTAGCAATTAATTGCTTCTGAGTATTCCTTGTGTGTGTTGACTGGCTATCTTTCCTAGGTAAAGAGCAAATATCTTTTTCCTTCTTTTTGTGATTCATCTTTCAGTAAGACTGATGGTTATAAATGTAGCGTTGTCATAGATATGGTCCGAAAATGATTCTAAACTTGTGTATACTGGAGCATATGTGGCTTTGAGTTTCCTTTTTATTTGTATCCATTTTAAATTTACTTTTCTCAAAACTTTTGCTTGTAATGGAATTTGCATAATACCAATATGGGGACTGCTTTAAGTAAAGCATTTTTCCCCATGATTAAATAAACATATACCATACAGGTGCGTGTCTACACTTTAGACTGCTTTAACGGGATACATGGGCTAATTCCATTATAGGTCTTGAAGTTTATGGAAGCACAATGACATGGTTATACTTACTTTGGGTCTGGCCTAAAAAGAAAAGGATACATCCTAGATTTTTCCCATTTCTTGATGACAGAGAAGTTTCTCTGTGTACTGTATTAAAATGCCTTGTTGAAATGCTCTCAGGAATGTTTTAAGAATTAAATCAGTACCTTATTGTTGGCATAAAAATGGAGTTGTGGAATTGAATCTTAAACATTTTGTAAACAATAACTTTAAAATCGTTGGGAGCAGGCATTGGTATTATAGAAGAGGCAGTAGAAGATTGAAAAGTGAGCAAAGTCATGTGTTACTAGAAATGTATTTAGATAACGGTCGTCTTTTTATTCTCTCTTTCCTAAAGGTGTTGCACATCCTGTGCCCTATTGATGATAAGCATTCTTACTCATTTGCCCCTGCTAATTTGTGTATGTTTTATGGAATTTCCCAATGCTAAAAAGATGGTATTTTAATCTGCAAAATACTTGTGAATTTTAGGCAAAATTCTGATCTGTCAGAATCAAGGAAGATGCATTCAACTTACCAAAAAGCACTAAACTTTGATTCAGTTAGAAAAGATAATCAGTCATAAAGGCTATTGATTCTTCTTCTCACTCCATTGAAATTATTACATTTTATGTTTAATGCAGAAAATGTGCAATAATTTATCCTGTCACTGGAGTGAAACTTTACAAACACACTATTGCTTGATGAGCGTGTCTGGATACTGTTGACTTTAGAAGTGGGGAGAAGCCAGTGAAATTCAAAAGAGAAAGTCAAATTATCAGTGGGACTCCAAAGAGAATAAAAATCATAAGGAAGTTGTATATGTAGTCCCCTCCCCTACTATGAGTGTTGCTATGTTTGTGTGGAGCATTGAATTAAGAAATGAAGACAATGGTTAAAATTACTATGTAACCCACAGACAGAGGGCAACATGCCCAATTATTTTCTTGCCCTTTCAAAAGCAAGTGGAGTCTTGTACATTACATATTTTTTCTTTCTGTAATATACCTGGTAATGACCTGGGTTTAACTTACCAGAATTTTAAGATTTTATGTCTTGAGAGCTGATAGTGAAAACATGTATTTTTAAACAAGCTTAAAAAAACAACAACAACAGCAAAACCCTAGGAAAAAAGAACACCCTTTACATACTGTCTGAAAGCCAAGCAATTCTTGCAACAGATGTTTGTTGTATTCACTTTGGGGAGGTGAATTCCAGAATTTACTCATATCGACTATTTTTCTCTATAGAAAGCATTCGAGAAAAATTTATTATTATGTCAAGTGGCCCACTTGGTACATTAGGGAAAAATCTGATCTAATTTAAATGATAAAGCTATAAAATGAGAGAAATCTTAAGGGTAAATAGGTTGGTTTCTCATTTGTATTGAATTGTAATTGTATCTAATTTGTTTTACAACTCCCATAGGAGAGCATACTTCAGTTCTGAAGTTATTTAATAGATCAGGAGGGTTTTATGAGAAGTTAAGTTGATATAGTAGCCAATAAATGTAATCCTATTTTCCTTCTACACAGTTGCTGATTGTGATTCTTTTACCTCCTGGTTTTTAAAATCTTATTTTCATTTTACTGGACATTGTGTCTTATAAAAGAACACGTTTTGTTAACATGAAACAGTCTATATTTTCTAGCAATGTCATCTGATTTGATGTTTGTCTATATCCTTAATCCAAAAGTATTTAACTTTTTCAGAAATAGTATATCAAAAGTACAGGGTTAACTATTTGTTGAATATTTTCTATTAAAGCAAATACTAATTGAGAAATATGAAGACTGTGAAACAGAGTTTTGAGGCAGAATTATAAGGTTGAATGACTCTATTTGTTCCATGGCTCATTAACACAGGAAAATACAGCTTCTAAATTAGGGTGTCAACATTAAAGTTAAAATTTGTGATCAGGCCATTTCTCAATTTTTATGCAATTTTAATTCAGTTTGTTATTATGACATGCATAGAACTTTGTGTTATGTTTGAAAAACAAAATATAAATGCGAGAAAAGTATTTGCAAGTATTTTTGTAATGATATAAACATTACTGGTTTTTTAGACCATGTTTTATTTTGGTTATAAATATTCAGATTTTTTTGAACAATGCATTCATTACTCTGTGCCATGAAGAGTTTATTTAATTTTCACTTTTTAGTATTAGACATCTTCTGGAAGAGGGTGCTAGTATGTTTCTATGGTATTTAACTATCACATTTAATTATAACTACTTATTTATAGGTGATTATTTCTACATTGTGTACTGTTTTTCCTTTCTACAAAGGATCAGACAGAGTTTTAGAAGACTGAAATTCTTGGGCAATCTGTGTCTCTAGATAATAAACTATAGTTTAAATTATTTTATATTTATATTGCTTGATAACAGATCATTTCTTTTTTGGTAGCTTTATGAAGTACTGAGTATCTTCTCTGACTTCATGTGACAATCTTATATTAAAAAATGCAAAGCAGTGTTTAAATCATGTAAAATGCTTAGCTTAATTTAATACTGCTTTCTGTATGTGTAGAGAAATGTGTTTGTAAAATAATCATTGGAAAGTGTCATATACTTTACATCTTAAGAGTTTTCCAAGTATCTTGACCTGCCTCTTGGCAGCATTTTAGAATACTGATTTGATTTCACATGGAGCAGTGTACATACCTATGGTGTGAGCAGTTTGAAAATTCCCCTATGGGACGTATACTTATTCTAAAATGGTATGAGAGATACAAACTGTTTTTCGTTCATTCCTTACAGATGCACTGCACGCTGTTACAATTAAATATTGAGGAAACAATGAGAGGGTTTGGAAGTCAATTTTCCACTGAATGACTCAGCTATCTCTTGAAAATATTTATCAAGAGAAATAAATATTTCTGAATTAGCAATCATTTCATTAGGTATAAGAATGTAATTATTTTAAGTGTATTTTGAAGAGCAACTTTTAAGCTGAAAGTACTAAAACAGCCAGAATATTTTATTTATTATACATTAATTCATTTATTTCTATATGCATTCTTTGATAAAATTAATTTTGTATACCTGATTTTCTTGATTCTATGTCTATCCACCTTGATCTCACTGTTTTTTCCTCTGTATACCTGTGTTTCTTGCATCTACCAAGCAATATGATTAAAGTGTGCCTTGTCCACCAAAAGCAAAATTTCCATGAACAAATACGTTATATAAGAAATGTCCATTTTATCAAGCAAATTATTTAGGTGAGGGCAATAAAGTTATACATCTCAAAATATGTCAATGTATATACAAAAAGTAATTTGTTATGTTCTCTTTTAAAACCCCCATTCCTTTCCACTATCTTCCTTTCTTCAGTCACATACATATCTTCATTTTATGTAAAGTGAACATTTTAAGCCTTTTTCAATTCTTACTCTTTTTTATTCTCCACATCTAGACTTTTCACAGTCTCATTCTCCCACTTCTGCCTCTGCAGTGCTTCTCAGAGTTTCCTAATAGTTTACACCCCTAGATCTCCTCTTTTCTCACTATTTTTCAACACAGAGCAGAACAAGCAAACTTCCTATCGATGTTTCATGATAGCCATATTTTAAAACCTTCTAATATTAATAATCTTTTAATCCCTTCTGGAATCGAATGTAATTCCACAGATCTTCTATGTTAATGTGCATCGGATTCCTTTTTCTTCACTCACTTATGCTTATCTACCACTCATTATTCCTAATTCACTAGGAAAACCCCTGATGTAGTTTGGCTGTGCCCCTACCTAAATCTCAACTTGAATTGTATCTCCCAGAATTCTCACGTGTTGTGGGAGGGAGCCAGGAGGAGGCAATTGAATCGTGGGGGCCAGTCTTTCCTGTGCTATTCTCGTGGTAGTGAGTAAGTCTCACAAGATCTGATGGATTTATCACGGGGTTCCGCTTTAGCTCCTTCTTCATTTTTCTCTTGCCACCACCATGGAAGAAGTACCTTTCACCTCCCACCGTGATTCTGAGGCCTCCCCAGCCATGTGGAACTGTAAGTTCAATTAAACCTCTCTTTCTTCCCAGTCTTGAGTATGTCTTTATCATCAGTGTAAAAATGGACTAATACAACCCCCTCAAGATGATGTATTACATCAGGAAGTAGTCTTGAATGCCCATGCCTGAGTTGGGCTCTCTCATCTGATTTCCCTTGGCAACCTGCGCTTATCCAAATCATAATATTAGAATTTTGCCTATAACTTTTCTGTCTACTCTTTAAGGTTGTAAGTTTGTTGAAGGACAGGAATTACGGCTTGTTTATGTCTCTGTGGTCAATAAACAGTCAACCCTCCATATCTGTGAGTTCTGCATTCATGTATTCAACCAACCACCAATTGAAAATATTCAGAGAAAAACACCATTCTCTGAATTCAACACGTGTAGTCTATTTGTCAATATTCCCTAAATAATGCAGTATAACAACTATATATGTAGCATTTACATTATTAGGTATTATAAGTAATCTAGAGATTATTTAAAGTATATGGGAGGATGTGCATAGGTTAGATGATAATACTGCTCCATTTGATATCAGGGATTTATGCATCTCAGATTTTGGTATCCATGGGAGGTTCTGGAACCCATCCTCAAAAGATACCAAGGGATAACTGTATTTTGTTTGAAAGAGTGACCACCTCCAAATCTTACCATACATTCTTTCTTACTGCCTTCATACCATCAACTTTATCCAGATTTCCTCTCTCTTCACTCAAGCCAATGCATCTATTTTTATCCTTGAATATAAAAAATTTTATTTTCCTGAAACACCAAACCTGACCTGTTAATATTGCTTACAAACCACATCTTCCTCGAATCCTCACCACTCTAACCATGTTAATACATAGTTTTAAAAAGATTCAACTTGTTAATTATCATATTTACAAATGTTTGATTTTATGTTTCTACATTTGTGTTTGTCTATTTGTGGACTTTTTTTAACACCATATCAGGGTACTATTCTCTTTCCAAAATCCCTCATAGAAATTGGCTGGACATCTTGACCAAATGATATTCTTTTAATACATTTTTAAATAATTGCCTATATTTATCTTATAGAACTTATTTTGTTTGCTAGCATCAAAATCTATTTTTTCCTGTTTAGATTTATCACATAGAGACTGGTACATAATGAAGCTCTAAGGGAACATAATGACATGGTTTTAAAGTGATGAATTCAATTTATTAAAAACAAATGAGGCCGAGGCAGGCAAATCACTTGAGGTCAGGAGTTCGAGACCAGCCTGACCAACATAGTGAAACTCCGTCTCTACTAAAAACAGAAAAATTAGCTGGGCATGGTGGCGCGCCCCTGTAGTCCCAGCTACTTGGGAGGCTGAGGCAGGAGAATTGCTTGAACTTGGGAGGTGGAGACTGCAGTGAGCCAAGATCACACAACTGCATTGTAGCCTGGGTGACAGAGTGCAACTCTGTCTCAAAAAACAAACAAACAAATAAAAAAAAGTAGCCTTTTAATTAATAAAATCATTTATTACATAAGTGAAACTTAGAAGGATTTTTTAAAATTCTTATATTTAATACTTTTTCCTTGTATGCATATTTAAATATTTTATAATGAATCATAACTAGTAAAGTTAGAGACTGATTTTATCCAAACAATATTATTTGGCTACTTTCTAATCTTTTTGAGGTAGTATGTATTTGTGTTGTTGTAGTGGTGATCTTCACACTTTAGATCTGTATGTTAATATTATATTTTATAAAAATTAGCATTTCATTAATCGTCATTCAACAAAGGCAATGGCCGATTTGAGGTAAAAGTTTAAGGTACCCTTTCCTTGTCCCTTAGTTCCTTTCATTTATTTTTTTATTTGCAAAAGAGAACTCAGTCACTACACATTCCATAGCTTACAAAGTTAATAAAACATTTGTCGAGGTAAATTAATTTGAAAATAGACACATAGTTAATGTCAGTAAGGTACTTTGAAGATAAAAAGCACAATAAGCGTTAGTTATTATAATTATGATAATTATTATCATTATTATTATTACATAGTGTCTGCTTTAAAATACCCTTGGTTGCTCTGAGATGGCTGAGACTAATGAGAAGGGTTAATCTGTTGGATTTTATCCAGAACTAAGGATTTGAGACATAATGCACAAATGGTTTACTTTTTTTCTTAATGGAGCAAGAGATATATTTGTTTATTCCTTCCCCTGAAAAAACAGAAACAAAACTTCCTCTTGATTCTGTAATGCAGAAGCATTGTCACTCATTTTGAATAGTTTTAATGTTTTCTTATATAATCTCTACAAATATGTCTGAGGAGCAAATACAGGTCTTCTTAAAAGGTTCTGAAAACATAGCCATTGATTTCTACTTCACTATCTCTGAGTTGTGTGGAGCTTAAAATTATAATTTTTATATGTTAAAAAATAATAGAGCATAATAGGGAAGAAAATATGAAATCTTAGTTCTTATTATAAAAATGAGAAATCATATCTTTGGGAAGTTATAAAAATAACTATAACTAATTATATAAATTAACCCCAATAAGAATATCTTAAGGAGGAGTCTTTAGATTATTCTTTAGAGAGAAGACTTCAGCATTAAGCAAACTTCTTTGCAAGGTACTGCAAATATTGGCATCACAAGTCACAGAGATGAAGGAAATATTGAAACATTTCAACAGGCGAATGTATAGAAAGTCAAATGTACCCCCAGCCTCATAATCAGTAAGGCATTAGTGACATGTCTGAAGAAGACATTCCCTAATATTATTGCAAATTAAGTAATAAAAGACCTCAAGAGAATGAAAAGAGAAAAGGTGCCTGAAGCCAATGAATTACAATTGACAACCTAAAGGCAGTTGAAGAACCAATTGCTAGAGTGATTGCAAAGCTATTCATAATGTGCAGCAGACAGAGCACACCAGAAAGCTGGAACAATGCCTTCAGTTCAGCAATATTGCTTCAAAAGAATGGAAAGAGGGGAACGGGAAGAGCCACTGACCCTGAGACCAATTTCCAGGCAGCTGCACAAACTATATACTGTAATTAAAGGTTTTGACCAGTAATCACAGCAAAGCCAGACTACAGAAGTCTGGGGGAACCAGCAATGTTCATAATGAGGCAGACATCCTTAACTTAAAGCATGGAAAAAACAGGTAAGAAAGCTGGTCCATTTCTGGCAGTGACTTTGAAAAGTTCTGCTGTGTTAGCACAAATACGAAAATCACATATTTTTGGCCTTGTTCCTCTGAGAACAAAAACATGTAATAAGAGATACCTGCTTTCATCTTTTGCAATGAATAGAATACTCTCCTACTTAGAAACAGGCTTTTTCTCCTTGCCACTTTATTTTTTCCTTACCTATGAATTGCATGTGCCTTTGATGAAAACAATGAACTGGACATGTACAATGGTACATGTAATAGACTGAATGCAGCTTAGAAGTGGCCACTCTTCCAGTGTACATAGGCTTGGAAATGAACTAATCCAAACCTGAATAATTTGTTTATAGTACTTCCTTTCACTTTTTTTTATTGGTATCTACAATCTCTTATTCTTTTTCTTTAATAATATCTCTTTATATAGAATTTTATATTCAGCCATGACTATATTATTTCAATAGTCACATTACCACTTCGAGGATTTATGCCATGAAAAAAGGTTATCTAGTAGTTTTGAGTGAAGATATGAGGCACACCTTCAATACCAATAAGAAGGTATACTACAAAGGTCTAATGAAGAAAAATATCTCATTTTGAAGGTACCACATAGCTTTCAGCTGACTGGGCCTGTTATGGTCTTTGCTGTGTTTGTTATCACAGTATCTAATAGTGAAGTGGTGATTACCTTCTTTAGTAGAAATTCTAAGATCTAAATTGGTACACATATAAATATTTAACAACAAAATAATTTACAAGTTTTTTACTAGGTTACAAAGGAGAAGAGTCAAGTAGGGCTTAATTTTGTTTTATTTAGGCTTATATCTTAATATGTTCAAGTATCTGGATTCAGTTGCCCTAAACACAGTATACATAGATTGAGTTTTAGTTCATGCTACACCTGACATAAGATTATGGGCTATAATGTTTAGATGGTAACTAGCTCCATAAAATAACTGGGATAGTTTTCATAAATGAGAAGTTAAACCAATGGAGCCTTATGGGAAGAAGGTTCTACATATGAACTGTTAAATAATTTAGAAGTCACATAGAACAATATAATTTTAGCATGTAGAATTTGTAATATTTATTTTTTAATACTGGTTATGACTAATTATTTGTCAAGCCAAAGCAATTCTTTATTGAAAGGGGCCAGAGTGGAAAATCTGGGTAACCTGTGTACAGTTTAGACAAGGAGAACAAAGAAATAATGCAATGAAATTAAGAGCTTGTCAGGGGAATCTTTAGAGAACAGCTGGTTGAAGAATTACAGTTGTTAACTGTGCTATGAAAGAAAGATACTCTCTCATCAGGCGTTAGCATATTTCATTGAAGAGAAGACTGAATAATTAGAGTGATCCTGAAAAATAGGCCAAAAAAGATCTTGAGATGGAGGTACAATGTATATGCACAAAACAATATTGTTACTACTGTTATTATTATTATTATGGGAAAGCAAATCACTGCGTCCAGATAAATGTCCCGATTTTCCAAAACATGGCACAAATTGTTTAGAAAGAACACTTTCTTTCTTGTTATACATAAAGATTTACATTTTACTCAGTTTCATATAGTTTCATTTAAAGTGGTATTTATTGGGCCAGACATGGTGGCTCACAGCTGTAATCCCAGCAGTTTAGGAGGCCAAGGCGGGTGGATCACATGAAGCCAGGAGTTTGAGACAAGCCTGGCCAACATGGTGAAACCCATTCTCTACTAAAATACAAAAATTAGCTGGGCGTGGTGGTGCACGCCTGTAATTCCAGCTACTCGGAAGACTGAGGCACGAGAATTACTTGAACCCAGGAGGCAGAGGTTGCAGTGAGCCAAGATCTCATCACTGCACTCCAGTCTAAGTGACAGAATGAGACTCTGTCTCAAAAAAAAAAAAAAATAAAAAAATAAAATAGTATTGGTCAAATTTATTGGAGAGTTAAGTGTAAATATTTGAATTATTTAAATGTTTAATATGTAAATTATTTAAATAGACATCCATGAATATGGAAATACATGTTTCTGCATATTTTGAATACCAATTTTGCATATTAACTTTGATGTTTTTCTTTAAGTATAAGTTGGGCCATTTTTCTGTTTTCTTAACACTGGCTTTTTAATGACTTTTATGTTAATAAGCAAATTAAGTCCATTTTTTAAGTGAAAAAATGAAAATAGATTTTAAGGCAAAGCATGAGGTCATCAGGTACTTGAGTAATGAATGGCCTGTTACTGTTAATGGAAATGTTTTTGAGCACTATAGCTATCTTTTTTTCTTTACCAGAGAAGCTCCTTGTTTTCTTTTCATATTGTTAAATCTTTTAAACTATATTAGCACAGTTTTCTGCTCTAGGGAAATACAGTCTTCTTTAATTATTCTGAATGTTGTAGTAGCCCTTCAATTATTTAGAACATTAGTTCTAGCAGTGTAGATGCAGAAAATAATTTTGTTGAAGCAATGACTGACTTTTAGGTCCTAGACATTGCTTTTTTATAAAACACTCAGTATGAATCTGTAATTTTGTAATTTCATCTGTTAAAAATGGAATACAAAAATTATAATTCTTTCATTATTTATTTTTATTTATACTCTAGTTAGTCAAAATTTTGTCATATGTTTCTTTAGCCTGGTAAAGCTGAACTGAAAAATATATATTATTTAAAGTTGCATCATATTTTTAAGATGTTAAAGGAAGAGATGTGGCTGTAATTTGTGGGTTTACTTTCACCACAATTATTTTTAGAATAACAACTCTTCTCTCACTCATTTTGTTTACAAATATGCATACATTTGTAAAGAATTGTAGTTGAGATTGCTTGATCCATCCTCTGTCAATTAAGATTGTATGACTAACTAAGGTTCTATAGAAAATGTATTTCTATCATTTTCATTTGGATCCCCATGTGATATTACATAATTTTTAAATCTTCAATCTTATTTTAATAATCAGCCTGAATGATTAATAAAGCCATGTGGTACAATTTTACAAAAAGGTATACAGTGAAAAGTAGTTCACTTTTCTACTCAAGTGCCCTGTTCAGCTCTAATTTACAATTCTCAGTCTGAAACCAGGCTGCTTTATTACTAAACTTTGAATGTCAAAAGGTTAGAAATGCCAACTTAATGAATTTTCTTTAGCAACAAAATGAAACATAGACTATATATTAATATAGTCCATATTTGAATTCATTAAATTCCTTCAAATTTAGTGATTTTCTTAAAGATGGTACTTCTAGAACACTTTTAAGAAAATTAATTTTAATAGTTTAATCTCTAACTTGTTACCAAGGTATGAATTTTTAGCAGTTTACTGAGTCAAATGAGGGAGAGGACTTAGAGGAACCATGTGCAGTAATTTCACAATTTATTTGTGATTGCATGAGGTAAACATCTAAGCAGTCATACCGTGTTTATTATGAAAAATTTCAAACATATAGATAAGTATAGAAAATATCAGACAAACCCATCCAACCCATTACCCATGATAAAATGTTAACATTTTATCATGTTTGTTTCAGATCTTTTCTTTAAAGAAACAAATCATGAAAGCTGCATTTAAAGCCCCTTCCTTTCCCTTCCTCATCATTTTCCCATCCTTTCTCCTTCAGAAGCAAGAAATATCTTAAAGTTGGTGTGTATCTTTCCCAGTGTACCTTTCTATGCTTTGACTACATATGCGTGTGTCTCTAAATAATATATGATAATGGTTTGTGTGATAAAAATTTATATAAGTGATGCCTTACAGCTTTTAAAAAAATGTTCTGCTGTTTTCTTTATATTTAAGTTCTTTCTAGATTTTTTGTGATTATAAACAGAGCTGTTGATAAATATCTTTGTACATGTTTCCTTGTATATGCAAGCATTTCTCAAGTGAATACATGTAAAATTGCAGTTACGGGGGGGGTCACAGGATATACCCAGGTTTAACTTGATGAATATTTAACTTGGCACTTTGGTTTAGAGATGACAAACAGTAAGACTGGGAAGTCAGAACTTTTGGATTTAAATCCTTCTCACTGTTGACCATCTAAATCATATTGGGCAAAAACTTAAAAGTCTGTTTTCTCATCTGTAAAATGGGGCTAATTCTAGAACCTACCTTGTAGTGAATGGTGAGGATTAAAGGAAGGCATAGCACATAGAGAGTCTTACTCATTATTAACAGTTGCTCCCTGCTTTCTTCCCCCTCCTCCTGACAGGGTTGTTTTGAGGGTTGAATGAGTTAATGTTCCATAAGGCAATTATATCAGTGTGTGGTATAGAGTAAGTGTCATGGGAGTGCTTTTTAAATACACAAAAGTCAAACAAAAAATATTTAATTTAGTCACAAAGGAATATATTTATATTCCTTTGAGGGTACTTAAGGAATAAATTCCAAATGTAAAAAAGAAAATACTGCAAAGCTATAAAGCCCTTACACAACCCTTACAACTTTTGTTAGGTTAAATTATAAGCAGTTAACTTATTTTACTTTCATTCATATGTGTGGTATTCCGGGCAGAAATTTTTTTTTAATCATTAGCCGATAAAATGTACTTTTCTCTCTAGTTATGAGGAAACCAGGAAAACCAAATCTTTTGGTGATTTTCACTTGTGAAATTTGATACCAAGTCTTGTTCTTTAAGATGTTCCAGATATATCTTTCTGCCCTCGTTTTTAATACGTCAAGTTTGCAGTACTGTTATATTAGTAGTGTTATTTTTTCAAAAAGTACAAATGCAAATATAGAATGTTATACTTTGAATAGCATAGAAGAAATGAGGGAGATGATTAAACAAGGAATAGGCCTACCTGCACATCTTTGCAGCCTCACCAAAATCCAGAAATCTGCCTTTTTATAGTATGTCACTTGTGTGTGCTCCTAACGTGATTGACAGATTGTTGTTTCCCCTCTTTGAAGGCTCAAGAGGTTACTCGGATTATTTTAAAGCGTATTAAAGTGTATGTCGCACCAACTCTTACTCTCAGATTTAAATAGAATCTTCTCAAGCATTAAAGATGGATTACTTTGTATTACTTTTATTGCTTTTTAAGTGTTTTTGGAAACATTTAGGAGTCCTCCTTAAAACTGGATTTCCTAGAATGGGTTTTCTTTGGGGGAAATTTTAAGGATTAGTTGTAGACTTTCCAAAGTCTGAAGTTTAACAACCAACAGGACCTGATTAAAACAAATTACTTAGTTAAAAAATGAAAACAGGGCAGAAGAGGAGGAAACCCCATCGTATCTCTGTATTCCTTATAATAAATCAGACCTGTGTGTTTTTAACAAAAACGAGGGTGTGCTTTTTTCCCCCTTCATTCTCAGTTTCTTTTGATCATTGATCTGGGTGACCCCACGCTCAGGGTTTTTTTCTTCATTTGACATGGACAGATTTTTGAAGTATAGCTCTCCTTTGGGAACCCCGGGCAGTTCCACTTGACTAACCTGTGATCTAATGAGCAGTGATGCAGGGTTACAGTGGCCATTTTGTGTGCTTTGACGGAGGATGGTTAGACAGAAAGTGGGAGAAAGGCGATGTCTGCGGAGAAAAGAGAAGCAGGGGGATCGAACGGTGTGAAAAAGACTTGTTAGCCCACATTAGTTTGCCTGATTTACTTCACAACAGGTCAGAAAAGGCCAACAGCAGGGTTGTCGTTAAATTGCAGCATTGAAAATCCTGGTATTAGAACGCTTTCAGATCTCTGAAAGCTATTAATTCCAAAGCTGGTTTTCACTTACCTTTGAATTGCAGCAGAGGAGCATCCAACTTTCCTCAGTCTTACATATATTTATGAAATAATTATATGACCCTAGATTGTTTTTTAATGCTACAAGTTTTAAACATCCTCTGATGGTTGGCCTGTTTTACAAGGAACTTGGATGTGAAAGAGAAGCCAAACCCAGCAAGGTCGTTGTACTTTTTCATGCCCTATGTTCGACCCCTAATGAGATGCCCATGCTTTCCATTTGGAAATGCTGTAAGAGTGTGTTTGTGAATTTATGTCCTCATAATGGGAGGTAGCTCTTAAATTTGTCCCTGCACATCAGCACTGATGTCTGTGTGTGCATGTATACACTTTGTGTGCTCTCCCTGTAGAGTACAATCAGAACGTTAATTGGTCAAACCAAATTAGGTTTTAAAGTTCTCCCTTCCTCCACCTTAAGCTTAAATGAGTTTATTTTACATCTTATTCTTCTTTTACTCCTTTTAGATGAAAAAGATGGCTTATCAAAAAATAACCAAGTTCTAGTATTATGTTACCAAGCTTAAATGTTATTATAGGAACCTAAAAGTGATCTACTTGAATGTAAAATTTTCTTCATATTCAAAAGAATTTTGGCATTTATATACTACAAACTATTTTACAGTTATTGATCACAATTATGCTTTTATTTGACTACCATTTTTGTAAGACTAGCCAATTAAAAGCCATCTCCCTATAGAATTAAATAACATTTGGTAGTGCCAGCTTCTTGATTTTAGTTAAGATAGAGAGAGAATCTAAAACTTTGTGTTGGAGGTAAAAATGGAAGCCTAAACAAATGGCAGTGTTATTGGCTGGTTGTGGCAGACATAAGTTTTTTGTTTGTTTGTTTGTTTTTTGAGATGGAGTTTCACTCTGTCACCAGGCTGGAGTGTAGTGATGTGATCTCGGCTCACTGCAGCCTCCACCTCCCAGCTTCAAGCGATTCTCCTGCCTCAGCCTCCCGAGTAGCTGGGACTACAGGTGTGTGCCATCAAACCCAGTTAATTTTTTTCTATTTTTAGTACAGACGGGGTTTCACCATGTTGGCCAGGATGGTCTTGATCTCTTGACCTCATGAGCCACTGTGCCCGGCCTGTGTTAGACATAAGTTACTCCATGGGTAGTTGTTGCCTTAGAGCTATAAAATGTATGTAACTTGTTTTCTTTGTGCAGTAAGGGTGCCCAGGAGATGGACTGGCTACTCCCATAGTCTTGATTCAGGTACTCGGGCTGTGTTAAGAATAATTTTGTTCAACAGGATAAAGAATTTTGTTCAACATTAAATAGACCAAATTTAAGCCTTACATAGTAACCAGTATGTGAAGACTTAGCTGTAGACAACTGTCCTGTTTGTAGATAGGCCTGCCTATCTACAAATTGGCAAAAGCAACTTTTTCAAAGATAAGAAATACCTTGGTTTAGAATTTTAAGCATACTTCTGTGTTTTTAAAATGTCATTATTAGGCCGGACATGGTGGCTCACACCTGTAATCCCAGCACATGGGAGGCCAAGGTGGATGAATCACTTGAGGTCAGGAGTTTGAGACCAACCTGGCCAACATGGTGAAACCCCATCTCTACTAAAAATACAAAAATTAGCTGGGTGTGGTGGCGGGTGCCTGTAATTCCAGCTACTCAGGAGGCTGAGGCAGGAAAATCACTTGAACCCAGGAGTTGGTTGCAGTGAGCCAAGATGGCACCACTGCACTCCAGCCTGGGTGACGGGACAAGACTTGGTTTCTAAAAAATAAATAAAAAATGAAATGAAATGAAATGTCATTGCTCATTTAACAAAACAACTTGTGTTCATTCTCTTCAAACAATATTTTTTGCACACTTATTGTGTGCCACCATTGTGTAAGGAGGTACAAAAATGAATAACAGAATGACAGGTACAAAGATGAATAACCTACATATAACAGATAATCACAATATATTATGGTAAAAGCCACTGGAAATATGTAAAGAGTACTAAGGAGTGCAGAGGAGGAACTGAAATTAATATGAACGTTAGTGGTAAGTATGTTTCACATACATTGTATCAGGCACTTCTCCTGATTGTTCTGGGAAATGTGGTATTATCTCCTTATCTATTTTATAAATGAAAGACTTAAGGTCCACAAAAATGAAGTAATAAATTATACAAGATCCAACTTCTAATACTGACCTAAACCTGACTCTTTGGACTTTGTGTGATATGCTGTTTCATTCTACCACAACAATCTCCTGTCATTAAATTTTTTTAAAAATAACAAGAACATTTTATTATTTGATTTTTAAAATGTAATCTAATTTTCTTTCTTCTTTTTTTTTTTTTTTTACTTTGAAGTCTTGATTCAAGTTTTTTTCTCTTTGGATTTTTTTTATGTTTTTTGCTACTTGGACAGGCCCCAGTTGCCAATTTGCAGATGGGCCCTTTTTACAAATGAGCTCAATTGAAATGAGAGTAATATATTGAAGAAACTAAGCCAAGTGTGTTTTTATATATTTGTGAGACAGAGTGGCTATTGTATTCTAGTACTTGGGGGGAGAAAGCCTGCTGATTTGGGCTTAACTTACTGTCCTGTCTATCTTTGTTTTCAGAAACAACACAGGACTACATTACAGAACTAATGACACCTAAAGCCATTTCTGTAAACATCCAGCTTCCTCCCTAAGCTTTCCTGGCTGTAACCAGCCTTTAGCAGCTCTCAACCTCCATTCATTCACGTGTTTTTTCATTCATCAGTTTAACAAACAAGAGATGAGAAGGGAAAAGGACAGTAGAAAAGGGTCTTTGGGGACAAAGGGAACAGTTTAAGAAAAGGCACGGGGCTATAAAACATGTCATATTCTGGTAATTGTTAGCCATTCTAAAAAGAACTATAAATTTTCTAACTATACATCTTCCTATGCATAAACAGGAAACAACTATTACAGAGTTTAGAAGGCAGCCTTGTCATTAGATAGTAGTTCCTTTTTTTAATACCTCTTATTAAATTCATGCCCTCTGTGACCCAGGTAACATATGATGGAGGAAAGATGAACTGAGATTTTAGATCAACTCATATGACCTCAAAGTGACAGTGAATTCCTAAATCCTTTTCCCTGTCCTATGCAAGCCCACTGCAGGCCCACTGAAGGACAGAGGCATTAGAAAATATATCTTAGTTCTCAAAAGAATTTCGAGTCTTGATTTCACACTGTTTTCTTCTTTCATTCATATAGTTGTGCCACATCTCTATGTCAGAAGTAGTTGATATTCAAAGAAGGCTGCTGATCTAACTTTTATCAAGTCAGCAAATATCCATTGGGCAGGTATCTTTGTTTTGATTATTGATGTATTTATACGTGCCTAGAACAGCTCCTTAAACATAGTAGATGCTCATAAATACTTGTCAGATGATCAAATTTATTCAATGCTTATGATGGGACAAACAGTGCATTATGTCCTGGATGTAGAGTAGTGAGCAATACAGACCCAGGCCTGGTCATTGTACAGCATTCCAAGTGGGTAGTTTTCAGAACTGTTTGCTTTATAGCAAAGTGATAGTAATTCTCTTTTAGAGGTAGGTAAAATGAATCATGTAGATAATGGTAATGAATTATTATTAAGGTATTATAGCATTTCTTAAAATGTTTTATTTTATTAGGGCATTTAAGAGAAAATGGTAATAGTTACTTAAAATACATATATGAATTATATACCCCAGTGCCTTTTTTGTTGCTGTTATTTTACCTTTGTGTAGTCTCTATATCATTACTGTTTTTTTTTTTTTGTGCTATGTTATATCTTAGTTGGGAATTTCCATGTTTTATTCCTAATTAAAAATCTTTAATATTGTTGTTTTAAAACAATTCATGTACTTCTGACAGGATTTAATTAGCAAAATTATTCTTTTTTTCCTCTGTATTTTAAGAAATTGAAGTACTATTAGGTATTGGGAAAATATGGCAATTTTTAAGGCAATCCAAATAAAAGCCATATGAGACTCTACGTGGTCTGGTCTAGGAAGTCACAAATTTGGTGAATATCAAAATGAACTGGTATGACATTTGCTAAGCAGGTGGTAAACGTCAAAAATGTATCTACTAGCCCAGTATGGCCTATATGCATCAAGTCTTGAGAACCACTGTGTCTCTAGGGTAATCATCTGAAATGCCTTTCATCTGTTTCCCGAGTTGTTTCTCAGACTAAACCCTGTATAGAAACCTTCACTCTGAGACCACACTGAAAACACATCTGCACTTAAGAATGTGGATTTTAAACACTGTGTGTGTTGCATCCACATAAATTATATTTAAGATAATCTGTTTTTATAGCAGACCCTTGATATTCATCAGGATGCATTCTAAACTTCCCACCAATAGCAAAATCACGTGAATATTGTATAATGATGGTATTTAAGTAAGAAAAGAGTAAAAGTCATTTTTGCACATTTTTCAGAAATCACTTTCATATTTCAAAAGTTTAATAACCCAAATCAGTCTTTTTTCTTTTTTTAACTTTAAATGTTTATATTATACTTAAATTATTAAATTACCTCCAGCATTCAATCTTTGCAAGAAATCCAAGTCAGTCTTTTAATGGGTAGACTATGTGCAGGAAGCATAGTGTTACTGGAGACTTTCACACATACCTTCTGTCTTTGCATTATGAGAATCAGAACATCCACTAAAAGCCTAGCTCTTTATTAGGGAAAGATAGCAATCAAATAGAGCATTGCTGAATGTGTGCCAAAGTGAGTGCAGGGAGAATGAGCAGGCTCTGTCACATCCTTACCCTGGGGCCAAATGCTGCCCAAGTTTTCTCGGTTCATGTCAGGCCAGGTTTGGGGTGCTTGCTTTGGTCTTTCAGTGACCCCAGCAGGATCCAGAGAACACCCTGGCCTAGGCATTTGGCTCAATGCCAGGACACCTTTCATGTTTGAGTTGAGCTATGGAGAATTCACCTTAGAACAGAGCAAACTCCCTAGACAAGACTTCTGTGAGCACTCTACATTCAACAATAGACACCATTCTCAGTGATTACCAAGAATTCAATTACACATCCTTCTCAACAGTGAAGCACTGCATCTTTAACATCAAAGCATGGCTTTGTGTTTGTTCATCACTCATCCTTTATGAATACTTCCTTTATATGTCTGCATGTAAATGTGCCTATAATATATATGTGTATGGGATGTAACTATGGACCAATAAGGCTCTTTAAAAGACACCCCAGAAATGTATGAATGCTACCTTCTTCTAAGCACAGAGACTTTTAAAATTTATGATATATTGTTTTACAGGAAAAAATAAGGTAAGTTGAAATGATATAATTTGGGTCTTCTTTTCCTATTTAAAATACATCTAAGTTTGAAAATTAGTATCAGTGTAGGATTTGGCAGAATAAAGATCAGCCTAAAGATCCTCTGGATTGGAGTTATCTCTGAGATCCGGTCAGAGATATCTTAGAAACCCAGCCCAGTAAGGGAGAGAGCAGCCTCTCGAGGCTTGGTGCCCTGGTGATTTCAGGACTAGAGGATAGGAGAGGACAAGGAGCAAATGGATCTAAACCCTTTAAGGAATAATGCAAAGATTAAAAGGTTAATAGCCCCTATATCCAGGATCACCTTGAGTGGTTCTCTGGTTATTTCAGTGGTCTCCTTTGTTCCACTGAAATGGTCTTCTGGGTTCTACCATATGAGCCATGCAAGAAAATCTCTATTTTTTATTTTTTGTTTGCTTTGTTAAAGTTAAAAAATTGTACATTCCATGCTTGGTCACTCATTTCATTAGGAATTTGTCTAAGAACTATAGGCATGTGCTTGTTTCACCCATCCATTTATTCTTATATTCAATATGGATTGATGGAGCATCTAATTCCATACGCCTGGTAAATAAAATGTACTCTTTAGAATAAAACATCTTTCGTCACCTGAGGGTATTGACAAGAATATGCCAAGGATTCTAAAGCCAGATGCCAGAAGAATTCCAAAAAGATTGTGGACATCACTTGGAATAAATACGTAGCACAGAGCTTCACCAGGAGACTATATTTGTACGTGTATTTTCAGCCTAAACATTCCGGAACGAACGTGTATAGATTCCATATCCTGGTGGTGGTGGTGGTGTGTGTGTGTGTGTGTGTGTGTGTGTTTTCAATTTGAGCAGTCTATTAACCACATGTAAGTAGCTAGAGGCAGGAGAGGGAGAGGAATGTGCGGAAATGCGTTTGACTTGGGATGTCTCGTTTTCCAGAATCCCTGCCAAGGGCTGGCAAGCCCAGAAAGGCAGAGGCTGGCACCATTCCCTGCCACTCTCCGCCCTCTATGGCATACCCCATCAGACGCCTGTTCTAGGCGTGACCTAGATTCCCTAGCTGATGCCTGGGACCAGCAGGGCCCATTGCATTTTTTTTTTTTTTTTCTGTGTTTCCTCATCTCTTCATCTCAAGTGTTGCTCAGCCATTAAGTTAAAGAAATGCTCCAAAGGTCTGCGCCAAAATGTGTCTGCCCTTATTCTTAGTGGCACAAGCCCAACTGTCAGTTGACAGGTGGGCACACCACCTGGGGAACAGTTAGCTTCCCATACCAGATGGAGTTTTACTGGTCCAGGAGAAGGCCCACAACTGGGTTGCTGGAACAGATGCTCTGCAGACAGTCTCTGGATCTGTTTTCTTCCTCCTCCCCATGCCCCACCTTTGCTTACTGCATATGAGCAGTGCCCTGTAGGACTGCTACAGACTACAGCTCTGTAGCATCATAGGAGATTTCTAGCTAAAATTTCTTTACCGACCTTATGTTTGAGTAACATTCTCCAGCCCTTCAAAACCTGAGAAATAAAGTCTCTGAAAACAGAGATATGTTTAACTATGGAATTTGAATAGTGACCTTAAAAAACGTAGGTTATGAAAACGTTTATATTAGCATTTGCCAAAAGGTTGTTTGGCTGGTCTTGGGAGTGTTGACACTTTAATTGCCTTTTTCGCCTCTCAATAGCACAATTTAGATTAAATCTAATTATGGTAGATGGTAGTACATAAAAGTAGTACCTTTTAGATTTCCAAAGTGTGGAAGAAAAAGATTTTCTCCATGGTCTGATATATATTCTTGTTTTATTGCGAATAATTGAAGAAAAGTGAAAGTAGATTCCTCTGGTTTTCAACCTAGTACTTAAAAATTTTAGAGGAAATTTAATCTGGAGAAACTCTTGTTTCTTACATAAGAAAATACCAGTGTTTTCAGTCATTCCTTTCAGCCATAAAACATCTGTATTGTGACAAATGACTGATCAATTTTAGTGAAAGGAGTCTAATCTCAGCCCTAAGCGTGATGTCTTGTTATAGCCCCTTGTGGTTGTGTTGCGCATATTTCTTGCTAAGTAGTGTTTGTAGAAGTATGTGTACTTTCATTTAAAAGAGAGTCCCATGGCAAGCTTCTTTTCCTTAGCATTCCAAGGATTTTATAATTATCCTTTTATCTTTCCTTTTCCTATCCTCCTCTCTCCCTCCTCCTTTCCTTCTTTCCCTTTCTTTCCTTTCTTCCTTCTTTCTTTTCTGTGATACATAAAAAATGTATAATGTATGGAACATGTGTATGTAGTTTAAAGAGTAGTATTAGAGCAAATGGCAATGTCTCCACTACCCACATTAAGAAATAGAAATAGAAAACTCCCTGTGCTGTATTATTCTCTGAGCCCCTCATTTTCATGCATCCTCTGCCTCCCACCTAGAAGTAACCACTGCCTTGAATTTTGTGTTGCCTGTTTTTTTTTTTTTTTTGCTTTTCAATACTTCTGCCACCCATATATACATCTCCAAATAATATATGTAATAGCCATCTTATATTTTTAACTTTATATAAATTGGGAATCATGCTAAATGCATTGTTCTGTGGTCTTCTATTTTTGTTCATTATTATTTTGAGATTCATCCATACTCATCTCTGAGGCTATGGTTTATTCGTCTTTATTGCTGTGTAATATTCCATCATATTGAGTGTATCACAATTGATTTATTCATTCTACTGTTGATGGACATTTGGGTTGGTTTCATTATTTGGACATTATAAACACTGATGCTGTGAATGTTAATGAATGTAACATTTGTATATGTACAACCATTTCTCAATGGTATGTACCTAAGAATAGAAAGAGTTATAGGGTATATGCATATACAACCTTATTAGGTACTACCAAGAAGTCTCCCAGAGTAGATAAGAATTTCCATTTGTTTATATCCTTATCAGTATATGGTATTATCTGGGTTTTAAAATTTTGCAAATCTTTGTGCATAAAGTGACATTTTCTAATTGTTGCTGTAAAATACAAGAAATATACATTCGTATGTTGGTTTTTGTAGCCAGAAAACTTAGACTTTTAATCCTTTTGATTCATTTGAATATTATATTAATACATGTCTGCACATATTAACTTCATTAGCAGATGAAAATTTCTTTCTTCTTTTTCATTCTTATTTTGATTACTTTTTCTTGTCTACCTACATTGACTGGTATCTCCTGGACAATTTTGAATAGGATTGGTGACGGAAAGTGTTCCTGACTTCCTCTGGCTTACAAAAGGAGTGCTTTCAACATTTTTCCTTTAAGTGTGATGTTTTCTGTGGGATATTTACTTATTTAAATAGATAAATGCCTTTAATCTCGTAGTAGGTAAAAAACTTTTTTATAAAAGATATCCTTTTCTATTGTGAAGTGAATTTTATTATGAATGGATGAGGAAGTTTATCAAGTGCTTTTCCATAATTATGGGGAGGATTATGTGATTTTTTTCCTATTAATAGTAACTATTAATGTTGTAAATTACCTAAATTTATTATCTAATATTAAATCACCCTTGTATAGTATTAGATGTGATGGCTACAGAAGAAATGTCTGAAACTCTTTACCCTTAATTAACGTACAGTAATTGGAGAGACAAAACATGATTAAAGAAAAGTTAATAGATGCCACAAGGGTAGATTGTAATTATTTTCTACATTAATGGGGCTTTGAGTTCAGTTGGCAAAAACCGTTATGGACTGCAGTGGGCTGAGCCAGCTTCCTGAGGCGGGGGGTGCTGGAGCTGAGACTAGAATACCTGTTTATCTTTTTACAGCACTTTGAATAGCATTACTTTGCATTACCAAGTTACTTCTTTTTGAGATTCTAACACTGATTTCAAGTAATCATTCATATGGGACAACACTCCATATGAATGTTGTTCTTCAGTGAGATTTGTTGCACTTTGTCTGACAAAACCACCTTTAGGATCTACTTTGTTCCCAGCCAATATTTTGCTGCAGCTCAATTTGTAGGTCATTGGTCCCATCCTGAATTTGCTGCTACAAAATTCACTTCCAAAATACTTGGACTTTTTTATTTTAATAAACTACTTGATTGCCAAGGCTAATTAGAAAAGAGAGCTACTTAAGTAGAATTTAATTCAATAAACATTCATAGAACACTTACAGTATGAAAAGGACTCTGCTAGGCCTCCATGTAAACAACAAATTATAGCTGCCCTCAGGAAGCTTCCTGTCTGCTAGGAGTTTATGCTTCACTAGGGCTGTGCTGCCTAGTGTTGTCCTTGGACACAAACTGATGAAAATCCTCCTTACTTTTCACATTGAGAATGGGTTTTGCTTTGGTTGTTTCATCAGGTTAATCTACCTCTGACCAAGCTGAGTAAATCATTTTCATGCTAACAGTGGGTAAGGATGGGAAAATGCTTGTTTTCAATGGCCAAATAGATGATTTTTTTTACAATTTTGTTTTAAAGTACTATGTGTACATACTATGTGTCTTTGTTCTGTTTAATTTAGTCTTGCAGGTTTTCTTTTACTCGTTTACTTCACATTTTCTGCCATTTCAGTCACATACGTATAGCCCAGTTTTGACAACCCCATATGACCTCTTCAGTCAGCACTGCATTCACATTCCTTTATCTTAATTTATACATATCTTTGTCCTGACAATTCCCCAATTATAGAATTAATTGTTTTTTTCTCTTGGTCTTTTTGTGTTTTGCTCTATTATATGCCCCTTCTTTATCACCTTCCCATATGCTTTCTGGAAACAGTCATGCTAGTTGGCAGTATATCTTGCTATCTTAACAGGAAAATTTTAATGGATAGTTCCTAGGATGCATCATATTTTTGTAACTGTACAATCAATCAGCTAATATCCAAAATACAGTACCCTGATTATGCTTATTAATATTTGGAGCCGACTGGGCACAGTGGCTCACGCCTATAATCCCAGCACTTTGGGAGGCCAAGGCAGGCAGATCACTTGAGGTCAGGAGTTCAAGACCAGTCTGGCCAACATGGTGAAGCCTCATCTCTACTAAAAATACAAAAGTTAGTCAGGCGTGGTGTCATGTGACTGTAATCCTAGCTACTCAGGAGGTTGAGGCAGGAGAATCACTTGAACTTAAGAGACGGAGTTTCCAGTGAGTCAGGATCGTGCCACTGCACTCCAGCCTGGGCAAGAAAGCAAGACTCCGTCTCAAATATATATATATATTTGGAGCCATTTAGTTTCATTTTTGTTTCCTGTAGATGTAGCAGTGTTACTGGCTTCTTCCATTGTTGTCTTTGTGAAAGCGGTGAATGCCAATGGAAACGAGTCACATGTTTATATTTTAACAGTCACATGTTTATATTTTAAAAGAGTGGAATATTTGTGGTAAGTGCAGTTGTGGCTTAATATCTCTGCTATTCCTTTTAGCTATCCAAACCAGAGGTGCTACTTCCTGAAAGTGGCAGAATTCAAAGAATCTAACTATAACATGCTTTTGATTTTTGTTATTAAGGAGATCTAGGGCTAGAAATTGCTAAAGTAGCATAATAACATGGCTTAGTATAGAAACCAGGAGCTGCAGCCCAAGATCTCGGCAGTACCAAGTATAGGTTATATGACTCTGAGATGGAGTCTTGCTCTGTCGCCCAGGCTGGAGTGCAGTGGCTTGATCTCAGTTCACTGCAAGCTCCGCCTCCCGGATTCACACCATTCTCATGCCTGAGCCTCCCGAGTAGCTGGGACTACAGGCACCTGCCACCACGCCCGGCTAATTTTTTAGTAGCGATGGGGTTTCACTGTGTTAGCCAGGATGGTCTTGATCCCCTGACCTCGTGATCCGCCCACCTTGGCCTCTCAAAGTGCTGGGATTACAGGCGTGAGCCACCACGCCCAGTGACTCTGAGTTCTTAAACACCTTACTTCTGCTTACCCAGTTTTAACATGAAAATCATCTATTAATTCAGCTTTGAACATTTTTTAAATTATTAAAACCATGAAAATTATTTAGCCATAAAGTATGTGTTGACTTTGCAAGATAAATTCCTTGTCTCTCCCATGTGGCTTCATGTTTTGTTTGTACTACTGTTTTCAAATCATTAAGTCAACTGCCTAGAGGAACTTGATTCCAGTTTTTGTGAAAAGCAAATCCAGAGCCTAGAAAAATGAAGGCCAAATTCATTGTACGTATCATTAGGCTAGTTGCCTTGTTTTTTTTAACCCATTCTGATTTCTTTTGCTTCTAGTATAGCGGACCAGTGTGTATTTTTTGGCTATAGCATGTATGTTTCATAGAGTATTTGTTAGGATTAACTAATAGCAGGTAGAGGAAGGGTTAATATTCTCATTCTTCCCTCCTATTCTATCTGGAGAGATCATAAAATACATTACAGTTAGAGTCAACAATCACCACTTGAAGAAATCTCTTCAACACAAAGCCTGATAAAATTTACATCTGGTAAATGTCTATTTAAGCTACTGCGAAACACATATACTTAAAAAAAAAAAGGCCTTTTCATTGTCTCAATGTCTTGAAGGCTGGAGATTGTAAAGCACTTCCCTAAAGTTCCTATGAGCAGGATGAGGCTATTTGCCTTTATAGAGCTATAGAACTAATAAGCAATTAAAGGGGATTTTGAAAAAAGCGTATAACTTCCAAAGTGATAAACTGTGGAAATATTCATTGGACCTGTCCCAGATTAGCTGAAGTATCCAGATGCTAAAGCTTATGTGTAGAGGCCAAGTACGGTGGCTCATGGCTGTAATCCCAGCACTTTGGAAGGCCGAGGCGGGCGGATCACCTGAGGTCGGGAGGTCGAGACCACTCTGACCAACATGGAGAAACCCCGTCTCTACTAAAAATACAAAATTAGCCAGGCGTGGTGGCGCATGCCTGTAATCTCAGCTACTCAGGAGGCTGAGGCAGGAGAATTGCTTGAACCCAGGAGAGGGAGGTTGCGGTGAGCCTAGATAGCACCATTGCACTCCAGCCTGGGCAAAAAGAGTGAAACGCCATCTAAAAAAAAAAAAATGCTCATGCGTGGTACCTGGAGCCATGGGATGCTTAGGAGAGAATATAGGTATTTTAGTCTGCCTCTCCTGGGACCCATCCACCTCTTCTCTTTTCTTCTAAGCCGTGGTTACCACCTATGGCGCTGACCATTCTCCTAGTGAAAACCTGCCAAAGACAGTGGAAGCAACTACAATGTTCCAGATACCAAGAATATCTTTATTCTGTATCTAAGAGTACAAGTTAGAAAGTGTTAGCCTAATAAATTTTGCAATAATTTATATATTGATAGCTGAAGGGAATTTAAAAATATTTTATGTACAATTGCCAGATGTTTTAAACCAATACTAATAAAAATATTTGTGGGGAAGTACCCATGTTTCCTCCCTAATTCATCACCAAGTTGCAATTTTAGTCTGTACGTTCAGTGACATGAAGCCACTGATTATATATTTGGGAGTCACAGCTATGTCACACTGCAACAAAAATTTCTAAAAAAACTTATTCTCAATTTCTGCATTTATTACATTTTGTCCTCGGATAATATTTTGACTTGCTATTTCAAATTGCTTTGCTGTAAACTATAGCAAAGGAGAAGGAAATGAGGTCATTGGGAGTAAAATAAAGGACTAATAAATAAAATAAATAGAATTATAAGACCTGTTAAATACTGTCAAGTAAAGCCAAGGATTGTTCTGTAGTATCTTTTGATTCACAGTAGTTTGCTAAGCATTCTGAAGCTCACAGGGTTAAACAATTCATTTATTCTTATTGTCATTGTTTCCCTGTTCTGTACAGAAAAGACATGGTAGCAGTGTCATTTCAGTTCACCCAAAGGGAATGACTGCAGCCTTACGCAAAATGTAGTATCCAAGTTATATTTGTTCTATAATTTCAGTGAAGTGGATTCTCAAATTTCATGGTTGTTTTTATTAAAATCTGTGTATACATATACTCAGACATTAGCCAAAGCCATAATATCTGAACCATAAAACAGCCTCACTAAGGATTCATAAATATGGCCTCTCCCGCCCAATCATTTTCATATCATGTTTGTCCCTTTAGTAGGTTCCAAGATGATGTTTTTCAACTCCCATTACACCCTAAGAATTTGCTTGGATGAGAGAAATCAGTTGCAGTTTTTTTCGCCAGAACATGGTGCCACACCCTTGGCAGGTAGGCAATGTTGTCTTCATATGTTTGCAGAATTACTGAGCATTAGCACTTTGTCCTCCAGAGAATACCCAACCCTACCCCTCAGCTTTCAGTGCACTAATGCCACAGACAAATCTGGCTCTGGAGGGGAGATGGCAATGTGAAGGCTCCCCACGACTTTGTGCATCTGGGGGTCGTACAAAAACAATGGCAGTCTTACAGCTTCTCCCAGGGAGATGTCAAGGGGCAGCGTTGAGGAGAAAGGGTAGACAGAGTGATTGTTCTTTCTGTTGTGCTTTTTCCCTTAAAAATGAATAAATTTAGATCACTTTAAGTTACAGTCTCTCAATTTTTTTTTTTTTGAAGAGTCAGTACCACTGTAGTGGCCCCAAAAGTATCCTACTCCTCCACCCCTCTGGGAGTCTCCAGATCTCTAAGATTAGATGAGCCCAAGAATAGTCTTACCCCACCCAGCCACTCTATCAGGAACCATCTGTGGACTGAGAATCCGCCCCTATTCTGAAGCATACGGTGTCCTGAAAGGCCTTCTAGACCCCTTCTGAGTTTGGTTACACAGGCTGAGAGTGCCAAGCCCACTGGCTAAGGCTAATTGTACAAGAGCACTCCAAGGGCCTGCAGTGCCCCTGCCCTTCACCCCTAGCCTGGCTAATGTCCAGTGGTCCTCCTGGAAGACTTCCTGGTTTCCTCTGAGATGAGACTCCTCCCAAAGACTGGGCGACTCAGCCCCTTGGTTCCCATGGCACCCTGGCTATGGAATAAACACTGGCAGTGTGGGGATTACTACCCCCATATAGATCATTCAGTCGTCTTCTTTTCTGTATGATTAATTCTCCAGCCCCCTCCCTACTCCATTTAATTTTAGCATATGTATGATAAATCTTCATTGAATAATGAACAACTGATCACTGATAAACCTTTTCTGAAGTATTGTTGTCCTTTGAAACAAAAACTCCCAGATTAAATGGTACTCAAAACTTATTAGATATTTTGCAGAACTCACAGTTCTACATTATTATAGTCATGTATTATAGTTATCGATTTACTTTAGGAAGTTTGAGTTGTAAGTTTGACAGCTCAGAGAACCAACATTTACATCTATTATTAATAAAGACAGGTGCTGCACTGATAATATAGTTAATGTATTCCTAAAAGAACCTAAATGAGGAGAAAATGACATTTTCTCTTTGATTTTAGTTAATTGGTAATATTTTCTCATGAAAAAACTTTTGACCCAAAGCAACAGTATATATCATATTTAAGTATATTCAGATTCATTTCATTGTCAATGTCCAGCCAAAGCACATTTAATTCTTGCGCAACCATCCCTGCAATAAGTTAATCAAATGAGCCCTCAATCCCTATTGCATAGAATATTTAAGAGAAACACTTAAAAATTAAAGTGTACCATTGCATCAATTTCAGTTGCATTAGAAGTTCTCCTTAGTTCCATTAGCCTCAATTGTTTAAATAGCCACAGTGGTAGGTACTATGTATTTGCTACACACTCAACAGAATATATGAGCTTTTCTCTTTCCTTTATTGTTCTTTTTTAATTGGAAGGCACTGCTCATGAAATACAATTATTTGATTTGTTCTCTAGACAGTAGAAAGACATCATGGTTATTTCTTCCTTGGTAAATTAAGCCCCATTGTCAAACATAACTAGTGAGAAAAATAAATGCATTGTGTGAAATCCTAACCTTTAAACATACCACATTTGCTTACATGTTTTTCTTTCTGTTTCCCTTATTTTTATTCTAAAATATGAAGATTCATAGGCCTCATCTCTCTTTCTATTTTTCCCATATTTTCAAAAAAGGTAGCCACTCCTCCAGAGTCAGAAATAAAATGATAAAATTAGTTCAAATCTAGGTCTTTTACTATGCCCAATTCTTCAGCAGCCCCTATTTCCTTAATATACCATTTAATGGAAAAATTTGACAAATTTGCATATAATCCAAAGGTGATTTTGCATCTAATTTTCCCCCCTCTAAATATTGGGCTTGAGAAGGAAAAAGTAGGCCTTAGCTGAAGCTTCATCTTCCTTCTGAGCATTAAAGGTACAAGAGCAATATACACTCAGAAACAAAGAGGAGAAAAACACAGAAAAAAAGGAGAGCCAAGGGGCTGGTGTGAGGGCTTCTTCCTGTTTTATCTTGGTAGGAGTTGATTAGATTATGTGTCTTTAGTGTATCTCTGGAAGATAGAACATGTTCAGCTTGCAGTCACAAGAGATACTTTTTCATGATGATAATTTAAAATGTTACCAGGATTTTTTCCTTCCAAATGTGAGTATCTGTCTATACACACACGTATGTATATGTAGTTTTTGAAAGGGTAAAACTTCTAAAACCACAGCGAATATTATGGTGGTTAAAAAAAAAGTCAGCCTATAAGGAGAAAAATCATAAAAAGTTAAAATTCCCTTTGAAAATATTTTAGAACTTTCATGCTGTAGTTTTCTTTCCAACAGTAGAGCATTCTCCTATTTCTCCTGTTATGCACAAGATGTAGTATTTGATTTGCATTCAAGGGTCAGGATGAAAAAGAATACTCGTTTTTGAATACTAGAATCACACACTGTAGTGGAAGTGTTCTCATCATGAGAAGCCCCAGAGAACTGAGACCCATTAGGGGGATTTGTATTTGTCTCCCACCCTCCCTCCCTCCCTCCCTCCCTTCCTTCTTTCCTTCCTTCCTTTCTTTTTTTTTTTTTTTTTTTGTGACCCAGGCTGGAATGCAGTGGCTCAGTCTTGGCTCACTACAACCTCCGCCTCCTGGGTTCAAGCAGTTCTCGTGCCTTAGCCTCCCGAGTAGCTGGGATTACGGGTGCCCGCCATCACTCCTGGCTAATTTTGTATTTTTAGTAGAGATGGGGTTTCGCTATGTTGGCCAGACTGGTCTCAAACTCCTGATCTCAAGTGGTCTGCCCACCTTGACCTACCAAAGTGCTGGGATTACAGGCATGAGCCACCATACCCAGCCTGTTTTCATACTGCTATAAAGAACTGCCTAAGACTGGGTAATTTATAAAGGAAAGAGGTTTAATTGACTCACAGTGCAGCATAGCTGGGGAGGCCTCAGGAAACTTCCATTTATGGCAGAAGGCGAAGAGGAAGCAAGGCACCTCCTTCACAAGGCAGCAGGAAGGGGAAGTGCTGAACAAAGGGGGAAAAGCAATTTGTAATACCATCAGATCTCATGGGAACTCACTATTACCAGAAAAGCATGGGGGAAACCACCTTCATGATCCAGTTACCTGCACCTGGTCTCTCCCTTGACATGTGGGGATTATGGGGATTACAATTCAAGATGAGACTTGGGTGGGGACACAAAGCCTAAACATATCAGGATTCATGTCTTCCATCTTCAGAACATAAATTCAGATGGAGCGGTGGTAAGGGACTGTTTCAGTTCTTTCTTTCTCAACTTTAATATGCTTATGATAGAATTCCATCATTAGTAGAGTACCCATGGAAGGAGTTATTTCAAACAAATAGATTGAATACTTTTAACTGCTTTGTTAAAAATTTTCAAACTAAGGCTAAATGGGCATCACACAATAACCAATAACTTGACACAAAAATCCTTTATATAACGCATACTTTCATGAATGACATAGGACATAATTTTTGATTTAAGTTATGGACCAACTTGTGCCCTTCCCCCAGTTCATATGTTGAAGTCCTAACACCCAACATGACTATATTTGGAGATAGGGTTTTTAGGAAGTAAATTAAGGCTAAATGAGGTCATAAGGGTAAGATCCTCATTTGATAGGGTTAATGGCCTTAAGAGGAAGAAGGAGTGAAAGAGCTCTCTTTTTCCCTACGTGAAGACACAGCTAGGAAGTGGCCATCTGCATGCCAGGAGAGGTCTCACCAGAAACTGACCATTTGGCATCTTGATCGTGGACTTCCTGGAAAACTAAGATGCTTATAGACTTGAAATTTAGAAAACATTCAGGTCCCCATCTTCTTCTGATGAATGAAGAGAATTGTCCTCACTCCTCTGTTGTGACATTTAAAGGACAGGGGAGTTTCAGAGCACTCAGCTGAATTTGCTGTGATGAATAGACATCTCAGGGTTTTTTGTACTCCCTGTTTGATATTTATATTTTATGAATTTTGAACTACTTTGAATATGAATATTATTAGAAATTTATTAATGCTCAAATAGTTGGTTTTAACATGTTTCTATTATTATTTCAGATGAAGTTAAGAAAATCTAAAAACACAAAACGTTAGGCCTTTTTCTTCTTGGGGTCGATGGGGTTTTTCTTGGGGATGACGAGAACATGATACAAGCAAAAATGATTTTATAGCCATACCTAAATGCTTATGTAAAAAATAATTTACTGGCTGAAATTGTCTATCCCCAAAGGCATCTTTGAAGAAATTATGCATAAAAATGAAAAGCTTGAAAAAGTAGCTTGAATACCATATCATTTGTAACCAGCAGCACTGAATGAATTATGTGCTTAGCAGTGATGTCTTTTGTTTCTGTCTCTAATCCTTTCAACTCTTCACCTCTCTCTAGTGCAATATTTACAAATTGTTAATCTTCAAAAATATTCCTATCTGACAGAATACCCAAAGCTGTTTCAACTTTAGAATTCCTATGTCCTATGTTTTATTGAAAGTGATTACACTTCCTTGGAAGTACATGGTGATTCAGATATACCTAATATAGGGCCTTGTTCATAGAAAGTGCTCATAGCATTCCTAGAAGGTCATTTCCTGAAGGACTAAATGATTAAATTAATATACATCTGTGTGTGTGTGTGTGTGTGTGTGTGTGTGACGGAGTCTCACACTTGTCACCGAGGCTGGAGTGCAATGGCATGATCTCAGCTCACTGCAACCTCCGCCTCCCGGGTTCAAGTGATTCTCTGGCCCCAGCTTCCTGAGTAGCTGGTATTACACGCGTGTGCCACCAGGCCTGGCTATTTTTTGTATTTTTAGTAGAGATGGGGTTTCACCATGTTGGCCAGGCTGGTCTGGAACTCCTGAACTCTGGTGATTCGCACACCTCAGCTTCCCAAAGTGCTGGGATTACAGGCGTGAGCCACCATTCCTGGCCTTAATATGCATCTTTAAATTTGTTTTTATTTTGAATTTTTGGTGTTCTAATACGGTTTACATCACTGCCTGTACTCACTGCCCAATTTTCTACAGGTATCTATCTATCTTGTTCATTTGAAAATAGCATTTAGAAAGGGAAATGATAGAATTTTTTTCTCATTAATATATCTTAATTTTCCTATACTTGAAAATAAGAGGGATTATTCAAAATCAGTTTCAGAAAATGTTGACATTGTGTAGGTTTGCAAGTGAAAAGAAGGCAATGGAATTTTGCATTAGCACTTAATATTGGGCCCTATTTGCTTGTTACTTGTTTCTGTTAAGATCCATGGTTATATCCAATTTTCTTTCAATTCTTTACTCTGTGGTTATTGGATTGGGTGATTTTGATTCTGTTCAACAAATGGATGCGTTGAGTAATGAACTTCAATGCATAATTATCCAGCGAAATCATAGCAAAGGGATGAGATGACAAAAAGCCAACTTATTTTCAGGAACTAAAAATAATGGTATAATATAGGCATTAATACATGTATGACTATTCCAGCATCTGACTTTATTCTGATCATTTATTTTCATATAAACTGTAATTTAAAATTGTAAAATTTTAAATACTTGCTATTAATCTGTAAATATCGTTTACTTTTTAAAAATAACAGTAAATTAAATCTGATGTTTTAGTGAAATGCACAAACCACTGAATTCTTTTGAATTAAATAAGGTATTGATAGTAATTCATTTAAATAATTATTTCCCCCTTTTATCACTTTAGTTAAGCGATACTTTACTACTAAAACAAGCATGTTATTTATAATAGCACTTAATTGTAATAAAATTTAATGATTATTTTAAGCTGATTTTTATGCTATCAAGGTTTACTAGGATAGTGAGTTAGCTTATATGTGATTATTTTTATTTATGATTTAATATTTTGCATCTATTAAGATGTTTTTGGTAGTTGGGAATGATGCTCATTATAATTGTTTTGTTTAGGAAATGTTCAGTCAATGTTACTTTAGCGAGAATAGTCATTTTAGGTATTAATGTTAGGGAGGTCAGAAATTTTGGAGGATACTCCTGTCTTATGCCATCCCATGAAGTAAGGATAGAGTCAGGGTTGAATATTTGCCATGGGCCAATGCTTTTAAAACTAATGTGTGGAGTACTAGTATGCCTTCTCATATGTGTCTAAATAGAAATTTAAAATAAAATTTACCCCGAAGGAGTTACTGAGCTTCCTGTGTGTATCATTTAGTGACTTGAAGGTTTTGTGTGTGGTCGTTCGTGTTGTTTCTTCACCCATGTGGTGTTGGACAATGAATTATATACAGAGAGTGTGGTACTGCTACTGTCTGACTTGTCCTGGGTTCTACACTTTGCTTTTATTCAGACCAGCCGTGGAGTAAGCACAACGTATATCCTAAGCAAAAGCTATTCTGAGGGTTTTCAGTTGATTACAATGTAAGCATACTTAGGAGCAGATGAGATTCAGTAATGAGAAAACCCCATCAATTTGGGTGTTAGGAATAACTCATTGTGCTTGCTTTTTGTTAAACTTAAGAGCGTATTATAAGTAATAGACAAATTAAATTCAATTCAGAAGACTCTTGTGGGGACAGTTCCTTTAAATACTGGAAATGCTATTATTTGAAAGAAATAATTACTTTAGAATTTACTTAAATTTATTGTAATCAAATTAGCATAACTCAAGAAAGACATTGTCATCACACATCTTTCCCATAACGCTTTATTAATTACATATTTTCAAAGGAATGGCGTCTTAAGGTCCCAGAATCCACCAGAGTGTTCACAAAAACATTGTAAAATATCCCTTGAAAAGTAGTTAAAAATCAGGTCATGATAGAGCTGCCTTACATACCTACCCTTTCCTGAGAAAACCTCACATCTTTGCCAAGTGACAGACTGCTTACCTGGATTAAGGTTCACAACTTAAAATAGAATATTAGAAAAAGAGACTGACGTGACTTACCTATTATTAAGGCTAGCTGTTGTTGTACACACTCCAGATTTTATGTGTGCATGTTAATTAAGTAATGAGACCCCCGGGCAACATTTAGTATACATGTTTGAACATTTTTCCCCTTAGAACAGTGAGCATCATGTTTCCCTGTATAATGACTGACATAGACAACCAAATTCCTTCAGACCTTTTCAACACTTGTTTGGAAAGTAGATTGCTTCCTTTTGAGGTCTTTACATTTATGGCTCAGTGTCTGCGTTCATTTTTCTGGGGGAATGCTTCCATAAATTTCATAGCCACTGCTATAATCTCTCTAGTGATTAATCTCTGAAAAGTTTAATGAACTGTCTAAAGAGGGTGATTTTCTACTTGGGCCTGGTAAGACACTTTTTACGTTGCTTCTCTGGAGCCATGTTTTCCGTGTTATTTTCATGATATTCCTACCACATTCATTTTCTTTCTTTGAGTAGTAGATATCCTTAAATAAACATAAATACATCACAGTTTGAGAAGGTATCATCCTTCATCCTGTTGCATTCCAGCCAAAAGGAGGTCAGAGTTTGAAGAACTTGAGTAAATGAATGACAATGTGTTAACAGGCATAAGAAAAATTTAACGGTACTCTTAATTTCTCCCTGTTAAGTCTTCATTTATGATGATGAAGCACAACTAAACATCTTTGGGGTTACTTGAAACATCCTGCATAGCATAAGAAGATGTTCTCATAAGGGAAGCTAATAAGAAGTCACCACTCCTTCAGCAACTGCTAAGAGGAAGAATTTGCTTCAGACAGATTATGTGGCAACTGCAGTGGTCCAGTGGTTGGAGGCCTCTTGATGAGCACAGGAGCCTTTTTAGGAATTAACGCTGATGTCTTCCTCCATGGATGTTTTGTACATAGTTTGGAGGATTAAAAAAAAAGCACTCCTACATTGGACTCTATTAACACTATGAATTTTATTTTTCATTTAGTTTCATCTTTTAAGTGTTGTAATTATATACCTCCACAATCTATTAGAACGTAGTACCATTGTAACGAGATGTCAGCTAAAAATGTAAGTTTTGGCCTTGAGAAGGTGATTTTTTTACAGGATTCTTACTTGTGATTTAATTCTGCAGTGAGGAATACTTTCTCAAAGAGTTTGTATATGTTCTTTGTCACTATTTCAAATAGTTTATCAGAAAGAATTTAATATTAACGTATATTATGATATGCATCCATAATTTTTCATCACATTACCTGCTATACTATCCTGATTTCTCTTTTTTTTTCTTTTTCTTTTTTTGTTTTTCTTGAGACGGAGTCTCGCTCTGTCGCCCAGGCTGGAGTGCAGTGGCGCGATCTCAGCTCACTGCAAGCTCCGCCTCCCGGGTTCACGCCATTCTCCTGCCTCAGCCTCCCGAATACCTGGAACTACAGGCGCCTGCCACCATGCACAGCTAATTTTTTTTTTTCATATTTTTAGTAGAGATGGGGTTTCACTGTATTAGCCAGGATGGTCTCGATCTCCTGACCTCGTGATCCACCCACCTCGTCCTCCCAAAGTGCTGGGATTACAGGCGTGAGCCACCGTGCCTGGCCTATATTATCCTGATTTCTTAGTTTGCTATTGAGTGTCTGCCAAGCATTGTGCTGGGTACTCATTTAATCGTTGTACCAACTCTGTGGTGCATGTGTATGTATTATTTACACATGCACACACACTTATTCAGATACATAATTTATTATGAATAGATATAAGGTAGTATAATGTGTTAAAAGACAAACTGCAGAGTCAGTGTATAAATCCAGGTCTTTCTAATTCTAGATCTTATCCTCTTACCTAGTCCGTACTCTTCATTTTACCACATTTAATATGATACTTATTAAGGGTATAACTTAAATACAAGATTAAATTACTACAATTTTAAAACTCCACATGAACTATATGGTAGTTGATTTAAAAGTAAATATATGACTGGGTGCAGTGGCTCACGCCTGTAATCCCAGCACTTTGGGAAGCCAAGGTGGGCAGATTACCTGAGGCCAGGAGTTCGAGACCAGCCTGGCCAACATGCCAAAACTCCGTCTCTACTAAAAATACAAAAATTAGCCAGGTGTGGTGGTGCACACCTGTGGTCCCAGCTACTCAGAAGGCTGAGGCATGAGAATCACTTGAACCCAGGAGGCGGAGGAGGTGGAGGTTGCAGTGAGCCAAGATCGTGGCACTGACTCCAGCCTGGGGAACAAAGTGAGACCCTATCTCAAAAAAAAAAAAAAAAAAAAAAAGGCATGTATATTATTAACCCAAAGACTGTTTTGTTCTAGCTTCTGTTTTTGCTTTTCGCCTCTGGCTGCCTTGTGAATGAAATCTTAAATGACCGTGATAGAAAAATTATGTAAAGTAGTATTCACTAAAACTTTACTTCTGTAATTCAATATGAAGAAGCTTCACGTCTACCTGGGGAAAGTATATCAGTTTTCTCAAGTCTACCTTGTTTGTCTAGTGACAGTAACAGATTCCTAGGGTTGGAAGAACCCCCTATATTTATTGTCCTGAACTTGGCAAAGATCATGAACATTCATTTAACCATCTAAATTATAAATTATCTTATAATAGCTTCTTTGGGCCAGGAGACTTTAACTTATTTAAAGTAATACAGTATAATGATAGGCCAGGACTTTTTTTTTTTCCTGTATTCAGTACTAAGAATCATTCTGTCAGATCTGCTTTGGGTTTTTCTGTGAGTGTTTCTCTTAATTTATATTTCTAGAGTTTTTGTGTCTTGTGGGGATATAAAATTCCTCAGGAGTGTAGTGAGTAAAAGACTAAAGAACATGAATAGTATGTGAAGATTGCTACCACTGAGACCTGGGGAAGTGAAATATGGGCAAATGGACTCAATTAATTTAAAATTCTTTTTACTCTTTTACCTTCTTATATGTGTCTTTTATTTAAGCATTTTTAATGTGATATAACTTAAAAATTAAGCTTCAGAGTCAAATAGAAAATAACAAAATTAAGAAGGAAATAGATGTATTTTTCACTCTGCTCTAATACTATTAAATTAAAATCTCTCTGACTTGAATGATAGAAACTGACAGTTCTGAAAACATATGCCTTTTCTTAATAACACAGGCAATTGTCTTTTATTTATTTCATCAGAGAAAGACACTTAAGCTCACATAGATTTCAATAGCTTTATGCATCAAACTTTACAAAAGCAGAAAAGCAGATAAAAATTAAAAGTTAAATATCTTTTCCTCTTAGGATCTTATCTTCTTTATTCTTCCTTCTTCTCAGTTGTTTATTAGCTTACTCTTGGATTTACAGCATTTTATTGGCAATCTGTGGTTTGTGGACTTCATTAGTCCCAGTCTGTCACTTTAAGAAGGAGAAAAGGAACAGAAATGATTATAGCCACTATTTTTGGATGTATTGTAGGTTTTAGGCATTTAGTTCTCACAACCACACTGTGAAGTGGGTGCTTCATAATCATCCTCCTTCTTTAGATGAGGCTCAGTTTGTAAGCAGTGGACCTGGTGTTTGAATACCAGTCTGTATGATTTAGAGACACAGGATTTCCCACCACCCACACCATTTGAACATGTTATAATCCAGATCTGGTATATAGTAAAGATGCTAGTCAACAGTAAAATTGCCAAATGGGTGAGCTAAAAGAAAGACTGACACAGAGTGAATATTCAGCTCTCACTCTGTAAATAAAATAGTTCCACTCTGGTTTTTCTCTGCTGCCAGCACAAATGAGACTGGAAGGCAACACCTGGAATGACGGGACCCCACCCGGTCTCCATGACATATCTTGGCATTCCTACTGAAGCTGTTAAGAAGCTTGGAATGCTAGAAAAACTAGGAAGCAGCATAATAGTCAAGAGGAGTTTTGTGCTTACAGGTACTGCTACATTCCCACCTGGCTGCTGCCCGTACATCCCATTGTAAAGTTTCTTGTTACTGCTAGTTTGAGAGCCACCTTCGTGTCTCTTGGCTTTTCTTTTAATAAGGAGACTAGAAGTAGGAAAACATTTCTTTGGGGCTTAAGTGACGTCAGTAATTGGCAATGGAAAAAAGGAAACTTAATCTGAGCTGATCACAGAGACACTGGTCTTTTCCTTTTATAAGGAGACACCACTAGACTATTTCCATTTGCTTTCTCCAGAGTGTTATATTGTTTACTACTCCATGTAAGCCAGCCATATCTTTAAATGAAAGCATTTTCTAACCAACTTCTAAAGTGAAATGGTAACACTCTCACTTGAAACCTATATGTCAGTACATCCCACAACACATGAGTTTGTTTCAGACTTTGGGTCCTCTTATATATGTAGTGAGAAGTTCAAAATTACCCCTTATTTATACAGCCTTTGGCAGTTTGGGCAATGTGTTTTGTCACCTGTTTGCTGTCTTACGAAGAGCTGGAAAGTTTATGAAGAAATAGAAAATATGACTTTGAGCCCTTGACATTTTAAAATAAATGTACATATTGTTAGTGACAGATTGCTAAACTTGGCTTTAGACACTTAGCTATGTTTCTTGCCAAAAGTAATCCAGATGTGCATAATTTATCCGACTGCCATATGTGCACTGACATGTCGTTCTATAATCAACTGTTCAGTATGGTTACAGTTATATGTTCTTTTTTATCAACAATCTTTTGAAATATCACTGACTTGATAACTTATTTTAAGTTTTAACAACTTCTCAAAAAGTAATGCATAACCAATTTGGCTTTAAACCTGAGTGACCAGACATGTTGAGTGTCTAGAAAAGACATTGACAATCCACATTCCCTGAGGGCCATATGTATTTCAAGGGGGAAAATCTAGGATACCATCTTCAGCGTGATTCTATTTTGATGAGTGTCTTAGGGGTATAGAATAGAAGGTGTATGTACCCAATTAAATTTTGTTGAAACAAAAACAAAGTAAAGTCTCTAACCAGGTAATTTGTTTTGGAAAGGGAGTGGGAAAAGGAAATTTTGATACATATGAAATAAATGTGTGGAAAGAGGATATTTCATTTTTTCCCTAATGCAGTATCTTCTGTGTTGTGTGCAGGCAATGCTTGTGACATTCACATGGGGTATGGCACTGTGCTGATTCCCAAGCTTTATCTTTTTGTTTAAGAAAGGCATTTTTTTCCCTAGAGAATTTGAGAGAACGTATGTATGATAGGAAATATTGCTTGTCTATTACCATTTCTTAAATCGATACTTAAATATCTCGGAGACATTTAGACCACATGATGATAGCATTTGTACCAGCGCTGAGAGATAGTTACCTTGAGACTCTGTCCTTGTTTTTTGTGCTTAGTGACACTGAGCCACCATCAAGTCTAGACAGGGGTATTGCCAACCATGTGTGTCCTTGTTTGTGTTTATCCACAGCTGCAATTAGGTTTTTCACACTGTCCCCATCTGTGGAGGCTAGCTGTGCAGTGACCTTGGCCAGTTCAAAATCTGTTCAACCAAGCCCGTGTGTGGAGAGAACTGGGAGGACAGATGGTAGGACTGATGATGGGGAACTGTTTTGTTAGTGATCGTGGCTGATAGTAACCAACCTGTCTTGTACACAGTATGATTTTTAAAGACATATCCTAAAACCTCTTATAGTAAAAGAAAAATTGGCCCAGTGTCAGTGCAAATGTCCTGAAAACAATAAGAGTGATACAGTGGCAGGTTTGTGGGTGTGGGATGTCTATTTCATTATTATTATTATAGTCAATGTGTAGCTCTTATTTTCTTTTTTTTTTTTCTTTTTTTGAGACGGAGTCTCGCTCTGTCGCCAGGCTGGCGTGCAGTGGTGCAATCTTGGCTCACTGCAACCTCCACCTCCCGGGTTCAAGCAATTCTTCTGCCTCAGCCTTCCGAGTAGCTGGGACTACAGGCGCCCAGCACCATGCCTGGATAATTTTTTTGTATCTTTCAGTAGAGACGGGGTTTCACCGTGTTAGCCAGGATGGTCTCGATCTCCTGACCTCGTAATCTGCCCACCTCAGCCTCCCAAAGTGCTGGGATTGCAGGCGTAAGCCACCGCGCCTGGCCGGTAGCTCTTATTTTCTAATCAGCTTCCACTTTCCCTGACACGGTTCAGTAGGAGGTTCTGAACATTAATGTACCACCAAAAAGTACTTCTGAACAATAGTGTACCAACAATTCCTTTGGGACTTCCAGGTTTCCTACTTGAATGCAGAGGTTGGGTCTGGCTTTGTGGGGGAGAAAAAAGGCGGTAGAAGAGAGAGAGCGTCTATACTTGAAAAAAAAATCTGATTTAGACTGAACTGTAACTGTTATTTATCTTGCCTGTGATTACCTGTCACTTTGAAATCTTATGGGAATGATTTGCTCTTCTTCTTTGAAATTTGAGATGTTCAATGTGTATATTTTCAGGCTTCCCATCGTTTTTTCTAATTAAAAACATTTATTTATTGGTATATATAAAGATACCATTTTAAGCAGACATACACACACACATAATCATACTTAGTCCACTTTCTGTTACTATAGTTGAATACCTGAGACTGGGTAATTTATAAACAAAAGAAATATATTTCTTTTTTTTTTTTTTTTTGAGACAGGGTCTCACGTTGTCATCTAGGCTAGAGTGCAGCGGCACGAACATGGCTCACTGCAGCCCTGACCTCCCTGCCTCAAGAGATCCTCGCACCTCAGCCTCCCAAGTAGCAGGGACTGCAGGCATGTGCCACTACACCTGGCTAATTTTTGTGTTTTTCATAGAGACAGAATTTCACCATGTTGCCCAGGCTGGTCTTGAATTCCTGAGCTCAGGAGATCCTCCCTCTTTGGCCTCCCAAAGTGCTGGGATTACAGACATGAGCCATTGCGCCTGGCCAAGAAAAGAAATGTATTTCTTTTTTTTTTTTTTTTTTCCTTTGAGACAAAGTCTAAATCTGTCACCCAAGCTAGATTGCAGTGGCTCTGTGATCTAGGCTCACTGCCACCTCCACCTCCTGTGTTCATGTGATTCTCGTACCTCAGCCTCCCAAGTAGCTGGGACTACAGGTGCTCGCCACCACACTCAGCCAATATTTTTTTGTATTTTTAGTAGAGACAGGGTTTCACCATGTTGGCCAGGCTGGTGTTGAACTCCTGACCTCAGGTGATCTACCCACCTCAGCCTCCCAAAGTGCTGGAATTACAGGTATGAGGCACCAGACCCAACCAAGAAATGTATTTCTTATAGTCCTGGAGGCTGGGAAGCCCAAGGTGGAGGAGCCACATCTGGTGAGGGCCTTTTGCTGGTGGGGACTCTTTACAGAGTCCCGAGGTGACCCAGGGCATCACATGGCAAGGGGGCTGAACTGAGAGCCAAACCAACTTTTTTTTTTTTGAGACGGAGTCTCGCTCTGTCGCCCAGGCTGGGGTGCAGTGGCGCGATCTCGGCTCACTGCAAGCTCCGCCTCCCAGGTTCACACCATTCTCCTGCCTCAGCCTCCCAAGTAGCTGGGACTACAGGTGCCCGGCACCACGCCCGGCTAATTTTTTGTATTTTTAGTAGAGATGGGGTTTCACCGTGTTAGCCAGGATGGTCTTGATCTCCTGACTTCAGGTGATCCACCCGCCTCGGCCTCCCAAAGTGCTGGGATTACTGGCGTGAGCCACCGCGCCTGGCCCAAACCAACTTTTATAACAGACCCCTTCCCTTGATAACTAAACCACTCCCATGATAATCCATTAATCCATGAATGGGCTACTCCATTCATAAGGGCAAAACCCTTCATGACCAAACGCCTCTTAAAAGCCCTCCAGCCAGGTGTGGTGGCTCACGCCTGTAATCCCAGCACTTTGGGAGGCCGAGGTGGGTGGATCTCTTGAGGTCAGGATTTCGAGAACAGCCTGGCCAAGATGGTGAAACCCCGTCTCCACTAAAAATACAAAAAATTAGCTAGATGTGGTGGCGAATGCCTGTAATTTCAGCTACTCGGGAGACGGAGGCAGGAGAATTGCTTGAATCCAGGAGGCAGGAGAATTGCTTGAATCCAGGAGGCAGAGGTTGCAGTGAGCCGAGATTGCGCCACCTTACTCCAGCCTGGGTGACTGAGTGAAACTCCATCTCAGAAAAAATAAAAAATAAAAGAAGTCTTCCCTATCTTTTAATACTGTTATATTTGGGATTAAGTTTTGGTTTTTTCATGGTTTTTTTTTTTTTTTTTTTGAGACGTTTTGCTGTTGTCACCCAGGCTGGCGTGATCTGGACTCACTGCAACCTCCACCTCCCAGGTTCAAGTGATTCTCCTGCCTAAGCCTCCCGAGTAGCTGGGACTACAGACACTCGCCATCACTCCCAGCTAATTTTTGTATTTTTAGTAGAGACGGGGTTTCACCATGTTGGCCAGGCTGGTCTCCAACTCCTGACCTCAGGTGATCCACCCTCCTTGGCCTGCCAAAGTGCTAGGATTATAGGCGTGAGCCACTGAGCCCAGCCAGGATTAAGTTTTAACATGAGTTTTGGAGGGGACAAAGATTCAAGCCATAGTACATACAATTATGTTTTAGAAGAATTATTACTATTATCATCATTATTACCCTCATCATCCGTATTTGTTTGGCTTCACTTCATTAATTTTGAATTAATGAAAATGTTCCAGATTTCTGGATTTATCCAAATATTTAAAAAAATATATTGTCACTTTCAGTAATTTTAGAATGTCACATTGAAGAAGTCCCATGATTCTTTAAAAATTTATATGTTAATATAACATTTTGAAAATGACAATACAATTAACAGCAAACATTTATTAAGCATGTGTATCGTACTAGGTACTATTCTGCTTTGCATAGCTCTCAACTGGCATTATTAAGTTACCTAAAGTCAGATAGCTAGGAAATGGCAGAGCTGAGCTAAGAAGTCAAGCAGTGAAGTGAGCTCCAGAACTCATTTTCCTAATTACGCTGCCATTTGGTCTTTAACAAATAAAACCAATATTAACATATTGTACTTACTAAGAGCCTGTTCAGGGTATCATTACATTGAGATGGCATGACCCTGATAAGCATTTCAATTTTTTGTACTTGGAAAATTCCAATTAGGATAAATTTACTGCAGAATCTCTTGTCTGCTTTGTTTTGGCTAATTCTCCAGTCTGACAATTTGCTGCCTATTAATAGGATTTGTCTCACCTCTTTTATCTGTTGGTCACTCTACAGGACTGGGATCTCTTTCACTAGGGTTATGTCATATAGTCTTTCATTCTTCCAACAAATTATAAATTAGAGATAAAGAAACAGAAAAGAGATTCAGTTCTTCCCCCTCAAAAAGTTCACCTAGATTGGTCCAAATGGTTGTGGTCGATTTTCCATAAATGTTGGATACATTGACTTTCTAGAGACTATTTCTGAGGTCTCTGCAGTTGTCCATATCGATTTCTTGAATTGTGCTTTCGGTTCCTCGGTGCTGATGCAATAGAACCCACTGATTGGGTCTTACTTAGCTTCTAAAACTTCTTTGTTCTGCTTTGTTTTGTCTTAATTCACAATCTTCTCATTCCACACTCTGCCTTCACTCTCATTTTCTCTATAGTCTGGTAAAATGGAAAGAAGATAGTTTGGAGTGAGCCATCCTCAGTTCAAATCATGGCTCTACCACTTTTAAATTATGAGACTGTAGGCAAGTTCTTGGAACCATTATTTTCTTATCCTCCAGCTCTTTATTGAAGATTAAATCAGAGAACAAAGTGTCAAGACATGGTCTCTGTCTTTGAAATGCTGACACTTTAGTGGGAAAGATAGACATACAAACAAATAATTAAAACAGCAAGTGATAAGTATCATAAAGGTGGTATGTGTGACATGCTATAAAAACTTACAGGTGGGTAGTAAGTTTTTGGTGAGTGAATGAATGTGTGAGTGAAACTTAGGAGAAAGGGAACTGAAATATGACTTCTTGTCAAGAGATTTGGCACAACTCTGGATAGCACATGGTATGATTTTATAAATGTTCATTCATTCACCTAACATTTATTGAGTGCTCACTATGTGCCAGGCAGTGTGCTGTTTACTGGAGATTACCAAGACGATGGTTAGTGCTGAGAGGAGAAAAACTAAATTGTTCATTGCTCTGGCTATATTCAGTAAAAGAGCACTTGCGTTTTCTCTGGTCGAATGATGTAGCACAAGCATTTCATAGACTGTGATTAGGCCTTCCTTATAGCATCAATAAACCTATTTAAATAGGTTCTTCCTGTACATATTTTTATTCTGAAATCCCCTTTTTGATGTAACTGAATAAATGAAGAAAAAGATGAGTATATACACAGCTTTCAGATTTCCTTTCTTTCATGCCTGCAAGCATGGCATATATACTTACTTTTGTGAAATCTTTAATCAGGTAATCTGTTAGTACAAACAGTTAAGCTCACAAAATGAGTAGTTTTTACACAGAATTTATACAAGTGTAAGTTTTAAGCTTCTGTTTTTTATCATAATGATGCAGATACTGAAAAAAATTGTCAGAAAAAGTCTCTCTTCCCATCTCTTCCTAAATGCAGTGTAAATAGCAGCATATATTGTCAATCTCAGTAATAATAACACCCGTGTGAAGCACTACTTGCTCAAAGGAGTGAGAAAAAATATTTTGATGTTTAGCAAATGCTATCCCAACAGTGAAAGGAGTGCCAATTTCCTGTTAGATGTTGAATCAGTCATTCCAATGGCAAGTAGTGATTGAGGAAACACGGCCAAATTTTAATCTATGTATAATTGCGTATATCCTTTTCAGATGTCGTTTTTAGTGAATCTAAGAAGTACTTAGAAGGAATTTGCTACTATATTAAGGGACCCTCTTGTATTACCCAGCACCTACCCTCATATATAAAACAACCTTCTATGTTGGCGATTATGCTTTAGTTTCTGTTACTTTTTTAGTAATAATTTTTTATATTTTTTAATTTAGTTTCTTGTATAGTAAGACAAGTTAACGTTATCGAATGTGGAAAGTAGAGGAGGAAATTTGTAACACCATTACCCTATTATAAGATGTCTTAATCTCAGCAGTTTGGGAAGTAGTTTTATGTGTTGTAGGATGTTTAGAAGCATCCCTGGCCTCAGTCCACTAGATGCCAGTAGTACCTCCTGAGTTGTGACCATCAAAAGTATCTCCCAATGTTACCAAATGTCCCCTGAGGATCAAAGTCCCCACCCCACCTGCTCATTTTTGAGTTGCCTTTATTCAAAGATATTATCAATTTTGAATGTCCCTGTCAATCTTCTTTCATGATATATAGATCCTTTTACAGAGCTGTAGTAAGTGTATGGATAGTGTTGTATTCTGATTGTTCATGTTATATAACATCTAAGCATTTTCTGCTGTTAACTAGGTATCAGATTTAGCACTTTTATATCAATTCTCCATTGAATTTTTTATGAAAACATGGCAAATGGCCTCCTTATGAATATACTTTTTCTAGTTTACATTTTTGCTTTTCATATATGCACTATGTCGCTCGTGAATTCTTTTCCTACCTTTTCTGTTGGCAAATGGGGGCTTAGGCCTTTCTAGTTCCATGTGGTCTCTAGTATAGGAGAAAGCACCAGGCTTTGCACTCAGACAGATGTGGATTCATTCCTCCCCTGACACTAGTAGCTTTGTGATTTGGGGCAATATATACTCTGAGAACATCTTATCTTATAAAAGGAGAGAAAATACAGAGGTATTGTGATGCTAGAAATAATGTATTTAAAACATCTAGCAGAGTAAGAACTCAATAACTGTTAGTTTGAAGTAGTGGTAATAATAGTGCGGTTTATATTCCTTATTGATCCAAATGTAATGCAGACCACAAATGTGAGCCATGTATGTAATCTAAATTTTCTAATAGCTGTGTTAAAATAAATAGAATAAGTGAAATTATGATTAACATTGCATTTTATTTAACTCACTTTATAACTTTTGTATGTAATCAGTACTGAAAATTATTATTGAGAGGTTTTACATTATTTTTCTCATGCTAGGTCTTTGAAATGTAATGTACATTTTATGCATACAGCACATCTCAATTTGTTTTTTGTAGTTGTTGTTTTTTGGTTGTTTTGTTTGTTTGTTTGCTTGTTTGTTTTTGAGACAGTCTCTCTCTGTTGCCCAGGTTGCAGTGCAGTGGCGTGATCTCGGCTCACTGCAACCACCCCGCCTCCTGGGTTCAAGTGATTCTCCTGCCTCAGCCTCCGGAGTAGCTGGGACTACAGGTGCATGCCACCACACCTGGCTAATTTTTGTATTTTTAGTAGAGACAGGGTTTCGCTGTGTTGGCCAGCCTGGTCTCGAACTCCTGACCTGAGGTGATCCGCCCGCCTCAGCCTCCCAAAGTGCTGGGATTACAGGCGTTAGCCACTGTGTCCAGCCAGGACATCTCAGTTTGGACCAGCCACATTTTAAGCTGTCAATAGCCTGATGTAGCTAGTGGCTATTATATTTGCTAGCATAGCTCTAAGCAATATGTGAAAGATGCCAGATTAATATATATGCATTAATGACAAATTATTACTAAACATGGTGGGAATACCTAACTTAAAGATTAGTTTTAATTAATCTTAACCTTCTCTTTTTTAATAGCAGAAAACTATTAAAACTCCTTTATTTTGCATTTTACTTCTCAAATTTATTTAATTCTGTGGCTGTAGCTAGAAATAACTTACAGATCCTGTCATTTTAATGTACATTATATCTTACTTGCTATTCAGTTTAATGTTTGACTTAGTTTGTCCAAACCCTTCCATTCAACAAATGTTTATGGAGTAGAGTTGACCCTGGGTATACTCAGGGCATTGGTTCTGGGACTACCCCCACCCCATTCCAAATCTACACATGCTTATTCCTGTGGAACTCAAGTATACAAAAAGTTGGCTATCCATAAGTGTGGGTTTTGTAACCCACTAATACTGTATTTTTTTATCTGCATATAAGTTGACTCAGACAGTTCAAACGCCTGTTACCTGAGGATCGACTATACTTAATATGTGCCAGGCACTATTCTAAGTAAATTTTTTTTTTTTTTACTCACTAGATTTTTAGTGCTCATAAAACCTCAGGGAGAACAGTGCAAATATTATCCCTACCTTCCGAATGAAGGAATTAAGGCACAGAGTGGTCAAATCACATGTCTGAGGTCACACATCCAGAAAATGGAAGACTTGGGAGAAGGAGAAGTATTCAGGAAAACTGGCTGTATAGCTTCATACGCTCAAAGACTGCTGCAATGCTGCCTTTTTCTCAATCCTCATTTCTCTAAGCACAATTCAATTACTTTTACTTGTTCCATTGTTATATGTGGTTAGCCTCAGGACCTATTATTCCCAATTGATGGTCACATTTCCTCTTTGGTCTTCTTTAGCTGCCCTACTATGCTGAAAGCACTGGTGGGCTTTTTTGTTTAAGGCTGGGGGAACTGACAGGGGGAGTGCAGAGGGAGTCATAGGCCACATTATTTAGTATGGATCTTGTCCTTTGCATCCTTTCTTCCTTTTGAGAGAGAATCTCATCGTCTATATTTCGGTATCACATTAGAATACTCGTGACTCTTTTTTTACTTGCTCAGTCTAAGTTCAGGCTGGAGAAGGGGAAACAGAGGCGGAATAGTGCTTGGTTGTTACACAGCAGCCATGCACTTCCGTGGGAGAAAGTGCTGCCTCTGGATTTCTGAAGAAAATCAGAGAAAGAAATGTATTATGTAAGTCTGACTCACTGAGCAGAATGGGTAAGATAAATGGTAGGAAAACTCAAACCAACTTTTCTATGACCCTGTGTGAAATTCCTCTTTGTGCCCTAAGAAAAATGCTAAAAATGATGTAGTCAGAGTGGGAATGCTGCAGCTCAGAATCAGAAGGAGAATTTTTAAGTTTTAGAAAGAAGCTTGCTAACATCATAGGCGCCGCTAATGGCCATATACATATTAATAAAGCTTTAAACACCTCCCAAATTAGCTTTATTTTTACATCAAAAGTGCAAGACATGGAAGTGGTAATTTGTGTTAGTCCAGCAGACACAAAATTAATTGAGATAAAAACAAGATGTAGTAGGCAAACCCTTTGGGTGAAAAAAATAATGAGCTATTCTAACTCATTTAGACAGTTTCAAGTGAAACATAATAACAAGAAATGAGTTCACAGTGTTGAATTAGGAGTTTGTCATACATATCCATGCTCCTCAACACCAAAGTCAAAGTAGTAAAAGCAATTAAATTCAGGTGCTGTGCCATCAGTGTACCATTGTGCTGTGTGAGAAAGCTGTACCTCATTTAAATCTTTGGGTTTACTGCTCATCTTACTATATCAGGTAAGCATGCTGCTTTGTGTCTGCCCACAAGCTGGACTCAGGGATTACAGAATGAGTGTGGCTCTGGTGGACACAGGGAAGCATGGGGATAAAGAAGTTCATTGGTTTCTCTAAATCTGTTTTTCCCAGAACAGTTTGGCAGCACAGTGAAAACCAACTGCAGAATCCTCATTTCCTAGGAAACGTCTATCAAGCCACAGATCCCTCAACTTGTCACCAGCCCATAGTCTGTCAAGGCATAAGCCAGTTGTACTCGGAAGACACGCTGCATCTTTGTGATGCCTTGCCTTGTATGGGATTTATTATCAACTGTTACCCATTGTTTAGGGGTTTTTCCCCCCTCTCTCATCCTGACATCCTATGCCTCATGTATGAAGAATTTCTTTTTGAAGTTATGTAAAATGATTCTACTGTGAAAGGATTATTGTGAGAGCTAAGGAAATTAGATTGCACAATGGGGAATTTAAATATAAAAGAAGAAAACAAGAAACTCCAGAGGAACTACTTCTTGAAACTATGATTCTACAAGTCCTGGATCTCTCTATCTTTAGCATCTGCTAAAATTCACATTCTCCACTAGCCATTTTATTTCCTTGCTGTTTCTTTTTGTGGGCTTCCTGATGAGGAATGCCATTCCCCATTTTTTCATTCCTGGGCTCAGCTCATGTTTTCTGTTAACCTCTCCTGTTAACCTTTAGCTTTCTTGCCAGATTTTCTTATGATACCATAAGAAATGTATTAGTACAAGAAATGGTATCTTATGATACCATAAGAATGTATTATATTAGTCCATTTTCATACTGCTGATAAAGACATCCCCGAGACTGGGCAATTTATAAAAGAAAGAAGATTAATTAGACTTACAGTTCCACATGGCTGGGGAGGCCTCACAATCATGGCAGAAGGCAAGGAGGAGTAAATCACATCTTACGTGGATGGCAGAAGGCAAGGAGGAGTAAATCACATCTTACGTGGATGGCAGCAGGCAAAAAGAGAGTTTGTGCAAGGAAGCTTCTGTTTTTTGGTTTTTTTTTTTCTTAACCACCAAATCTCGTGAGTCTCATTCACTATCACAAGAACAGCGCAGGAAAGACTGGCCTCCGTAATTCAATCACCTCCCACCGGGTCTCTCCCACAACACATGGGAATTCAACATCAGATTTGGGTGGGGACACAGCCAAACCATATCGTTCTGCCGCTGGCCCCTCCCAAATTTCATGTCCTCACATTTCAAAACCAGTCATGCCTTCCCAACAGTCCCCCAAAGTCTTAACTCATTTCAGCATTAACTCAAAAGTCCACTGTCCAAAGCCTCATTTGAGACAAGGCAAACCCCTTCCACCTATGAGCCTGTAAAATCAAAAGCAAGTTAGTTACTTCCTAGGTACAATGTGGGTACAGGCATTGGGAAAATACAACCATTCCAAATGGGAGAAATTGGCCAAAACAAAAGGGCTACAGGCCCCTTGTAAGTCCGAAATCCAGTGGGGCGGTCAAATCTTAAAGCTCCAAAATTATTTCCTTTGAGTCCATGTGTCATAGCCAGGTCACACAGATGCAACAAGTAGGTTCCCATAGTCTTGGGCAGCTCTGCCCCTGTGGCTTTGCAGGGTACAGCCTCCCTCCTGGCTGCTTTCGTGGGCTGGCATTGAGTGTCTGTGGCTTATCTGGGTGCAAGGGGTGAGCTGGCAGAGGATCTGCCATTCTGGGGTCAGGAGGATGGTGGCCCTTTTCTCATAGCTCCACTAGGCGGTGCCCTAGTAGGGACTCTGTGTGGGGACTCCAAGCCCACATTTCCCTTCTGCACTGCCCTAGCAGAGGTTCTCCATGAGAGCCCTGCCCCTGTAGCAAACTTCTATCTGGGCATTCAGGCATTTCCATATATCCTCTCAAATCTAGGTGGAGGTTCCCAAACGTCAATTCTTTTATTTTATTTTATTTTTTTATGTTTTTGAGTGGAGTTTCGCTCTTGTTGCCCAGGCTAGAGTTCAGTGGAGTTCACTGCAACCTCCACCTCCCGGGTTCAAGTGATTCTCCTGCCTCAGCCTCTCAAGTAGCTAGGATTACGGGCATACACCACCATGCCCAGGTAGTTTTGTATTTTTTAGTAGTGATGGGTTTCACTATGGTAGTCAGGCTGGTCTCGAACTCCTGACCTCAGGTGATCCACCCACCTCAGCTTCCCAAAGTGCTGGGATTACAGGTGTGAGCCACCATGTCCAGCCCCAAACTTCAATTCTTGACTTCTATGCAGCCTCAAGCTCAACACCACATGGAAGTTGCGAAGGCTTGGGGCTTGCACCATCTGAAGCCACGGCCTGAGATCTATGTTGGCCTTTTTCTGCCACAGCTGGAGTGGCTGGGACACAGGGCACCAAGTCCCTAGGCTGCACACAGCTGGAGGACCCTGGGCCTGGCCCACGAAACCACTTTTTCTTCCTAGACCTCTGGGCCTGTGATAGGAGGGGCTATCATGAAGACCTCTGACATGCCCTGGGGACATTTTTCCCATTGTCTTGGGGATTAACATTTGGCTCCTCATTACTTATGTAAATTTCTGCAGCTGGCTTGAATTTCTCCTCAGAAAATGGGATTTTCTTTTCTATCGCACTGTCAGGCTGCAAATTTTTCAAACTTTTATGCTGTTTCCCTTTTAAAACTGAATGCTTTTGACAGCATCCAAGTCTCCTCTTGAATGCTTTGCTGCTCAGAAATTTCTTCTGCCAAATACCCTAAATCATCTCTCTCAAGTTCAAAGTTCCACGAATCTCTAGGGCAGAAGCAAAATGCTGCCAATCTCTTTGCTAAAACATAACAAGAGTCATCTTCCACATTTTCAGGTATCTTTTCAGCAATGCCCAACTCTACTGGTACCAATGTACTGTATTATTAGTCCATTTTCACTCTGCTGATAAAGACACACCTGAGACTGGGTAGAAAAAGAGGTTTAATTGGACTTACAGTTCCACATGGCTGGGGAGGCCTCACAATCATGGTGGAAGGCAAGGAGGAGCAAGTCACGTCGTCCGTGCACTATGTTGAATTAAAAATTGGAAAAACACCAGAGGACCCACAAGATGAGTTCTGGTTGATCACTTTGTATTCTCAAGGTCGTCTCACTTCACAGTGAAGATGCTGTCGGAACGGAGGCCCTAATCAGACAAGAGTGTTCTAGACTGATGAGTCTTTTAAGCCTGCTCCACTGTCATTTCTTAGGAAGTAGCCATGTTATATCACTTGGCTGACTTAATTCCTGTGTTTCTATTAGGCTAAGACACCAATGACCTTTAGTCTATACAAGAAAAAAAGCAATTTGCGGATACAGATTAAGGAAAAAATAGGAGGGTTTATGTAAGTGGCTTGGAGACCATAAGGTTATTTAAATCCTTTCTTGGAGAAGGTGGCTTTTAGACTGCAGTTTAAAAAGGGAACATTTTGTGACAAATGGAACAAGGGTGTGCAATTAAAATTATCCTTTCGAAATGTATTCAGAACCTAATGACGTCCCACCAGCCCCAGTGCTTCCGTCATCACTCCTGATGTGCAACCACAATGGTCTTGAAAGTTCTCCCTCCTCCCCCCTTGCTCCTCTATGTGCTATTCTCTTACGGTAACCCGAGGGAGCCTTGAAACTGTAGTTAGATGATATCACTCCTCTGTTCAAGACTCTCCTGTGGCTCCCATGGGGAAAAGCAAAAGCTCTATCTGATCTGGATTCCACCACTTCCTGGACTTCATCTCCCAGCTCTCTCCCTGTTGCTCCCTCAGCTCCAGCCACACTGTCCCCCTTCTGCTCCTTGAACCTGACACGGGTAATCTTACCTTGGAGCTTTTGTGCTTTTCCCTCTGCCCAGATTTCCCCAGAGCTCACTCCCTTGCTGTCTTCAAGACTTTCTTCATAGCACATATTTCCTTCTCACATATTACATATTCATTTGTTTGTTTGCTGTTTATCACACTTCATGAGAACCCAAGCTCCTGGAGAGGAGGATCTCCATTTATTTTGGTCCCAGTTGCTAGAACAATGGCGGGTATAAAGTAAGATTCAACAAATACTTGTTTATTTAATACTTAATTCATGTAAAACAGCCAAGCTACAAATTTGTAGGAAAAAATGAAGTGTGAGGGATCTTTTAAAAAATCAGAATTGGCAAGGCACGGTGGCTCACACCTGTAATCCCAGCACTTTGGGAGGCCGAGGCGGGCAGATCACCTGAGGTCAGGAATTCGGGACCAGCCTGGCCAACATGGTGAAACCCCATCTCTACTAAAAATACAAAAATTAACTGGGCGTGGTGGCAGGCTCCTATAATCCCAGCTACTCGGGAGGCTGAGGCAGGGGAATCACTTGAACCTCGGAGGTGGAGGTTGCAGTGAGCCGAGATCGCGCTGTTGCATTCCAGCCTGGGGAACAAGAGCGAGACTTTGTCTCAAAAAAAAAATCAGTCTTGAATAGGAAAAAAAAGGAACCAGTAAATTAGTGGAGACAGAGATAAAATACCACTGTGTATTCTTCACAGTTTCTTGAGATCTTCATGTATTATCAAATTATTGGGATTATTTGTGGGCTCATACTGTGTTTTACTTTATTCATTAGGCAGGGTCAGAGTCTCACTCTGTTGCCCAGTCTGGAGTGAAGTCGAGAGCTGCAACCATGGCTCCCTGCAGCCTCAACCTCCCAGACTCAGGCCATCCTCCCACCTCAACCTCCAGAGTAGCTGGAGGTAGCTCCAGGTGCATGCCACCATGCCTAGCTAATTTTTAAATATTTTTTTGTAGAGACTAGGTCTCACTATGTTGCCCAGACTGCTCTTGGGCTCAAACGATCCTCCCATCTCAGTTTCCCAAAGTGCTGACATTACAGGCATGAGCCACTTATGCCCCATCCATAGTATGCTTTAAATGGTGCTGTACAATTTCTGTGGGTTATTACAATTTGAGTATGCTACTACTTCATTTATAATGTTTAGTGAATGGACAAACACTTCCTAAGGAAAAGAACATGATGGTACTTTTTAAACAGTGGCACAGTTGTGTGTTAAAACCTGCCCCATCACCTTTAAATATGTTACCAGTCTTATGGTTTTCATTTTTGGAGGAAAATCATGTTGATGGACTATTTTTAGAGGCTTCAGAAAGAACATTTATTTTCTTCAGCTCTGCTCCAGGAATATCAGACAGAAAATACTAGAAAGTTTAAAATAAGCCAGTTCGGAGAGAGGGCAAGATGAACAATGATTAATTTTATAAACATCTTTTATTCCTAAATATCCTACATTATTTTACCGACTGATATTTATAAGATGCTGTTCCTATTGCAGGCTGACTATAAATCACTTTTCCCAAAATTTAATCTTCCTTTTAAGGTGATTTCTATCCTCTTTTTTTTTTATTAGACTATACATTTTTCTTTCTAAAACTTTTCTTTCTTCCAATTTATTTGTTATTGCATTATTCTATGTTTGTATGTGTATGTTCATGTATGTGCACATGTGTATATGTTTGTGTTCATGACTATTATCAAAAGCCTACTACATGAGGAGTTTCTCATTTAATTCACAAAGCTGATCTGTGAGCTAGGTATATGTGCTCCCCCGTATACTCAGGAGGGAATTGATGTTTGGAAAACAACGATTTGCCCAAAGATAAGCAGTTAGTAAAAGACAGAGCTAGGATTCAAAAATCAGCTATGTCGCGCCTCATGGTATGTGATTATTCCATCACACCATGCTCCCTCCTTTAGTGGCCTCTGGCATCCCCCCAACCCCACGAGGTGTCAGTTTCTTTATTTGTAAAATGAAGAATTTGAACCAGACTTTTTTTTTTTTTTTTTTAGACAGTTTTACTCTGTTACCCAGGCTGGAGTGCAGTGGCACAATGTCGGCTCACTGCAGCCTCTGCCTCTTGGGTTTAAGCAATTCTCCTGCCTCAGCCTCCCGAGTAGCTGGGACTACAGGGGCACGCCACCATGCCCAGCTGATTTTTTATTTTTAGTAAAGACAAGGTTTCACCGTGTTGGCCAGGCTGTTTCGAACTCCTGACCTCAGGTGATCCGCTCACCTCAGCCTCCCAAAGTGCTGGGATTACAGGTGCGAGCCACTGCACCTGGCTTGAATCAGACTGCTTAAAGGTCCCCGCCCCTTCCCCGACCCGTCTGTTAGTGGCTTTTATTATTGGTGATAATAATGGCTACCACTATTGGGTTAAACTCTTTAAAAACATAACTTATTAAATTCAGTAACCATATGAGTGTGATATTATCCCCATGTTTGAGATGGAACTTAGACTGATTAAGCAACTTGCCCAAGACCATTGAGTTATCAAAAGCAGAACTCGTATGTGAACCCAGATTTGAGACCATAGTCACCCTGCATTGTTGCACACACTTTCCACAGTATGCATACTCCTTTTGTATAATAAATGTAAAATTGACAAATGTGGGAAAACCTACTCATTCAATAATTCAATAAACATTTGTTGAGTAGATATAGTTGGTCAAATTCTGATAACTGCCATGAACCCAAAGATGCACAAAGCTTTGTCCCTGCGTCTGGGGAGCCCACAGTTCACTAGTGAGTGGAGGAGGAGAAATACACATGACAATTATAATACAATGTGGCAAGTGTAATAATATTTCAGTGGAATGCCATGGGAGTTAGGGAAGTAATCTCTGATCTGGGCATTGAAGGGTAAATAGGAACTTGACAAGCAGAGAGCAATGACAGAAGAAACTGGATGTACAAAGGCAAGTGAGTATAATCATACAATGGCATATTATTTGGCAATAGAAAGGAATGATAGGCCAGGTGCAGTGGCTCACACCTATAATCCCAGCACTTTGGGAGGCCGAGACGGGTGGATCACCTGAGTTCAGGAGTTTGAGACCAGCCTAGCCAACATGGTGAAACCTCGTCTCTACTAAAAATACAAAAATTAGCTGGACTTGTTGACATATGCCTGTAATCCCAGCTACTTGGGAGGCTGAGGCAGGAGAATCGCTTGAACCCGGGAGATGGAGGTTGCAGTGAGCCAAGATCACGCCACTGCACTCCAGCCTGGGCGACAGAGCAAGAATCTATCTCAAAAAAAAAAAGGAATGATGATGCAACTAATACATGTTACAACATGGATGAACCTTGGAAACATTATGCTAAGTGAAGAAAGTCATTTACAAAAGGCCACATATCATACTATGCCGTTTACTGTAGATGAAATGTGCAGAAAAGGAAAATCCATAGACACAAAAAGTAAATTGGTGGTTGCCTAGGGCCAGGGAGAGTGTAGGGATTGGCAAGAAATGGGATTTGACTGCCAATGAGTATGATGTTTCTTTGTAGTGTGATAAAAATATTCTAAAATTGATTATGGTGATGGTCACAAAACTCTGTATGTACTAAAAGCCACTGAACTGTGTTCTTTAAATGCATAAATTGTGTGGTATGTGAATTGTATCACAACATGCCTTTTTAAAAAAATAAAAGCTAAGTGGGTGTCCAAGAGTGTGGAATGTTTAGGTCGCATGGAGAAGTTAGGTGTGACTGGATATAGATTCGGTGAAGTGAGATAGATGAGGTAGGTTGTGGCCATTTGACAAAGGGCCTTCTGCTTCAGATTAACACGTTTACCTTTTCTCATCTAGTATTCTTTTATTTTTTTGAGACGGAGTCTCTCTCTGTAACCCAGGCTGGAGTGCAGTGGCACGATCTTGGCCCAGTGCAAGCTCTGCCTTCCGGGTTCACGCCATCCTCCTGCCTCAGCTTCCCAAGTAGCTGGGACTACAGGCGCACGCTGCCACGCCCGGCTAATTTTTTGTGTTTTTAGTAGAGACGGAGTTTCACCGTGTTAGCCAGGATGGTCTTGATCTCCTGACCTTGTGGTCCGCCCGCCTTGGCCTCCCAAAGTGCTGGGATTACAGGCGTGAGCCACCGCGCCCAGCTCTAGTATTGTTTCTCTAAAGCTCATCCACATTGTTGAATGTAGTTTATATTTTTCACTTTTGTGTAATATTTCATTGTGCAACTATACCACTGTTTATTTATTTGGGGCATTTGCTTTGTTTCCAGATTTTTCTTTCAGAAAGAGTGCCACAATAAATTTTCTTATACATAATCCACTGGTGCAAGGCTCAGAAGATAGTACAGTGCCATTTTTATAAAGCTCAAAAATAAGCAAACTCTTTAAAGGTATATATGCATATGTGTGTAATAAGACTGTGCTAAAACGAGGAACAATATTAAATACAACATTCAGGATAGTGATTTATTTAGGTGGGGGCGGGGTACAGGAAGTAGGGGGAGAGACGGAGCACAGAGGATGGCTGTAGGTTACAGATAATATTCTAGTTTCTGATTGGGTGGTACATTCATAGCTAGTTATTTATTATTAAGCTCTATTTTAGAATGACTTTAGATATACAGAATTATTACAAAGATAGTACAGAGTGTTTTGTATATCCCATACCCATTTTCCTCTGTTAAGAGTAGGGGGACATTTATTACAGTTAATGAACCAATACTGATACATTGCTTATAACTAAAGTTGAGATGGTATTCAGATTTCCTTAGTTTTTATGTATGCTTTTCTCTGTTCCAGGATCCCATACAGGATACCACATTACACTTAGTTTTCACATCTCCTTAGGCCCCACTTAGCTGTGACAGCTTCTCAGACTTTCCTTGTCTTTGACGACCTTGACAGTTTTGAGGTGTACTGGTCAGGTATTTTATAGAGTGCCTTTCAATAGGAATTTGTCTGATGTTTTTCTCATGATTACACTTAGAAGGAAGATCCCAGAGGTACAGTGCCACATCACATCATATCAAGGGTATACACTGTCAACGTGACTTATCACTGTTGATACAAACTTTTATCACCTGCTTGAGGTAGTGTTTGTCAGGTTTCTCCACTTTTTCCACTCTAGAGCCACTCTTTTTTATTTTTATTTTTTTCTTTTTTCATACTCTACTGTTTGGAAACAGGTCATACTTAGAGAGCCATACTTAGAGAGTAGTTATGCTTTACTTTCTTTTGGATAGAATACCTATACAAATTATTTGGAATTATTTGGAATTTTTCTACATAGTAGGTTTATCTCTTCTACCCCATTTATTTGTTGATTTATTCAATTATTTACTTATGTCAATAGAGACTCATGGATATTTATTTTATACTTTGTTTTTTGTTTGTTTTGTTTTTGTTGTTGTTGTTGTTGTTGTTGTTGTTTATGGAGATGCAGTTTTGCCATATTGCTCCTAGTCTCCAGGGATCCTCCTGGGCTCCAGGGATCCTTCTGCCTCAGCCTACCAAGTAGCTAGGATTACAGGTGTGTGCCATCAAGCCTGGTTTATACTTTGGATTATAATTCAATACTCTGTTATTTTGTTGCTTAAATTGTTCCATTTTTGGCATAGGATGTTCTTTTAATTAGCTCCTACGTCCCTTTGACATAGCCTCATCGTTGTGGGGTTTTAGGTGATTTTTTTTCTTTTGGCACTTCCTAACTCTGGCACTGTAAGAGGCTCCACACTCATCTTGGGTATTTCTTGCTGCAGACAGGATCAGCCTTTTGTTGAAGAAGCCCTGGTCATTGGAAAATGGAATCAGAAACCAAGATCTGCGTGCCCTGTGTGCCACTGGGGTATTATTGCTTCTAGACCTCAGCTGATAGAGCGAACTCTGTGTGTGTGCACGTGTGCATGTGTGTGTGTGTGTGCTGTCCCATGTATATACGTATAAAAACATTTTTATATGTAATCCTCTGTATATTAAACTATAGATGAGTTCATACTGAGGTCTTCAGCTCTAATTCATTCCCATAAGGATCATTCTAGCGTTTTTACCCTTGCTTATCTGTAATCTCTCAGTAAAACAGTGAGAAATCTGGCTCACGCTATCCACCATCCATTTACTCAACTGTTTAATTTTAGTATACATATATAATGGTTTCAAAATAAATCCATACCCCTGTGGGAGACAATTCTTACGTACAGTTTCCTTTACCTTTAGTCTTACAGACTTCCCTTTCTTCAAGAGTTACTTAGTTCTGCACTTTATACCCCAATACTTTTCTGGGAAGTTGTTGTATGTAATGTAATATGTTTAGATTATTTATAATATATTTAGATTGCATTTCATGCTAGGCTTCCCCGACTTTCTAGTTAATTTTTTTTAATTTCCATACATTAAGATTTATTCGTTGTGCTATAAAGTTCTTTGGGTTTTGGCAAATACTTAATGTCTTACATCTACTTTTAGAGTACCATACATAATAGTTTCACCTCCATAAAAAAAATCCCCTATGTTTTACATATTTGTCTCTCCCACTCTGAACCCATGGCATCCACAGACCTTGACTTCTATATTTTTGCTTTTTCTAGAGTGTCATATAATTGGAATCATACCTTATATAGCTTTTTGAGACTGGCTTCTTTTACTTAGCAATATACATTCAAAATTCATCTTTTTTGTGGTTTGATAGCTCATTCTTTTTATCAATGAATAATATTCCATTGTATAGCTATACTGCAGTTTGTGTAGTCGATTCTTCTATTGGAAGACATCTTGATTGCTTCTAGTTTTTTGTAGCTATACATAAGGTTGCTACAAACATTTGCATATAGGCTTTGTGTGAACGTAAGTTTTAAAATCAATTGAGTAAATACCTAGTAGCGTGATTGTTGGGTCATATTTGTAAGAAACTGCCAAACTGTCTTCCAATGTGGTTGTACCATTTTCTCACCATCAGTGAATGAGAATTCCATTTGCTTTGCACCCAACAGTTGTTGGTGGTACTGTTTTGAATTTTAGCTATTTTAGCAAACGTGTAGTCGTATTCTTTGTCTAAATTTGTAATTCCCTAATGTCAGATGATGTTGAGCATCATTTACTTGCTTACTTGTCTGTTTGGTGAGTTGTCATTTATCTTTTGCTCACTTTTAAAAACTGAGGTACTTATTATTTATTTTTAGGCTCTGCAATTTATATTTGTTACATGTATTCTTTTGTATATATCAAATAGTATGTTAAACTATTAAAGCAAAGGAACACGAAAAAAAAGTTTAAGCTGCATGTTGTAAGTGTGAGGGTTGATTAAGAATTCAGACTTAACTTCAAACTCCAGCCTTGGTACTTATTAATCTTGCGACTTGGAGAAAGTTATATACTCTTAAGGCCTCAGTTTCTTCATACTTAAAATGAGACTAATACCTACCCTATCTGTTTCTTTGTGAGAAAATCATTAAAACAACAGTGTTAGCTAAAGATGAAGCAAGTGCTGGAGACTTGACGCATGTGCCACAAAGGAGATGCTCAATAAATGTTGGCTTCTCATAAGCCCAACAATGGAAAGCTTACTAATCATTAAGCAAATATTTATCAAGTGCCTATTCTGTGCCAGGCACTGAGATACATTCATGGGTCTCTGAGTAGTAGTATTAATATCTTATATCTGCCTTTATGGTATCATCAAACTAGTTATATGACTTACAGTTTAAATTACTTTATAGTTAAAAATCACATTTGAGCCAAATTGTGACATTATATTCATAATTTAGAAAGTTAACATAGGGAAAGGACCAGAAGCAGAAGATTAAATTAGTAGGCTCTTCTAAAAATTCAGATGAGACAATAGGATCTAAAAGATAAAATTGGGAATAGAGAGAAGGGAACAGCTGAAGAGATATTTCAGAGGTAGAATTTCATAGACACGAAGATTACTAAGTGATCACGGGTAAGAGAATGGTGTTAAAGATTACTTTTTCTGATCATGAAATTTTAAAATATTGGTTTATAAAGCCTCATATTCACTTAGCATGTATTGATAATCCCCAGTTTTAGACACACGTACATAATATCCCTGGCCAAATTTTCTTTTGCAAAATTCTTTAATTCAGAAGTGCTCCTTCCCCAGCAGAAAGCATCTGAAGAGAAAGTCAAACATTCAAGTCAAGTGGGAAACTTTCAAGATTAATCGCCTATACTCACTAGCCACCAAAAATTTTCTGTATTGGTTCTAATAGTTATATTGCAGAACATTTTAAGAGACAGCACAGTATTCTTGCTTGTCTAGTAAAGTAGGAAGGTAAGTTTTTGCTCAATGGGGTGATTGGCTCAGCAGCAACAAGAACTGCACAATTTCATCTCTAATTCTAAGCTAAACAGAGCTGAGAAATAATTCCCTTGTGTATTTATAAGTAAGAGTTAAATCCCTCCCATTGTAATGTAGCACCAGATCGAAGTAAACAGACTATGATTTCAGTGCTAGACACAGCCTTAAGGCAGAAGAAATTACACTGTCATGCAAAGGATATGTAGCTGCTGCTATTTTGGTGCTTGAATTCTTCGTTGTCACATAGTTGAAGGCAATCCAGATGAGGAAGAGTGTTAACCAACAAAAAGAGAAAATTCTCTGCACATGGCTAGGAGGATGGAGGGGAAGAGGAAGGCTAGTACAGTACCATCTGAACACACCAATAAATGATCTGCTCCAACAAATGGTGGCTTAAACTTGTCTGCCCGTTCTTATTGAAAACAAGTTGTTTAGAACAAAATGCAAGCTGAAGATTAAAATCTATATTTCAGGCTGGGAGTCGTGGCTCATGCCTGTAATCCCAGCACTTTGGGAGGCTTAGGTGGGAAGATCACTTGAGTTCAGGAGCTTGAGACCAGCCTGGGCAACATGGCGAAACCCCATCTCTACAAAAAATAATCAGCACAATTAGTGAGGCGTGGTGGTGGTAGGAGGATTGCCTGAGTCTGGGAGGCAGAGGTTGTAGTGAGCCGAGATTGTGTCACTGCACTCCAGCCTGGGTGACAGGGCGAGACCCTATCTCAAACAACAACAACAAAAACAAAACCTCTATGTCACCAAATGGTTTGCCTATCATTGATTAATTTAATTGGATTGGCTTCCAGTTGCTTATAAAATAAGTTTAGGAAAAGTTGGATATTTACTTTCTTGATACCTCCAAACCATAGGATATATCCTTTAAGATGTATGTTTAAGATAAATATAGATAATATGGATTTAAGATACCTATATATAGTGCTGGGCATGGTGGCTCATGCCTGCAGTCCCAGCTGAGGGACTTGCTGGGAGGCTAGGGTGGAAAGATTGCCTGAGTCACAGATTTTGAGGCTGTGTTGAGCTATGATCATGCCACTGCACTCCAGCCTGGGTGACAGAGCAAGATCCTGTCTTTAAAACAAAAAATAAGTAATTTAAGAGGCATTATAATATTTGCTTCTCTATGTCCATATCTTAGGTATACATGTAGACATTATAGGCAGTTACTTTTGAAATCAAAGTACTAATTCTGAGCACACTAGATATTTATTTTACTATCCCGAATGGAAGGTAGAGAAGATTCTAAAGTAAGAAAGATTCTATATTCCCCACCAATGTAGGGATTCTGCCAGTTGCTCAGTAGTTTTTTTCCAATTATACATTTTGGAACTGAGGAAATAACCACAGGATGGGTTCAGGGACCCACTGTACCCACTATGGGACTGACCTGAGGTAAAACTCCTTGATCACCTGACCTCCACTAACTCCTGCTCTGACTGGTGGGCCACAGTGATGTTTTGGATCTCTTGGAATGTGTCATTTCAGGGCCAGTAATCCCCAAATGTCTGACTGTTGTTTTTTTTTTTTTTTTTTGCTATAGCATAGTCAACCTGGTAATAGGCAAATGGTTCCTTTGGGGAAGGCTGAGAAAAAGAAATATATAGTATCATGAAATATAGAATTTTGGCTGGGCCCAGTGGCTCACACCTGTAATCTCAGCACTTTTGGGAGGTTGAGATGGGCAGATCACTTGAGGTCAGGAGTTCGAGACCAGCCTGGCCAACATGGTGAAACCTCGTCTCTACTAAAAGTACAAAAATTAGCCAGGCGTGGTGGCAGGTGCCTGTAAATCCCAACTACTTGGGAAGCCTAGGCAGGAGAATCGCTTGAACCCAGGAGGCGGAGGTTGCAGTGAGCTGAGATCATGCCATTGCACTCTAGCCTAGGCAACAGAGTGAGACCCCATCTCAAAAAATATATATATATATATATATATAAAATTTATATATATATAATTTATATACATATAATTTATAAATATACAAAATTTTGATGAAAGGTAATTGAGTATGAAAGTAGCATATTTTAAAAACAAATAAGCCGAGTGAGGTGGCATGCACCAATAGTCCATCTACCCCGGAGGCTGAAGCGGGAGGATTCCTTGAGCCCAGGAGTTCTGGGCTGTAGTGCATCATGCACATTGGGTGTTTGCAGCAAACACTAACTGGCATCAGTATGGTAACCTCCTAGGAGGGGCGACCACCAGGTTGCCTAAGGAGAGGGGAACTGGCCCAGGTTGGAAACAGAGCAAGTTAAAACTTCTGTGCTGAACAGCAGGGGGATTACTCCTGTGAATAGCTACTGCACTCTAGCCTGGGCAACATAACTTTACCCCCTTTCAAAACAAAAACAGAAACGAAACAAAGGAGACAAAACTGAAATCATCTTTCCTAAAGTAATTTCTAAAAACAAGACATGTGAACCAGTAGAGAAAGATGTAGGGTAAACTTGGAAATCATCATACCATTAGAATGACACACAATGCTCATATAACTTTAACATGTCTGTGAATAAAAATGCAAACTCCATTATGTGATAACGAATTAACTCAGGATAACATAATTAAATGCATGATCCATGCCATGTTTATGGTCTTCAACCATGGAAGAATTTATTCTACCTTGGTAATTCAGTGTAACTTCGGTGCGTACTTCTTACAGTGAATAACTGTTGTCTTTCCATCCGTTCTTTCAATGTCTCCTGAGAAGAGCATTCTATATTCTTTTAGTCTGCAACTCCCTCCACAACTTTTTAATTCAGTTGTGCTGTCACTGTCAGTACTCTACCTCTGGGCCACAGCGATGGCCTAGCAGAGTCCTTTACTGAGGTTTTATATGAAGATGTTGTAATAGGGGTTGTCTCTTTTTCTGCTGTGGCTAAGATAATTACTTTCTTCTCTGCCTACCCCCAGCCCCACATCCACCATGTAGCGGGGAGACACGAAACATGCAGTAGGAGAGAATGAGACCAACACAGAGAGAGTAGCATGACCAAGCTATTGATTAATTGGTTTTGGTATGCTAGTATCAGTCTAGCTCCATTGATGTCTTTTACATGAAAAGTCAATCTCCCTTACATTTTGAAACTTTCAGTGGAACTACTTCTGACTTGTTTTGTTTAATGCAGTCCCTCAGTACCAGCTGGCTAGAGTATACTTCCTAGAATACTAAATTTTTTATTTCACTCCCTTACTCAAGAAATTCCCATGTCCCCACCAGCAAGTGCACTGACTTTGTGAGCCAGAGAGTCTGAGGTTGAATTTTGGCTCTTTCACTAACGAGCAAGTCTCTTCAACTCACTGACCCTCCTGATCCAAAGTCCCAGTTCCCGGGGTTACTGAGAGATTGAAGCATGACAGTGTAAATGGAAAGCCCTTGATAAAGACCGAGCATGTTGAGCATTCAGTGGGAATGTTGAGACTCCTGAGCACAGCTGTCCAGGCCTTCCCCATAAGGCCCTGGCCTGCCGTACCATGCTAACCATCCACTCCGTTCCTGACCAAACTCTGTTGCCCCAATCTGGCTTACTTGCTGTCCCCAGTAAGCCCTGCATTTTCCCACCATGTGACTCCCCTTCTGCCCTTCATCTACTTACCTGAATTTAGCCATTTCTTTAAAAATCAATAAAGTCAATTCCATTGCTCTACAGCAGTTGTTGACCCATGATTCTAACATGATCATCTCCCTCTCCAAATCCCTAGGACATTCTATTGCCTCTATCATTAATCTGGCAGCTAATCATAGAATGTCCTGGTCTTTCCTTTTTTTCATTCAAACTGGTTTGTATTTTGCATGATTTTTTAATTTTTTCAAACACTTTCATTCTATTTTTATTTTCTGTCTCTCTCTCTCTCTCTGCTTACGTATTTTGAGACAGAGTCTCGCTCTCTTGCCCAGGCTGGAGTGCAGTGGCATGATCTCGGCTCACTGCAACCTCTGCCTCCTGGGTTCAAGTGATTCTCCCACCTCAGCCTCCCAAGTAGCTGGGATTAGAGGCACATGCCACCATGCCTGGCTAATTTTTGTATTTTTAGTAGAGACAGGGTTTTGCCATGTTGGCCAGGCTGGTCTCAAACTCCTGACCTCATGTGATCCATCCACCTCGGCCTCCCAAAGTTCTGGGATTACAGGTGTAAGCTACCACGCCCAGCCCATTCTATTTTTAATCCAATTGTATGTTCCTTGTGGTCGAGAACTATGAATACTTTTATTTCTTTTCTCCTTTCTAGGACTTACTACATACTAGTTCAATCAATAAGAATATATAATTTAGTCATTTTTTACAGATCTGTTTATAACAAGTCTGCATGGACTATCTGAAAATTTAGATATTTTGAACTATTCTTTTTATTACAGATATAATCTTAATCTAATAAGTACCCTTCCATGAGGAAAGAAAGCAGTCATAGGTAATGCAGGAAATACCAATCAAGTAGGACAGAAAGAGAAAACTAAGAGCAATTGAAGGTGACTACTCTTTTATTCTGTTTTTAGCATTTCCTTCAAGTGAGTTGGCTCTTTGTAGTCCACTGAGGAATTGTACAGAGAAATGGTGACTGGAATTCATTGCCTTCTGTTGACTGAGGGGTAGATGCTAAGTCATTTCTGAACCTACAACCTTGGCAAGCTCTGCCCCACTCTCTCTATGACCTAAAGATTAGACAGCCAAAAATGAAATGATAGCCATGTTAAGGTGGCTTTTTTTTTTCCTTCTTGATTTCTAACTTGTTTGCTCTAAGGTAAATGATTGCCTGCTTACCAAAAATCTCTATTTGACACATAATAGAATTGCCGTCACATGTTGTTTAAACAATCTGTATCTGATATGACGTGCATCTAGTCACACTTTAACATCTACAATAAATGAATAGGAGACAGAACTAGAATCTTTAGGAAAATTTTGGAGTTCAGTCTGACAAATTTAGCCAAAGGTTATGAAGAAAATACAGTTCTTAGCCCCAGTGTTCTTGTAGTCTGGACTTTCAAGCAATCAGCATGATTTAGTCCAGCTTTTAAAGCAGTCAGCTTTGTTATGCAACTATACTTAGAACAAATGGTGGCCCAGTTGTGTGTGTGTGTGTGTGTGTGTGTGTGTGTGTGTGTGTTTGTCCCAATTATTAAAGGTATGCTTTGTGTTTTCTGACCAGGGAACTACTTTATAATACTGGTATTGGGGGTAGGAGTGCCACGTTTGGTACAGGTAGGGTATAGTGAACCACGTTTCGACTGTTTCTCAGCAGTTACATTTTCTGGGAACATTATATAACTTGCGGTATAGCCAAATCCTTGAGCTAAGAAGTAGTGGTATAACTGGGATTACTGCAATTGTTCTTAGTTGAAGAAACTTCTAAAATGTGTAGTGTGAAATTTGTCTTGCTGAAATCATGGCCAGAGAGGTGCATTTTAAAACAAAACCAATAGGGAAATCTTAAATGCAAAATTGCCTTACACATGTTAAACTAGTTTAAAATAAAATTTTGTCAAAAGGAATAAAATTGTGAAATTGTCAAAGTTTTGTTATGTGATATCTAATGTTTGTAGAGATTTTTAAAATGTAATGGTCACAATTTTGCAAACAAGATATAGACCAATATTTAAAGGCACACAAAAAACTGTTATTTAAACTAGCTCAAGAAAATGATCTGAATATAAAACCTCCTATCTTGGGCACATTATAATTTATAAATATTATGTATGAGAGATACAATGTTTTTTCCCCTAAAAATTGCATATTTACCTTTTTTTAAATTCAAAATGTGTCTTTAAATAAAGGCCTGTTTTGGCCGGGTGCGGTGGGTCACGCCTGCAATCCCAGCGCTTTGGGAGGCCAAGGCGGGTGGATCACCTGAGGTCAGGAGTTTGAGACCAGCTTGGCCAACATGGCGAAACACCATCTGTACTAAAAATACAAAAAATTAGCCAGGCGTGGTGGTGAGAGCCTGTAATCCTAGCTACTTGGGATGCTAAGGCAGGAGAATTGCTTGAACTCAGGAGGTAGAGGTTGCAGTGAGCCAAGATCGCACCATTGCACTCCAGCCTGGGCGACAGAGTGAGACTCTGTCTCAAAAAAAAAAAAAAAAAAAATTAAATAATGGCCTGTTTCTAGATTTCAAAGCAGCTTGGACCTGGAAATTAAATATTTGGAATCTATCCAAGTAATGTACTTACAAGAAACTTTTGTATGTTAAAGGCACATCTAATGTGCTTAATAAATTTCATAAACATCAATAAATGGAGTGAGTGAATAAATGAGCGAGTGAACTAGTAGTCATGATGCAATAGGAGTGATGAGATAGAATTTTCTGAGTTTTTTGTTTGTTTGTTTTGAGATAGGCTCTCTGTCTCTGTCACCCTGATGAACATGGCTCACTGCAGCCTCAGACTGCTGGGTTCAAGCTATACTCCCACCTCAGCCTCCTGAGTAGCTGGGACCGTGGACCACAGCATACCACCACGCCTGGCTAATTTTTTTTTTTTTTTTTTAAGAGATGGGGTCTTGCCATGTTCCCGAGGCTAGAATTTTCTCTTATTAAGAGCCTGAATTATTTTAATGTTTCCAAGTTTCATGGTCATTGTTTATAAAGTAGAAATAATAGAGCAAATTTGTTTTCGGTGTTGTATTAAATGAAATGATATATGCAATATGCCTGATGGTGCTCAGCCCGTGGTGGTAAATGTTCTCTTTCCCTATGATGGAAATGTAGTCTGACATTTGGAGAGGCAAATCTAATTTCCATGACTTCTATCATCATGTATCTGGAGGTCACTTCCTAAAGGAAATTTCCAGCCTTTACCCATCTCATTGACCACAAACCCATATTTCCAATTTAAGGGTTGTGAAAAATGTTGCTAGAAAATATAGGGACAGTATTACCGTGGTTATTATTACATAATTATCTCAATCTTGAGCAGAATCCTAGAATGTCAAAGATTACAGGTTGAAAACCAGTGACTACCATTCACTCAGACCCTTATTGAGAGCCTGCTACATCCAAAACACTGTGCATAGTGTGGAGATAAAAAGATAAATAAGGCATACCCCTAGCTCTGGGAAGGTAATTTTATATGGGAAAGATAAGCTTGTTTAATACTATTTTTAATGTGTAAAGTACTAAAAAAAAGAGGCAAGTGTAGAATGGGAGAAGAGAAAGAGCAAATAATTCAGCCTTGGGAATTGAAGAAACAGAGAAGGTTGTGCTTGTTTTACAGCCCCAAAAGATGAACAGGCATTTGCCAGGAAGGGATGAGGAGGTGAAGATAGTGTCTAAAGGCAGGAAGGCATGTAGTTAGTACTTAATTGTACTGTTAGAGGTGCCATGATGCCTTTGTGTATCTGAAGCAGTGGTTTTCTAAAGCTAAGCCGTTTTAAAAACATGAACCTATATATCGGTTTATTTTTTTGAACCTATATACATGATCTATATATATGAAAAAGAGATAAAAGTAAAGCTGCCTTCTCCAAGCAGGAAAGAAGGCCTGGTGTCACAGCTGCTAGCCATGTTACACCCCACCCCCGCTTGGTGACACCCGAGGCACTCTCAGGGAAGTTAGAGAAGTGTGGTAGGAGACCATGTAAATTCAGGTGTGTAGACCAGAATATGTTACTTTAGACAGATTGGGCTTTGTCCTATGAAGACTTAAAAGTTATCAAATATTTTTAATCAAGTTAATAGCATCAGCTGTATTAGAGAACCCTACGTGTTATGTAAGGTCAGTCAGAGTAGAAAGATTGGGGTAGAGACCTGTCAATCAGATGCTCCAAGAGTCCAGTTATTAAAGGAAGGGCAGAGAGCTAATCTGCATAGATCTGAGTTCTGAGTTTGGCTCCTTCTCTGCCAGACTCCACGACCTGTAATTACAGAAGCTTAGATTTAAAGATCTTCCATGTATCATTTCACTGCCTTCCAAATTTAGGTACCCCTCTGATAATGATACTGACAAGATAGGCTGTCACATTACCTAGAACATTTTCATGATATGAAGCATACTACTTATATTAGGAAAAATCCCTTTATTTTATGGTAGCCCTAATTACATTTAGAAACAACAAAATGAAAGAGCTGGGCGTGGTGGCTCACGCCTGTAATCCCAGCACTTTGGGAGGCTGAGGTGGGCGGATCATGAGGTTAGGAGTTCAAGACCAGCCTGGCCAACATGGTGAAACTCCATCTCTGCTAAAAACACAAAAATTAGCCAGGCGTGGTGGCGCTTGCCTGTAGTCCCAGGTACTTGGGAGGCTGAGACAGAAGGATCGCTTGAACCTAGGAGGCAGAGGTTGCAGTGAGCCAAGATCGTGCCACTGCACTCCAGCCTGGGCGACAAAGCGAGACTCTGTCTCAAAAAAAAAAAACAAAAACGAAAACAAACGAACAAAAAAACCTCTTCTCTTTCATTCCCAACTAGAATAAATGATCTATTGGAGGATTTTTTACCAAACAATCCTTCGGATATTTATACATAGCTACATAGCCCTCAAGTCCTTGCTCCGCCTTTTCTCTGCAACTCACAGTTCCCTGATTCAGAGTTCCTGGGGCGTCAATTTCAGATTGCTTGCTTTTCTCATTGCCCTCTATGGATGCTTTCAATTCCAACTATGAAATGAAAGATGCCATCTAACGCTAAAATAAAGTTCCTCAGAGTTGGAGTGAAGGGTGTACTCTCCAGCAATGGAACTGGTACCTCCTTTGATTTGAAAGTACTACTCTTTAAAGAAGCATGTGATTGTAATAATATTTTAATAGCCAGGTCATACTTGTGGCTCATGTAGAGCCTGTAGTTAACTCAGACCCTGGAGCCTTGAGCAAGTCTATTAACCTATCCTGTCCTTGGTCCCTCTAGCTTAACCATAAGGGTCACACCTGCCTCCTGTTCATGGTAATTATGGATAATATGATGTTAAATTAAATTTATAGGCAATGTTGTACTTGAAATTCAAGGTGACCTAGTTGTTGTGCAGATGTAATTTTCAGAAAGACAAAAGAACCATTGTCAATAAAGTAATCTATATCAAAGGCTTATTAAACAGCCTTTGGAAAAAAATTGTGTTTCCTAGGATTTTGCATTCTTTGACCTTCACTACTTCTGTTTTAGCAATAAGAGATTTAGCCTGACTACTCTATAAATAGATTTTCAATTTATATTGCCAGATAATACACAATTTGATGAGACTGAGGATGGTTTTCCTGAGAGGCTAAGTTAATTGGTTTACATATTATTGTCTTGTATGTGTCTCACTTTTTCCCTTGGCTTCCAAGCCTTTGAGGCGTATGTTACTTTGTCTAATAGAATATTCTCTTGGCTGACTTCAGCCAAGGAGTGACCACGTCTGCTCTACGCTTGCTGGCGGGGATGTTGCAGTAATCACAATAAAATAAGGTCCTGAGGAGAATCTGGCTCAGACAATAGGAGTTACAAAGTAAAAACAAGGACATATCCTTAATGTTAGCCTTCTACATGCTGGGAACTGAACAATATTTGATAATCAAATTTCAGTGTATTTTATAGATGCACTATAAAAACTACACCATAAAAAATTTATAAAATCTGTTATAGAGCAATTTCCCTCCCTCTTTTTTTATTATGTCAATAGCACCCAGAAGTTTTTAGAAGATACTTTACTTCTTTCACAGGTAGTTAAAGGAATTACTAAACTTCATTATAACACTGAAACTCTGTTGGACATGGTGGTAAAAACTGTATTTGGCTTTGAGGATTTAAAAAACATAATGAATGCAGTTAGTAGCTGTACTGTGATCAGTCTTATTTAATACTGTTTCTCATGCCTTTTTCATACTTCGTGGGAACAATGAACATAGAATCCAAGCTTTTAGGTGCTGTTATTTCATGATAAAACTAAGAGAAATATGACTTTCTGCAAAAATTTTAGGTATTCTTTCTGAAAATTATGGTTGTATTGTCAAGATCCTGTTGTTGCTCTTATTAACAAATACCTTGTTAGACTTGATATTTGATTCTCTCTTCCCACTGGAACTTTAGGTATGTGATAGTTCACCTGTTTAAGTATGAGATTTCTTTCATTAAAAGAGGGACAAAGTGCATTGCTGATATGCCCTTGACCACTTTTAAAACATTATTAATATCTGCATAATGCTGTCAGCCAGGAAGAATGTGCCATTGGTGCCAGACAAGTCCAAATAGGATTTTAATGCATGACGAAATGTAAAGATAAGAAATATTGAAGAACAAAAAATTAGAATTTGGTCAGAGCTCTTCTGTGAATTACAGCAGAATAAATCCAAAGAGGACTAAAGCTGATGCTTGTCAAATGAGTCAAATGTCTAATCTGCCCTTTCTTGTTTGAAATTGGAATAAATGCATTACAATTTCAACCATACAATTTTATAATTTTGCATACACACTGTCTTTTGTGGCTTCTTCTCCAGTGGACCAGAAAAAAGCTCAAAAGTAAATACATTTTTCAAAATAAATTTCTATCCATTTCTAGCTGCATTTATTAATTTATTTGCCTTTTTTTTTTTTTTTTTAGACAGAGTCTTGCTCTGTTGCCCAGGCTGGAGATCAGTGGTGCAATCTCGGCTCACTGCAACCTCCGCCTCCCGGGTTCAAGCGATTCTCCTGCCTCAGCCTCCCAAGTAGCTGAGATTACAGGCATCTGCCACCAAGCCCATCTAATTTTTGTAGTTTTTTAGTACAGAAGGGGTTTCACCATGTTGGTCAGGCTGGTCTCGAAACTCCTAACCTCAAGTGAACCACCTGCCTCGGCCTCTTAAAGTGCTGGGATTACAGGCCTGAGCCACCACACCCGGCACTATTTGCCTTTCAAAGAACTTCACAGTTTTCCTGATGTCACCATATTCTTTAATATGTCATTTTATATTATGTTCTGTAGAAACCTCATTATCTAAGAGATAAGTGAGTGATAGAAATATAATAAGGATGAATATCTTGTTTTACAAGATGTATATAACCTATTCTACACTTTCTGTTTTTCTCTACTTTAGTCTTAATTTTCTTTCTTTTCCTCTTTTCTGTCTTCATTTTCATCTGCCAATTTTTCAGGTCCTTTTCCCTTTCTTAAAAGTGTGAACTTCTAAAGACTCGGACAGCCTTAATATCCCAACCATGTATCACAAGGTACGACAAACATTGGGTGTATTTAGTTGAGTAGGTGGATGCCTACATACATGGGTGGATGAGTAGGTGAGTAGGTAGATATATGAATAGAAGAGTGGACAAGTGGCAACTCTTCCCTGTCACCATGATTGCTGGAATCCCAGAGACCTAGTGGTTGGTCTCCTGTAATCTCTGGCAATCTCAGCGCTTCGTTTTGATCACTAAGAACTTTATTGCATCTTGGAGTGTGTTTTGAAATTACAAAGCATGGAGGAAGAGCTTGGCGTATCTGACACCTTAAAAAGAATTGTAAAGGCATGGATCAACTCTGTTAACTTTTGTGTCAATATAATGAAAGTCTTTGATTTTCCCTAGTGAATTTATAATTTGGAAATGGGGTATGAATATATGGCGATGATGATGATTTCTCCAAAGACAGCAAATGTCTTAGTATTTGATTGTCCGTTATTTTATATCTGTGAATCATATATATATATATATATTTACAAATAAGACCAGTCTGTTTTATTAAGCTAAAAATTATATTTATAAGTATTAGTTTATCACTTAATCTTACATGTAAATTCACAAAGTGAGATGGAAACAAATGGAAGTCTTATTTATATCATTCTAATTTTGGTTTATTTCACTGTTCAATAATTCAATTACCTTTAAGGTATTTCATTGTTTTCAATGACTTACATGAGGTTTACACTTGAGTTTTGATGGGCTCTTGGTGGAACTTAGTTCTCTGTTATTTTTGGAATGCCTCTGTTTGGGATTTTATATATGTTTTAACAATTTATCATTATAATTAAGTAAACTTAAGTTCATCTTGGGACCATCACAAGAGTATTGGTAAAGATGCACTTTAAAATAAATCTCCTTATATTTAGTCTAGACTGCTAAGTACTAACTACATCTGCTCTGCAGAGAATCAGATTAGGCCAGGAGAGTCTTATGTCTTCATTATGCCATTATTGCAGTGCATAATGTTTGGATAAAATATAATTTTCCTGTTAACTCTAAGCAAGGTATAAATAAGCAAAAACTTTTTAGGAATTAGCAATTTCATTACATTCACTTGTACATGCTCTCATTAAAATATATGTTGCTATAATCAGCTATAAATTACTGGGCATTAAATTAATTACATAGGTCATATACAGTTGGCAATTAAAGTATGATTTTCAATTCAAGGTGTTGATTAGACAATTAAAATGATTACTAAATAAAAAATTATTTATAAGATATGTAATAGTTTGGAGATTAGGATAGATAATCTAATACTGTGATGAAAGGTCCATAATGTTTGCAGAATTTGGAAAGCCTCAAATTAAAATCATTATATTGCTGCCAAGAAACAGTGGAAATAAATGATAGGTTTGTTTTAGCTTGTTAGCATACTATGATGTCCCCTTGAGTTGCAAATATAATATTTTTAAGGCTATAACGACTCTTAATGAAATGGAGGTAAAAACAAATGAAGTTTTAAAAGTGCCTATCATCCATTTTCAGGTGTACTTAAGCATTTCATTATTAAATTCTGTAATCATCCCTGAAGTTCACAATGGTTGCCGATAGTCCTGGGTCAAGCATACTAAAACCTTTGAAATATTTTCTAGAGTGTCTATTTTTACTTGGCAGGTAAAACCTAATGATAATTAGGGTGGAGGCATTAGACATCACGTAAACTTTTTCTAGCTATTGCTTTTTTAGGTCAGTGGCTAGTTTTCAGTGCGGATTAACTTAATCTGTGCAAATAAAAAATGAATTATTACTTTCTTACATTTCATTCGTGTATTTACTACATTTTCTGTATTGGTCATCATTTTTCACAGAAAACTATGTAAACTTTTTCTTTATCTTGGACATATTTCTAAGTTCAATGTATTCCAAATAGAAGAATAAAGGGTAGAAAGTATAAGGACAGAATATTTCCTGGAAACTTAATAAATATATTCTTTAAAATGTTTATTAATTTTTTAAGTGTTTAAGAAATATATATTTAATACTTGGAGACAACTTTGCTTATAGTTGAAACAGTAGTGTGTTTTCTTTCAAGGGTAAAAGTTTTAGATATTGTGGGGATTTAAAAAAATGTATGGCTTAGTAGGCTCAATGTCATTTAAAATCTAAGATTTTCTGTAACCTAATAATAGACTAATTTCTGGCAAATAAAAACCTTTATAAGACATTTATATTCCCCACAGTTTTATTTCTTAGTTTTAATTATAAAAGATATAAACCAAGAAAATATATTCTTCCTTATATATGATGAATCGCTTTTATGTAAATTACCATTTAAAAATAAAATCATCCCTTTGAACTTTGTGTCTTTGGATTTATTAAGATGTGCTAAAATTGCTTATCTTTACAATTCCACCTAAAACCATTTTTGATATATAATCCAGTATAGGAAACAAAACACTAAATCTATTTAATTTTGGAGCTCAAATTTCTCATGACAAAATACATTTTTGGACTTTAAAAAATTAGTCATAAATATAATTGATTCTGAAATAATTAGGTTTTTATTAGTCTGAAAATAGAGCTCATCCCATCCCTTTTATCCATCTGCCACATTAAGTATCTGACAATCTTTACAGGTGCTTCTCATTCAGCTTATACAAAATATAGTTTTTTTTTTCCCGCAAGTGAGTTCACAGGAACAAAGTATGGATTTGAAGGAAAACAGAGTCCTATGCTTGGTATACCCTCAGCGTTCTTATCATATCTGGGTAAACACTGAAGGAAATGAGGTGTTTGCCTTCAGTCAGTATTGGAATATGTAGAAATGTAGAAGTAGAAATTGGATGGACTATATCTTTTAAATCTGATTTTAAATAAAAAGCATTTTTTATTTAACATATTGATATTATTACTGGTGCCAGAAATAAGACTATAAAGTAATTTATTGGATAAATTTTATTTGAAATTTTAAAAACATTGCAAATAATGTGTAGTCACTTTTAAACATGTAATTTACATGAGGGATATTTCATTTTGAATAATTTGATGTTTTTCTTTGATTCCCAGAATGTTTCTTATATCTGATCAAAATCCCTTTTTTTTTTTTTCTTTTTTACGAAGCAGGGTCTCACTGTGTTGCCCAGACTGGAGTGCATTGGTGTGATCTTAGCTCACTGCAACTTTGAACCCCTGGGCTCAAGTGATCCTCCCACATCAGCTTCCTGAGTAGCTGGGACTCTGTAGGCATGCACCACCATGCTGAGTTTTTCTTTTTTTAGAAATGGGATCTTGCTATGTTGCCTAGGCTGATCTCAATGTCCTAGCCTCAAGTGATCCTCTCATCTCAGCCTAATATTAATTTTATTTTTCTCACTTTATAAGTAAGTAGGGGAGACTTTAGCTAATTTTTTCAAGTAATTTTTCTTAACTCACTGTTTAATGGACTTGCGTTTTAAAAAAATAGTCAATTTCTATTGAAAGAAACATAGTTCAAACATGACTCTATTAAAACAAAAAAATGTATTGGAAATAGACTCTGTATTGGAAATAGACACTGCATTGGAAATAGCTCTCATATTTAAAAGTGGGCTTTATCATTACATTATCTTAAGATATTTTTTAAAGATTTGCTAATTTAGTAATGATGTCTAGTTCCTGGATATTCCTTTGTTTGGAAAATTTGTGCAAATTTCATTTGACTCATCTTGATTTGGAAAAGATGAGGTATACTCTTCAAAAGAGTTATGTTTTCCCTTTCTGTTACATTTCTGATGACCAAGTATTAATATATCATAAATACATTTAATTAATTTTGACACTGCCTAAGGAAACCTATAAGGATATGTGTTTTATTCTAAAATAATCAAAGTTTATTTTAAAGTTAGTTTTAAAATAAGATGAATCATCTTTTGGCCTACATGTCATTCATTAATCCTGTATGAGAATTTGATTACTATGTCTGTACATTTCTTCCTCCAGACAGTTCCTTTATTTGATATCATAACTACATCTGGGATTGAGTTCTTAATGTGAGTTTAACAAACTTGTGAGCTGATTTCATAAAGCTATCAAAAGCACTTGCTGATAACTGAGGAATATGATTCAGTATGTCTCTGAACTTAAAAAGTATTTTAAAAATTTAAGTAACTGACAGGTTTTTTTTTTAATTAACCTATTTCATTTGCTATATTTGTCTTGCCTATGTTCTCAGCCAGAAGTCGTTTTCAAAGGGTGCATGTGTTTTGACTTGTTAGAATTTTAATATTTTAGATTAAGTCATTCAAAAAGTATATTTCTTAGGCCAGGTGTGGTGGCTCACACCTGTAATCCCAGCACTTTGGGAGTCCGAGGCAGGTAGATTGCTTGAGGCCAGGAGTTCAAGACCGGCCTGTCAACACAATGAAAGACCGCCCCCCCGTCTCTAAAAAAAAAAAAAAAAAAAAAAAAATTATTTAGCTGAGTGTGGTGGCATGTGCTTTTGTAGTCTGAGCTACTCAGGAGGCTGAGGTGGGAAGATTGCTTGAGCCCAGGAGGTTGAGGTTATAGTGAGCTGTGATTGTGCCACTGCACTCCAGCCTGGGCAGCAGAGTGAGACCCTGTCTCTCTGTCTTTTTTTTTTTTTTTTAAGTGTATTTCTTTATTAGTTGATGTTTACAGAGTATCTTTTCATACCCACCAAATTATGTTTTACTTCAGAAATTTGTTATGCCTGCCTACAGTGTAGAAATATTTCCAGAAGTAGTTACATAGCAATTTGGTAGGGTGACCACCTTTACTTTAACAAATAGCTATCATATGTTTTGAATGCATTTTATTCACAGTAGTAGAAGGGAGTGACTGTAAATAGTTTACTGTTTGTTCTTTCTGGCTCTATTGTCAATTTCAAGATTCATGTGGTTGAAGCTTAGGGGATAAGAATGTTAGGGTCCATAGTGTGGGTATTATTTTTGTAAGTCATTTATTTATTTCAGCAAGGGCCAAACAGGCAGTTTCTATGAGTCCTGCCTGACACTCATCCTGGGAATCAAATCAATCCACAACAAAATGGATTAATTTTTCAATTTTAGTGAAAACAATGGGAACGTCTTAATGCTTAAGCAAACACTAGTTACACCTTCTCTTCCTTTTTCAAAATATTCTGGGGGAATAATGACAAGACAACCTAAGACAGACCTTGTGCCGGGTGTGGTGGCTCACGCCTGTAATCCCAGCACTTTGCGAGGCCAAGGCAAGCGGATCACGAAGTCAGGAGATCGAGACCATCCTGGCTAACACGGTGAAACCCCGTCTCTACTAAAAATATAAAAAATTAGCCGGGCATGGTGGCGGGCACCTGTAGTTCCAGCTACTCAGGAGGCTGAGGCAGGAGAATGGTGTGAACCCGGGAGGCGGAGCATGCAGTGAGCCAAGATCAGGCCACTGCACTCCAGCCTGGGCGACAAAGCGAGACTCTGTCTCAAAAAAAAAGACAGACCTTGTAAATATTTGTCAGTAAAATTTTAATGATGTCTAATTTAAAGTGCCATTTCAAACTATTATTTCTGTGGTATTTTCTTAACAAAATATTCAACAACTCTAAAAGATTTTAAAGTGATTTCTTTCTTTTTTTTTTTTTTGAGACGCAATTCTCGCTCTGTTGCCCAGGCTAGAATACAGTGGCTCGATCTCGGATCACTGCAACCTCCGCCTCCCAGGTTCAAGCAATTCTCCTGCCTCAGCCTCCTGAGTAGCTAGGATTATAGGTGTGCACCACCACACCCAGTTAACTTTTGTATTTTTTTTTAGTAGAGATGGGGTTTCACCATGTTGGTCAGGCTGGTCTCGAACTCTTGACCTCATGATCCACCCGCCTCGGCCTCCCAAAGTGCTGGGATCCCAGGCGTGAGCCACTGTGCCCAACTAAAGTGATTTATTTTGATTGATTAAGCAAACATTTTCTAAGCACTATCTGGTACAGTCTGTACAGTCTTTTTTTTGAGATGGAGTCTCACTCTGTCGCCCCAGCTGGAGTGCAATGGTGTGATCTCAGCTCACTACAACTTCCGCCTCCCAGGTTCAAGCGGTTCTCCTGCCTCAGCCTCCCGAGTAGCTGGGATTACAGGCATGCGCCACTACGCCCAGCAAATTTTTTGTATTTAGTAGAGACGGGGTTTCACCACGTTAGTCAGGCTGACCTCAGGTGATCCACCCGCCTCAGCCTCCCAAAGTGCTAGGAGTACAGTCGTGCACCACCATGCCCAGCCAGTCTTTTTTTTTTTTTTTTAACCTTATATAGCTGTAGATTCCAACTTCCACAGGCATGAAAAATACTTGTATATGTACATATATACAGACATACCTACCTGACTCCAAATATGGGGATCAAGTAAAACATTGACCAACATTTTTAGTTCAAGGTGGCCTGTTAATCCAGGAAATAGAGTACAATTAAAATAAAAGAAGAATAGAAAACTTGGGCCATCAGAAAATGTCAGGAACCAGAACTTTTTATGTTTAATTCTAATTTACAATAAGAGTCAAGAGGTTGCGTAGCTTTATGCATGATTGAAATAATAATACCAAACATCCCTACCCTTAAGTTTTAGTTTTGTGCAACAGTAATTCCCATGCTTAAGTAGTCTCTTCTCTTACCCTATAGTCTTATTTGCATTGTGAGAAATTTCTTCTCTTGCCTGTCACATTTTTTTTTTTTTGTCATTGTACCTGGCACCTAATATGTTCTCAACATAGATGTACCAAAAGAAATCATGAATAAACAAGCCGGGTGCAGTGGCTCACGCCTGTAACAGCACTTTGGGAGGCCAAGACCGGTGGATCACTTGAGGTCAGGAGTTTGAGACCAGCCTGGCCAACATGATGAAACCCTGTCTCTGCTAAAAATACAAAAATTAGCCAGGCATGATAGCAGATGCGTGTAATCCCAGCTACTTGGGAGGTTAAGGCAGGAGAATCGCTTGAACCCAGGAGGCAGAGGTTGCAATGAGCCTAGATCGCGCCACTGCACTCCAGCCTGGGCGACAAAGTGAGACTCTGTCTCAAAAAAAAAATAATAACAAAAATAAAAAAACCCATGAATAAACAAATGTGTCATTTAGACCTAAGAAAAATTTAAAAGCCAGAAGAGTCTTCTAAATTTTCTCTCTTTTGAGGATAAAGTCCTCACATGCTCCATTCTCAGCCTTGAGAGGGATAGAGTAGGAGTTTCTAGAGCTTGATTGCCTGTAGTCAGTATGAGGTGGAAAATGTATTTTCTGTTAGTAAGTAGAAAGGCTGCTCTACCTTAATCATGCCAATTATATATTATTTAATCATACCTGACCAGTGATTGGAATGATGATGATACAAATGTTTTTCTTAGGAATTAGGTGTTTCACAAAATTTCCAAACATCCTTTTTCCTTTCTATATAACAAGCCCAAGAAAAACTTTGTCATTGATATCACAAATCTAGTGTGTGTGTGTTGGGGATTGTGGAAGGGTGTAGATGATCCGTGTCATGGGGAAACTGCATTTAGTTCTTGCATTTTGTGAAGTCTCGGGGGAAGGACAATTATTTTTTAGACAACAAAGACAAGAGCATGTCAAGTACTCTCGCCATGAATGGTGGTATATTTTGGAATTTGTTTTTTGGTAGAATGGGGCACATTCAGGTGGACCATTACATGATGCAGCTCTGAATAAACTTTCCATAACACAGCTTTATTTCTCAAGTGAATTATATCACTGAAGCAACAGGTCGCATGGTCTGTTGCCTCCAGGGTAGTGCCTCTACAGCTGGGCAAATGTTATCTAGAATAGGACAATCCCCTTTTCTCATAAGTGCCATGTGTTCTATCTACACTTCTTCTGCACAAGATAAACTTGAATGTTTCCTTTAAGACCTCTTCCAAAATCTTCCCATCATGAAATAGAATGTCGTCTATTCATCTACTTTGACTGAGTGGCCAAGATGACATTTGAGCTGGTAGTTCCAGGAACTAGATGGCATTACTTTAATGGTCTGAGCATCAAGTTATCTTTCCCAAAGTGGTGCACAAGAGTGGCTTACAGGTATTAATTTTTGTCTAGATAGTCTTAAATGTCTGTCTTAGTATTAAAAAATGCTATGTCGGCACAAACTTTTCTCTCATTTCGAGTGCCTCAATAATAAAGCTCAAATCTTTTAGTCTTCTAACCATGATCTTAGACTCCCCCTGGTTTGGGGGAGTTTATCTTGTCCCAACCTGTACACATGTACCATCTGTACATAGTAGCTTCCACATGTATAGAAATAAGCAGACGCTAAGTATGTGCTACTTGCATTTAAAGTGGTTTCCAGGTAGCTTCTTGTTTGTGTCACATTCTCTTCTTAAATTTAACATGTTGACCTAAATCATCCTAATCCTTTTAACCATCATTACTTTCTAGTTTTTTCATTAGCTTGAATGGCACTTTCAACGTTAATGTGGCTCTAATATTAGAACTGATTTTCCTTCCATTTTAGTGCTCTTTGCCCTTTAGCAGGTAGGAGATTCCTTCTAATTCTCATCTTGATATCATGGCACATCTCTGCTGAAACCCATCAAACCCAACTCAAGAGTTTATGTAATCTTGCATCTGCTTGTTTGTCTGCCTTTATTTTATCCCACTGGTTCTCTCTCTGTTCTCGGCACAAGCCAAACTCACTGCTGCCTCGGGACCTTTGAATTAGCTGATGGTGCTTCCCAGAATTACCTTGCTTCAGATCTTTGTATGTCTGGCTTCAACTCTCAGCTCAGGTAGCTTTCTCACACTCCTCAGTCACTCCCTATCACACCTCTCTGTTTCAGTGTTCAAAATGTAAAAATCCAAAGACATAAAATTGAAAAGACTTTTAAATTCTGATCTTATGTCCTTCCAACATTTTTGTTAATGTCCTTTCTCTTAAGAAATGATAGTTACAATATGTAGTAATGTGTTATTTCTATGGAGCAGTCCACAACCTTTTATTTATTTTTAAAAATATTATCCCCCCTCCAAAAACTCTGTGTTGAAGCCCTTATGTGTCTTATACATAACTGCTGCTTTGGCTTTGCTTGTCGTATAGCAGGTACTTTTCCACTTATATCCTGACTGACTTTCAGAAGTCCTTTTTTGAAACAGGGTCTTGCTCTGTTGCCCAGACTGGAATACAGTGGCATGATCATAGCTCATGGCAGCCTCAAGCTCCTGGGTTCAAGTGATCCTCCCACCTTAACCTCCCAAGTAGCTGAGACTACAGACACACACTACCATACCTGGCTAATTCTTTTTATTTTATTTATTTATTTATTTATTTATTTATTTATTTATTTGAGATGGAGTCTGGCTCTGTCACCCAGGCTGGAGTGCAGTGGCGCTATCTCTGCTCACTGCAAGCTCCACCTCCCAGGTTCACGTAATTCTCCTGCCTCAGCCTCCTGAGTAGCTGGGACTACAGGCACCCACCACTATGCCCGGCTAATTTTGTTTTTGTATCTTTAGTAGAGGCGGAGTTTCACCATGTTAGGATGGTCTCGATCTCCTGACCTCGTGATCTGCCCGCCTCAGCCTCCCAAGGTGCTGAGATTACAGGCGTGAGCCACCGCGCCCAGCCATTCTTTTTATTTTTTATAGAGACAGGGTCTCTCTGTGTTCCACAGGCTAGTCTCAAACTCCTGGCCTCAAGAGATCCTGCAACCTTGGCCTCCCAAACTTCTAAGATTACAGGCAAGAGTCACCATGCCCGGCCTACTTTCAGAAGCCTTTTGAATATGAATACTTTATATTTCACTGAAAGTATGATGTGTGTATTTATCGCATATGTTACATATGCTTAATATGTCTACCATATTTTTAGAGAGTGGGTTTTTTTTAATACTTGCAAATTGAGATTGTAAACTCTTTGAGAGCTGCATTGTGTCTTCTCTTTAGCATGCTTCTCTAGGTGTAGTAGTGGTGGTGGTGGTGGTAGTAACTGTTTTTATAAATTAACTATTTTCCAGACATTGTGAGAGGCACTTAACAAACATTATCTCATGTACTCCTGACAACCTGAGGAAGTAGTTACTGTAATCATCCCCATTTTACATCTGAGAAAATTCCTTAAGGAAGTTGCCCAAGGTTATAGGGCAAGTAAAAGACAGAGCTGAGATTCGAATCCAGAGAGTCTGACTCAAGAGCCTGCAATCTAAAACAACTATTTGCAGCCTTCTCAATTACACCATGAATTCTTCGTAATTTTTTTTTTTTTTTTTTAGACAGAGGCTTACTCTGTTGCCCAGGCTTGGGTGCAATGTAGTCCTCATAGCTCACTGCCGCCTTAAGCCTTGACTTCCTAGGCTAAGGCCATCCTCCCATCTCAGCTTCCCAAGTAGCTGGGACTATAGGCGCATACCACCATACCTGGTTAATTTTTAGTAGTAGTATTATTATTTGTAGAGATGGGGTCATGCTATGTTGATGGTGCTGATCTCAAACTCCTGGTCTTAAATGATCCTCCCACTTTGGCCTCCCAAAATGCTGGGATTACAGGCATGAGCCACCATGCCTGGCCAATTGTTAGTAATTCTGATTGACTACACTTAGTGTATTCAGAGAGAGACATTCATTTCTGCTCTTTGCCTTCAATGGATAGACTGCCAATTAAGTATTGGGTAGAACAGATTATTAAAAATCAACTTTTGACATATTAGTAAAAATCTAAGGAAACTAACACTTTGCTAGAAACTTAGAAAATGTTAATGCATTCAGTTGTGTGTGTGTTTTTTTTTTTTTAATTTACTAAAAAGAAGATTCCCCTCAACCTGGTCCACCCCCTTGAGGGTGAATTAAGGAGGTGAATTTTGAATGGGAAAAGAGAAAATTTACTCAAATTAGTGAAAGAGCTTTTGAGGCTCTGAGGTTGTTATGGGACTTTGTGTTAAGAAAGGACTATAAAATTATAACACATATGGCTGTGGGGCAGATTGAAAATAATTTAATCTTTTGACCGATTGCAGTTATGGAACTTGGAATGATTCATCATTTATATAAATTATCATTGCTACCCCAAAACAGAAATATTGTCACCGGGCACAGTGGCTCATGCCTGTAATCCCAGCATTTTGGGAGTCCGAGACAGGCGGATCACAAGTTCAGGAGATCAAGACCATCCTGGCTAACATGGTGAAACCCCGTCTTTACTAAAAATACAAAAAAATTAGCCGGGCGTGGTGGCGGGTACCTGTAATCCCACCTACTAGGGAGGCTGAGGCAGAAGAATGGCATGAACCCAGGAGGTGGAGCTTGCAGTGAGCCACGATCACGCCTCTGCACTCCAGCCTGGGTGACAAAACAAGACTCCGTCTCAAAAAAAAAAAAGAAAGAAATACTGTCTATTACTAACTGGTTGATATTGGCATAAGTACACTTTAATTTGCATATTAGTAATGACTCTTTTCTGGGAATGTTCAGCGCAAAACACAGGGAGTGAGTTTGTTCTCATTGTTTGACCTGAGGGCTAGCTAGTATTTGATTCTTTGATTAAATAATAAGTCCCATGGAATACTGGGGAGGGGAGGGTATAAGAAAAGTTCCCCATGTGCTGCAGATGGCCAGGTTGGATGTGGCAGTTGGTGCAAGCATAGATCAAAATGGCAAAAGTAAAAATGAAACAAAACCAAAAATATTCAACCAGATGATGGGCCATGATTGTGAGGGTGGTGGAATTTTATAATGTAAAATTCTAGTTTATCCCTTTTCTACTATTCAGCACATATTTAGGCTTGTTGGTATTCATAGTATACATCTCAACATAATTAATTCCCCTTTGGCAAATACCATATTCTGCAGTTCATTTAACTGTTCTGGGCTGCAGAGCCTTAGGGATCACACCTGAATTTCATTATGGAAGTTTAAGTAATTAATAAAGAGAGGAATCTCACCATTCACAATTGCCTTCCGACTGGTTAAGACAAGACTTGATGTAATTTTTTTCAAAAACTTTCTATAAGCACAGCTTTATTGCCGGTTTTGTGTGGTGCACGGGATGTGCAAAATATTTGGTCATACTGACTTTCAACAGGATCCTACTGTCTAGAAATCCTGGATAATTCATTTTCTTTTCCCAGTTTCACCTGTTTACACTTTGGAGCATTACAAGCCAAAGACAGTCAATTAAATTTTTAGAAACACCACAAACCCACTCATTTAAAATGAATAGTAAGGAAAGAATAATAACAAAATGCACTTTAGTTAGTCGCAAGTGAGGCCTCATATCCAGAAAGAAAATCTTAAGATTTTCCTTTCTATACCTTCCATAGCTATGGTTCATGTGGCTTATATCCTTAAGAAGAGAGCTTTGCATCAAGTGGTCACACACATCTGTCAGTAGGAACTAGAGAAGAAGATTCCTTCTAGTAACCTTCTGGCAACTCGGTTTACATGTTTCTCACAACCCTCAAATGCCCAGTCCTGCCCCCTAAAATGTAATGTGGCTTATTCATTGGTGTCTCTCCATGTTGGTGTTCAGGAACAGGTGTTGTTCCAAAAATAATGGCATAATGGCTGAGGCAATATTTGTGATGATGGTAGGCCTCAGCTCTACCCATGTCTCCTGTAGTCCCACTTAGCTTTTGTAACTAGATTAGGAATTTTACTCCTTACAATCTCAAGAAAATTTCCCTTGGCTCTCTTGAATGTTCGACTCAGAATTATAAATTGAAAGGTATAGGCCAGGCACACTGGCTCACGCCTGTAATTCCAGTACTTTGGGAGGCTGAGGTGGGAGGATCACTTGAGCCCAGGAATTCAAGACCAGCCTGGCCAACATAGTGAGACCCCATCTCTGCAAAAAATACAAACATTAGCCGGGCATTGTGGTGCACACCTGTAATTCCCAGCTACTCAGGAAGCTGAGTTGGGAGGATCACCTGAGACTGAGAGGTCAAGGCTGCAGTGAGCTCTGATTATGCCACTGCACTCTAGCCTGGGTGACAGAGTGAGACCCGGTCTCAAAAATAAAGAAATAAAATAAATTGAAAGCTATAATTTTGGTATGTGACAGATTATAAGATAGACTTTGATTTTTAGTATATGCAGAATATGATTTTTATTCACTTAATAATTATTTCTTGAACACTTAATATGTGTCAGAGTTGAAACAAGCTAGTAAGTCTAAAAATTCAGCATTAACTCAGTTACTAATGAAAAACTATAAGGAAATGATTTAACACATGAAATTATTTACTTCTTTGATAAATGGTCATCACCTTGGTACTAAAAATGTATTTAGGTTTTCTTGGTTTGTTTTTAGAAATTATCCCATCAAGCCCTCTGCTTCTTGGTAGAGGCTATTATAGGAAGTTGGTATTTCTAATATTCCTCCCAAAGAGGCACCTTAAGAAATAACAATACCTATGATTTGAAAAGTTCTATAAGTATTTCTAAGAAAAAGTTCCAAGAAGATGCACAATATTCAAGGCAAGTAAAATCCTCCCGGAAATTATTACTGTTATAAGATGATGCTCTAGTAGCATAAAATATTCAAAATCCCTTCCTGGTCAATTTATCCGTGGGAAATAGCTTTCTCACTAATGTGATCAGATTGTAATTACCGAAACAAACAAACAAACAAACAAACAAATAACTTGCCAGTAGCATAGGATCTTTCCCACTAAACTGAGGAAAGAAAAGCAGTGATTATCACTTATCACTTGGTATTGCTTTTATTCAGAAAGAAACACATGTCTTTTCGTTATAGCACTTTCCAATTTTTAAATTCTTGTTCATGAAAATGTGATTATGATGTACTAGAAATTTGCCTCAGGTTCTTTATCAGTCCAGCATCTTATATTCAAGGTTCCAATTAATTTTAAGAAATTGAATTAAATTCTCTGTTTCCTTACAGAATCGCCTTCACAAGCCATGATATTAGGTTTGCTGTTCTTGGCATGGGAAGTGCTTTCAATATGTGACTGTTGTTTGCTTTTTTTTTTTTTTTTTTTGGTCCCTTTGTCTCTCTGCAATCGTATCATATGTGTGTATTCAACTAGCAGATATAAGAAAACTCAGGTGAGGGTAAACTTAAGTTTTTGGTCGCTATCCTCACTTTCCATTTGCTCCACAAAGAAAGGATTGTTTCATTTCCATTTAGTGGCAGGAAAGTGCTCTCATGTTTTTCTGTAGATATCAAATCTGCCTGGGATTTGGCCCTACTTTTCCTTTATCTTTATTGGTTTTAGTAAAAGTGGAAAATTTATGTTAAAAAATATGTATATATAACATAAACACACATACTACAAATAGACATATAAAACCTACTTTTATCATTTTTTGTATCACTTTATGTTGAACACTTCATGAAATGTTTATTCCACATTAACTTATTTGGTAAATGCATAAAAAATGTTTTTTTCCTTCTTGAATTGCCTTTTCAAAAGCCTCTGGATTTTATATGTTATACTTTACTCTGTGAGTATTTGTATTAACTATAGATATACATATGTGTTTGTATATATCTCTTTTCTTGACACTACAAATTCTTTATCCAGATTATTGAGTAATAGGTTGTTATTGTTAGCTGTTCTGGTTAAATATGAGTAACCATATGTTGTTTAGATATGAGGAAATAGGGTTATGTGTTATGATGAACATAAATACATTCTTCTTGAATATTTGCAAAGTAACTCATAGGCTTGCTTAGGAATCCTCATTATACATCTTATTCCTGGAGACATAATAATTATATGAATTGAGTTAGTACCATACCGACCCTAAAATAACAAGTAAAATTGTATCAGATATTAATTTTAAAATTGTGTCTTTTTACTAAGTTTTTATACAATACAAAGTATTAAAAATTATGGATAAATCTAACATCGCAGTACATGTTACTCATGAATTTGGTTTTCTTCACAAATCTACAAAAGTACCATTACCTGCATGTAGCTTCATGTTACATAACTGCCATTGATTTTTATTTTGGAATAATTATAGAGTCACAGGAAGTTACAAAGATAGCTCAGAAAGATCCTGTGTACTCGTCACCGAGTTTTCTCCATGGTTGCATTTTATAAAACCATATAGTACAACAACCAAGCCAGGAAACTGGTATTGTAGGGGCCAAGGGCAAGCCTCCCCCTTTGCCTTCTGAAGGTTCACTGAAAATCAACTGACAAAAGGCAGATTAATAGGAGAAAAGGCATACAAATTTATTAACACACACAGGGAAGAATCCCAGAGTGATTAATCCACCACATAGTGGGGTACTGATGGTTATATATCCTTCTTCTCAGGGGAAAGGGTGATGGGGAAGTAGGGATGATTTTAGGAGAGTAGTAAATGATTTTTAGGGGAATTCAGTGGGCTTGAAGAACATACACTGGCCTAGGACAAAGTCTGTTGTGCCAGCAGAGCAGACGATGGTTCGTGACAAAAACCTGCTCAGGTGTGTTGATAGACTTCAGTCTTTCTTCCTGTGATATGAGTTCAGTTAATGAAAACTCAGGGAAGGGACCAGAGGTGATTGTTTTCTTCTTTGGCAAGTCCAGACTCTCAGCAGATAAGGGAACTTCAGAGAATAACTTCATCTTTTGCTTTGGGAGGCACAGAGGATTGAGAGAAGGAAGGGAGGAGGAAGGTCAGAGAGATCTAAGGCTTCTTCTTCAGTTAAGCACATCAAAGCGCCATATTTTGGTGTATCAGTTTCTAAGCCCCAACAGTATAATGTGTACATATAGTTCTATGTCTTTTTTTTTTCACATGTGTAGATTTGGGTAATCACCACCATGATCAAGATAAAGTCCTACCCCTTTAGAGTCAACCCTGTATTTCCCATCTTCGAAAGTCTAGAGCTTAAGTCTGCCATTTCATTTTTTGCTTTTTTGACTTAACCGTCTCTTTACCTTTCACTGTTTTGTTTTTCCTGCGTTCCTGAGGGTTATTTGAACTTTGTTTATAATTGCATTTCCATATATCTGTAATATTTTTAAATGTGTCTGTTTAGCTTTTTAGTGTCGTTTTAGGTATTACACTGTACATCCATAATCTTTAACAGCCTATTTGTGTCAACATCTTACTAATTCAAGTCCAATGTAAAAATTATTATCTCTCTGTACATCCCTTTACCCTCCTCATTTATAATATAATTGTCTTCAATATTTTTTATTTTTTCAGTCTAGTTTCTTTCAGTTGTTCAGATTGGGTAATTCCTGTTTTTCAGTCTGCAGGTTCACTGACCTGACTTCTCCATCCTGCTGTCGAGCCTATCCATTGAGTTTTTAATTTCATTATTACATTTTTCAGTTCAACGATTTCTACTTATTCTTCTTTATATCTCCTCTTTGAGAACATTGAGAACCACATCAGACAGTGTTGTAATTTTTTCTTCAACCATCAAACATGATATATCTCAAGAGGAGAAGGGCATGGGGTGAAGGGAACTTTCCCTCCATCCTTTGAAGTTTCAATAATTTGAGTCTCTGGAATAAAGTTGACAATATACAGATTAACAGGAGAAAAGGCATACACATTTATCACATGCATATAGACGGGAGCCCCACAAAATATGAGACTCAAAAAAGGGCCTGATGGTGGAAGCTTAAATAGCATTTTGAGCTACAGAAAGAAATAAGGGGTTGGGATTTCTGGTGGGAGGTGGTAACAGGTTATGGGGGTTTGAGGGGAGAAAAATGTATGATGAACAAAGGCTGTCTTGTTATACGGATAAAGTCTCTCAGCTAGCAATCTTCAGAATAGGTGGTTTTGACCTTTAGTCTCCTTTCCTGTGAGCTAATCTTCTCTGTTTGATAAGATTATAGAGAGGGGGGCTCAAAGCAATTGCATTTCTTCTGGAGGAACTTCCCTTAGTCAGATAAGGGAACTTCAGAGAAAGCACCTTCCTGCACTTTGGGAGGGAAAGAGGGGCAAGAGATGAGAGACAGGGGCAGCAGGGGACTGGAGGAGGGTGAGGAGAAGGTCAGAGAAACCTTGATTCAAAGCACTCAGCATGCCAAAGCACCATACTTTGGGACATTGTTTCCTGAGCCCCAATAATACTTACCCATATTTTTGCTCTTTTCAATTTTCCTTATTCCCAGTGTTCCAGTATTTCTTCTTTTATCATTTCTGTTCCATTTTGATAACTTTCTTTAGCCATTTCTTTAGGGTACGTCTGCCAGTGACAAATTCTCTGAGTTTCCCTTCGTCTGAGTATGTCTCAATTTCCCCTTCATTTCTGAAGGATATTTTCACTGAGAATCAGATTCTGTCTTGACAGATCTTTTCTTTCAGCACTTGAAAATGTTGCATCATTTCCTTCCGGCTCCCATGGTTTCTGGGGAGGAATCTGCTGTCATTTTAATTTTTATTCTCCTTTAGGTGAGGTGTCCCTTTCTGCCTTGCTGCTTTGAAGCTTTTTCTTTGTCTTTATTTTTCAGAAATTTCATTATGTTGTATCTTAGCATGGATTTCCATGGGTTTTTCAAATGTTTGACGTTCTCTAAACTTCAATCTGTAAACTTCTTCAATCATTATGTCTTTTTGCCAAATTTGGGATATCTTCAGCCATTGTTTCTTAGAAGAAATTTTCAGCCACACGCTCTTTCTTTTTTCCCTCTGAAACTTCAGTGACACAAACGAAATCTTCGATTATGGTCCCACAGGTTCCTGAGGCTCTGTTCATTGTTTTTAGACTTTTTCTCTTTGTTGTTCAGATTGAGTAATTTCTGTTGTTCTGTTAAAGAAATTCAGGTACACTGATTCTTTTGTTTTCGCTATTCTATTATTGAGTCCATCACTGAGCTTTTGTATTGTTCAGTTATTGTATTGTTTAGTTCTAAAGTTTATATTTGATCCTTTACGTCTTCTACTTACTGGTGTTTTATATTTTTTCTTTTGTTTTATGCTTCTTTATTATTGCTCATTAAAGCTTTTTTGTTTTTGTTTATGTTTTTTGAAATGGAGTTTCACTCTTGTTGCCCAGGCTGGAGTGCAATGGCATGATCTCAGCTCACCGCAATCTCCGCCTCCCGGGTTCAAGCGGTTCTCCTGCCTCAGCCTCCTGAGTAGCTGGGATTACAGGCTTGTGCCACCACACCCAGCTAATTTTGTATTTTTAGTAGAGACAGGGTTTCTCCATGTTGGTCAGGCTGGTCTCGAACTCCAGACCTTAGGTTATCTGCCCACCTCGGCCTTCCAAAGTGCTGGGATTACAGGCATGAGCCACTGCGCCTGGCCCTAAACCATTTTTATGATGGCTGATTTTAAATCCTTGTCAGAAAATTCTGATATCTGTGTCTTGGTGTTAGTGTCTCTTGACTGTCTTTTCTTTTTTTTGAGACGGAGTCTCACTCTGTCACCCAGGCTGGAGTGTAATGGTGCTATCTCGGCTCACTGCAACCTCTGCCTCCTGGATTCAAGCGATTCTCCTGCCTCAGCGTCTTGAGTAGCTGGGACTACAGGTGCCAGCCACCACAGCCAGCTAATTTTTTTTTTTTTTTTTTTAATTTTTATTAGAGACAAGGTTTCACCATGTTGGCCAGGCTGGTCTTGAACTCCTGACCTCCCGGCCACCTGAGCCTCCCAAAGTGCTGGGATTACAGGAGTGAGCTACGAAGCCCTGCTGACTGTCTTTTCTTATTCAAGTTGAGGTGCTTCTGGTTCTTGGTATGACAAGTCATTTTTCATCAAATTTTAGACACTTTGGCTATTATTTCATGAAATTCTGGATGGATCTTTTTGAGACCTTCTGTCTAGTAGATGTCATCTGATACTGCTCTACCTCTTGTTGGATGGGGTTGGAAGTCTGGGTTACCCACTAGGTCTTTGTTGGCATCTGGTGGGTAGGCATACCTCATTATTGCTTGGCAGGGGCAGGAGTTCAGGCTCCTTACCAGCCTTCCCATGATACCCCCACTCTGGGAGAGGTGGGGATTCTTACTGCTCTGAGTACAGTCTGTACTGACACTGTAGGGGGGTGGCCTTGGTACTGCAAGGTGGTGGTGAAAGTCCTAACTAGTAGGCCTCTGCTGACACTGCTCCTGTAAGGAGGGGAAAGGACACATCATTCCCCCAGTGCCAGTCCAGGTTCCCCACACAGTCTCCACTGACAGTGTGAGAGGGGGAGGGTCACCACTGATTTTTAAAATCTCATTTTAATATTTCAGATATTTCCAATTATAAGTAACTTTAATACTTCATATGTTTACTTTTTTGGTTATATTTCTTTTAGATCTACAGATATATTTAGTTTTTGTCATACTAGTTTTAACAAAGCTCAGAGCTTACAATTTTGTCTGGTGTTGTAGCATCACATTTGAGAACTGCTAATTTGCTTCTCAGATGTGAGAAGAAGAGAATAATTGCAAAGTGTGCTGTAGATGAAAGAGTTTAATGCTTTTGTAGATATTTTGTGAAAAACAGTGAAAGTATAGGCCTGGTTTTTTAAAAAATGGAAATAGATGGTGCTTACATTCCTACTTGATTCTTCAATTTATAACAACCCAATTATAAATATTACTTTTTGTTCCAGATTTTTTACAGAATCAAGTGTATGTTTGTATAAGGCTACATTGGCATGAGCATTAGAATGTCATAATATTCACATTTCCTTTTCAAATTTAGGATGTAGTTTATTACATTTCTGGAATTATGCATATGCAGAAGATCTAAAGTTGAAATTTGAAAATTTGTAAATACATTCAGAGATTGAGATAATTCAGTGACTTCATGGCCCCAACATACTTAACTGTCGTTCAATATGATATTAATTGAAGGCTTTTAAGAAATCCTTCCAACAAATAATAGATTTCTAGGTATAGCCCTCTGTAGTTTTACCAAACACTACTTTAAGTAGATATGAAGATTCTCAGATCATTTGTTAAGATAAAGCTTCCAAAATAATAATGTAGACCCTCTTAAAAATAAAAACTACCAGAGAATTAATTGCTTTAGCCTTATCTCAAAGCAAATGGAAACCTACTTAAACAATACGTCGTTTACTTACCTTTGACATATGTGGATAAGGTCATAAATAAAATCACTTGGAAAAACCTTCACTGTTAGATGACAAACTTAGGTACTTCTCAACTGGGTTAGGAACATAAAAAGAAAAAAAAACCTGTTTATCTTTTTCAGGGTGTTTCAGAAAGTCTTATAGTTTATGATAATAAATTCATCAATTTTATAAATAAACATACATATTTTTTCATTAAATTTAGTAGTTAAGATGCCAATGCATTTCATTGACAAAAAACTGTTTAAGAATAAAGAACTCAATAGTACCAAATTCGTAAAGAATCTGATCTTGTTCCTTAATTTAGCCTACATGCATTATCTTAAATTGTGCAGATCATAGAAAAAAACAACAACATTGGGAACTATAATAGATTATTTACTCTGGGTATTTAGTTCTGTTTTGTTGAAGAAAAGGGAGAAACTTTCTTACATGTTTGTTACTTCTCTTCCCCAAGTTAAGGCTAGACTTTACGGTTTGTTTAGCTGTGAAGGGATGACAGACTTGGGGGATGGTGAGGGGAGCTTAGTTTTGGAATGTAAATACATGTAGAGCTTGCCTCCTTTTGTTTAGCATCTCTTTAAACTAAGACAAAAAAAATCAGTGAATGAATGAATAGCAGCATGGTGAAATACCTAAATGTTTGAGTTAAAATTTTTGGATGTTTGAAATCCTATTTGGATCCTTTTCCCAGATCACGGTGCATTCATATGCACTCAGCAGGAAACTTCATGGAGATGCACATTTGGGCAGAAGGTCTTTGACGGTGCCTTTTTCTTAACTTGTGCCTTTTCTTCTTTAGAAAAAAGTAATGGCTTAAGTCTGACTGAAGAACAATCTTTTTTGTATGTTCCTTATAAGAATTTACTTATGGTTCACAGATTTTTACCCACCATCTATGTCTGCAATCCTTGGATTTAAAATAGCATATATCCTACTGCAGACTACAGGAAACGCCAAATTAAAGACTTAATGACATACTGTTGAAAAAGACAAAAGGCAACAAATTATAAATCAATCCACTAAACCTTTAAAGTGAAATTCACAGAAAAAAAAATGTGCATTTGAGCTAATGGTTTTGTAAAGCATTAGAGTTTTTGTGCTTATGTAAACCAAAACACAGGTAAACTTAGCGGTACAGTTGGATTTGAATCCAGATATTTTTTAAAAACTATGATGACCATGTGGAATGTGCTTCTTCACTAGGCAACAAGCCTAGTGATTATATGGGTATTTTGGTACTTCTAAATGCTGCTCATTTAAAAAAAAATGTTTACCCCTTTTTCTTATTTTTAGAATTATTCTTCAAATCCTGATTGTTTATGGTATCTATCTAGTAATGTGGTGGTTTATTAATTTTCCTCTTCAGATTTGCCTTAGCCATACTGAAGTCCATTCCGATTTTCTTGACGTGTAAGGAAGTGAGAGTGTCTTTTGTCTATTGCTTAAGTTCTGGGGGAAGGGAGCAAGAACAAGAGGCTCTGGGGGTTAATGGAAGGGTTAGAGAACAGATGGAATGGGAAGGAAAAGGAGGCCTTTTAAAAACTACTTTTCAAAAGACCCTGGTTACTGCCTCTGGCTCATTTTTCTAGCCTTCCCTTTGGGAGGGTTTGTTGTGGGTTTTTGTTGTTGTTGTAGTTGCTTTGGTTTGGTTTGGGTTTTTTTTTTTTTTTTCTTCCACAAAGGCACTGATTCCCCCAGAAACTCTGACAGAACATGCTCCTTCTGGGTGGTGTGGGAACGTCAACCTGAGCTGGTAACAATGCAGCTAGTAGTGAAGTTATCATAATAGCCTAGAGAATCGTGGCTGCAGGGCCCCTGATAATTCTGTGGAGCTGTATTTGGGACTGGAGGTGAGACAGCTCTGTGTCAATGCCTTAGAACCAGGAGAGCCTGGCAGAGACATACCAAGCTGAAAACACCAAAGCACATTCAGACCTCACTCCACTTCATGACAGTTCATTTGAAGGTAATAAAAATGACTGGCCAGGGTGCACATGTTTGCATGTGAGTGAACAGACACAGCATTTTAGGAAAATTTGTCAAGCCTAAGCTCTCTCGTGCTCAAGGGTGTGATTCTAAGGTCAAATATACTGATGAAGATTCCATACACACTATTATTCTCATTGTTGTTATGATGTTTCAGTTTCAACAGAGAGCTGGATGCAACACAGGGCAGAGGTGACAAAGGCGGAGCAAATCCAATGCCAGAACTTGAGAGAAAAGTAGAGGATGCATCACGATTAACATGCTGGCAAATTCACTTTCTTTGCTGTTGTCTTTGCTTTTCTTTGGCTTATCATCATTTACGGAGTTGGTCTTTCCAACCATGAAATCGATCTCTCCGTTCTCAAAAATTTGTTTTAAATAAGAGGGAGGGAAATAGATGACAGTATATGCATAACATGGTAGAATATATTTTGAGAAGATATTTTAGAAGATATTATAAGGCATTTGACTCCTCAGAAAAGTCAGAGGGAATGTTCTATATGTAAAATGTAGCATGAGGAGGTTAACATAGACTGTACTGAGGTAAGAAAATAAGGTTGCATTTGAGCGAGGTCTGTAGCATGCTGTGATGAGCTTCTCAGCACACAGCAATAAGTGGAGGCCTGAGGAAAAACAATTTACTGTGTTTGCAACTCTTCTCGAGGTTCATTAATTGTCATGGGGTGGGGAGCCGGTGTTAAAGACAAAAGAGCAGAAAGGCTACATAACTTGTGGTCCTAAAGCAACATGAAAATGTGGGGCTTCTTGTTTAAAAATAAAGAATTTCATGGTAGTGACAGCAGAGTGTTAAAGCAAGTGTGGGCCCTTATGAGTCCTGTGGATTGTGACTGCACAGGTGGCACACCCATGAAACTGGCCTGCAAGAGGAACCTGTCCTGCACTCGTTCCATGGCCAGGAGCATCAATGACTGCCCCTTTTTCACTGTCTACTTACCATCTCTTTCACAGGGATTTCGTGAAGATTACTTGACAGGGAACGACAAACACTTGGAAAAAATTCAAAGAAAGCAAATTATATATTATACACTATAAGGGAGAGAGAACTTTCTCTCTACCCTCTGAATGTTCAACAACCAAGCCTAAGACGTGAACTGACAGAAGACAGATTAACAGGAGAAAAACCACTTTAATTACCTGTATCCGCAAAGGAGTTCCACAAAATATGAGACAAGGGAAAGGTCAGATGATTGAAGTTTATAGAACATCCTCAGCTACAGAAAGTAAAGGGCTTGGGCCTTCTGGGTGGTGGTGACACAAGTTACAGGAGGGTGAGGAATGGAGCTGTATGGTGAATAAAAGTTGTATTATTATGCAGATAAAGTCTCTCTGGTAATAGAGCAGCCTTCTTCCTGATACAGTTACTTTACTAATGTAGACTTCTTTTAGAGATAGAACTTTCCTTTATAAAAGTATAGGTTTTCAGAACAAGCTCAAAAGATGCCAAAGGGGTGTATTTTGGGGTTGCACATTCTGGTCTCTCACAGTCATATTTTGGGATGGTGTGTCCTGAGCACCAGCAACACACCTATACATACCTCAAGCTATGTTTTCTAATATACATAATTCTTTAATAAAATATAGATTATTGACATAATTAAGGGACAACCAAATGTGTTGTGACCATCTAAAATGTTTGCCATGTCAATAGTGGAATGATTAAGGTAACATTATTAAAAAGTGTCCCAACTCTAAAGTTCTGTGAGTCTAATATCCATAATCATTTTATGAAGATTTATAATGTAAAAGCCTGCCTGATGTTCAGCTTAATAAAAGAGTAACTTATGTATGGATGTTAAGGAGATAGTTAAACTGAATACCTGATACAGGTTGAGCATCCCTTATCCAAAATGCTTGGGACTAGCAGTGTTTCACATTTTGGATTTTTTTCAGGTTTGGGAACATTTGTGGTTTTTTGTTTGTTTGTTTGTTTGTTTTGAGATGGAGTTTCGCTCTTGTTACCTAGGCTGGAGTGCAGTGGTGCGATCTTGGCTCACCGCAACTTCTGCCTCCTAGGTTCAAGCAATTCTCCTGCCTCAGCCTCCTGAGTAGCTATTACAGGTGCCCACCACCATGCCCGACTAGTTTTTTGTATTTTTAGTAGAGACGGGGTTTTGCCATGTTGGGCAGGCTGGTCTCGAACTCCTGACTTCAGGTGATCTACCCGCCTCGACCTCCCAAAGTGCTGGGATTATAGGTGTGAGCCACCGTGCCTGGCCTGGGTTTAGGAATATTTGTGTTTCACTTATATAGGGGCAGAGGGAAAACTTCCCCTTCACCCTTGGAAGGTTCACTGATAAATCAATTCAAAAAGGCAGATGAAGAGAAAAGTCATACAAATATATTAACTTGCACACAGGGCAGAACCACAGAGTGATTACATACACCCTAAAGGGGTTCAGGAGCTCAGAAGCTTATATACGATCTTGAGGTTAAAAAAGAATGGGAGGCTGAGGCGGGTGGATCACCTGAGGTCAGGAGTTCGAGACCAGACTGACCAACATGGCAAAACCCCGTCTCTATTAAAATTACAAAAAAAAATCTAGCCAGGTATGGTGATGTGTGCCTGTAATCCCAGCTACTTGGGAGGCTGAGACAGGAGAATAGCTTGAACCCAGGAGATGGAGATTGCAGTGAGCTGAGATCATGCCACTTCACTCCAGCCTGGGCGACAGAGCAAGACTCCAGCTCAAAAAAAAAAAAAAGAATGGGGACTTGGGTCCTGGCAAAAGAGGTTATGGGATGGGGGACAAGAGGAATTCTGTTGAAGGGCAATAAATGATTACTTGGGAGAATTAATGGATGAAGAACAGAGATTAACTTGTAAATAGTTCTCTTTGGGTCTGCTCAGGTGTCCTTACATTCTTGGTCTTCTTTTCTGCAATAGGTACAAGATAACAGGGAGGAGAAGAAAAACAGTTGTTATCCTTGTGATTCCCTTGGATCTTTAGGTAGAGTGGGAAAAAGTCTCTTCCAGTGTCTGTTGTTCTCCAAGAGCCTTTAATTCAAAATACTCATTATACCAGGGAGTAGTGTTTTGGGGTGAAGTTCCCTATGGTCCTTCATTTGTTTAAACATCTCTAATCCGAGAATTTGAAATCCAAAATGCTCCAATAACCATTAAACTTTAAGCATGATCTTTGAGTGTCATGTCAGCACTCAAAAAGTTTCAGATTTTGAAATATTTCAGATTTTGTAATCATCTAATGGGTTCTTCTTACCCACTGTGGAGATGAAGCCAATTCACTGAGACAGCATTATTGCATTAGAGAAAGAGTTCAATTATTGCAAGGCAGCCTAGTGGAAGGATGGGAGTTATTACTCAAGTCTGTCTCCTCAGAGGTTCAGAGGTTAGAGCTTTTCAAGGGTAGTTTGTTGGGTGGGGGGGTAGGGGAATGGGTGCTGCTGATTGATTACAAGTGAAATCATAGGGGTGTGGAGAACAGCCCTTGTGTGTGCTGAGTCAGCCTGTGGGTGGGGGCCACAGAACTGGTTGAGTCATGAGTCACAGGTCTAGATGGAGTCAGTCAGTTGCCAGGATGCAGGATGAAGAAATATCTCAAAGGACCAATCTTAAGTTCTACAATAGTGATGTTATTTATAGTAGCAAGTGGGGAAGTCACAAATCTTGTGACCTCTGGTGCCTTATAGGAAGGTAAGCTATGCCTGCATCTTACCAGAATTCAGGCCCCTCCCATAATTCTAATCTTGTGGCTTTTCAAAATTAATCTTACAGAGGCAGTTTCAGTCCCTGAACAAGGAAAGTGTCAATTTTAGGGAGCAACTAGCATCATCATTGTTTCAAAGTTAAAATTTAAACTAAATCCCTCCAATGGTTAGCTTGGCCTGTGCCTGGGAATGAGTGAGGACAGCCAGCCTGTGAGGTTAGAAGCAAGATGGAATCAGTCATGCTAGACTTCTCTCACTGTCATAATCTTTGCAAAGGTGGTTTCAGATTTTTCAGATTTTCTGACTAGGGATGCTTAACCTATATGAGATAAAACTTTTAACTTGTAAAATGAAATTAGCTTTCTATACTCAGTTTTCAAAACTAATAGAGATGTCTTAAAATTGAATAAAAGAAAGTAGGAAAAAGAAAGAAGTCCAGGCGTGGTGGCTCACACTTGTAATCCCAGCACTTTGGGAGGCTGAGGTGGGTGGATCACCTGAGGTCAGGAGTTCAAGACCACCCTGGCCAACATGGTGAAACTCCGTCTCTACTAAAAATACGAAAATTAGCCGGGTGTGGTGGTGCATGCCTGTAGTCCCAGCTATTCAGGAGGCTGAGGCAGGAGAATTGCTTGTGAGTGAGCCGAGATTGCACTACTGCACTCCAGCCTTGGCGACAGAGCGAGACTCCATCTAAAAAAAAAAAGAGTCCAGTGTGGTGGCTCACACCTATAATCCCAGCACTTTGGTAGGCCGAGGCAGGTGGATCACCTGAGGTTGGGAGTTGGAGACCAGCCTGACCAACATGGAGAAACCCCATCTCTACTAAAAATACAAAATTAGCTGGGTGTGGTGGTACATGCCTGTAACCCCAGGTACTTGGGAGGCTGAGGCAGGAGAATTGCTTGAAGCTGGGAGGTGGAGGTTGTGGTGAGCTGAGATCTCACTGTTGCACTCCAACCTGGGCAACAAGAGCAAAACCTCGTCTCAAAAAAAAAAAAAAAAAAAGAAAAGAAATATTATTTTTTGTTTTTTGTTTTTCAACTTGCATAGCCTGGGTTAAATGCAGCCAGTGAGTAATAATGCAAGTCCTCAATCATTCAAGACAAAACTAAATTGTTGTCTTTAGTGATACAAAGGAGAGTGACCAAATAAGAGCTAGGGAACTGAGAAACTTCATGGGATGCATACAAGCATGGAACCCACAAAACAATGAAAACCATGAAGAGGACTATCAGCCAGTTATAGAATCTTTATTTCTGGAAGACTACAATATTTGCTTATCTAAAGGGATGGACAGTATCTTCTCTCATCTCTTTCAGAGCTATTATTTGATCTGAAATATTTCAAGGCTATAAAAGGATTTTATAATGTTTGCATGCCATTTTAAGAACACATATAAACAGTGTATTTAAAATCTGTTATTTTTATACAAAGTGATGGTAATTTGTTAGGTATCGCTAGAAATGCTACCTTAAATTTACAATATTTGGTTTGTCTATTAAACATTTATGCTCTTTTTTTTTTGAGACAGAGTCTTGCTCTGTTGCCAGGCTAGGGTGCAGTGGCGCGATCTCAGCTCACTGCAACCTCGGCCTCCTGGTTTCAAGCAATTTTCTTGCCACGGCCTCCCCAGTAGCTGGGACTACAGGTGTGTGCCACCACACGCAGCTAATTTTTGTATTTTTAGTAGAGTCGGGATTTCACCATGTTGGCCAGGATGGTCTTGATCTCTTGACCTTGAGATCCGCCCGCCTCGGTTTCCCAAAGTGCTGGGATTACAGGTGTGAGCCACAACACCCGGCCCTTATGCTCTTTTAAGACCGTAGTTTTCCAGCATTTCCTCCACTGCCTTTGGTTAGACTGCCTGCATTCAAGCTTCCCTTCCTGAATTTTCTGACTTAGCAAGCCTTTTAACTTCGGTGTCTTAGGTTGTTTTAGGTTAAATGTTCTGGGAAAGAAGTTAAAAATGGAACTCATGCTATTTTTCACCGTGACCACCTATGTAATCACTATCAAGTTTCTACCCATGAAGAATAGTATTTCCAAATACTGACACCTTTTTCTGTTATTTATTTAAAAACAAACAAACAACAAAACAACAACAACAACAAAAAACCAACCTCTTCTGATAACAGGAGAAATGTGCTAATTTTAAGAAATGCACACATTACTGAAACGGGTCATATAGAAAGTTGAAGTTCTGTGTAATACAACTTTTTGAGGTAATAATGGTGGAAGTTTGGTGAAACACTTAAATTTTACAGTTTTATAATCTACAAAGCCATAATGTATAGAACTCTGGATATTGAATTCACAGTATATATTTCTAAAGATTGAATTCCTTATATGCCAACTTCTGTGAAACCACACTTATTTTCACTCTAGAGACTTAACCTTGAATATTGAAATCTGCTCACGGAGGGCTTTTTCCACTCCCGGCACAGGCTAGGCATCTGTCTTATAATTTGGCCTTTTATCACTTCACTAAGGACTTCTTCCACAGTCTTTGTGAGAGCTGACTTTTTTTTTTTTTTTTTTTTTTGAGACGGAGCCTTGCTCTGTCGCCCAGGCTGGAGTGCAGTGGCGCGATCTCGGCTCACTGCAAGCTCCGCCTCCCGGGTTCACGCCATTCTCCGGCCTCATCCTCTCCGAGTAGCTGGGACTACAGGCGCCCACCACCACGCCCCGCTAATTTTTTGTATTTTCAGTAGAGACGGGGTTTCACCGTGGTCTCCATCTCCTGACCTCGTGATCCGCGCGCCTCGGCCTCCCAAAGTGCTGGGATTACAAGCGTGAGCCACCGCGCCCGGCCTGATTTTTTTTAAATTTTTTTATGTTACTGATTTGATGGAGTCATTGTTGGGATCAATAAAGTAATGCGATAATTTCTTCAGAAACCATTGTCATCTTTAGATGTCCTTGGTGTTGGACAGTCTTGGGCTTTGTATTGCAGGTTATTATTATTTTTTATTTAGCTGGCGGTTATTCAGAGCCAAGTCTGGTGAATATTTTGAATCATGTTGGTTCCCTTCCAGATATGGTCAAAGATGAGGTGATAACTACCAGGCATTGAGACTGTTTGTCTTGAATGTCTTGTTAACTAATTCTCTAGATAATTCCAGTGGAAATAATAATGTTTAGCAGTGACAGTATCAATTGGAATATTGCCTATCTTGACAATTTTTTTAGACCAGCGTTTTTGAAGTCTTAAATTTGTAGCTCATTTATTGAAAAATCAATCTACTTGTTTTACTTCATTGTCATTGCTTTGACACTCATAAAGTAATTATTAAATGTAAGGTGAATGTTACTACTATGCATGGATTGTTTAGCAAATCTCCTGTTCAAGGAGCAGATTTTTAGTCCTGTTGAGCCTGCCCTTCAGGAAGAAATGAAGTGAGTGGGGCAGTGTTTTTGTGTTTTTCGGGAGGGCTTTCCTTTTACTCACGTCTGCTAAAAGAATGCAAATCGCTTCAAAACAGTCATCATTCTCTCTTTCTTTGTGGCCTTATGTGTTGGTCTTAATCTCCTCCTTTCTGTCTTTTTGTTTTTGTTTTTTTCCTCAGTAAAGAGAGAGTCAGGAGCCTGCCCTTTCCTCCCTTTCTCTCACCTCACCTCCAGGGTGGCCTGAGAATTGAGGAAGAACCTTAAATTCTGCTCTTTGTTAAGAGCTCTGATAACTGGAACTGTTGGAATATTGCTAAAATGGGTTTTGGAGATGTTCCCTACTCTCCCTGCCTGCCATTTCCACAGATTACTGAGGATTGGCTCTGTTGCCAAATGAGGCTGATATTGAGCCTCAAATTTTGACCCATTTTTCATCAAGTTTGTCTTAATATAGAAGTTGCAAGATTTAGTAGTGCAGCAATTATTGTTCTTATAGAAAAAGTCAACTGCATGTTTGCTGAATTCCATGTCTTGGGCTGAAGACAAAAGAGTTTGTGCACAATATTCGCAGTCCATAGTGTTGTAAGCAGGAATGTCTGCAGCAGCCAGAGAGTTCAGGGCAATGTTTTTTGACCTGAAACAGTTACCTACCTAGCAAATGTAACACAAAGCCTAAGTATTACTTTCTATGGAATGTGGGGTGTTTCATAACTAAACAAATCAGTGACGCTGGAATAATATGCTTTAAAAAAACCTTACAAATCTATATTTGAGTGAATGAAATGAATGTTAGAAAGTTTACAATTTTTATGGAAAGCTGGTAATTTTAGGTTGTTGGGTGGAGGAAAAGGAGGGCAACACACTTTGCTAAGTTACTTGAAGTTCCTGCCAGTACTGCTGCCTTCTCCCAAATGATTAAAAAGTCGAAAGCAACTTTGTGGCAATTTAACAATGATGGCAAATACACAGAAATGCAGGGAGATCTTTCATTTAGGCTGTCAAAGATCAGTGGGAATTAAGGCACCTTTGCGTTTACATATATAATATGAAGCACCTTTTGTTTTATATTTCACAAATTCTAATGGACATTTTATTTATAATGAAACGTGAATGCTACTGCCAGGATATTCTAATGAAAATGATCAGCTCATTTTCAAAACCTTAAAATAATGAACATAGAAATAATTTCTAGTGTCTAGTTCTGTAATCTTATATTAAAATAGTTTCTTGGACCTCCAATCAGCCACAATACTGAAATGACAATGCCAGAATAGAAAACAGAGATGCAAAATGATTTCCAGTTAATGACATTTTATCTTATTAACGTAAGTATTAACATTTTAATCTACCAGAGGAAAGACTAAAATATTAAAAGAAGAATTCTCTGGAGCAGTTTACAAACATTTTGGGAAAACAAGGATGAAGCACACGGACTGGGAAAAGGTGTCAGTGTTTCTCTTGTTCACATGACAGAGTAGCAGTCAAAATACACCCCTGTGATTTGTCGCATCTGTTAGAAATGCTGCAGTAGCTAAAGGGACGTTCCCTGGCTTTGGTGAAGAAATAAGTAAACAAGCCAGTGTAAAGAGAAAACCCTGGTTAGTGATCAGAGGCCACATTCTCCAACCCCTACAAGCTCTAGCTTCGTGTAATGCCAGAAAGAGAGAGGTCAAAAGTCTGAGAGAACTTTTGTTATGAAAAGTGTTTGTTTGTATTTTTAAAATTTTGGATAACATATTCCAGTGCTTTGGGTACAAAGGTTTGAGCAATCGGCACCATTTTAATAATGCATTTAGTAGTCGCAATGCATTAACACCTAAAGAGATAGAGTCTAAAATGCAGTTCATGTACACATTTCACAGTCTGCCTGATATTTATTAAGACACACCTTCTTTTCCCTAGATACCTTTTCTCACTATTTCTGTCTTAGGTGGTTACTCATCTCTCCTCACTCTTACATGTAGTGTTTTAAAATTTCATATATATGCCCAGAGGACTCTTGGCACTTAAACAAGTTTCTCTACATTAAAAACAAAAAATCTGTTTCTGAGTTATAGAAGTTATTTAGCTCCTCTGACACATAATGCTACATCAGCTTCAGGACAATCAAATATAGCTGCTTTTAGAGACAGCAGAACTAAAGCAGGAGCCGGTCTGTGCATTTTTCCATGACTCACTGAGATGTATTGAAGGTCTGAGTCTCATGCAGAATTTAACCCTCTCTTTCCTGAGACTGATGATATTTTCATATAATCTACACTTCCTCTTTCAAATGGTGAAGGCAGACAAGACCCCCAACATTGGGAGCTGCTTTTGATTTGAAAGAATGTAAGTGATAGAGGACTCAGGCTTATGTATCTTCTTTTGGCTCAAGTGTGCATTTCTCAAAAAGAAGGTCTATAAGGAAAGAGGCAGCAATGATCAGTTTGTTAACATGTCAATATTGTGCTCCTATGCTACCTTCTGGTTTCTCTTTTCATTGCAAAACTGGCCAAGTTTTTTTATTTTAGTAGAGACGGGGTTTTACCACGTTGCCCAGGCTGGTCTCGAACTCCTGAGCTTATGTAGTCCACCCACCTGGGCCTCCTGAAGTGCTAGGATTACAGGCATGAGCCACCGTGCCTGGCCACTCTTTCTTTTAAAATTTAAAGATAAAAATATTTTATTTAAGGCCAGGATCATGTGCCATTTTAGAGGGGACAAAAACTGAAGATGCTATAGGGAGAAAATCTGTTGAAATACTATTTGAATAAGATGAATATATTTAAAGCTAGAAGGCCAGTTACTTACATTTTAGGGTAGTAAAGAAATTGACCAAGTTTATCAAAACACCATTGGCTATCCATCTTGAAAACGCAAAGAGTATTACAAAAGTGCATAAAACTGACAAAGAGCCCAAGATGGATCAATACTTTTAGAAAATGGAGAATTATGCTTTAGAAACCACAGACCTGAAGTTTTGCTACTCTTCTTTCAAAAACTGTTTTCCAGAAATCAGTCTTAAAACACTCAGAACAAAATGAAATCAAGCAAGGCAGAACCAGCCCCAATTAAAAATTTGACTTTCAGAAGAGTAAAAATTTTGTTTTACCTAACTTTTTTTTTTTTGAAACGGAGTTTTGCAACCTCCGTCTCCTGGGTTCAAGCAATTCTCCTGCCTCAGCCTCCCGAGTAGCTGGGATTACAGGCATGCACCACCACCCCGGCTAATTTTGTATTTTTTTAGTAGAGACAGGGTTTCTCCATGTTGGTCCGGCTGGTCTCGAACTCCCAACCTCAGGTGATCCACCCACCTCGGCCTGTGCTGAGATTGCAGACGTGAGCCACCACGCCCCGCCTGTTTTACCTAACCTTCAAATGGACAATCCACTCAAGCTGGTACAAAATTCAAAAGGTATAGAAGGGTGCATGTAGTGAAAAGGGAACCTATCTATTCCCCACCTCATGGATAACAATGACAGCCTCATTTTAAGTACATTTAGACAAAATAAATGAAAGGAAATCAATAAATGTTATTTATTTTGTCTGAACAAGACTTTTTTAATTCCATTCTGTGCAAAATATTAATTAAAATTGGAACAGTATGTTCTCCATCCCTGTTTTTCAAACTCTTGGTTACAGCGTGATTAGGAAGTCATATACAGACTTTTGTGGATTTCATGTTAAAAAAAAAACCTCAATTGTTATAAGAGAACACACTGTTTTATAAAAAAAAAAAATCTTTTTTGTTGTGCATATGTATTTACACACATATATCCATGTGTACTCGGTCTCAATATCAAAATATTTCTTACAGTTATTTATGGTCAAACTGTTTGAAATACTTGTATTTAATTTTTCTGGTGTGGCTTTTCAGACACTCTGGAAAGCAGAACTAAGAAATGATTTCTGGGGTATATCTAGGAAATGTCACCTCAGTTATAGCCCAGAAACAACTGTGGCCACAATTATGAAGACAGTGTTTACACTAAGACCATGGATGGAACCAGGCTTCTGGATTCAGTAGCCTGTAAATTTAAAGGGGTTTGCCAGTACTTGGGAGATGTAAACAAAAACAGTCAATAAAGCATTCTTTTTTTTTTTGGAGATGTAATTTCACTCTCGTTGCCCAGGTTAGAGTGCATTGACAGGATCTCAGCTCAATGCAACCTCCGTCTCCCGGGTTCAAGCAATTCTTGTGCCTCCTCCCAGCTACAGCCTCCTGAGTAGCTGGGATTACAGGCATGTGCCACCACACCTGGCTTTTTTTTTTTTTTTTTTTTTTTCTGAGACGGAGTCTCACTCTGTCACCCGGGCTAGAGTGCAGTGGTGCAATCTCGGCTCGCTGCACGCTCCACCTCCTGGGTTCACACCATTCTCCTGCCTCCACACCATTCTCCTGCCTCAGCCTCCTGAGTAGCTGGGACTACAGGTGCCCGCCACCACGCCTGGCTAATTTTTGTATTTTTAGTAGAGATGGGGTTTCACCTTGTTAGCCAGGATGGTCTCGATCTCCTGACCTCGTGATGCGCCCGCCTCGGCCTCCGAAAGTGCTGGGATTACAGGCATGAGCCACCGTGCCCGGCTATTTTTGTATTTTTAGTAGGGACGGAGTTTCACCACGTTGGCCAGGGTGGTCTTGAACTCCTGATCTCCTGACCTCAGATGATCCACCCACCTTGGCCTCCCAAAGTGCTGGGATTACAGGCATGAGCCACTGCACACGGTCCAATAAAGCATTCTTAAAAGTGTTAAAATATGAGACAAATATTATATGCTCTACCATTGTAAGTACAGTCACCTGGGGGACAGACTGGATCCTGTGAACAATTGAGCTCTCTGGGTCTTTGGGAACTAAAGAAGAGAACAGAAGGGCAAATAGTATAGGACACCAGAAGGTATGTTTGGAGTGGGGGTGTCTTGTCTTCTGCCATCTACTACCTATGTGACATTAATTTAATAGTTTGCTTAGCCTCACGAAGCCTCAGTTCCCATATCTGTTTAAAAAACAAGCACGGGCTGGGCGTGGTGGCTCATGCCTGTAATCCTAGCACTTTGGGAGGCTGAAACGGGAGGATCACTTCAGCTCAGGAGTGCGAGAGCAGCCTGGACAACATAATGAGAACTCCTCCCTATTTAAAATAATAATAATAATAACTATTATTATTCAAAAGAAAAAATAAAAAGAAAACACACATTAGAATTTAAAAACTAGAAAGAGAACACTTGTTTTGCAGGATTGTTTTGATGATTAAGTTAGCAGAAAACATAATATGCTGACTAGCACATTGTAGGCCCTCAACAAAATGTACATTTCTTTTCTTCTGTATGTGAACTCATTGAAACAAACTTCAGCTATAACCCATCCTACACACACACACACACACACACACAGGCACACACACACAAAATCACATGTAATCGCAGATGCTCGTACCCCTACAAATTTGTAACCATCCAGCAGTATTTATCTAATGTCCTGTAAATATAGCACTACCAAACTCTAAAATAATTTACCAGTAAGTGCAAATGGCTCTGTGATAGAGAGGCAGCAATCAATACATAAGTGGATAACAGTGTGGACTTGAGATCTGCCACCGAAGCCACTGGGCAAGTTATTCAACCTCACTATCACTGTTCTACAGCTTCCTCATCTATAGCATGGTGAGAATTTTTTTTTTTTTTTTTTTTTTTGAGACAGAGTCTTGCTCTGTCACCAGGTTGGAGTGCAGTGGTGCAGTGATCTCGGCTCACTGCAACCTCCACCTCCCGGGTTCAAGCGATTCTCCTGCCTCAACCTCCTGAGTAGCTGGGACTACAGGCACACGCCACCATGCCCAGCTAATTTTTGTATTTTTAATAGAGACGGGGTTTCTTTAGATGTTAGACTACAAACAATCACAGGTGAATTCTTTGGCAACTTAAACCTGTTTTCATAGCTCAGGCATTGTTTGAGGGAAAACAGTTTGATTTTGAAGGAAATTTTCAAAATTCTCATGAAAGACCTTCAGCAGAATTGTGGATCTTCAATGTGCATGTACTTTTCATAACTCCTATCTATAAAAATCCACATTTGTGAGAAATGGCTGGCTGATAAATGTCACCAGTTTGAGGATGTAGGGGATTGTGGTATGTAGCCATGTTGTTCCCAGCTCACGTGTGGTTGTTGGCCAAATTTGAAGCAAAGAGATACAGCTTCATTCATACTTATGTGTCATTATTCCATTATTCCATTCTCACTGTCACTGTTAGATAAGTCTTCAGCTGTGAATACCACATTTCCCCGCTGTGGTACATTGTATTTGTAACTTCCAAAATGAGCTAGTTCATAAACTACATTCTAAGTTACCCTGGGAGCCCATTTGCTCATTCAGAATATATTTTGAAGCCCATGCCCTCCACCACAGTGCTTCAGGTACAGCCCAGAGTGTTTACACATTTAGTCTCCAGACTAAAGCAGGGGCTTTTTCCATTGACTACTACTAATGGCCAATCGTTTTTGCTCAATTTGCATTGAGTTCAGAAAATTATTAACTATCAAGACCTGGTTAAAGGCCTACTTTTGGGCTTTCTCACAATGCAGAATTTGACTGGTCAATAGAAACCAGTCTGGGTATCTCTGAAATGACAGAGATACCCAGAATCATTAGCAATGAGAGCATAGTTAGAAATTCAGAAACATATATTACAGGGCAGCAAGAAGAGACCTGTGATACAGAACTTGTCAACTTTGTTGAAGAAATTTGCAAATATATGCATCTGTTAGCGATCAGTGTCCTGACTTAATAGGCAAGTTTAAAATTACTGATTACGCTGATGTGCTTCTGATTTCTTTTTGCAAAACAGATGAGTAGTTTTTATTCCAAAATTTGTTCCAAATCCTATTTTTTGGCAGTGCGCTAGGTTTAGTCACAGTGTGAATAAAGTATGCTCTCTATGTCTTGATTACTCTGCCTAAAATATCTCAACACAGTGTACATTTGGTCCCTCTTAGATTATTACAACTAATGTTAAACATCAACAACTTCTTCTTTTAAGCTAATGAAAAAGTTGCAATTGACACTCTTATTACCCTTATGACACCTCCCCAAACCCAAGTTCCTCTTCTCAATTCTCCACTATTTTGACTACTCAATACCCTCTCTAGGTCACTTCGTTTGCCTCTCAACCATTGCCTTTTGGTTTTGTGTCCCTCCATTAATGTTTAGAGGACGACTGATGTCTTTCATTCATCTTTGGATAAAGGGCACCATTATTAAATTGGCTTTGCTTTATTCCATGTGTGTCCTGGATCTGCCTCCCCTCTTAGTAGCCAAGGACACATTTCTGAGTTCTCTATCTATGCTTGCCAAAATGGGAAAAAGAAAACTGTTGAACCTGAAGTCTTGTAAGATACGTAACCAATTCAATCCATATTTTTCATGTAAGTGATTTTTTAGCGTTCAGTGACTCCATCCATTGGAAGCTGTGGAGTAGATGAAGAGTTGTTTGTGCCTTGTGGCATTTGTCTTGGGTATGGTCCATCTGTAATGAATTTGAGTCATGAGATATAAATCATATCATTATAAAGAGCCTAAAATGGGCCAACACGAGAATCTAGCAATAGTACAAGGTGTAATGGTACTGAGAATTTAAGACAGAACTTGACCTCAGTTATTTTCCTTTGGATTGCCAGAGGCCAGTAGCTACATTTGCTCCTCTTGAGATAAGCATTTAAGGATGTTCCTTCAGCCATTGTTGACTCAAATTAAGCATTGCATGAAGCAGCATTCAACCCTTAGGAAAAGTTAGTTGAGTTGCCATCTTTAGGGATCTAAGATGCTGGAACAGTAAACTTTCAAAAAATGCTTTGATGCTCAGATTTAACAAAAAGTTAAAAGAAAATAAAGCCCTTAAAAACAAACCTAATACACTTATCATTGTTGTATTAGTATGAAATGTTGTTTCTTTACAAGCCTAAAAGGAGAGGTCATTATTTTTGTAGCTTTCCATAGAATAAGGAGATTGATACTTTATAGTGTTCTGGGAACCAGATAGATTTTGAAGTTTTGAAAAGGTTCAGTGGTGGTCATCATGGAGTAGTTGAGAATTGTCTAACTAGAGTGGGGTATTGACTTTACAAATATTTATCAAGTACCTTCTGCATCCTTAGCACTCTGTTAGGCACTAGGATATGGGGAACTTGTGATAAAGAGATGGAAAAGATAGTGGCTCTCCCCTCAAAGGTGTGTATAATGTATTAAGGTACATAATGCAAGGAAATGAATAAAAGGGAGGGTGGATTACTGAGTCTAGTACCTAAGCACACACAACCCATTTCTGGGGGAGAGGGTTGCAGGCATGGCTGGCTACATAATTTGCAGGGCATAGTGCAAAATAAAAATCCCATTGTTCAAAGTTGGGCAAAAAGTACCATTAAAAGTACTAAAATATAAAGTTTTATCCTCTGCTCATCCAACTTCACTTACAGAACACAAATTCAAAGATAAAATTATTAAGAATTTCAAGATAGTAACAGCAGAGTACTAAACTAAGCCCAGAGCCCTTCTGAGCCTGGGCCCCTTTTGAAAGTGGGGTCTTAGGCGACTGCACAGTGGCTCACACACTCATGAGGCCAGCCCTGGGTACAGGGGTGATTCCTATGAAATCTAATATGTCAGCAGTAAACCTTTTTTCAAGGAAGGGTTTATATAGAGAAATTTGAACAAGTTTGTACAGATCAAAATGGATATGTTTTGTTAGGTATATGTTTTATTTATTTCCCTTTTTATGGTTAGCAATTAGGGACAGGGATTATTTGTTATAAGGGAAGACAGAGACTAGGGTATGAAAAACTCAGAGGAAGTATCAGACTTGGAGAAATGTAGTGATACTATATGTACCGCAGAGACAGGCTGGGTCATTTGTTAAACTTTAGTGCAGGATTTGCCATCCAGGGTTTTGGTACCCAAGGTGGCTTAATATTTATGACACATCTTTCTACATCAGTTGTTACATCATTCTCTCCCTTTTCCTCAGTTTCAACCCTTCTGAAGGGTAGCTGTTTGCCTCACTCAGTATAATTTCACTGATTATTCCAGATGTACCCTAGTTGTGGTGAGAGTCTATCCAGGCGTTATTGCAGGCAAACGTGATGTCCATTTATTTATGTAGATTACCACCCCCACATGCAGCTAGTGACCAGAAGAAAGGTTTTCAAAAGATTGAAAACTTCTAACATAGAGTTGGTGTTTTTGTTTTTTGTTGGACAATAGGCAGGGGAGAGAATCTGTAGCAGATTCATTTCTTTTCCTTGGCCTAAAAGCCTGCTGGAGCCTCCTCCAAACTTAAAAAAACTAGAGGAAAAGAAAAGAGTGTTCTTTGAATCTATAATACATCAGTCTGCAGTGTAGCTTTTCTTTTTTGCCAATTTTTTCTAAGGAAGACCCTCATGGACTCAATATAGATATGAGTGAAACTGCTGTCTCAAAAGCCTTTTATTAACTAGCTGCTAAATTTTATGACACTTTTTCTCTCTACTATACCCCACCCTTCTCTGCTTCCTTTTTTTTTCCTTATTTTTTTCCTTATTTTTATTTTTATTTTATTTTATTTTATTTTATTTTTGAGACAGAGTTTCACTTTTATTGCCCAGGCTGGAGTGCAATGGCGTGATCTTGGCTCACTGCAACCTCCACCTCCCGGTTCAGGAGATTCTCCTGCCTCAGCCTCCCGAGTAGCTGAGATTACAGGCATGTGCCACCACGCCCATGTAGAGACGGGGGTTTCTCCATGTTGGTCGGGCTGGTTTTGAACTCCCAACTTCAGGTGATCCGCCCACCTTGGCCTCCCAAAGTGCTGGGATTACAGGTGTGAGCCACCGCACCCAGCCTTTATGTATTTATTTATTTATTTTTATTTTAATTTTTTTGAAATGAAGTTTCACTCTTGTTGCACAAGTTGGAGTGCAGTGGCACGATCTTGGCTCACTGCAACCTCCACCTCCCGGGTTCAAGTGATTCTCTGTGCCTCAGCCTCCCAAGTGGCTGGGATTACAGGCCCACACCACCATACCTGGCTAATTTTTTGTATTTTTAGCAGGAACAGGGTTTCACCATGTTGGCCAGGCTGGTCTTGAACTGCCGACCTCAGGTGATCCACCTGCCTCGGCCTCCCAAAGTGCTGGGATTACAGGCATGAGCCACCACGCCCGGCCTTCCACTTACTTTTGAACATTTCTTTTCGTTTGAAGTTCCCTTCTTCCTGAGCTTATTTTAGCATTGCACATGCCTACTTGTTTTCCTACATTTCCTTTCACTGTCTTCTTCACTCAGTTTTCTTTTCCTCTCTATTCCTTGAGTGTAGACACTTACCTAATGTTGGTCCTACAGCCTTCTCTTTATTCTCTGTTCTTTCTACCTAGGAGATTTCTTCCACTTCCTGGCCCCACTCTTGACAACATCTCAGTGTTGATGTCTCTGTCTTCTGACTCCAGGTCCGAGTGTTCCTCTGAGTGTGCTTAATGTGAATGCACCAATGCCCCATTAGCCCCCACATCCCTTCAGTATCGTCATGTTAAATAAATTCCTTATTCCAGTGGGAGTTTACTTATTCTGTCTCCTCCCACTCATGTCTGCTATTTGGGACATCCCTCTTTTGGTTGGTGTTGCCCTGGTTCTCATTGGCACCAAACCCAATTCCCATGTCTGTGTCTCCTTTTTAGACCATAAGCAGGGACCAGGCCTTTTCATTTTGTAACTGCTGCATGTAGTACAGTGCCTGGAACACAGCTCAGTAAGTAACAAGCTGATTGATTCACTGAATTAATATTGAACGGCTTCTCTCCCACCTCCCAGTTAGTTCTCAAAGACTTTTCATGCCCTCATCTCTTATGTAAATATTCCACTTTTATTCTTTTGCATCTCTAACCTTCCCTTTATGTTTCTGCCAGAGTTGTCCTCCTTACAGAAGTCCCTTTCTGTGCAGGGCTGTGCCTTATTCATCTTTATATAACCCAAGTGCTGAACCGCAGTGCCTTGTATACAGTAGCCACTTAAAGGTATGCTAAATTTGAGCGGAGCTAAGAAGGAAGGAAAGAGATGTGAGGGGTGACACATTGAAAGGAGGATTAGAAAGATAAAAGGGGAGAAACTAAAGGACTGAGGCCAGCCAGTCTGTCTGTAAACATTCCATTAGTCCTGGTGTTAGATTGGATGAAAGCTTTTTTTTTTTTTTTTTTCCTGATGTCCCTGGACACTTCTCCTTTGGAAAAGAACGATACATTATTCAAGAGATGGGAAAAGCGAGAGAAATAGGGCTCAGTCCCCCTCACAAAAATCTGGTTCATAGAACCAGAATTTTGGAGCTAGAAAATGCCTGAGTAGAGCCCAGCTCTCATTCTGCAGGCAAGGAAACTGAGGCATGAGGAGGTTAAGTGGCTTAGCAGCTAGCTAATGGGAAAATCAGCAGTCAAACATGAGTCTCTTTCTTCTTCTCCCAGCACATCCATCAGTAAATCACATTTTCTCTTTTCTTGGTGGTGCAGGCCAGTGTTTAAGGTGAGGGATTATGATTACTAAGAGACTAGGCATTTTAAAGACCCTTTGCTAATCACAAATTTTTGCAAAGTTTACATCAGGCTCTTTTTAAAGGACTCAGCATGGTGGGAAATAGATTAGTGGTTTTACATTTCTTTTTTTTAAGTGGAGATTTCCAAAGCATCCCTCTTTTTATTTTCTTTTTAAAATAAAATTGTACTTAGCATAATTAGAGAAACAGATTAAAGTGGAATTGTTCTGGCTAAATTGGAGGTGAGGACCATAAATTCTGCTTGCTGCCCCCTTCCCCATTCACCTCCTTCATCCTGCTCCTGGATGCCCACTGAAGAATCTGAAAAGTTTCTTAGAGAACACTTTTTATCCAGTTAATCAAATGACCTCCAAGGTCCCTTTCATTCTCTCATGCTATGGTGCTGAGATGATGTAGTCTGTTGCCATTTGGATCATTATTGAAAATTATCAGGTGATGAGGATTTAGGGAGAGTGAAACAAGAAGTGGTGTGGGAAGGCCTGCTATTCATCAGGAAATAAAAGGTACCCTTAATTTGGTTTTTAAGAAATAGTCAGGAAAAGAGATTGATAGGGCAGCAGAGAGACTGTCTACTGCTTGGAGATTTTGAATGCTGTGGCTAGAGTGATAAACAAAGACAACTCTTAGCAGTGGGCACATATCAAGAAATGAAGAATGACGAGACCAGAGTTGAGGAGCTCAGATTAGGGAACTCTTCTGAGCTCAGGACATAAAGAAGAAGACAGATTATTTGGAGAAAAAAGTTTGAAAGGTTTTTGTGAACTGGATTTATAATGTAAAGGACAGAACTTTGTTGAGTTGTTTTCCAAGGCTCAGCAAACGAATTGCATTTCAGCATAAATTTGTCAAATGGTAGATGAGAAATGTATTGTTCACCCTATTGAGGTAGTAATGTTGGAAAGAGATCTTGCTGTACGATACAGGAGAAGGAAGGTTTATTAAACTGCACAGAATGTCTGCAAGTCATCCAACATCTCTGAACTCTTTCTTCCCATCTGTAAAAATAGGAAGATTATAATTTTAGATATGTTGGGCCCGTGTCCATCCCAGTGCTCCTGCTCCCTTCTGCCTTCAGGCGTAAGGTACAGGTGTAAGGTGTTAGCCTACCATTATTCTCTTTTTATCTAGGGTCTCTTTGGATCAGTAGTCTCTAACTAGAGACAATACCATTCCTACCTAGGGGACTTTCACCTAACCAGCCTCAGAAACCTATTTTTAGGTAGCAAAAGAAAAACATTTGCCATATAGACCTAGACGTTAGCTGCTTGTCACAAGCTGAAGGGGTGTTCTCTTTTTTTTTTTTTTTTTTTATGAGACACTCTCACTCTGTCACCCAGGCTGGAGTGCAGTGGTGCGATCTCAGCGCACTGCAACCTCCGCCTCCCGGGTTCAAGCAATTCTCGTGCTTCAGCCTCCCAAATAGCTGGGATTACAGATGTGCACCACCGTGCCCAGCTAATTTTTGTATTTTTAGTGGAGACGGAGTTTCGCCATGCTGGCCAAGCTGGTCTTGAACTCCAGACCTCAGATGATCTACCCGCCTCAGTCTCCCAAAGTGTTGGGATTACAGGTGTGAGCCACTGCACCCAGCCTGAAGGGGTGTTCTAATGTTGAGTATGATCACACATGCATCAGCTCTGTTCTGGTACTCGCATTTCTTCAACCAGAGGCTCCCTTCATAAATGTCAGATTAGTCCCAGGAGACACTAGTCTGCAATCTGATTTCCCTTGCCATTGTCCCCAGCCAGGCGGCAGAGTTGAGTTTATCTAAAAGTATAAGAAAACTGAGTTTTTTGCTCACCCATCTAGCTGAACATCCTCCTCTGAAGAAGCCAATGAGAATTATTGATAATGTATGAACCCCCAGGAGACAAACCTTTTACAAATAAACTGAAAGACAGGGAAGTAAAGTTATACACAGTTATTAAGGAACACTCAACCACCCCTGCTTTTTAAAACCACATAATGAAGCTTTAGCACATTTCACCCTTATTCTGTTTTTGTTTCTGTTTTAAGCTAGAGACTCTTTGGGTCAGCGGTTTCCAACTGGAGAAAGTACTTTTCTTGCCTAGGGGACTTTGGGGGAACGTATGGGAATATTCTGATTATCACTATAACTGGGGTCACTGCTAGCATTTTGTGGGCAGGGGCCAGGAATGCCAGGACAAGGCCAACCCCCGAAAAGGGAGAATTATCATATCTTAAATGCCAGGAGCATCCTCATTGAAACACTGAGCATTTTAATGAAAATGTACTCTTCCTTTGCCAAATTTTCTTACTGATAAACTATGATAAACTACTCTTGAAGATGAGTAATCTATAGCTATTTTGCTTATTTGGACCTTAGTAGTGTAACTGTTTTCTGACATTGGACACTCAATAAGTATCTGCCAAAATACTGAGAATTATGAGTAGTGAGGCATCAAATATTTAAAACATATTTCTGTTTTATACATAAGCAGTACAGTCATTTGTAAAATCATTTATTGCACACCCCTAATGTAGACAAATGTTTATAAAATATTATTTGAATTAAATGCAACTGAACACTCATATCATTTTAAAAAATCCCCAATTGCTTTTTTTTTTTTTTTTTTTTTTTGAGACGGAGTCTCGCTCTGTCTCCCAGGTGTGCAGTGGCACAATCTCGGCTCAGTGCAACCTCCACTTCCCGGGTTCAAGCAATTCTCTGCCTCAGCCTCCTGAGTAGCTGGGATTACAGGCACCCACCACCATGCCCAGCTAATTTTTGTATTTTTAGTAGAGATGGGGTTTCACCATCTTGGCCAGGTTGGTCTTGAACTCCTGGCCTCGTGATCTGCCTGCCTCGGCCTCCCAAAGTGCTGGGATTACAGGCATGAGCCACCACGCCCAGCCTCCCAGTTACTTTTAAAGAATGTCTTGGCACCCATTAAGAAAAGTAGATGTTTAGACCAGGTACGGTGGCTTATGCCTGTAATTCCAGTACTTTGGGAGACTGAGGTGGGAGGATTGCTTGAAGACAGGAGTTTGAGACCAGCCTCAGCAACATAGTGAGACCCCTGTCCATATAAAAAGAAAGAAAAATAAGTGTTGATTTGAGGTTTGTGTGTTTTCGTTTAAATGGCTCTAATATTAATATTAATGGCATAGGACTTTTAAAATAATTTTTAAAAAATTTTAAAGCAAGGCAGCTGGTATATGGCCTACATTTAGATGTGAGTTGCAGTTTTTAAATGCATCTTCACTGTTGGTGGTCTCAGCAAAGTCAGTTCAGACATGTCAGGAGTTAGGGATTGGGAGGAAGAAAATACAATTTCATTTTCCTCATGTTAAATGTACATTATCAAGGATCCAGTTTAAATGTGTCTAAGTTAATTGGAGCCCCTAGGAGCCACTTTGCTAAGCAGCTAATTCAGCTTCTCTTCCCCAGAGAGGATAATTGTTGTTAAAAAACAAAAAAGTAAAATGTGTTGTTTTCTCATGTAATTATGTAACTGACATCTTTATATAATAATACATTTGGGTGGTCTGTCCCTGAAATACTCGGTTTGTTAGGAAACATTACAGTTTCCACAAGTAATCACTTACTCCTAAATATTATGAAAGAATTTGGTATTATTACATTGCATCATTGCATTAGTCAGAAGCTAAACTTTCTAAATGAGTTTGGCACTGGAAAAGGCTTCTAGGTTTTTCGCTATTTTTTTCTTAAATGTCATTATATGAGCTAAAATATTCTTCAGGTGGAATACTATATGATGGAATGTTTAAAAGTAACAAAATACCAATCTGTTAAAGAAAAGAGCAAGGGTCCCAAAGTGGCATCTTTTCAGTAATTACATTGTGATATCCTTATCAATGTGGTTATTCCAGTCTCTTTCAGCTCATTCATTTACCCCCACTGGATTGGGTTAGGACGCAGGAACTTACTTGCCATAGTGAATCACAAATATCTTGACAATGGACACACTGCCATTAAAATGGAGTTCATTCTAATACATGTTGGTAATAAGGTTCTGTGACTTGCTGATTAAAAAATGCCACACCTAATGAAACTGGAATTTTCCCTTTAATTCTATTCTTCTGAGACTATAGACTGCCTTGGTCCTGAGGAGACACCCATCCCTAATCCCAGATTCAGCCAAGACCTGACTCTAACTAATCATGATGGCTGATTATTCCACCTGAGGGCATGTTGTTAAATTGCTATTACCTAGAATTGTGTGGGAGGCTTTTGCAAAGTAGCAGAGAGAGGAAAGAAAGTGCACAGACAGATAAAACTCTAAGGAGGGAGGAGAACCCCAGGGCAAAAGCAATATGAGGTAAACATGCAGAAAGCTGAAATAGGCAAGGTAAAAGGTGCAGAAAGTTGAAATAGGCAATGTAAGGACAGAGTTTGATTTCAAAGGTAGAAAAGGAAATTGTGAGATGATTGCAAAACTGTCATCATCATCATCATTATCTTCATCATTCCTTCTTTATTTTTTAGAGACAGGGTCTCCTATGTTGCCCAGGCTGGTCTTGAACCCTGGGCCCAAGGGATCTTCCTGCCTCAGCCTCACAAAGCCTAGGATTACAGGCACGAGCTACCATGCCCAGCCCAAAACTGCATTCTATGACTCAATCAGTGGTTTATCCTCAGCAGCAAATAGAAATAAATAGGCTATGCTCAAAGGAAAGAAGAGAGTTAACAGTTTGGTTCCAAGGCTAACGGCTAGGAGTGGGATTATTCTATCATTAACAATCTGCACTGTGTTTCCTAGAAGAAAATGTGTATCAGGTGAAATGACACATTTCTACTTAACATCATCCTAAATTAGTGCTTTTAATATCTTTTTTTCCACAAAGAAATGGCCACATTTTTTACCTTTTTTTTTTTTTTTTTTTTTTTTTTTTTGAGAAGGAGTTTTACTCTTGTTGCCCAGGCCAGAGTGCAATGGCGCCATCTTGGCTCACAGCAACTTCCACCTCCTGGGTTCAAGCGATTGTTCTGCCTCAGCCTCCTGAGTAGCTGGGATTACAGGCATGTGCCACTACGCCCAGCTAACTTTATATTTTTAGTAGAGACAGGGTTTCTCCATGTTGGTCTGGCTGGTCTCAAACTCCCGACCTCAGGTGACCGACCCGCCTCGGCCTCCCAAAGTGCTGAGATTACAGGCGTGAGCCACTGTGCCTGGCCTGTGACCTTTTCATGCAATGTACCAATACTGTACAGCCATTGTGCCTAAATATGTGATATCTTACACATTTGAGATGGATGGGCATCTAACATGGTAGAGTCCATGACATTGTTGGTACTAGACATTAGGTTTTATTACAACACAAAACGTTAGTTATTTGAGAAAATAAAAATGTTTTTTCCTAGTATTATAACCTAAATGGAATCACATGCCAGATACAAAATTGTGAAAGCAAAGGTGAAATTTAATGGAATACAGTTTAAAAATGCATTTGGGTAGGTACTGCTATAAAAGTATTGCCTTTAAAATTGTAACCTAACCTGGAATGACAATGCTTTTAACTAGGTATAAGATGTGTGTAGAAGCAAGTATAGATTTCCTCTGTGTGTGTTATGTGTATACTGAGCAGGTATTGAAGTGTTATGACATTGTTCAGTCATTCAGGAAAATGGAAAGTCTACTTATCTTTAAACTTGTAGTTCCCAAACTGTATACCAGGGCACCCAAGGGTACCACAGTCAACTTATAGGGGATGTTTTAAATTTTAGAGGAAAACACAGCAATGTTTGGTATCTGTCAAGTACCCAGTGCATTACTAGATTGAGGTAGTTCACAGCTTCAACATTAGATGGCGCTGCATTCCTTTTGACGATGTCATATCTTTCGAAGGTTGGGTTTTTGGAGGTTAACTTGATACAAAGCAAATACTGCATGGCAACAATTTGGTATGGGAAATGAAGGCAACTCTATCCAATAGGATTCCAAGATTTGAGAAGTTGTGCATACCCGAAAGATGTACGCATACTTTAGTAAGTAATTGTGGTAAAGAATGAAATAAAAATATACCTTTTTTTCTTTCAATTTATAAGTATTATTTTTTTCAAACTGCTACCAAGTTATTAGGACAGCTCCTTAGTAGTTGTTTGAACGTACGTACTTAATAAGTTAACTGTTAGGTATTTCTTTTGGCCGAAAGACACCACCATAGTGGGAGATTAATCACTCTCCCACTATGTGGGAGATTCATGAATCAAGAAAATTTGGGAACCTCTGCTGAAACTTAACTTGGTGTCTTGGAGTTGAATCAAACATGTCTATAGAAGATTTTGTGAATAGAAGCATACTTCTGATCTTGCTCTGTTCTTCCCCATCTGATAGGGTCAGCTACAGAGCCAAGGTGTTTACACTCATTGCTTCAATTCCCCCCCCACTTTTTTTTTTTTTTTTTTTTTTTGAGATGGAGTTTCGCGCTTATTGCCCAGGCTAGAGTTCAGTGGCGCAATCTCAGCTCACTGCAACCTCCGCCTCCCAGGTTCAAGCGATTCTCCTATCTTAGCCTCCTGAGTAGCTGGGATTACAGGCGCATGCAACCACACCTGGCTAATTTTTGTATTTTTAGTAGAGATGGAGTTTCATCATATTGGTCAGGCTGGTCTCGAACTCCTTACCTCAGGTGATCTGCCTGCCTCGGCCTCCCAAAGTGCTGGGATTACAGGCATGAGACACCGTACACGGCCTGCTTCAATTCCTTTTATATCAGCTGTCCAACAGCAAATAGAGACACCATGCCCCGGCTCCCTTTCATTCTGTTTAGATCTGATAGAATCTATATTCCCTACCAAGTATAACAGATGCGTTCCTAAAATTTGACCATAAAATAAGTTCCAGTACATTCAAATCAGTTATCTCATTGGCTTCCATTTCAAAAGTGGAATTATACCCATGGGGTGGGGGTAGGGAGTGAGAGGAATTAGACTATATGAAAAGACTATATTAAAAGCAAATATTTCAAAATCAAACATTCAAAGAGAAAAAAAATAGTGTTTCTTTGTTAAGATATTCAGAATAAGCCACAAAAGGCAAGCACATAATTAGCACATAATTTCAAAATTTTTTTGAATTTTGAAAACAAAATTCAAAAAATCAATGCAGCAAATAAATTAGAGGTGCTTTTTCAATTCATAAAATAATTCTTCTCTTGCAGAATCATTCATAAGAGGGTTCCCTGTGATATGAGCATCCCCAGGGCATTTAAAATATGATTCAATTTTTAAAAATTCTATTTGTACCCAGCTTTCTTCAGAAACACAACTTTGGTTTTAAACAAGGTGCATCTGTTTCCAGAAAATGCTTTCCCATGGATCTGTGTGTAGAAGGGTTGTATTGCATCTGGAGATCACACTCAGCTCAAGTCAAGATTCTCTTTGAACGCACCAAGCTTAGGAGCTAAACTGTCTTGGCTGTGTGCTTGTGTTTGATCCTGTTGGGAATGAAGCTAATTGTTTAAGAATTTACATCCTGGTAAGGCTGTTAGCACTTTAAATTGATTTGGTATTTTTAAAAACTTATTTAAGATTTACTTATACTGAGGAACCTGGCTTTCCCTGAACTAAAAAAAAGAAATTGTATTTCCAGATTTTACCTGGCTTATCATCTGCACAAAATCTACTCTAGGAGCATTCTTTTATGTAACAATTGCAGTGGGTTTTACATATTGTCTTTGTAGCAATATGATGTGTTTTTTTTAACTAATTTTTTTTTTTAGAGACAGGGCCTGGCCCTGCTGCCCAGGCTGGAGTGCAGTGGTGTGATCCTAGCTCACTATAGACGACCTGGGCTTGAGCAATCCTGCTGCCTCAGCCTCTCAAGTAGCTGGGACCACAGGCGTGTGCCACCATGCCCAGCAAATTTTTAAATTTTTAAATGGGTTTCACTGCATTGCCCAGGCTGGTTTTGAACTCCCAGACTCAAGTGATCCTCTCGCCTCAGCCTCCCAAAGAGCTGGAATTACAGGTGTGAGCCACAGTGCCCAGCCTTGTGCTTTCTTTAAAACTTGTTCTTGCCTCCCAACGTGCTAATTACTGCCCTGTTCTTAATCTAGTCTTACACAACAAAGTGCCCTTAAAACTGTTTACATTCAAAGTGTCTTTTGCATAAGCATATCAAAATTCTTTATAAACACTAATTAATTCACACTATTCTGTGGAAGGAGTCGCTCTCATTTTTCTTTTCAAAATAAGGCTTTTGGTTCTTTGGCATTGTGTACCTGTCTTCCTACAGAGAAAAGTTATCGTCAGTTTCTCAAGAGCAGAGAATCAAACCTCGCAGAACTTTATAAACCTCGCTTAGCATTGAGCTTTACAAACAAGGGGATACACACACACACACACACACACACACACACACACACACACACCCCTCCCTGGTAAGGGTTTGTTGAGAATGAAGATATCACACTTCATATTCAACAGTGGGTAGATATATCTAAATATCCTAGAAGTCTATCTCATGCTCAGGGTGATTATTGACTCACATTTTAAGAGGAGCCTGAGATGAATCTTTTTTGTAAAGCAAGGAATGTTTTTGAAATTTGAAGAATCACCGTTTAGTCAGTTACCGGATGACTAGACTTTAAAGTGATAACTAGACTTTAAGTTTGGCCATAGGTGCATTTAACACACAATCATAGAATAACATGAGTGTTCCCTTAATTTAGTTGTCTATTATTAATAAATGCCAGATAATTTAGAAATGTTATTTTTTATCCTTCAATAGCTATACAATGTATATTTTATTTTCTCCATTTTACAGAGGAGAAAATGGGACCCAAGGATGTTAAGTACTTTGCCTGGTGGGTGGTAGAAGCAGAATTCCAGCCCAAGTCTGACTGACTGCATAGTCTGGACTCTTTCAATTATCCATTCTCCTCCCCAAATCCTGTTAGATCTGCAAGAACCATTTAGAGGTTATCTAGCCCATCAGCCTTGCAGATAAGCAAACCAAAACTCAGAGACACATAACTTGCCCAAGGTCACCTGGTGTTCAGTTCTTGATGCCTCTGAATAACCTTGAAATATGCTCAATAGATGTTCCATATTTATCTCAGCTGATTGCAGCTTTTCAGAAATTCACCACTCCTCCCCAAAGTTGATACACTAACCATTATGCTTGGTAGTACTTAGAATTCTAGGGAACTCATCTATTGGCAGCACCTCTGGACTTGTATTGAGGTTTTCTCTCATCCTTTATATCCTTACAGGCTTATCTTCTTCAACTGACCTACTTCATGTTCTTGCTACAGTCTACCATGAAAATTCAGATAAACAGTATGCTGTAAAATTGTCTTTTGGAGAGTATCCTGGTCATTTTAGGCACGCAAAATGTATTCAGTAACAAATTAAAGATCTTGATTCAATACTTGATTCAATACCCTATAAATATTAAATGTCAACTCATTCTTTTTTATCCTATTCCTAATGATGTGTATTCTTAACCCTTTAGAAGCTAACATTTAATGAGCAGCTGTTACGCGTCAAGAACTATAATAAAGCAACTTAAAACTCAACTCACTTGATTCTTCCAATAACTTAAGTGGTGGCTATTGTCCATGTAGTTTTTTTCAACTATAAAGTTGAAAATATCTTATCTCAGAAAAGCTTTTTTTTTTTTCTTTTTTTCTTTTTTTCTTTTTGAGACAGGGTCTCACTTGGTTGCCCAGGCTGGAGTGCAGTGGCACAATCATGGTTCACTGCAGCCTAGCTAGACCTCCTGGGCCTCAGTGATCCACCCATCTCAGCCACCTGAGTACCTAGGACCACAGGTATGCATCAACACATCCAAGTTATTATTATTATTATTATTATCATTATTATTATTTTGTTGTTGTTGTTGGAGTTGGAGTCTCACTCTGTCGCCCAGGCTGGAGTGCAGTGGCCCGATCTCTGCTCACTGCAAGCTCCGCCTCCCGGGTTCATGCGATTCTCCTGCCTCAGCCTCCGGATTAGCTGGGACTACAGGCGCACGCCACCATGCCCGGCTAATGTTTTTGTATTTTTAGTAGAGACGGGGTTTCACCGCATTAGCCAGGATGGTCTCGATCTCCTGACCTCGTGATCCGCCCACCTCGGCCTTCCAAAGTGCTGGGATTACAGGCATGAGCCACCGCGCCCGGCCCCAAATTATTTTTTAATTTTTATTTTTATTTTTGTAGAGATGGGGTCTCCCTGTGTTGCCTAGGTTGTTCTTGAGCTTCTAGGCTCAAGTGATCCTCCCACCTTGGCCTCCCAAAGTGCTGGGATTACAGGTATGAACCATCGAGTCCAGCCTCAGAGAAGTTAATTTCTGAAAGGACCCAAAGCTCTATTCTAAACGGAAAGAAACTTGACTTGAGCTTCCCTTCTTCTTTAAAGAATCGTTAACCACAAAATCTGTAATCTCTCTTTCTCACTCTCTTTAAAGATGATAAGATACTCAAAATAATTCAGAACGTGTGAGTTGGTTCTCAAAAAAAAAAAAAAAAAAGTGAAAGGGGTTTGTGGATGGAAGCCCAATTAAAAGCTTAAAAGGATTGGGCCTGTGCGCATGCATGTGTGAGCCTTTTCTGCAAATTATGTGGAAGGACGAGGCTAGATCTAGATGAAGAGAAAATGAATACAAGACACCCCTCCCCACCCCACCCCCGGCCAGATGGACTTAATTAAAAGTTTGTCAGCCTGGCTACATAGTTCTGGAAGCAGTTCAATATTCATTTCTACATTTACACAAAATCTCTAGTATACTTCATTGTTAATGTACCTTCTAGGAAAAAGATGACCTTTTCAAAACATAACTTGGGCCTCTTGAGCCATATCTTGAAATTATATCATGTTCCTGCCTAGATACCATGGAGGGCTTTCTACTGCCCTTGGGATAACTGCTGACTTCCCTTCAGCCATCTCCACTGCCCAGTTTCCATCCTCAGTCTCTGTCATTGAAGCCTTGGCCATTCCAGCTGTACTAACTTCTTTTGTACCACCCTACCCCTTCTAGTCTTAGATTTAAATGTATATATATTTCTTTTGTGTTCTCCACATTGCCCAACATTGTACTGGATATTCCTTAATCCCATCCCCTCTTTGTTTATGACGGTTCCTCTGTTTGCTCCCGAAATCCTGCTCTTGTAGACTCTCAGCCTCATTAGCAGAGGACTCTGTCAGGCTTCTTCACTATTGTAGCTCCAGTACAGAATGTGATACATAGCAGATGCCTAATAATTTCTTTTCAGTGACTGAATGAACGAAAACTACAAAGTTCAAACTCTGTCTCTGTGAAGCTGTCCCCTCATTACCCCAAGTTAAAAAATTACTTTCTCTTCCGAATTATTATAGCAATTCTGTGTTCCTCATCTGATTCTTCAGTGTTTGCCAAATCATAGTCAGAGACCACCTGCATTGGAACCCTCTGGAGTGTTTGATAAAATGCAGATTCCTAGGCTGTACCCTAGACCAGTGTAATCAGATGTCTGGAGTGGAGGCTGGCAGTCTACATTTTAACACAGATTTTAGCTCACATTAAAATTAGAGGCATCTGATCTGAACTCTTAGCTCTGTTAGAAGTGCTGATGAAAAGCAAAATAACAAAAGATGGTCAAAATTGAAAAATAAATTATTTCTCCCAAAATAATTATCAATTGCCTTTTTGGTTTATTTTTGCTGGTTTTTATTTTCTCCCTAGCAGTATACTGTTTGTTCTAGAATCTTGCCTGAAACCATTTGAAAGTTGAAGTCATGATCACTTGAAAGAATTACAGAACATAGGCAGAAACAAAACATTCAGGGTAAACTATATGTTTGAGAGTCAGGGCCGAAAGAAGGTAGGTAGGTACTCTATTCTTTTATTTAGAACTTCTGGCAGAATTGTAAATGAGAGGAGAGGAAAAATAAAACACTGACTAATTGGATGTGGACATGTGTTCTCTTAGCTCTGTGGTTACAGGGAATTAGTGGTGATCCGATTCAAAGACTAGTGACACTGGGTGTCATCCCCAAGCCCCACTGGAAAATTCCTACAGAGAGACATCAGGCAGTGAAGGCTGTCTTTTGAGTGTCTGAAAACGAGAAAGTCAAATCTGGGGACCTTTGGATTTGGGGATGTTAAAGTTGAGTATACGGGGGTTAATTTTGTCGGTTGCTCTACTTTTGTGTGTATTTGAAAATACCATAAAAAAGAATGATCGGTTGTATACCCATGTCTGTAGCAGCATTATTCACTGTAGCTAAAACATAGAGGCAACCCAAGTATCCATCAGCGGATGAATAGATAAGCAAATGTACTATATATACACATGCAATGGAATGTTATTAAGCCTTAAAAAGGAAGGGAATTCTGACATATGCCACAACATGGATGAATTCTGACGACATTACGCTAAATGAAATAAGGCAGTCATTAAAAGAGAAATATCTTGTGATTCTCTTAAATCAAGTATGCAGAGTAGTCAAAATCACAGAGACAGAAAGGATAATGGTGGTTGCCAGGGTTTGGGGAGAGAAATAAATGAGGAATTACTGTTTTATGCATAAGAGTTTCAGTTTTAAAAGATGAAAAGAGTAATGGCGATGGATGGTGGTGATGGTTGCACAACATTATGAATGTATTTAATAGCGCTGAACTGTACACTTAAAAATGGTTAAGATGGTAAATTTTATGTTGTGTATTTTACCACAGTTTTTTAAAAAAATCTGAGCCCAACCTAATAGGAGATAGGGGGAGGAGTGTGAGCAGAGGGAGTGAGGATGTGGGAAGAAAGACCTGCTGTTCTTGGAGGAGGGGAGTGGTGGAAAAGGTTGATTATGTAGAATTGGGAGCACCCTTGGTATTGTGAGTACGACATTTGCATGTACTCACCCTCTATGTAAACACATGGGCTAGAATCTGGCTATGTAGTTGTTCCATTCTTGACAATAATTTAGATAGTAAGCTTTTTACATAGATAAGTAGAAAGTTCAATATTTAAAAAGTGAACCCCTTAATTAGGTCCTGCTATAAATGAAGCTGGATTTTACATATGTGAGGGTAAATTGGCAGGATAAACAGCCATAATTGAAGGTCAAAGGAAGTGGCCTAGCTACAGGTTCGGTCCTTTTCAGTTCTGAATCCTACAAAGATTACAGGAATCACTTTGAAAATGAAGAAATAAGTGGGGAAGTTGGGCTGAATGTATAAATAAGGGTTTTCTCAGTAAATTGAAGGCAGAATAATCTAACCTTAGCAAAGAAAAAAATACAAATTAACACAAGGGGAAAATAAATAGATGGTAAGTAAAATAATGTATTTGGCTGGAAATGAAATTACTATGGTAAATAATAGTTATTACCAGGTAATACATTGACCTTGAAAAAAGATGGAGGTGGTTATTGTTGATGATGATGTTAATTGTAGAGCAGTGGGAAATGGAAATCCTAAAAGGCATCACTCTATCAACTAAATAGGCGTTGGGGCCTCAAAAGAGGTTTTTTTCATTACCATTATTCTCAAGCCCATGGAACTGAATTGAGTAACTCTCCAGAACATAATGTCAAAAACAGAGCTTATAGATTGAAAGCAAAGGAAAAAGCAAAAGAAAGGGAAAAGCAAGCAGGATAAGAGAGATGAAGGGAAAATGAGAGCCAGGGTTTATCTGCATCAAATAAGACCACACCAAGAATAGTGTGTTCAGCTATGAGCAGCTCAACTCCAGATGTGGAACAGCTGGAGAGAGTTCAGAGGAATGCAGCAAGAAAAGAATTAGACCAAACAAAGAACTGGAGAGCATATAAAAGACAGCAGGCTTTGAGAATGAGTCCATGATATGAGTCCTTTTCTAATTTTTATGGCAAGGGTTAAGAAGTATAAGAAGTTCTTTTATATATAGTTCAATTTTTCCCTTAATATCCAGGGCGGTCACTCTCTAAGTATGTGAGTGCTTGCAAACAGACCAGAAGAAAAGTTTGTGCACATAGCCCGGGTGGACCTTGAGCTCTGTAGTGAAATGGGATGCAGTGAGGATAAGGAGAGCATAAATGGAAGCTTGGGGAGACGACTGCGGGAGTGCGGGCTGTCCAAATGACTGGATGGCCTGTGGTGGGAGGGTTAGCAGTTGCATCCTTGGAGGAACATTAAAAGTATGCTGAACTGGTCCTAGAAGTTTTATTGTTGGGAATCATCCGGAGTCTGGCAGAGGACTGCGTGAGATTACCTAATGGGTTTCTTCCGTCTATTTTCTGTGATTCATCCACCCTAGCCTACGGCAGTACATGGTTGAGTCAGTCGAATGCAGATATCTCATTATAAGGGGGAATTAAAGGCTATTAAAAATGATTTGCTGCTACTCCCAGATTAAAGAAAGTAGACCAATTTACAATTACAGTAGCTATGGTCCAAAATAAAATGCAAATTGTCAAAATGCAACAGTTATAGGGAAACAGGAGTGAACCAGAGTGCACCTTCTCTGGCATTGTTTTTAGAGAATGGAAGGCTGAAAGTGACATTGCTGAGATAGTGTGATTTAAGCAGCCTTCCCCCACATGCTTTGGAGACCAGAGTCCCCAAACTGAAAATTTCAGAAGTTTCTTATAAATGGGTAACATAAATTTGGAGAGCAAATCCAACATTGAATGCTGTTTTCCTTTAAGATGCAAGAGGATTAAGTCAATTGATGATTTTTTTAAAGAAAATTCATTTTTAAAATATACTTATGTACAGCAAAGCATCCTGATAACTCAAAGCAGGTGTACAAGTTTCTTCAGTAAAAATCTAGAAATTGGATAAACAACACTGAATTACCAAATGATTATACAGTCTCTATCTTAACAAAAACTGACCGCTGTTTATTATCTACGTAATACTATACGCCATAGTAAAAAAGACTAGGAATCAACTGATTCCATGACTGGCAGTTTACATAAGAAAAAACCGCTGGGTGCAGTTTACAAGAAAAAAATAAACAACTGCATCAAAAACTGGACAAAGGATATGATCAGACACTTCTCAAAAGAAGACATTTATGCAGCCAACAAACATATGAAAAAGTCATCATCACTGGTCATTAAAGAAATGCAAATCAAAACCACAACGAGATACCATCTCACACCAGTTAGAATGGCGATCATTAAAAAGTCAGGAAACAACAGATGCCGGAGAGGATGTGGAGAAATAGGAATGCCTTTACACTGTTGGTGGGAGTGTAAATTAGTTCAACCATTGTGGAAGACAGTGTGGTGATTCCTCAAGGATCTAGAACCAGAAATACCATTTGACCCAGCAATCCCGTTACTGGATATATACCCCAAGGATTATAAATCATTCTACAATAAAGACACATGCACATGTATATTTACTGTGGCATTGTTCACAATAGCAAAGACTTGGAACCAACCCAAATGCCCATCAATGATAGACTGGATAAAGAAAACGTGGCACATAGACACCATGGAATACTATGCAGCCATAAAAAAGGATGAATCCATGTCCTTTGCAGGGACATGGATGAAGCTGGAAACCATCATTCTCAGCAAACTAACACAGGAACAAAAAACCAAACACCTCATGTTCTCACTCATAGGTGGGAGTTGAACAGTGAGAACACATGGACACAAGAAGGGGAACATCACATACTGGTGCCTGTCAGGGGGTGGGGGGGTAGGGGAGGTGTAGCATTAGGAGAAATACCTAATGTAGATGACAGGTTGATGGGTGCAGCAAACCACCATGACACATGTATACCTATGTAACAAACCTGCACCTTCTGCACATGTATGTATCCCAGAACTTAAAGTATAAAAAAAAAAGAAAAAAAAAAAAGAATGTTTAAAAGTCCGGGGTTATCAAGCAGTGGGAAAAACCTGGGAGTGTTCAGTCTTGAACTAGCTTTCATTCCATTTCTGAGGCTTTCAGAGTCATCCAGGTTCTCCTTACCTCCTCCTTAGTGTTCTCTCTTGGTTCCAAGATTCCGCTCTTGAAACCTGCCCTGCTCATAAGCCTCAGGTAGCTTCCTCTTGCCTATAAGAAAAGTGTAAGCTCTTTGCCTAGCTTTGAAAATCTTCCATTATTTCTTTTTTCTTTTGTTTTTTTCTTGAGACAGAGTTTCACTCTTGTTGCCCAGGCTGGAGTGCAATGGCCTGATATCAGCTCACCGAAACCTCTGCCTGCTGGATTCAAAGCAATTCTCCTACCTCAGCCTCCCGAGTAACTGGGATTATGGGCATGCACCACCACGCCTGGCTGATTTTTTTTGTATTTTTAGTAGATATGGGGTTTCTCCATGTTGGTCAGGCTGGTCTCAAACTCCCAACCTCAGGTGATCCGCCTGCCTCAGCCTCCCAAAGTCCTGGGATTATAGGAGTGAGCTACCGCACCCCGCATGATTTCTTTCAAGAGTTCTTGCAGATACCACAAATTAATGTTTTTCGAGTTTTTAAATTAGGAATCCTTATAAGTGATTATTTTTATGAGAATTGTACTGAAATATATGCACCACTGCTCACAGAGTATCAGTTGCTTGCAGACTGTGTTCTCTGAATCCTGTGTGCTCCTAGAAAGACTCAGGCACTAGAGTTTCCACTCTTTCTCACTCTTATTCGATGACTGATCCTTAGGGTGCCTTCTGGCTTACCCTATATCCAGCATTGCACTGGGATAAAATTTAATAAAACCAAAGGATGACTGTCCTAAGGCAATAATTAATACCATTCTCACATATTCTTTAATTGATGTTTACTAATATTTATTTTCTTATTTTTCACTACCCTGTTTAAAGATAAATAATAATGATTACGAAATTCTGTAGGATTTTTTTTTCTGGATCTAGTTATTATATCTTCAGTTTCTTGAAATATAAGATTCTCCTCTGCCACTGTGAATAAACTGGGGTTCGCTCTGAAGTAACTGAAGTTCGTTTAAATCTAGACCACTCCCCTGTGCAGTCGGGTTCCTTCAGTAATTCCCTCTGGCAAAGGGGGCAGGGCAGTTTTTTTATTGTGTTGCTTTGTTTTTTTGAAACTGGGTCTCACTCTGTCACCCAGGCTGGAGTGCAGTAGCAGGATTATAGCTCACTGCAGCCTTGAACTCCTGGGCTCAGGTGACCCTACGGCCTCAGCCTCCCAAGTAGCTGGGATTGCAAGAATGAACCACCATGCCTCGCTACAGGGCAGTTTGAGAGAAGCCTTTGGGTGTATTAGTGAGGTGCTCTGATTTGGAGTTTTCTTTTCCTTAAACATTTGAGATGTACTATCTTCATTTGAGGAAATAAGATTCAATGCTGTAATCTTAGCCCCTTGTTACTGCTTTCCTCTTACATCTGAGGGTTTTTTGAATAACTCACAGTCCTCAGTTCTCAGCTCTGTGGGATTAAAAGTAAATTAAAGTGAACAAATGGAGTTAAGCAGGTATAGAGAACTAAATTCTGATAATTTCTCACATGTCTCCATCCACCTCCTGTAATTTAACGATTAGTGTCTTCTGACAAGAAAAAACTGTGTTTGTATTCTGGGTAGGTATAGTTTAGTGCTTAAAATTGGGGCCTAAAGTCAGGGCTTAAGCATCCATCAGACCTCTGTGTAAATTTTATGTTTGCCACTTGTTGGCTGTGTGTGAACTCTTTCCTCATCTATGAAATGGAGACCTAACACCAATTTAATACCTTAATCATAAAGAATAAAAAAAGGTAATGCAAATTAAGTGTTTAGCACAATGCTGGCACTGCTTTGATGCTACTTAAAAGAATGACTGCAGATTGCTTTTCAAACTAGTCCTAAGAAATGGGAAAATGGAAGATAGAGATAATGAAGTATGTCTTTGAGTTGCTTTGGTATTTTTGCAAAATAGGTGTTGGAGAAGATACATAAGGAAATGCAAAAAGCATAATTTAGGAATCATGGGTTTATGAGCCAATGAAATCAATAGCACTCAAAGGAATAAATAAACTGTATGTTCAAAATAGTAGTTGAAGAAAGAAACTAGAGTCAAGACTTTAGGCCAGGTTCAGTGGTTCACGCCTGTAATCCCAGCACTTTGGGAGGCCAAGTCAGGTGGATCACTTGAGGCCAAGAGTTTGAGACCAGTTTGGCCAACATGGTGAAACCCCATCTCTACGAGAGATACACACACACACACACACAAAAGACTTTAAAGACTTTCAACTGTGACTGAGGCAGAGTTGCCAAGCAGATGCTAAACAAATTATTTTGGCATCTCTTGCTGGGGAAAATTCCCCCAGTTTTATGTGTCAGTCACTTAATGGGAGGCCATGTTGGTATAGTGAAGGAGTGGGGCTTTAGACTCAGGCCAACCAGAATTGTCTCCAGCCCTATGACTGCTTCTGGCACCTCTGCTAAAAATAGGGATTAAAAGAGGTTGCTATAGTATGAGATTTTTGTTGTTGTTGTTGTTTAGGTTTTGGTTTTGTTTTGAGACAAGGTCTTATTCTGTTGCCCAGGCTGGAGTGCAATGGTATGATCGTGGCACACTGAAGCCTAGACCTTCTGGACTCTAGTGATCCTCCCAGTTCAGCCTCTCCAAGTAGCTGGGACTACAGGCACATACCACCATACCCAGCTAATTTTTTTGTTTATTTTTTTTGTAGAGATGAGATCTCACTGTGTTGCCCAGGCTAGTCTCAAACTCCTGAGCCCAAGCAATCCACTCACCTTGGCCTCTCAAAGTGCTGGGATTATAGGCGTGAGCCACCATGCCACAGCTCATGAATTTTAATGAAATATATATATAAAGACCAGGTACCTAAGAAGTGATCAATAGATGGTAGGTATTGTAACGTATAATAATCTGTGTTTGCTTCCCCTGTTGACAGAGCAGGTTCACTCACTTCTAGATGTGCTGTTCTGAAAGCATAGACTCAGAACAGGTAGCGCTCAGGAGTAACCTGACCCACAGAGTAAAATGAGAATACTGACTCCCTTGATAAAGACACAAAGTCTCTTAATGTAGCCATGTCTGTGTGGTTCTGGAAGTTAATATTCTACCCTTACAAATTTGAACCACTTACTATATGATAATGCTTTATATTTTATACAACATTGTATTTACAAAGGAGATTTTCAATATATTTTATAAATACACTTTTCTCATTCCCTTTGTGAAAAGTATAGAAACTTAACCTCAATTGGGTGTGCTTCTCCTTCCACTATTTAAGTGGCCTTTTACAAAAGTTGGATCTTGAGGTACTTTGTTACTTTCTATAAAATATATATGTGTGTGTATATATATATTCTTGTATGAAAGTTTCTCAGAATACTGGACTTTAGCATACCTCTTGCCTGCTGTGATGCTTCTTTTCTTTTCTTTCTTTCTTTTTTTTTTTTTTGTAGAGACAGGGTCTCCCTGTGTTGCTCAGGCTGGTCTCGAACTCCTGGCCTCAAGTGATTCTCCCATCTTGGCCTCCCAAAGTTCTAGGACTATAGGTGTTGAGCCATCATGCTTGGCCTGTGATATTTCTTTCAGTTGCTGTGACAAATGGATGACTCAGGGAGTAGATAGTAAAACAAGTTTCGGGGAAGCTAAGGAGAGATTTCAACATTCAGTCTTTAGAACATTAGGGTGGGCATTAAGATTTGATGTCAGGAGTCTCTTATTCTCATTGCAAACCAAGTGGTTGCCTGTGACTGAGGAGTTATGTCTCATACATACAGATACCACTATTTCAAATATAGATGAAAATATATGTGAATACCATGTGATTATTAAAAATACAAATTTACCCATAAACATTCCTGAGCTGGCAGTGACTTAAGCGTTGTATATTTTCTCAGGCTACAGATACTAAGCAATATACCACTTGTAGGATTCGATTCTTCCCTAGGTTCCTTTTTTTCCCCCTTTCTTTACATTGAAATGTTTGGGAACACATGACCTAGACCTTTTTGGATTTAGGTGTTAGCTGGAGACTAAAACCACTAAATAAAGTTTTTGTCTCTTAGATGGTTTTGTGCTAATGAGTCTTTCCTCCTATTATAGGCAAAAAGCCTCAGACCTTCCATTTAAGTGGTGCACTTTGTATCTTTCATCTAAAGAACATAAAATACTTTATAAAACTTCACAGTGATAGAAAGGAGGAAAAGTTGTTGGGGCGGGGGGGCAGAGGACCGGGGGACTTGCCCAAGGTCATACAGGGTACCAGTGGAAGCATTGCATAGAGAGCACTAGATTCTCCTGACTTGAATTCATTGTTCTCAGACCTTGTTTCCAGAGACTTGATAAGACTTTTCCGCTCTAATTTCATCATCAAAGAGCTTGGTTTGAAATACTTATATTTTGTGCTGGTATCTTTCAAAATATGATATCTTCTATCAGCGGGGTCAATCACTTGCCTTAGTTTGTTTTGGCAAAATTGCATGGACTTAAATTCTGAGGTAATACTGATCTATATTCCATAAAAACTCAGACCAGGTATTCATGACACAGACTTGATGGGAAAACTTACAGATTAAACAGGAATCATCTAAGAAGTGAAGTTATTACTGACAGCCTTTTAGTTCCTCAAGTGGGAAAAATTACTATGTAAAAGACTACTGTGCTACATTAAAACAAAACAAAACACTATTAGTGGGATTTTTTTTTTTTTTTTTTTGAGGCGGAGTCTCTCTCTGTCGCTCAGGCTGGAGTGCAGTGGTGCGATCTCGGCTCACGCAAGCTCCGCCTCCCGGGTTCACGCCATTCTCCTGCCTCAGCCTCCGAGTAGCTGGGACTACAGGCGCCCGCCACCACGCCCGGCTAATTTTTTGTATTTTTAGTAGAGATGGGGTTTCACCATGTTATCAGGATGGTCTTGATCTCCTGACCTTGTGATCCGCCCGCCTCGGCCTCCCAAAGTGCTGGGATTACAGGCGTGAGCCACCGCACCCTGCCTAGTGGGATATTTTTCTAACCTATGCCTTGAATTTCCTAGTTTTCACATTATAATTTGGAGATAAAAGTTAACAAAACTATTTTGTTAGTCTGTTGGTAATTAATTTATGTTTGTTATAAAAACAAGAACAAATGAAATACAACTGTAGTCCAGAGACAAATCACTACTGGGTATAAATGCTCCAGCAGAAAAATCCATGAAGTTCGTTACTGTTCAAAAATACCATCCTTTGAAGGGGCTGTCCGTCTTCTTCAGGACTAAGCGATACTCACATACTGCCAGCTCCCTACACCTGCCTCCCTTGATCTATGTATAGAACTTTCCTTCTAGAAACGGACATTTCTGAACCACCAGCACCACGACCTCAAGCTCGACATGCCAAAAATTGAGCTCATCTTCTCTCAAATGCATTTCTCTTCCTGTTTGTCCCATTTCAGTGAATGATGCCTCCATCGAGTAGTCACTTGGGGCAATCTTCTAGACTACGGTTTGGGGCTGCTTGCCAGCCTTGCCCCTCCACATTTGCCCAAGTTATTTTTTTCTGTGCTGGAAATCTACTCATCTCAGTCCCCTTAAAGTTAAGTGGCTCCCCATATCCATTAGTATAAAAGTTCAAGTTCTTTGGCACAGCATAGAAGACGCTCTATGCATAGAAGCCCCTCATCACTTATTTCCAGCCACTCTGGCTCATGTGACATCCCAGTGAAATGTTGTAGTTTCCTAAATGGGTGGTGTCACTACCCTGTTCTTGGAGCATGTGCAAATATTATTCCTCCTACCTGCATGTACTTCCTTTCTACTCTAGACTCAGCCCTAGTGCATTTTTGACATGCCGCTTACTCAGCTATTTTGGTACTCGTGTGGTTGCCTATCTCCCCTGCTACACTACCCTAGTAGACCCTCAGTGCAGGGATTATGTCTTATTTGTGTTTTTGCTGCCTGTATAGCATAGTATCTGGGACCTGGAGGGTGCCTAAAAAATGTTTATTAATAGATGAATGAACTAAGGAAACAGGAAATCAATTTCTTTCCTTCCAATAAACAGAACATTGATGGCACACAGGCTAAATCCAGGATGTGCGAATCTTCAATCCTAAAGGTATCATGAATCTGTGACAGCGGGTAGCTTTCCTTGATAGAAGGGTATGGCCACTTAATATCCTTTTTGCCATTTTTGTTATTATAGCTACACACCCAGATGACGTAGGCAGAGCCAGGGATCCTGGCCAAGCAGCTGTACTGATGTTCCTAGACCTATCAGCAGCCTTGGTCAGGTCAGGTCAACATGTTCTACTCACTCACCCACCTGCAAGCCTTGTGGATGGTTGTGTCTCAACTGGCTTTGGTCCTTCCCCAGAAGAATCATATGACACTTTTTTCTTTTAATTTCTTCAGTTTCAGATTCTTTCTCAATAGGACCCTTGGCATTGCCACGCCCCATGGGCCTAGATGCTCCTAGTATCTTTCCAATGTCAAATAAAGTCAGCAAGTATTGCCAAGAGAGGGAACAGAATTAGATCTGAACATTTCACAGTCCTTAGCATGCTGCTGCTTACTGCCCTACATCATGTCCATGTGAAACACTAACCAAGGATTTAGGGTGCCCGTGAAGGCCAAGATCCTTGAGAACTTCTTAGAGGAGTAGTGTAACAGGGAGGACCCTTTGCAAGTGCTTTGTAGGCAAGCTCTCTTTGAATACAGTGCTTAGATTAATGAAACTGAGATATTTCCAGCAATGGACAGTCACCAAATCAAGTCCCAGCTTGCTGTGACTGGAGGTGTTCTTAGTGACATAGCTAATTGGAAGCTGCTGGGGGATCCCTCAGACATCATTTCTGCCCACCTATTTCTTGTTTTTCTCTTACGAATTGATATGGGAGAAAGTTTAGAGAAAAAGATGGAAATACTTAGAATGGGAAGGAGGAAAGACTGAGGTTGTAGGAGTAAGGAAAAAAAAGGTTAGATCTTCAGGCTGGAGTAGAGGATGTTGGTTTCCTGGTAATCAGGCCCACACAACCACTGCTGTCAGTCCTGCTCATATACCAGGGTTCCCCTCATGCCTCCTTCACAGCACCTTTGTTTACATCTCCCTGAGGTACACATAACCAGAAGACTTTTTATACTGTTGCCGCTCACCTTCTTATAACTGATTACCACCTCACAGACAGAAAGTAGAATGGAGAAGTTCAGTAAAGAAGCCAGAAGATCATTTTTCTCTCCTAGGTCTTGGATACATCACCTATGATTATCAAGGACTCTCTCAAGATTCAACCAGATTTTAATTAATTCTAGAATTAGAGTTGCCTCAAATTCTGTGTGCAGCAAAGCAGAGGTTGTCATTAATCCATTAATAGATTGGACATTTAAGATCTATAAGGACATAGCCTTTTGTTCTTTATTTTGTTAACTATTAGAACAATGTCATGTTTATTAAATATTTGTCGAGTGATTGAAATACACAAATGATGTTAGACAAGAAAATAGGCTGAAAGTATCTAATATAGTGACCTTAAGAATTCTGCCATTATTTCCAATATCTATGCTTTTGATCTCTGCTCACAGATACATGGTTTCCAAGCAGAAAACAGTGAGCGCAGAGAAACTTCTGTTTGCTTTTAAAATAATTAATGTCTACCAATATATGGGAGAAATTCCTTAAAGGGGCAGGGCGTGTTTTATAGATTACATTTAAGGGCATATTATTGAGGAAGAAAAAAAGTCACCTAGTAACCTTATAAAAATGAAATTTTTCAGATTAAGTCACAAGTAAAGGAGACTTAATTGACACTCCCAGGCACTTACAACCACTTAGCTGCCCAGGCACTGCCTGTGCTCACTTTCTTCTCCAGCCAGATCAACCTGGTAAGTGTGATCCAGGTCTAAGGCGACTTGCCAAGAGGTGGGTACATGACAGTAGCTTGCTAAAGGGTAGGCTGTACCCAATTTAAAAATCAGTTGAAAAGTTAACAAGGGATTTGTTTCTGTGGGAAAACAGAGTCTAGCTTGTATGCAATGTTATTTATGTGGAATCAGTTTCCCAGACAGACCGCAAACCCAAAACTCTGTTATTAGTCTCTTGTCTTCTTTTTTCTTTTTTTTTTTTAATGACAGGGCCTTACTCAAAGTCAACATAAAATTTTAAAGACTTTATTATATGCCCACAAATACAAAAGGGAAAAATTGTTGAAAATAGCATTATTTATGCATATGATAAATGACTGTATCATTTCAGCTTATACCTTTTAAAATTGCCCGCTCACAGAAACTAAAACATCATTTAACCTCAGTTAAGTCTGTGTATTTTTGTTTGTTTGTTTGTTTTGTTTTGTTTTTTTAAGACAGGGTGTTGCTCTACCACGCAGGCTGGAGTACAGTGGTGCAATCATGGCTCACCACAGCCTGCTGATGCTCAAGCGATCCTCCCACCTCAGCCTCCCAAGTAGCGAAGACTATAGGTACATGGCACAACACCTGACTAATTTTTTTTTTCCTTTTTTTGAGATGAAGTTTCACTCTTGTTGCCCAGGCTGGAGCGCAATGGCTCGATCTTGGCTCACTGCAACCTCTGCCTCCCGGGTTCAAGTGATTCTCCTGCCTCAGCCTTCCGAGTAGCTGGAATTACAGGCGCCCGCCACCATGCCTGGCTAATTTTTGTATATTTAGTAGAGATGGGGTTTTACCATGTTGACCAGGCTGGTCTTGAACTTCTGACCTCAGGTGATCCACCTGCCTCGGCTTCCCAAAGTGCTGGGATTACAGGTGTGAGCCACCATGCCCGGCCTAATTTTTTATATTTATTTGTAGAGACAGGGCTTCACTATTTTGCGAAGGCTGGTATTTTTTTGACGTTAAAAAACTTTAAATTAAGTTTATATCTGCTGTAAATTTCCATTTTCTGTTTATTTCTTGGACCTTTATGCTTAGATTTCTCATATTCGGCTGTGCTTTATAAATTGCAGTTCCTTAGCCATCACTGCCATTGTCATCACTAGTAAATAATATTTATTTAGTGCACTCATGCTTTTTCTATAGCAGTTGCTCCAAGTAACATCACAGTTGCACAAACAAGCTGGATATGATAGAGTAAAAAGTAATTAGTATTTTTAGAAATTTATCTTCAAGTATCTTTAGGTCATTGCAAACATGAAAATAAGGAAACTCTGCTAGTATTAAACTTGAAATCACTTCCAGTACGTAACAGAAGGCAAGAGACAGACCATCAGATAGATTTTATTCCTATATACTCCTTGACATTGAAATCTCAGTACAATACTGATATTGGAGGGTGAGACTAATTCTCATTTGTGATTTAACTGTTTAAACAGGTTCATATTTTATGTTCCACAGAAGGTGCCTTGACCCGTGATCTCGGTAAACCTGTATGATAATAAGACAATGATTTCTGGCTCTAAAGTCTCTAGAAGAAAGTCATAATTATAATGTTTTATATTAGTTTGGACACATGTGAAACTGACACAATTCACTGTTTTTGACCTACAAAAAAAGAAACAAATGTTACCTGGTGCAACCTAATATTTGCTTTGTAAAGCAAGCATAGGAGATATCTGTACTAAGACCCGGAAAGATTAAATGACTTGTTCAAGGTAATAAGGTTAACAAATAGCACTACTTGAATTTTAAAAACCAAGTTTTCTGAGTCAAAGTCCAGCATATCTTCTACTATAATATACTGTGCTACTGGGGAACAAACTAAAATAATGAAAATAGTTGTGGTATTGAAAATATGATCCAAAATAAGGGAATTGTATTTTTTTAGGGAGGAAAAATGACTATCAATGTGGGCAGGTGATTAATCATCTGGGAAATTTAAAAGTATGAAGAAAGTTTGCTTTGCCTAATTATTTACATTTATGATCCAAGAGGGTTTTTTTTTGTTTAATTTCCACTTTTTTCTTTTAACTCTTTCCAAATTTATTAGGAAATTCTAAGCCTTTACAAAAGTTGAGAGAATAGTATAATGAACCCCATATATCCATCACCAGTTCAACAGTCAAAAACTTACGGATAATCTTTTTTAAATCTATATTCGCACACACTTCCTATTCCACACTGGATTATTTTTAAGCCAATCCCAAATATCATGCTATTTCATCCATAAATATTTCAGTATGCATAATAGATGATTCCTAATCCATCTTTTAGGCTTATTTGGGAAAATGAACATTGCAATTGTTGAGAAGCAAACAATTAAAAACCTTTAAGAAATTCAGCAAAGCATATGCAAATGCTGTTTAGAGCTAAAAAATTGCATCACATCAGCAAGAATTCAGTTACCAAATCTTCCCTTTCTGGCCTCTCAGCATCAGATACTAGCTGTAGGTATGCCAAGGCATGCATAAGGAGACTTGTTATTGAGCATGTTGTTTAGGATGTGTGTGCACCAAATATGAAATTTAACATATCATCCAACTCAAGTAATGAAAGGCTCTCCTTTGTTTTTTAATCACTTCATGTGGTGTTTGTGTGTGGATGCCTTTTTAAGAAATAGCTGTGTATAAATGAATGAGGATAATGTACTCAATCATTTCTAGTCATATAACCTGAACGTTAGTGCTACAGAGATAGCATTGGTCACTTCTGAGTATTTTTGTTATTATTCTTTAAATGCTTTTGTTGTCTAATTGGAAAACTGGTAAAATACTATCATTTTCCAGATAAAGTTCTTGGCAAGTTTTCTCTCTTTCAAACCCCCTAGGACAATCCACAGCTCCATGAAAACATGAGTCAAATACATTACAAATTTCCCAAGGAGAATCAACATCTTTTCCAGCTGTTTGGATAGTCTGTCTAACATCTGACCACAGCCCTCATCTCCCAATATTGTTCTGGGCTTTTATACTTTAACTTTGATTTGTTCAATGTTATAATTTAAAAATCGAGCCAATAGTTTGAGTCTTCACTTTTTTCTTTAAGACTTATAACTCTTATCATTTATTACTTTTAACATTTATAATTTTTTTTAAATGCCAGCCACAGAAGATACTGACTCCTTAGGCACTTCTCTTTGACAGTGCAAAAATTCCTTCTTAATGCTATCAAACTTTTCTCTCTCTTTTTTTCTCCCTAGGTATTTTTCTATTATTTATAAAGTGAAATGTCTCCCAACTATAACATCAAAAAGAGCTAAACTTGATCTGATTGATTAGTTTCAGGTTTTCTATTTTAAATGTCTCTTGGCACTAGCCAGTGTGTTTTCATTTATTCAGAAGGAATGCATTTGTGATCATTCCAATTAATCCCTTGTCTGTTTTGTCTGGCATCTGTGTGAAACTAGTTATAATAACTTTAAAGTTTGGCAAGCTGTACAGTAAACTGCCCAAGGTGGGATGGAAAACTTTCAGGGCCCAATAAGTCAACTTGTCCTCCAGCCTATCTACACAAAATCATCTGTTGCGTTGAGTTGTCTCTGTAACTGTTAATAACATTTGATGAGTAGTTCAGGGCAAGAAGGTAAAACCAAGCAACTGTGTCATTAAGAATGGATTCCAGAGTTTTGAGGACCAAATATCAACAAATAAATATGGAGTTCTCTCTCTCTCTCTCTGTCTCTCTCCCTCTCTCTCTCTCTTTCTCACGCATTCTCACTCTCTGCTATAGTGTTTAGGATGAGAGAATGGAAGAGAAGTAAGCTATTGAAATACCTGGAACTTCGTTTAAGCTTTATTCAAAGAAAACATGATTTTGGTTTCAAATGTATGGTAGAAGCTGAGTGATATTTTATGGACTTTTTTGTACCCTCCTGGAGTTGGCACAACCGGAAGACCAGTACACCATTCAAAAAATAATTATTGAAACCATTCAATAGCTATTATGCACTAAACTCATCAAATTATGTTTAATAGTTTTTATTTTCTGTTTTCATTGGCTATCTTTTATCTTTTTTCAACTAAAAAATGGAAATTAATTTCAAATTTTTTTGCAGCCACATTTGATATCACTTGGGGGGAGTTTCCTCTCAAACTTCATTTATGAAGCCTGTGAGATATTAAACTAGATGCATGCTTGTACATGCATCACACTTTGGACTTACTTCTTCCGAGGTTCTCCCTTTTATCCAGCATGCAATCACCTTTACAGTATGCCAAGAGAGTTAAACCACATTTTCATTTACATATGCTCATGCAGTAAATGCAAAGTTTATCTTAATTTATGGCATTTTAAGTGTCCCAGCTCACGTTCCTGTCACAACTTCTCAAACATGGGATTTTTTTTCTTTTTTTACCAATAAAGAGTTTTAGCCACTTACATTTTTATTATTGAAACAAAGAAAGTTTCTTGTAACCTTCTTATTCCAGAATATTCTAGGTACTTGAGGAAAATTGTCAACTCACAAAATTCAGAGATCACTATCCCATTGCATGCTTTGTAGTGGGTTTTGTTGAGATCATAAAGCAGAAATAGATTTTTTAAAAATATTAAGCATCGAAAAGATGACTGAAAATAGGAACAGACCTGCTTTTATCTGTTTGATAATTCTCTCTCATTCACCAGAAAGTGTTTCTAAATTATTTAATCTTTCTCTTTGTTCACTCTGCATTTTGCTCCTGGCAAAATGTGCTGAAGTCACTGTTGTCACATGTTTTTAATTTTTGAGAATCCATCTTTCTAAGATAGACACAGAAAGAAAAACTAACTGCACAGAACACCACATTAAGAGGAAAGTAGTTGAAGTTCTGCCATGAATAGTTACCAAAAAGAAAAAAAGTATGATACTATTTGGCCCCATCTTCCTAACTAGGGAATTCAAATTGTTGAATACCTAATAGTACTTTTGCAAGTATTTCAGTTTTTAAAAAATATGCTGTGGTGGACAAAGCATGCCTATTATGTAAATATATAGTTACTAAAGACACTAGCATGTATGTGCCTTTTCTTCTTGTTGTTGTTTGTTTGTTTTTTGAGATGGAATCTCGCTCTGTCACCCAGGTTGGAGTGTAGTGGCGTGATCTCGGCTCACTGCAACCTCCACCTAGCAATTCTCAAACAATTCTCCTGCCTCAGCCTCCTGAGTAGCTGAGATTACAGGCACCTGCCACCATGCCTGGCTAATTTTTTTGTATTTTTTAGTAGAGACGGGGTTTCACCATGTTGTCCAGGCTGGTCTCGAACTCCCGACCTCAGGTGATCCACCCACCTCAGAGTGCGAGGATTACAGGCGTGAGTCACCGTGCCCAGCCTGCGTATTTTAAAAGATATAAGATGTGCCCAGGTAACAAAAAATGTGTTTAAATGTCCTATATCGGGCCAGGAGCGGTGGCTCACCCCTGTAATCCCAGCACTTTGGGAGGCTGAGGCGGGTGGATCACAAGGTCAATAGTTCGAGACCAGCCTGGCCGACATGGTCAAACCCCATCTCTACTAAAAATACAAAATGAATGAATGAATGAATGAATGAATGAATGAATGCTCTATATCAAGTGGTAAGCCCATCCGAAGACTGCAGTCCTTCAGATCACTAGGATGCTGCTAATTGAGTAGGACACAGCAGCTTACAGTAAATATTACTTTCTGGCTACTTTCTTATGATAGTTGAAATTACATCTAATTTATCAAGAAAGTGAATGCTTATTTGATTTGGCTATAAAATCATGCTGCTCAGTTTTAAGATGTCTTCATGAACCCAGTCTCAGTGAAGATGTTTCTGTATCTTAGGGTTTGTTTGGGTTTTTTGGCCTCATCCTCCCACAAATGTTTAAAATTAGCTTGGCATTTTAAATCTGTGCTTTTATGTTAGGTCTTAGATAATTATAAAATAGAAGAAAAATTAAGAGCAAAAAATTAGATATGCCAGGTTTTGCTATCTTGTTGAAAGTGATCGATCATCTGAAAGCTGTATAATTTATTTAGACAACCAGTTTTGTAGAGTATCAGTTTACATCATGGTGCATATAATTTTACTTCAGCATACTAACTCTCTCCTATATTAAAGAGACGAAACCAGAACTCTAATGTCAGCTTAATGCCCCCACGTTGCCACTCACATCTCTCATTTCTCTAGTGACAGCCAGGCTTCTTGAAAACACTGTCTGTGTCTAACCTCCCATTTTTTCCTTACTCCTCTAGACCTGGAATCTGGCTTCTCACCCTACACCCATCACAATCACTGAACAATAACTGCTTTTTACAGGACTACTTCTTTGGTACTACATTTGGTCCTCACTTCTCTATTTCCCTCCTTCATAGCTTCTTTGGCCCCACATTCAATTGTCTAGTTACTTATCGTGGGCCTCCTCTGTGGATCACTCTTCCTCCACTGCTTCTTACATGCTGATGTTCCCCAGCATTCCATCCCCTGGCTTCTGATCGCTGGGCAAATCTCTCAACATGACCACATGTCCTCCCCTAGTTTCAGCCTCACTCATATGCAGATGATTCCTAGATCTGTCTCCTGAAGGCAGCTCTGAGTATCCAGCACCCTACTGGACACCTCACAAGTCTTAGGTTAAATGTACAAAACTGGATCCATTTTTACCTATTGTTGTTCTACCTACTCTTCTTATTTTCTCAGAGGCAGTGAATAGCAGCACCAACACCAATTCTTATTTTCTGTGTGATCCCTTTGTCTCCTCCCATATCCAGTTTCTAAATTGTATCAAGTTCACTATAGCCTTCATATCCTCAAACTAACCACTTTTCTCTCCATCTTCATTGCTGAAATCTCTCATCTGCTTTTGCCTTCTCCCATTTGGCTTGATCTTATCATTTCAATACTTTTACATGCTTTTATTGTCATTCTAGTGAAATTTTGGAGAGAGAAGAGATAACTTGTGTGATGAATTCATTGTGTATACACGGAAGTCTAAGCCAGCTTTAAATTAAAGCATTAATGTTTTGGAAAAGTTAGAAAATACAAATAAACAAAAATTTTAAACTAAAAAAACCTGAAATTATAATATACTGAACACTGACTCTTAACTAACATTTGTCTATATTATTGCAGATTTTTCCATTCCAATATGTATGTCTATTTTTTAAAGGGGATTATAATATATGAACTGACTTATATTCCAGTTTAGCATGTACCTACTGCTTTGTTGGTAATTATACACCTGCAGTATCATTTTTTCATGACATTATTATATGGCTGCAACACAGCTTATTGAACTAGTGCCCTAAAGGTGGATGTATAGGATCTTTCCAACATTTCATTAGTATAATCAAAGCCTTATTCATACATCTTTCTGTACTTGTACATCTAGTTTCTGAGGACAGATTTCTGCATGTGGAATTTGTCTCACATATTTGGGGGGATGCATTGTTTTAGGGCTTTTAAAATAGATTGTCAAGTAGCTATTGTTTGGGAAAAACTCTCAAACCACCCTTTTTCTCTTCTCTTACACCACCACAGTAACAGTCGTCAACACGGAATAAGACTTCTGTGACCAAATGTGTGTGGGTTCCTTTCCACCACCAAGTGAGCAATTAATTCTGCAGTGGCCTCCAATTCAATCCCACCACTATCTACCTGGAGATAGTATGAGATCCCACATGCTGGGGTTCAGTCCCCATGATTGTCCCAACAGCACACCAGTTGCAAGTCCAGGTCTCAAGAATTTCTGAATGACCAGCTCAAGTTGGGGTTCCCACAACTCCCACTTTTGGTTCTGTTAACTTGCTGGAGCAGGACACAGAACTCAGGGAAACACTTACGTACATTTACCGCTTTATTATGAAGGACATTACAAAGGATATGGATGAAGAGATGCATAGGGTGAGGTATGAGGGAAGGGGCGTGGAGTCTCAGTGTCCTCCCTGGGGTACAACCTTCTAGGAACCTCCACATGTTGAGCCATCCAGAAGCTCTCCGAACCCTGTTCTCTTGGGTTTTTATGGAGGCTTCATTACGGAGGAATGATTGTTTAAACCATTGCCGCTGGTGATCAACTTGATCTTCAGTCCCTTTCCCCTTCCCTGAGGTTGGAGGATGGGGCTGCAAGTTCCACTCCTCTAATCCTGCATATGTCTTTCTGGTGACCAGCCCCATCCTAAAGCTAGCAGTCAACATTAGTATACCAAAAAGACAGCCGTTTGGAGATTCCAAGGATTTTAGAAATTGTATGTCAGGAAATGGGGATGAAAACCAAATATATATTTCACAATATCACAGCTATCCAAAGTGTTAATACCTTTTAATACACTGCAGAGCAAGAGTTTGTCTATGTTCCCCACTCCCACAATAGTAATAGTAATAATTCTTTTACATTTTTATCCAACTGGATAGATGAAAAATGGTATCTCAGTCCATTTACTCCAATCTCAGACAAGTTTCTAAAATGTTTGGTTATATGCTTGCAAACCCACAGTAGATCAGAAGCAGGAACTTTGGAAGAAGAAAGATGCACTGATATAGTCAAGTCCGCTGGCAGCAGCATGAGTAATAGCAGACAGACCAACAGTGAGCAAGGATACAAGAAACCCCCCACACAGAAAAAAAAAAAAGAAAAACAGAAATAGAATCCCAAAATGCACACACAGTCCATGGCCCATTTAATTCAAGGCCGAAAAGCCCAACTCTCTTCTGTGGTCTCTAAGGCTTTCACTGCATTTCAACACAAGTCCCCCCACCTCAGGATTTTGAAATCTTACAAAAAGGAAAACCTTGGCTCATAAAAATAGTAATTAATTAAATGTCAACTGTTGTCAATCAGTTTCAGAAGATTGCTAAAATAATATTCTTTATTTAACCTTTTACTAAAATAGTCTTTAAAATGCTTACACTATGAGTTGCAGAGCTTCAGCCTTCCACTTATCTTCTTCCACCAAAATACCATGAATAAATTTTGTCCTATTAACCACTATATCATTTGATTAAACACTAAAGGAGATATTAATAATATACAAACAAGAAATATATTCTAAGGACTCTGCAAGGTCCGGAAGAAAGAATGCTTCTGGCAGATGTGATACCTAGCTTTCAATTGTGTGAAAATCTACTTGTTTGAATCTCTGTAGAGTCAAGATTAGAGGGCCTGGGCAGAAGTTAAAGGAGGCAGATTTCTAACAATTAGAACTTCCTGGCAAAGATTTTCTTGTGAAATGTTTTGCAAATTGGCAGGCCTCTAAGGCATCTTAGCAATCAATAAATAACAACTATGTTTTAGAGGAAAGAAAACCAAGGTGCACAATGGAATAAGTCGCTTACCTTCAGGAGTGGGGTTGGAGTATAACCCCAGCTATCCCAACATTTCATCCACTGCTCTTTTACTTGTAACAAGGTACTCCTCAGCCAGTTCTACATTGCTAGAGTGTTAGCTCTGGAATTCAGTGTCTAATCAAGGATGTTATAGAAAGTATTTCTACATTAGGAAGAAGTAAGATTAGAAGAATACGAAAATCCCTACTATCTCAGGGAGCCTATCAATTTTGGTTTAAGTAACTAAGTGTTTAAAACCAGTATAGAGGCCAGGTGCGGTGGCTCACGCCTGTAATCCCAGCACTTTGGGAGGCCAAGGTGGGCGGATCACGAGGTCAGGAGATCAAGACCATCCTGGCTAACACGGTGAAGCCCCGTCTCTACTAAATACAAAACAAAATTAGCCAGGCATGGTGGTGGGCGCCTGTAGTCCCAGCTACTCGGGAGGCTGAGGCAGGAGAATGGTGTGAACCTGAGAGGCGAAGCTTGCAGTGAGCGGAGATCACGCCACTGCACTCCAGCATGGGGGACAGAGCTAGACTCCGTCTCAAAAAAATAAATAAATAAACTAAAATAAAATAAAATAGAACCAGTATAGAAATACCTTCAGGCATCTTTCTCAAGGGAGAAGATACTAATTTTTTTTAAAAAAAGGAAAATGGAAAGTGAAATGACTTTACAGTGGGATACTATACTAACTGATTTTAGTGGGACCTTCCTGTAAAGTGAATATTCTGTAAAAGGGATGACAAATGAGTGCCACCTCCTGTCCAAGATGGGGGAGGAACAGGTAGCACTTGCTGAGAAGCACTCTGTGGCCACAACCAGGCTCCTTGGGGAAAAAGGCTTCAGTATTCTGCACAGTTGGCCTCAGCTGTGGCAATAGGTGGCCCATGTAGTTACCATCTCTCTTCTGCAATCTTCAGATAAAAAGAGAAATTACAAGGTCAAATCAAGGGAATCTTTGAATCGAGAGCATTTAAAAATAAGGCAAATTTATTGCTGAGAAGAATGAACTATTTCCAGAATTCTCGTGGCAATCAATTATCAAAGAATGTAAAATATTCAAGTTACTCTGTGTGTGTGTGTGTGTGTGTGTGTGTGATGGAGTTTCACTCTTGTCTCCCAGGCTGGAATGCAATGGCACAATTTTGGCTCATTGCAATCTCCACCTCCCAGGTTCAAGGGATTTTCCTGCCTCAGCCTCCCGAGAAGCTGGGATTACAGGTGTCCACCACCATGCCCAGCTAATTTTTGTATTTTTAGTAGAGACAGGGTTTCACCATGTTGGCCAGGCTGGTCTTGAACTCCTGACCTCAGGTGATGCACCCGTCTTGGCCTCCCAAAGTGCTGGAATTACAGGCGTGAGCCACTGCGCCCAGCCATCAGTTACGTTTTAGAGTCAATTTTATATTCTTGAATTTTCATTTTGTATGAATTTATTTTTTATGAAATTCATAAAATTGGGTGAAGAAATAAAGCTGAACCTTGCCTTTCATGTCAGAAGACCCTATGAGTTTCTGTGCTGGCTCCTACTGGGAAACACTGTTTTTCACCCAAAGCAGACTAACTTAAATTCTTCAGTTCCAGAATAAGGCTTTCAAGATGTATTTTTACCATGCCAAAGTCTGCAAAAGTTTTGGAAAACCAAAATCATAATGTGGAAATCTGACAGTCTTGCAGTGTGATCTGCTTCTTTGGAGATAACACGTTCATTGTTCACTTGAGAAAGGGGATAAATGTGCTAATTAGGTAGTAAACATCTACTGTCAAATTCTTCCCATCCTTTATTACCTTTTTGTCTATATCCTAGGAGACATTCTTTTCTATTTTTTCAGACCTACTGTTAATAATGGGGTAATCGTGGCTGTAGATTAATAGCAGCTCACATTCATGTGGTACTATCGAGGTGCCAGGTACTGGACTAAATGTTTTCATTACCTCATTTAAAGCCTGGAGAGTTAAGTATTTTCTCTGAAGTCACATAACTTGTAAAGAAAGAAGCTGAGATTAGCTTTACAGCCCTCACTTAAAAAAAAAATAAAAATAAAAAAAACTTATTTTGATAACTCTTTTCTAACCACTGCCTTCTGTCTCCTTTCTTCTAATATCCACAGGACAATTGTCTTCATAATTTAAAATTCAAAATTTTCATATATCCTTTAGGCCTTTGATCCAGTTTAAATGAACCAAAGTTAAATGATGAAATCTGTTCACATCATTTAACTAGAACACTACTATGAATTATTTCTCATTACTTTTGAGGAAAATAGAGTATACATTTACTATATATTTCTGATCAATCCTTGCATAGAGATGATGAACAAATGTTTTGGTTTTGAGATTTTACAAGCTGATTCAGATAGATTTCAAAATGAAACTTACTGTTCAAAAAGTGACACACACAACACACTCTTGTATGGTTCCAATTATTGATACCGGGCTGGCTTCCAACTCCCAGGGTCATTCTTATGGAAGATTCTATAGCAATGACTATGAATTGTTTTCTCAGTGAATTAATGTTGTTTGGTAACATAAAGTTCCAGATATGTTATATTATACTTAACGGTAATTACTTGTATAAATCATGGTAGCCCCAGAGATGGAGTACATGGGATAGAATACACAAGTATAATTTATATTTACATCATACTTTTTATTTTATGTACCTGTTGATTAAAAGTATTAGGGATATTATGGTCTCCAACTGTTAGCTAGAGTACAAATTGTCCAAGGATGTTAGGGAACAATTTGGTAATACCTGTCAACATTGTAAATGCACATTCCCTTTGATCCTATACTCTTACCATCAGTAGTTTCCCCGAAGAATATACTTGTGAAAGTACACCAAGCTGTATGTACAAAGATGTTCATTAAAGTGTTGCTAATAATAGTAACAAACTGGGAATAACCTAAATGCCTATCAGTAGGGAACTGGTTGAATTAATTACATTACATCTGTAGTATAGAACTCCATATGCTCCCTGAAAAAATATGTGCTGCTATCGAAAGACCTTCAGGATAAAATAGTCAAAAAAGGCAAGCTATAGAAGTCTGAACAATATGGGTTGTTTTGTGTATGTTATAGACATACATTAAATTAATATATGCCAACACAGACTCCTATAACGTAAAAGATATTTTGTTCTGGAAGGAAACACAGAAATATAATATATACAAGTAAGAATAATTAATTTATGTTTCATGCCTTTCTCTACTGTTGGAATTTTCTAAACCTATGTGTGTATTTCTCCCCCTTTTTAAAATTTAATGTTCACTTCAACCATTTGGATGATGGGATTAGGTACAGCTTCTTTCTTTTAAAAGTGGTTTTTGCATCACAAACAACTAGTAAATTTTAAAATATAAAATCAATCAATGGGAATTTTTTTTTTTTTTTTTTTTTTTTTTTTGAGACAGAGTCTCTCTGTCACCCAGACTGGAGTGCAATAGTACTACCTTGGCTCACTGCAACCTCCACCTCCCAGGCTCAAGCAATTCTCCTGCCTCAGCCTCCCGAGTAGCTGGGACTACAGGCGTGTGCCACCATACCTGGCTAATTTTTTTATTTTTAGTAGAGATGGGGTTTCACCATGTTGGCCAGGCTGATCTCGAACTCCTGACCTCGGGTGATCCACCCACCTTGGCCCCCCAAGGAAATAATTTTTTGTTGTTTTTAAGATCACATGCTTGATCCTTGTATATATAATTATTTCTAAAGTCTATGACTCTACTTATTAATGTTTTTCCTAATCTAAACAGCAATTTAAAAAATTTCAAGCCTAACCATAACGTTGTTTCATATAGAAGCAGTTATCCTATTTCTTATTTATCTTTGGTATTCCCCAGTCCACAACTGGATGTAGATAGAGAAACTAAAGGGAAGGGCAGATGCCTAGAGCCCTAACATTTGGACCATGTGGTACAAGGACAAGATACAAGAAACCCTGACAAAAACAAGCCTCTTCTGTTTCCTGCAGTGATAGGTGCTTTAGAGAAGGTTACAAATAAAGACAGCCTCAGGATCCCACCCACAGTGTTCCAGAAATGTGACCTGATATCTTTTATTATGTGAGTATAAAAGGCACAGAGGATTGAAAGTGGAATACTCTGAGCTGGGAGTTCGGAGACCTGAGGTCAAGCCCCATCTCTGCCACTAGCTGTGACTTTGGAAGAGTCACTTAACCCTCACCTCCACAAAGAGGTGAAGTGGCTACTTATCTGGCAAGAAAACAAGTCAGACATATTGATATTTATATGATGAAATTTCAGTCTTGCAACTTGGGCACCTATTTTACAAAACATCTTGACGTCTCTTCACTCAGCAATACAAAATAACCACAAGAGAGGTCAACCTTGAACTGAATGCTCCTGTCACAAGAGAATAGAAAGGAGGACAAGCTGTCTCTACATCATTAGATATTCTAAATTCTATCCTTAGATTAAGTTAGAGCTCAGGAAATCTTTGTGCCCTAGCCTCATTGGTTTGGGCCGTAAGATTCTTTCACTGAAGCACATTTACTTTTGTAGTGACCTGAGCTGTCATCAAGGGTCACAATAAGAAAATCACTGTTAAGGATAGATTATTTCATTATGTGTTTTAGTGTTCTTGTTTTTAAATGTCCAAATGTTAATATCCCTTTAGAATATGCACCAGGAAATGTTTATCTCTTCTACCAGCTAGATTGCTTCAGCTTGTGAGATAATGAGAAGATGATATATCATTGTACATACTCATTTGCCTATATGAACCAATTTCTACATCTTTATGTTGAAGAAAATAATACCCATTTTAATCTCCTTTGACTTTCAAACTTATATCTTCCCATCAAGCACTTTCGCTTGAACTATAGACTTATATATCTGTCTGTCTGCTTGACATCTCCACTCATTAATTCTTTTGACAAATATTTACCAAGCATCTACTATATGTCAGACACTGCTCCAGTCACAACAGATGCAGCAGTGATCAGGACAAGCCATGCGCCTGTCTTGGAACTTTCAGTACAGTAAAGGGAAAAAAAAGTAAACAAGATAGCAAAGTAAAATGTATCCTATGATAGTGCTAAGTGTGGGAGTTACAATGCAAGAAGAAAGGAAAGAGAGTTGCCAGCAGGGCAGGGAGTGAGGAGGGAGGAGGAATGCAACTTTGGATGATCACAAGCATGGAAGGCCTCACTGAGAAGGTGACAAATGATCAAAAACAGGAAGAGGTGCAAATCAGTGCAGAAAGTAGTAGGAATAATAAGTCCATAGGTCCCAAGAGAGAACTGCACCTCTATAGCTAGTGCCAGAGGAAAAGAGGCAGAGTATCGTTACCCCTTTTATCCTAGCAAAAGCAATCCTCCAGGTTACTCTCTCCCACAGTTACCTTAGCATATCTTCTACATAAAATTTATTAGAACCTGAAACTAGGCTCTTCGTTTCTTAATATAGATATATTGATCATCTCCCCCACCAAAATATGACCTCTATGAAGGCAAGGATTTTATGTTTATTTTATTCTCTATTGTGTCTCTATTGCCTAGCACATAGATAAAAAGTGCCCTTGGGGGATTTTTGCTCATTTCTCCTCCCATAAATTTGCATAGGTATTATCTTGGCAGTCATTTGGCTTAACAGTGCATCTTTTATTAATATCATACATTTATTAGCCAGCACATTTATTTGAAAATGAAACAAAATATTTTTAAAACTTAAAATTGTAATAATTTTTACCATACTTTAAATTTATTGAGACTTGTTTTGTGGCCTAACATATGATCTGTCTTAGAGAATGTGCCACATGCACTTGAGAAGAAGGTGTATTCTGTTAACTGGCTGGAGTGTTCTATGTATGTCTGTTAGGTCTAATTGGTTTATAATGGTGTTCAAATCCTCTATTTCCTCACTGATTTTTCATCTAGATATTCTTTATATTATTGAAAGTGAGGTATTGATGTCCCCAATTATTATTGTCGAATTTTCTATTTCTTCCTTCAATTTTGTAAATGTTGGCTTCATACACTTTGGAGATCTGATATTTGGTGCATATATGTTTATAATTGTTATATCTTCTGATGAGTTGACCCTTTTATCAATACATAATATCTTTTTTTGTCTTGTGAAAACTTTTTGACCATTTTAGCTCATATTATTTTAGTCACACCAACTGTTTTTTGGTCACTATGTGCATACAATATCTTTTTTTATCTGTACACTTTAACCAATGTGTGTCTTTGGATCTAAAGTGAGTTTCTTATAAACAGTATATGGTTGGATCCTGATGTTTTTTACTCCATTGTGCCAATCTCTGCCTTTATATTGAAGAGTTTGATCCATTTATACTTCAAGTAACTACCAACAAGAATCTTAACCTTTTTGCTATTTGTTTTCTGTATGTCTTACACATTTTTGTCATTCCCTCCAGTACTGCCTTCTTTTGTGTTTAGTTGATGTTTTAGTGTAGTGTATTGTTTTGATTCTCTTTTCATTTTGTGATTTTTTAAAGACATTTTCCTAGTGGTTACTATGGGGATTACAATTAATGTCCTAAATTTGTAACAGTCTACTTTTACTTGATACCAACGTAACAGCATATAAAAACTCTGCTCCTATACAGCTTTGTTCTCCTCCTCTTTATGTTGTTCTCATAAATTACATTTATATATTTTGTGCCCATTAACATATGTTTAAAATTATTTAAATGTTTTTTGCATTTGTCCTTTTTTTTTTTTTTTTTTTTGAGACAGAGTCAGTGGCACAATCTTCACTCACTGCAACCTCCTCCTCCCAGGCTCAAGCAATTCTCCTGTCTCAGCCTCCCTAGTAGCTGGGATTACAGGCAGCCACCACCATGCCTGGTTAATTTTTGTATTTTTTGTAGAGATGGGTTTTCACCATGTTGGGCAGGCTGGTCTTGAACCCCTGACCTCAGGTGGTCCACCCGCCTTGGCCTCCCAAAGTGCTGGGATTACAGGTGTGAGCCACCATGCCTGGCCACATTTGTCTTTTAAATCATGCAGAAAGTAAAAAGAGGAGTTACAAATTTAAAATATATACTAGCTTTTATATTTACCTGTTTGATTACTATTTTTCGTTTTTGAGACAAGGTCTCACTCTGTTGCCCAGGCTGGAATGCAGTGGTACAATCATGGCTCATTGCAGCCTTGACCTTCCGGGCTCAGTTGATTCTCTCACCTCAGCCTCCTGAGTAGCTGGGACTACGGGCATATACCACCATACCCAGCTAATTTTTGTATTTTTTGTAGAGACAAGCTTTTGCCATGTTACCCAATCTGGTCTCAAACTCCTGGGCTCAAGCAATTCACCCAAAGTGCTGGGATTATAGGCATAAATCACCATGCCTGGCTCCATTTGGTTACTTTTAATGGCGTTCTTTATGTCTTTGTTATAGCTTTGACTTACTATCTAGTGTCCTTTTGTTTCAACCTAAAGAACTCTCTTTAGCCTTCTGGTAAGGGAGGTCTACTAGAAGCAAACCTTCTCGGTGCTGGTTTTTCTAGGAATGTTGTAATTTCTGCTTTATTTTTTAAGGATGTCTTGGTCATATATGAAATTCTTGGTCAACATTTTTTATTCTTTCAGCACTTTAAAAATGTTGTCCCACTCCTTTTTGGTCCCCATAGTGTCCAATGATAAATCTTCTCTTAGTCTTATTGAAGCTCACTTCTATGTGGTAAATTCCTTCTCTCATCTTGTTGCTTTAAAAATACCCTGTTTCAAAATTCCTTGGCTTTCAATAATTTGATTATTAGATGTTTTGGTGCAGATCTCTTTGCATTGATTCTTGTTGGAGTTCACCGAGCTTCTTGACTGTATAGATTTGTGTCTTTTTTTTACATTTGGGGAGTTTTTAGCCATTATTTCTTCAAATCGTCTTTTTCTTTCTCTTCTCTTCTGGGCTTCCCATTATGTGTAAGTTGGTATACTGTTGTGGTGTCCAGCTGGTCTTTTAGGCTCTGGTCATTTTTCTTCATCCTTTTTTCTTTCTGCTCCTCAGATTGGATAATTGCAGTGGACCTATCTTCATGTTCACTGGTTATTTTTTCTGCTTGCCCACATCTGCTATTAAAACCCTCTAGTGAGCTTTTTATTTGAGTCATTGTAGTTTTCAGCTCCAGATTTTCTGTTTGGTTCCTTTCTGTAATTTCTGTCTCTTTATTGATGGTCTCTATTTGTTCATATGTCAGCTCCAGATTTTCTGTTTGGTTCCTTTTTATAATTTCTGTCTCTTTATTGATATTCTCTATTTGTTCATGTATCATTCTCCTGATGTCCTTTAGTGCATCTATGGTTTCCTTTAGTACTGTGGGCATATTTAAGACAACTGACTCAAAGTCTTTATCTAGTAAGTTTAGTGCCTTTGGTCCTCAGGGAAATTTCTACTAATTTCTTTTGTGAAATTTCTATTAATTTCTTTTGTGAAAAATATATAAGGCATGCAAAGAAAGAGGAAGTATGGTCTTTTGTGAATGGACCATACTTCCTCTTTCTTTGCATGCCCTATATATTTTTTGTTTAAAATTGGACATTTTGACTTTTGTAATATGGTAACCCTGGAAATCAGTCTTTCTTTTCTTCAGGGTTTTGTTGTTGTTGTTTGCTGTAAGCTGCAGCTGTTAGTTTAGTGACATTTCTAAACTATTAAAACAAGGGCTGTATTCTTTATCATATGTGGTCTCTGATAGCTCTATTCCTTTAGCTTCCGTTCAGATAGTGTTCTGAAAGAGATTTTCTTGAATGCCAGGAGCCACAAGCAAGAGAGAGGGAGTGGGGTGGGGGGAAGAAAATCTCTCAGGGTCTTTTTTTGAATGTATATCATGCTGTGGGTATGTGCATGACTTTGTAAATTCTCTAGTATATATAGACACTTTTGAATGCCCTGTTTTCTCAAAACAACAACAACAACAACAACAACTCTCTCCAGCTTTTCTTTTCCATATTTTTGGGACTCGTATGCCTCAACTTTAATCTTTTGTCCTAGGCAGCTGCAGGGTTTCCACCCTGAATGTGTTTTGAGTTAGGTGAAACAAAGTTCTTCAGGTAGCCTCTAGATAGCTTAGAAATGACAAAAACAATTCTTTGTAAATAAGGTACACTGTGCAGCCTTCAGAACCAGGCGCCAGGGTCCCACACTGGAAATCCAGACTGTTGCCTTTAAGACTGCTGCTGAGCCAGGAAACAGGTTTGGGCCAGAACATATGCAACTGTTTCTGTGCTTTTCTACCATTTTTAAATTGCCTTACTCTTGATTCGGCATTGCTTAGTTGCTGTAAACATTTGTCTGTTTTCCAGAGTTCTAACAATGTCAATTCTCAAAGCTTTTTCTTGAATTTTGAATGTTTCCTTGGGAGATGGGGCACTTGGACGTGCCTACTCTGCCATTTTTGCTAACATCACTTTCCTGCCCTACTTTAAATTGTAAGTTTTAGAAGTGTGTTTTATTTATCGAAAAATTCTTTCTTAAACTGTAAAATCTATTCCAGTTTTGGAGCTTTAATTTCAGTTGTAATCCTAGTAAAATACTGCCGTAAGCTCACAAGGTATGCTTTGCAAAATATTTATATATTTATAAATCTCTGTAAAGAAGAAATGGTAAATCTGACTGTATTAGCTTGGCAGAAAAGTGATTAGATCGAAAATTTTATCCTTTTCTAAAGTAACCTAATTGTTGTTGAAGGAAGAAAATTATTGGGGTATCAGGATTGAATGGAAGGGTGTAGAGTCTTCCAGCTGTGCTGCTATCTTCCTTTGTCTTACAGTCCTTAGGTGGAGGGGCAGGTTCTTTAAGGTCTCCATCTAGTATGGCACATGAAATGTGCTCAATAAATGTTTGTTAGATGAACTTCAAGTTAACTAAGACATTGTTATTAAGTTAATCTAAAGCAGGAGATGTGCATTTCAGTGCTGGAAGAAGTATAGAGACTTTCACCCAAAGAACTATTTCTTAGGCAGATTCCAGAAAGTGATGTTGGAGTATGGCACATATGTTACCGAAGAGCTGGTGCAAAGTGGAAACACTGGAGTGGAGGTCAGAAATTAGATCGATGCTCTCGCCATAAAATAGTTTCCACTTTAAGAACAGTGTTTTTAAAAGGAATATGTTCTTTCCTATGCAAAGAGGCAGTGTGGTCCTAGTTAGCAGTATGTTGGAAGCAAACTTTGGATAATGATGCCTAATTTTACTGACCGTTTTGAGTATTAAATGAGTCTATCTATGTAAAATACTTGATCTAGAGGCCTAGCACTGTGTGGATTCTCAATAACCTAACCTCTTTACATGAGTTCTTAAAGTCGAATATGAGTTTCTACTCACTTTTCAGGTTATCAAGCATTTGGTGTGAAAGGAAACTGTTCTGTGGCAGACATGAAATGGCTGGGAAGTGGGAAACGCAGGGACATGATGTTCAAGGAGTGGACAGGTGATCCAGTGAGGAATTGGGCTATGGAACATGGAAATATTCTTCGAAAGTAATTACCTTATTTTTCTCCTTTTGTTGTATTAACTGATTAGCTTAATCACCTCCAAATAATGAGAAATCAGTATACAAGTTCTACACCTTGGCAGAGGGCTTGGATCCCAAGACAGAGGAAGGTATTTGCAGATGATGGATGGAGAGGATATATACAGCAACCTTACTGAAGTAGCTGGGTCTTCCTTGCCTGTATGTCATACCATGATTCTTTAAATGTTTTATCCAGACTAAAGGATGCCAGGACTGATTTCCCAAACATTAGGATAATTCTACCACTTAGAGGAATGCAAGAAAGCTCCCCTGTCTTTGGTGATTTTTTTTTTTTTTTTAAGTAGAGGATGAGAAATAGCTTGTATGGAACAGAGAAGTCTTTGGACCGATACATATTCAACTAAAGATCTGAAAATCAAAAATCTCAGGTTTTGAAAATGGAATGCTATTCTTATACCGCATGTTTAATGTACATCTGCATAAGGTTAACAAAAATCCATTACCATCTCACTACTTAGTCTGAAATGGAAAACCTAGTGTTTTTAAGTGATCATAGATAATTCATTAAAGCATAAGGCTCCTACATAATAATTATTGCTTGTCACTTTTGAATCAACAAATAGATATTATGATGGATCAGAGAACTTTTGATATATCCTTATTAATTATGATTGTCTCATTAAATATAGAAAATGTTTGTTCTCACATTCCTTTGGCTGACACCTCCTCTTCCTTCAGGCGTCGGCATTACAAAATGTATTTCCCACTGTGCCTGCCCCTGCCTCTACCCATCCCTACCACCTTTGCCCTCCACCCTCTTCATATGAAAAGGTCTTCCTGCTTCACACCCATAGCACACTGACCATCAGTAGCACTGATCACAACTACAGTTGGTTAAATTTTGCGTAATAAATTTTCTAATGAGGATTTACCTCAATATATTCTCTGCTTCAAGAAATAGTGATATTAGAAAAGGGCATATACAAACAACTCAATCTACTTTGCTGTATAAAAAGTTCACTTATTTATAGAAAATTTAAATATAATACGTATTAAGATTCTCTGAGCTCCCTACTAAATAACAATAACCCCTCACATTTGCATAGTGCTTTATACAAGACACGTATATTATCCTCCTCAATTCTTCAGAGGTAGGTAGAATCTCATTTATTTTATGGATAAGAAACTGAGACTCAGAAAGGTTAAGTAAGTTCCACAAGATCATGGAGCCTAGTAATTTGCAAAATAAGGCCTCCAATCAAATCTTAGTTTTCTTTCTATACCCCAGCTGCAGCTTTTAGTAATGGTCTAGTTCAGCATACATATAAATATTTATAAACATTGTGTCATTGTTCTGAATGAGTATATCTTACTATTTTGACTGTTTTATGACAGTGGAGCTGTGTAGTAAAGTGAACATTTGCAGAAGTTTAATCTACAGCCATTTTATATTCCCTCTCCCTCTGCTTTGAGATTTTATCCTTTGCTAGCAACAACATTCTTCTGTAACAACAAATAAAGCAAGCATCTTCCTATTTGCCTTCAAATAAAACAGGTTTAGGGATTATTTGCCCTTTTCACATACTTAAACACACTTTGAGTTTCTTTTTATAGACTTTCCTTTCTACTGACACTGTGAAATCCCAGTGCTGTTTCTTATTTGAATGTTTTATCATCTGACACCTAATAATAAAAAGTCATTGGCACAATAACAGAGTTTCATCTTTCTTAAAGTTTAAAAATGTTTAGAAATTATTTCATTTCTTAAATAAAAATTGCAGTAGAATTAAGTATTTCCCTAGAGAGATAAAGATTGAAATTTGAGAGTAAATTGCTACTAACTTTGAGCCAATTAAAAAGCTTTCATGGAAATGATTTTTTTCACATTCATTTTTTTTAATGTAGTGCTAAAACCAAGGAGTATCATATAAAACAGGCCCAAGGCACGTTTTGTATCTAAGCTAAAAATTACTTTTGTGGCCTTTGACATATCAAGGAACTTTGCTATTATAATGCAAGCATAAGATGAAATTTATTCAACCTTTTGAAAGTTTAAACATAAAAAGTTCAACATAAAAAACTAAAAAGTTTAAACATAAAAAACAGTTATTGTCTGTGCAAGGACTCAAATTCTTTCACTCTCTTCTTTTTTGTTTGTTTGTTTTTATTTTTGAGACGGAGTCTCACTCTGTTGCCCAGGCTGAAGTGCAGTGGCGTGATCTCAACTCACTCCAACCTCCGCCTCCCGGGTTCAAGCAATTCTCTGCCTTAGCCTCCTGAGTAGCTGGGATTACAGGCACCCGCCACCATGCCTGGCTATTTTTTTTATTTTTAGTAGAGACGAGGTTTCACCATCTTGGCCAGGCTGGTCTTGAACTGACCTCATGATCCACCCTCCTCGGCCTCCCAAAGTGCTGGGATTACAGGCGCGAGCCACCGCACCCAGCTACTCTCCTCTTTCACACACAATTTCCAAAATCACAGCACAGATTGTCCAGAAAACATTTGTACTAATAGTTTTGTTTATGGAATTTGAGTTATTCCCCAAAGCACAAAATGTAAAAAAAAAAAAAAATTATTTTATGTAAAGTCTAAGAGAACAGTAAAAATATATAATGTGGTAGCTGGTAAGGAAGAAACTGGTTATAATTTTAAAGCATAAAGCATAACGCTTGAAAAAGATTCATGGAAAAACTATAATTTTATCTAGTTAATATATTTACAAAGCAATATATTTATTTACTGATATTTTTAGTGGTCATCATATCGAAAATATATAGGGAAGGAGTATATAGGGAAGGAGTAAGTAAGGTTTTCCAGAAAGTTATGTGAAGGTATTTTTGTGTTCTCTAGATCAGTGCTTTTAGAAAATTTGTGTGCTCTAAAGAACACAAAGAATACCTACACAGAACCACCTGCAGACTGGTGCCAGTCCACAAAATATCTGTTTGAGTATGCAAGAAGATATATACAGAAATTGAGAGTAAGCATTTAGGAAATTTATAGCAATCTGACATCTCTGCAACATCCAAAGTATATGATTTTTGTATTCTACAAAAGCTTAGCTCAGATCTATGATGGGTTAGAAAACAAATACTCAAAACAAACCAGCTCCTTCACCACAGATGGTATTTGAAGTTCTCATCAAGCTCATGGTCTGCAAACCTTTTCTCTAAAGGGTCAGATTGTAAATATAGGCTTTGTAGGCCATACTCAAAGTCCCTGCTACTCAGCTCTCCCATACCCAGCTGCAATAGACAATATATAAACAAATGAATCTTGCTGTGTTTCAGTGAAACTTTATGGACATTGAAATTTGTATTTCATCTAATTTTTATGTTCTTAAAATGCTAATATTGTTTTGATTTTTTTCCCCCAACCATTTAAAACTGTGAAAACCATTCTTGGCTCTTGCAGGCCATATGAAAACAGGGAGTGGGCTGGATTTGGCCCTCAGGCCAAGTTTGCTGACCCCAAGCTAGATCAGCAGTCCAGCCATCGTCAGGAACAGATGCTGTTATTTCTTAGTCTCAGTGTTCCCGTCTGTCTCGGGATTTTAATTGCCACTTACTTTCACTCTGCAGTTTGGGTTATTATTCAAGAAATACCTTAGAGCACTCATAATGCTTAGAACATTATGTTTAATAAAATCCAGAAGGAAAATGTTCCAAGTATCTCACTGTGGGAATACATTTTAGGATTTACTATGACCTACTGGTTTACATGAACTTTGCTGAGAAAAAAAAAAAGCATGGAGAAGATTGGGATGGAAGATCTCTTTATTGTGTGCATAAAAGTAGTAATAGGCTATTTTAATTTGTGGCCTGGAATGGGTAGTGATAGAGCATGAGTTGAAATCTTGCTTCACGATTACCCTCAAATGGAGAAGTAATCTGTTTCAATGGTAATCAAATGAAAAAAAGCTGTGAGTAGATTGTGTGAGCTTAGCCACCAAAATAGAGAATTTCTCAGATTCCCCCTCTGTCTCCAGTCCTTATTTTCTCCTACTGTTAACAGAAATTCAAACCCCAGCTGCTCCCATAGTTAACCAGCCGTCATGACATCGTCCTCTTTCTGTTCTTAGCAATTTCCATCTGGCTTAGTAGAAGTGGTTCCTCACTACCTTGAGCACAGTCCTTTTTTTTTTTTTAATTTTTGTAGAAACGAGGTTTTACTGTGTTGCCCTGGCTGGTCCTGAACTCCTGGCCTCAAGCACATCTCTCACCTCAGCCTCTCAGAGTGCTGGGATTACAGGCATGAGCCACCATGCCCAGGCCGCCACTTTAAACACTTGAATATTACATACTTTCACTACTTGATTGATCTTGCACATAATCATCAAATTACAACATTCATGTTTATGGTTTTACTTATTTGTTTTTCACATTTATGTAGTGCCTTTTTTTCTGCATCACTTAACATTTGCCAACAAATATCTGCACGTGAACTAAGCAAGTCATTCTGTTAGCACAATGACCTTGAGCAAAGGCACTTTCCTTCTTCATATGCATTTGTTAGTCTTTAGTCCTAAGTTTTTGGTTTTGTTTAGTTTGTTTTTTCACTCTTCACATACGAGCAGTCTTTTGGAAAGAGTTACTTATAGTATTTCTAACTTGGAGAAACCTTTCATCAAGTTGAAAAAGTTCCGTGTTCTGAGCGATTATGATAGAATCTCCTGTCAGAATATATGTTCCCTTTTTGTTCTACCTCAAAATATAAGAGGTTAACTCTTGTAGGCATGCCACAGTATTTTTGGATTAAGTCAGTCCCTCCAAAAAAGTTAGAACTATGAAACAAACCAGTGTTTAAGAAGACACATCCTTGGAATATGAGTAAGCCCATTAATTCTGTATTTTGAGTAAAATGTGTTTGATCTTATGCATGCTGTCTTCCATGTCATCATTTCAAATGGTGAAGAAACTACATCTCCTAATATTTGAGAACAAACTGCAAAAGTTGGTCCCTTGATTGTATTATAAATCCATAAAAAGACCCATTTTTAAACACAGGAACTTTTTAGGCAACTTCCTGTTTTTCACTTGAAATAGAAGTCAAACTGTTATAAGTGCCGTCTTCATTATTCATATTTAATTACACAGTGGCTTATTCTTCATTATTTTAGTGTATTTGTGAACACTCTAGCTATTGAGTAGAGTACTGGTTACAAAGCTAGTCTATAAACAACATGAAATGAAGGGTGCTGACTCAGAAATTTAGAGTCCTCCACAATACCATATCCAATGGGAATTAAATCATTGTATTGTCTTGTGAGTCTTGAGGCTTATTTATCTAACTAATGTTTATCAAGCACCTTCCATGTGGCAGGCAGTATGTAGCTTTTATTTTATTTAGCAGTATCTTTTTTAAGATTATAAATTTTTTGTTGAATATTATTTGCAATCAGGGACACTTCTAAACTTAAGGAAAAACTTTACGACTAAAGTGCCAGCTCTCTTCAGAATGGCAGTGAAGGTAATGATTTGCGGTTCTGTGTGTGTATGAGTTTGTTATTATAAAATCCTTCAGCTCCGGGCTATGTACATTTATGTTTCAGTAGCATGTCTCATTAAATCCTTTAGTGCAGTACTTCTCAGTGAAGTGAGTTCTGATCAATGTGAAGGAATGCTGAGTGGGCACAATTGTGACTCTTGTTCTGAATATTACCTGTGCTTCCAGAAAAGTATTTTAGCAAGTGTATGACCCCTGGTTAATGAAAAGTGTTAAAATATATCAAATAAACTGTCTTAATTGTTCTTTTAATAAAAATATATGTCCACTTGGAAATAATAATTTCACTATTTTAACGACTGTAGTTGTTTTGGAAATTTGTTAGATAAAGGCTCCAACAGCATAAACTAATAGTTTTATATTACCAGACTGCTTCCAGATTTCTCTTTGCTGTTCAGTGAATAAGAATAGGGTGTAGGATCAAATTTCTAATGATCTTCTCCAGGAGAACCACTGTTATGCAAATACCGAATTTATAACACTTCAAAATAGACATCAGGGCAAATTTCACAAGACCTATCAGTTCATTTTTATTGTTTGCTTCTGTAGGTAGTCATATAGAAGACCAAAAGAACCATAAAACACTGTTTTTACATACATGATGATAGGAGTTAGGTGGGGTAAAGTTTACTAATATTTGTTAAGGAACCTACTACTAAGTTCCAACTTTATTTTGGACACTTACATTTGTTTGTCATTATCTGTCCTCCGTTCCCAAATTGCCTTAATTTGTATATCATCATCTTACGTATTCACTGTCATTATCTCAAGTTTCCAAGGGTTTTTGCTATGTCACTATTTTTTACCTGTGCCTATTCTATTTCTTTTCCTTCTAATTTGTTTATTAGTTCTTCAGTGTTATTGTTTTATTTATTGTTTCCTTCTGCAACCTCCCTTTTTATCTCATTTTTTTCCACTGGTGTCTCATTTAATTTCTATTTTCTTTAATCCTGTAGTGTAATGCACTCATGGAGATTTTTGGAGGAAGGTGGAGAGGGCTGTTTTCTTCTAAACTAGATTCTTGCTTCCTTCCCAGCCCTCCCCCTTTCTTTCATTTTTTTCTTTGCTCTGGGAGTCCTGCTTAGCTGTCATAGTCTTTTCTCTTTGTAAAACTTAAGTTGAATATGAACAACTCACTCAGGATCTTTTCTTCACTCTCTAATGTTGGTGAATTGTCCTTGTCTTGCTTTTTAACCTTCTCTAATTAGACCTCGGGGTCTTGTCCCAGAGCTGCATTCAGTTTGAGGAGTCGACCTGAAGACCCACATGCTGGAGATGAGGTAGAGTTAGTTGAGCTGGGCTGCGTGCTGAGATCCTACAATCCCAGTTGTTAGTAGGATCTTTGCTCTTCCTCAGTAATTGTATTAAATGCCCTGCATCAGGGTTTGCTGTACATATTCACAGATATATCTCTGGAGGAGTGAGATATGGGGCTTTGGATTATTCCTCCAATTCAAGGAGGTGCTTGCAAGCCATTTGTTTGATTGGTTTTGGCTAAGAATGTCAGCCTCAGGTGTCTCCTTCCCTTGCCACACCCTATCTTTCCCCCAGCAAGTGTTTTTATCTCTTTCCAGCTAATGGAGAAAGGAGAAACCTGTATGCTTTTACCATGGCATTATTAATCCACAGACAGGGAAGGGAACCTCACCTGGGAATTTTCTGCCTTTAATTCTCGTTCTCTCCCAGCCCTCAACACACACACACACACACACACACACCCTTATTTATTTTTCTCTTTGGCTAGACCTTTGTTTACTGTTTAAGATACAGTAAACTCTGATACAGACTAGCGAACCTCATGTTAGCACCAACTAAGATTTAACACAACTGGCAACTGGCTATCTCCTTCCCTTCATCCCAGCCCTTGTCCTTGTTTTATTAGCTCTACAACAATGGGATCCCACATACATGATTGAATTTGTTAGACTCCTACATACAGCGTTATAATAGAGTTTGGCTGTAATTAATTAGCTTTGCTTGATTATGACTCATTTCCCTTTTCTTCTCCTTTCCTCCCAGGCATAAAAAGCCAAAATGGTGAGTTCTGATTTGCTTTTCTGTGTCTGAGGAGATTCCTGTGATGGCAGGAAGAGCTTTTTACTATGGATGGATTTTTCCATCTCCTCCCTGGGCTGCCAAAATGCTAGCTTAGATCCATTTTCCCCAAATTGAGGGCTGTTAATGACAGTTTTCAGGATTTTGGCCACCTAACTTTCCCACCTCCAGTGCAATCCGTTTTTACCTGGGAATCTTCTGTTCATGGGCACCGCTTATACAGATTATGGTATGATGTTCTCCTTAGCTTGGTTGGTCTCTGGTAACATTTTTGACTTTTTTTTCTTTTAACAGCGATTTTAAGTTTATTCCATTAGGGGAAAGATTCTATAATCTGGCTTTATTATGTCTTTTTTTTTTTTTTTCCTCTTGAGACCGAGTCTTGCTCTGTCACCCAGACTGGAGTGCAGTGGTGTGATCTCAGCTCACTGCAACCTCCGCCTTCCAAGTACAAGCAGTTCTCCTGCCTCAGCCTCCTGAGGAGCTGGGATTACACTTGCATGCCACCACACCTGGGTTTTGTATTTTTAGTACAGATGGGGCTTCGCCATGTTGGCCAGGCTGGTCTCAAACTCTTGACTTCAGGTGATCCACCTGCCTTGGCTTCCCAAAATGCTAGAAGTATAGGTGTGAGCGATGGTGCGCAGCCTATTATGTCATTTTAGCCCAAAAGTTCTGTGCTAGGCACTTCAGGTTTATGACTTTTAATCTTCACAGGCCTGCTCAATAAACCATAGTGATATGACCCCTCATTCATACATGAGGAAACTGAAGTTTGAAAGAGTGAGGGTTCCCAATGCCACACAGCTAAAGGGTGGAATATCAGGGTCAAATGCAGATGGATCTGTCTCCAAAGCCTGTGGTGTCTCCACTTCAGTGCTGCTGACTTGTGCTGCTGTCTGATGCTGGGTACCTCAGCAACCCTTCTAGGCTTTAGTTACTTCATCTACAAAATAAGGGGCCTGGCCTGCAAGGTCCTTCCCAGCTCTAAACTTCTATGTTTATGGTTAGTGGAATGAGAACACTACATTTTACTTTAACATAAATTTACTTGACTTTACATTTAATACCAATGGCCATATATTTCAAGTTTAAATATATATTTACATATTTCTGCAGTCGGGAATTTTAGATTATATAAACCTTTTTGTTTTTGCAACTCATTTTTCAGGTGCTTTGGAATTTCACTGCTGTTCTTTTTAATGTATGGTGTTTGCAATTGTAAAGTTTGGAATTTTCATTCAAATGTGAATTTTTTTTCTCACATTATTCTGTCTTGGTTTAACACTTCTCAGTGTGCTGAGAATGCCTGAGTTGGAGGTAGTTTGAGAAAGTGGAGCAAAGCAAAACTAAATAACTTGTTTGGAGGTTAAACCTTCACCCTTGACCTAAACAAACTGAGTTAACGAACCAAAGATTACATTATGGAGACTACAAACCCCTGCTTCTACAAGTTTATAATCTAAAAGATAAACTGTCTGATGTCAATGTACGTCTAAACTACTCAGTAAACATACCCAGTAAACGACAAACATGTCCGTGTTCACAGTTGCAACGTAATAGTGATGTAGAAGCTAGGAGTACAGTGGAAATAGTGATTGTCTGTTAGATCAGGAAGTACAGAACATGAAAGGCCACTGTGGACAGAATGGATCATCGTAGGAATAAGGTCACATGAGGCAGGACTTTGAAGATGGTTGAGTAGAGACGAGGAAGCTGACTCACATCTCTCTCAGCCACTCCAAGCTTACTCCTTAGTCAAGTGCTGTTTAGCCCTCTGCCTACAAGAATGCAGCCTCCCTGATCTGTTGCCCAGGAATCAGTATTTGTTTTTCACTGCTTCCTTTCTAAATGTCAATTCCATCCCAAAGATGGGATCCTTAGAAGTATTGAACCTATATTGGCCTGTCTCTGCATAGTGTAACTTAATTGGGCTACTTCTAACCATGCTTTTCTCTATTTTGTTTATTTGGTATTCTTTGAGGACATTATATGTGCCAGACACTTTGCTAGGCCTTAGGTATATAGTGACGAGCAAAAGAAATAGTAATTAAGCTGATACATTTGTAGTGAATCAGAAAATTAGCAATTCTAGAAAAGCAGACAAATAATTAGCAAAGAAATCAAGGAAAAGGATAAGGTAGTAGGATAGAAAATAGCTGAGAGTGCAGTCGGGAGCTACTCAGTAGGTGATCAGTTTTGTTGTTTGTTTTTTGTTTGTTTGTTTGTTTTTTGAGGCAGGGTCTCACTCTGCCACCCAGGCTGGAGTGCAGTGGCATGATCACAGCTTTCTGCAGCCTCAACCTCCCAGACTCAGGTGATCCTCCCACCTCAGCCTCCCGCATGCCACCACACTCAGCAATTTTTTTGTATTTTTTGTAGAGATGAAGTTTCACCGTGTTGCCCAGGATGGTCTCAAACTCCTGGGCTCAAACGATCCTCCTGCCTCGGCCTTCCAAAGTGCTGGGATTACAGGTGCGAACAACTGTGCCCGGCCAGGTCATTTGTTTATTTCATCCCTTTTCTCATATATTCCAAGTCTCTTGCTCAAGCTGTTTAACCACTCCCTTGTGGACTTTTTCTAAAGCCCCATATCTAGGCTGTTTGTCTACAGAATTGATGATACTTTTAAACTCCTTTTAGTTAAAACCCAAGTATTTGTTCAAATCCTGTTGCGGTTTTGGCTCTGTGCCAGACATGGTGGTGTTTACCATGTAGTTCTAAGGCCCTGTAAGATCCCTAGAAGGATCTTAATTCATTTTCTGTCCTTCACTTGCTGTGATTTTTATCTCCCATACCCATATAACATGGGGTCCAGAGTTGAGATGAGTGTCTTTCTTGTTCCTTACTGCCACTTCCAGACCATTTATCTTGCAATTAAAAATTCCATTTCCTTTTAATTTTAAGCCATTGCACTATTCTACCTACTACTGTTCTGGACACATTTTGTACAGCTTCCTGTTGATTCTGACCATCATTCATAGAAGCTTTTGAGAACTGGTTTGACACCTCTTCTTCCCATGGCTGTCTGTCATTCTTGGAAACTCCAGCTCTCAGGTAGAAAATTTATCCAGCTTTGGTTCTCTTAGATCCTTGAGCACTTTCCTTCCAACAATCTTTCTTTCACTCTATCTCAGCCACCCACTCAGGCCATTCTCAACCAGACTTGGCCATTATAAGTAGCTGTACCACCTGTGAAACCTCATCTTTAAGCACTGTCTTTGACAATTCCTGTCTTTTCAACTCACTTACTCCATACCTGCATCAGAAAAACTGAACATGACAGAAGGAAAAACCAGCAATACTACTCCTGACTGGCTTATTAAATTGATGACCATAAGGCTCAAGGGGCCCCAAATTTTCTAGTAATCTTAGCTGGTCACTTCTCTGGGAAGGACTCATTCATAGTTTCTCCTCCTCTCTCAAACCTTCAATATCCCTTCCACCTTCTCAATGGATGACCTCACTCCCTGTTTCCCTGAGAAAATAAAAATCATCAAAACAAAAAATCTACTAACCTTTTACACACGCTTTCTTACCATATCCTTTTTCCTTTCACCTACTGAAGTTACATTTTCTTTCTGGCATCATCACTTTGTTCTTCTCTCTAGTGAATTATTCCAATCAGGATGCAGAGTGTTAAAATTATATACATAGCCCATTAAAATCTTTCAAAAATCCCTTCTTATCTTCCCCAACACCCCTGCCCACTCCCCACCGACCAGCCCTCCTCCAGCAAGTTTCTTTCTTGGCTCTGCAAGCACACACTTCTCGTAAAGCTCCTAGAGAGAACATTTATTGTCTCTTTGTTGCCTCCATTTCCTCCCCTCCCATTTTCCCTCTTGAAGTCATGCCAATCAGTTCTCTCATGACTCAACTACTACGCAATCCACAGCGGATCCATCCCTCCTTCCTGAAGCACTTTCATCACTGGCGGCTACTTGTCACACACATGTCCTGACTTCTAAATAGTGGAATGCGGGCCTCATTTTTTTTTTAATCTCTTCTCCACCTACACTCATATCCTAGGTCATCTCACCTTTCCCATGGTTGTTTTGTTTTGTTTTGTTTGAGATGGAGTCTTGCTCTGTCACCCAGGCTGGAGTGCAGTGGCGCGATCTCGGCTTACTACAACCTCCACCTCCTGGGTTCAAGCGATTCTCCTGACTCAGCCTCCTGAGTAGCTGGGATTACAGGCGCATGCCACCATGCCCAGCTAATTTTTGTATTTTTAGTAGAGACAGGGTTTCTCCATGTTGGCCGGGATGGTCTCGATCTCTTGACCTCATGTTCCACCTGCCTCGGCCTCCCAAAATGCTGGGATTACAGGCATGAGCCACCGCGCCTGGTCCTTTGTCCATGGTTTTAAATACAACAATGATGCCTATAAACTGATGAGTCCTATATTTAAAGCTGTAGCCAAAGCTCTCAACCGATTTCTAGATTATTCCTGTGCTTCCACAATTTCTAGTGCCACTGGTATGTCTGATGCCATCTTACATTTAAGGTCAAAAGATTCCTGAAGCCCCCACACAACTCAAACCCAACTTCTCCCCCGTTGTTTTCCATCTCAGTCAAAGTAGCATCCCTCCCTCTCTTCCCCACCCACCCCGCAATTTACCTAGTTCCCTGGCCCCAGTTTCTCTCAGTGCCCACATGAGCAAGAACAGTTGGCTTTATCTTCAAAATATATCCTGAACCTACAGTATTACCACCCTAGTCCAAGCAACCTGCAACCATTCCTCTCTGGATTCTTGTAACTGCTTCCTATCTGGCATCTCTGCTTCCATTCTTGCCCCTGCCCGCCCCATACTCTTTACATGGATTTTTTAAATAGATAAATCAGACTGTGCCACTTCCCTTCCCAGAGCCCTGTGGTGGTTTCTCATCATTAAAATAAATAGCTCTCCTGATCCAGGCCTTGCTTAGCTTTCTGACTTCCTTTTCTAATGCTGGAGACAGTTAGAGGTGAGCACCCTGTAGAGAGGTGGGCCCTCTATTAGGTGGAGGGGAGGGAAGGAAAGGGAGGAAGGGAGGGAAGAAAGCGAGAAAACACCAACAACTCAAAGAAGAATCACCACATAAACAACTGTGCCCATCAGGAACATGCATCTTGCCTGCTATTATCTAATAGTTGAGATGTGAAGTGGACTGGCAAATCTGTGGGTTCTGGTTATGGAGAACTGACCTAGGTTGATATTCATTCTGCCAGAGCCACTGGAATTTGTAGTTTCTGAAAAGACTTGTGTTATTTGGCAAAACCAGAATTGGGCATCATTTATCTTCACGTACTTAGCCAAAGCCCTAGAAAAACTTTTATGATTCTTAAGAAAATGATCTAAACCCAATAATCCTTGCTTCGTTTATTTTTAATGACAGGCCCATTCTGTAGAGTTTTTCTGTATGAACTTACCCGACCTCCTGTAAAAAGAAAGATCTACCTTGGATATAGAAATTTGTTTATTATCTGTTTCATTCTGTTCTTTTCTGAGAACAGCAAGTTTTCCACGTAGTTCTGTATACATAATCCTTTTTTTAAAGGATTGCAGGCACATTTTATTGTGAATTTGGCCATGGTTTAATGATGTATAATGTTGGATTTCTTCATATCTTAAATATTAAAAAAACTTATACAGAAGTAAAGGGAAAGGTGAAGAAGGAGAAAAGTAGAAGAAAAGAATGACTAATGCTTTGGTTTAACAAATAACATTGTGAAATAAACCATTGATATTTTGTAAGGTAAAAACCTTTCAAATCTACTCATTATTATAATAATAAGTAATAAAATACTCATCTCACAGGCAGTTCAAAGGAACCCCACTGACTAAACTTGGTAATTAATTGGTAAGCTTTAATGGACAATATAATAAATATTTTTCTTGTAAAAGCTTGACCTAGTACAATTTTCGGTGAAACAGTTTGCTTTTACAGAATAATAAAACTACAAAGACATTTTGAGAATTAAGTCAGCTGCATGATGTGATCATTAAGCTATTTGCTATAAAATGTACATTCAAATTATTAGAAGTTCAAAAGAATTGATGACACATTAGAAATGTATTTTCTGTTTTTCATATGAAACATAAAAGCTCTGGAAGTTATGGGCATAAGTGAAGTATGCATGTTTCCTTCTCTCCCTTCTTAAAAAATCCATAATTGTTCTCTGTTTAAGCATAGAAAAATGCCATGTGACTTTTATTTCTCCAGAAAATTAGGAATAACCTGTGGGCATTTAAGGTTATACTAGAACATGCATAATGAGTGAATTCCTATTAATTCCATGTTATATTGAGGAAAAATGCTTCAAATATATATAACTTCCACCAGAGTAGTTAGCTTTTTCTTAGCTATATTTGGAACTTTGATTACTACTCTTAATCTCTTTCAAAGTTTAATTTTATTAAATTGCTCAAAGGTAGAGACAAAAGGTTATGGTGTTTTTCTTCTTTCTTTCAGCAAATGAAGAAAATACAAATTTTCTACATGCCTGTGGGAATTAAGCAGTATCATAGCACTGGTTGGTCTAGTTTTAAAACTTCAGGACTGCCGGCGCGGTGGTTCACGCCTGTAATCCCAGCACTTTGGGAGGCCAAGGTGGGCGGATGACGAGGTCAGGAGATCAAGACCATCCTGGCTAACACGGTGAAACCCCGTCTCTACTAAAAATACCAAAAAAATTAGCCGTGGCAGGCACCTGTAGTCCCAGCTACTCGGGTGGCTGAAGCAGGAGAATGGCGTGAACCAGGGAGGCGGAGCTTGCAGTGAGCCGAGATCGCGCCTCTGCACTCCAGCCTGGGCGACAGAGCGAGGCTCCGTCTCAAAAAAAAAAAAAAAAAAAAAAAAGTTCAGGACTTTATTTTCAAGCAAAAATCAAAGTTGTTTTGTTGTTGTTGTTGTTGTTGTTGTTGTTGTTTTTTCTGGGTAACACCTAAGTTACAAACGTCTGTTCATATTTGTTTGAATCAGTGTTTAATTTTAGTCTTTTATGATTATTAATCTACAGATTTCAAATGTAAGGAACATTGGAATAGTGAGTGATGTAGCAGCTAACTTTCTTTTTCTTTCTTTCTTTATTTTATTTTATTTTTTTTGAGACGGAGTCTCGCTTTATCTCCAGGCTGGAGTGCAGTAGCGGGATCTCGGCTCACTGCAACCACCGCCTCCCGGGTTCAAGCAATTCTCCTGCCTCAACCTCCAGAGTAGGTGGGACTACAGGCGCGCCCCACCACTCCCAGCTAATTTTTTTATTTTTAGTAGAGACAGGGTTTCATCATGTTGGCCAGCATGGTGTTGATCTCCTGACCTCATGATCTGCCCACCTCGGCCTCACAAAGTGCTGGAGTTACAGGCGTGAGCCATCGCGCGCGGCCCAGCATCTAACTTGCTATTTGCAAAACGGAAATGTAATGACTGAATATTTTCGTCAGTCCAAAAATTTGTGAAGAGAAGAATTTTGATAACATTATAACAAACAGTAATGTCAGTAAAATGGAAACTGAAATGCATGCATTAGCATGAAATATAAGACTAGGGGAAGAGACAGAAGATAGGTAACACTTTCATAAGAAAAATTATTAGAAAACATTCGTTCCCGAGTGAAAGGAAAGGTGAAGGTACTTGAAGAAAATGAACAATTGCCTTTTCACTCATTCAGAGTGCCTTTGAACTCATTCAGAGCTCTTTGTAAATCTAATCAATTAATGATGCTTGAAATATGTTTAATTTGGGTAGTTGAGGGAAGTATGTTCTAGAAGAAATGCAACCAAGATATCTTTTGGGTGAGAATCTAAGAGGAAGTGATGGATTGTTTGTTGATTTCACAGTAACTTAGAGGAAATCTATAATAGCTTAAAGGATTTTAGCGTAATTTTACGATGCTAACAAATTTGTGTCGTAAACTGACGCTAATATGGCCAGACTGCCAAGTGATGCATACTGTAAACACCAATAAGAATTGCATTTTATTTATTTATTTATTTCTGAGACAGAGTCTCTCTCTGTCACCCAGGCTGGAGTGCAGTGGCATGATCTCGGCTCATTGCAACCTCTACCTCCCAGGTTCAAGCGATTCTCCTACCTCAGCCTCCCAAGTAACTGGAACTTGCAAGTAACATGTGCCTAGAGGCACATGGCACCACACCCCGCCAATTTTTATATTTTTAGTAGAGACAGGGTTTTGCCATGTTGGCCAGGCTGGTCTCGAACTCCTGGTCTCAAGTGATCTGCCTGTCTTGGCATCCCAAGTGCTGGGATTACAGGCGTGAGCCACAGCACCCGGCCACAATTGCATTTTGGGTGTCAACCTGGTAAAGGAGACAGTTGGAAGATCTTGGACAAAAGATTGATGTATGCAAAATACTGAAAAGGTGATTGGTAAGACAATGAGTGCAGAGTATTTTGGAAATGTGATTTGATTCGTTAATTCCTTGTACAAGAAAGTAAAAATATTTATCCAGACATGTGGTAGGGAAGTTCCCTAAAGTAGACATATAGTGCTGTAGTTTAATTGCTCACTAAGTATTCTTGGTGTCACAGGCATTATAAGCCAGTTTAAAATTTTGATTTTTTTTTTTTTAGCAGAATGTTAACCAAGGAGAAATATGGATAAACTCCTTTTTTAACCACCCTCCCCAACAAAAGACTAGAAGAGCCATACAAGTAAAAGCAAAATAAAACATTTTGCATGTTCGTAGGTTCTTCTAAACGTTGAACCCCATATCAGTTGAGGGTGTTGATTTTAACAAGCCTCTGGATCAAGAGAAAACTAATTTAGCATTTTAGTATGATGTATCTCTCATAATGAACACTGTTATTTCTACCCTCATGAGAATGAATATAAACACAGATATGATGTTGACATGAATGACCATGGAAATTGTTTACCCCAGAGTGGTGATGATATTATGGTTAAACTGGCTGTGCACTGTTTGGCCTGGGAAGTTCCTTAAAGTGTTTCATACCCACTTCACCCCACCCCACTCCACCCCCTTTTTTTTTTTTTTTTGCCATTTCATAGTCTACCCCTGATCACATAGATTTGGCACATCATGGCTGTTGTTAGTATTATTTTGATACAGTTAGGTGATTTCACCATTGTGTGACCATCACAGAGTGTACTTACACATACCCAGGTGGTAGAGCCTGCCTGCTACACTCCTAGGCTATTTGGTAAAGCCTGTTGTTCCTAGGCTACAAACCTGTATAACATGCACTGAATACTGTAGGCAATTGTAGCACAATAGGAAGTATTTGTGTATCTAAACATAGAAAAGCCATAGTAAAAACTATAGTATTATAATTCTAAAGGCCCATTATCATATACTGAAATGTTGTTATGCTACACGTGACTGTACTTATTTGGCACGTCCACATAGGGCTTTTTTCTCAAATATTAAATGTTTAAACTACTGACATAAGAGTTATGCTAGACAAAGAAAAACTAGTGTAAATGTGATGAAAACCAAATTAGACTTTTTAAAACTCCAAATCAGGCTGTGTGTGTGTGTGTGTGTGCACAGGCATGCACATGTGTATTTTGTACTTATTCCCTGATAACCTTTTATCTCTCAGACACTTAATTTGTCATTTAGGACATCTGTGGTTAGGAATGGAAGGCCCATTTTGTAATTGGTCACCATGCCAGAGGTGAAAGCCATTGACACCGAGCCTCCGGGGACGGAGAACTCTTGGCTTGCTACCAGTGGGTGTTTTTTTCAGTTCTGTCAGGTCTGTGTTCCCTTGGGGGAATTTGTACCCAAAGAGTATTGAGTTTTTTCTGTTGATTTTTTCCAAAAGCATGTGTTTTCTGCATTCCTGTTTTATGGTTCCCTGCAAAGGAGGAACAGTTTCTATCCTTATTTGGTTTGGATTTGATTAGCAGCATTTGGGATTAGTTTAGTCTTTTTAAAGTAAAGCAAATGATAGGTAGCAGAGGGTGGTGGAAATCACACTGGGCAAGAAACCAGAATTCTGGTCTCAACTTTTCCCTCTAGCCAACCCCAGCAGAGGAACTCTCACTGCTTAACTGGCTCTTGTCCTCAGGTTATATGCAGACAAAATGCATGCAAAAAATGAGAAAACTGGATAGTCTCAAAAGAATTTCAAAATTCTGCATTCCTTGTAATGATAATGACAGTAACAACAACGGCAAGAGCAGCTATCAGATACTTTAAACACATTGTTTCTAATTCCCACAATAATCTTGGAAGTTTTGTTTGTTTGTTTTTCAGATAATGATGCAAAAGTTTGCTCAATAGCATACCAATAGCAAGTGGCAAAGCCAGGATTGAAACTCAAGTTAGTCCAACCCCTGCAATTACCCCAAGATTCTGATTATCCAAGCTAGACAATAGTGTCATAGATATGCATATAGGTTTTAGACTCAGACATCTGGGTTTAAAACTCAGGTTTACCACTTTCTAGCCATGTGACCTTGAGCAAATTGTTTAAACTCTCTCTAAGGACTGCTAAACTGTGAGGCGGGCAAAATCATAGCTACATCATAAAGTTGGTGAGGATAAATGCACAAAAAACATAAAGTACGAAATGTGAAAGTGTGAAACAAATGGTAGCTTTGGCCTCTGCTGCTTATTTATCATCATTATGTCTAGGAAAAGAGGCCTAACATGAAGATAGATATAGTTTCATTGTGTCAATATATGTACCTCTCTCTGAAAACTAAGTCTTTCATAAATGATTTCATTTTCTTTTTTTTCCTTTTTCTTCTCTGAGATTACAAATAAACCTCAGAGGCCGGGCACGATGGCCACGCCTGTAATCCCAGCACTTTGGGAGGCTGAGGCAGGTGGATCACCTGAGGTTGGGAGTTCCAGACCAGTGTGGCCAACATGGTGAAACCCCATCTCTACTAAAATTACAAAAATTAGCTGGGTGTGGTGATGCACATCTGTAATCCCAGCTACTCAGCAGGCTGAGGCAGGAGAATCACTTGAACTCAGGAGGCGGAGGTTGCCGAGATCGCGCCACTGTACTCCAGCCTGGGCAACAGAGCGAGACTCAGTCTCAAACAAAAAAACCAAACAAATAAAAAAACAAACCTCAGAGATTATATGGATCTGTGGTTGTTGTTGTTTACTTTGGGGAAATATGGCTGTCAACATGCAAATCAGATGTGAATAAATTCCTCCCACTCCACACTCCCAGGTTTACCCAGGAATCCAGAAAACCTTGAAGTACATTTCAAAGGATTCTTCTCAGTAACTCTTTGAGAGCTTACTATCTGCTGGGTACTATCCCAGGCACTGAGGTTTTGGATATTTCCAGTTGCCTCTCTGTAGGGAGAAGTAAAAGTCCACCAACTGTACTGAAACAGAATGATGTGTGCTAGACACCTCTAAAGAGGACACGCTTGCTATTATATGCTTTAGTCAGCTAGTAGCTGAATAGTATTCTGTTTATTTTCTTTTTTGTTATTCAAGTCAACAATTTATCACTACTTCCATCCTGCACAAACATGTATCTGCTTGTTGGCAGCTACTGCTCCTGGATGAGGGTGGGTGTAAAGAAAGAGCTCCTTCACTAAGTGGGAAAGTAATCCAAGAAAAAGTGTTAGGCTATGAGTATGTTTTCCATGAAACAAGTAGCACCCAATTGGCTTGTATTATTTGATAGATTTTTTTACATTCATTTATTGATTTCATTATTTACTCTGAGACTACTCTGTACCCAGCAAGTGCCAAAGGAGTCTTTATTGTGATCCTCCCTCCTCTTTTTATCCCTGTTGACTCTTCAGTTCCATGTCTGTCTTTATTAAGGACATTTCTAAAAAATGTCACCTCTGGGAAAGGGCTCTGGATTCACCCATGTGAGAATGCTTTTCTGCATAATTAGCCTAATTTTTTAAAATCAAATCATAGCAGCCATTTTCCCAGTATGCTTTAACTCTGTGATGTTACCAGCTGGAATATTGAATTTGAGGCAGTCAACCTTCCTAAAGAAAGATGTATACTGTGCTTTATGCATCATCACTGAAAGAATTTTGCTTTGAAGCCCAGTGTGAACACTTAATTTTTATTTGCTATTATAAAAGAGTCTCTTTGAGCTGACAAATATGAAAATATGACTGTGATTTGGGCAGGAGTCCAAAAACTTTAGAGAGAATGATGCTTTTATCTTTTGAAAGTCTTTTGACTACTGCATTATTCTATTAATAGATGGAGAATGGGTAATAACATCCTTCAAGGCCTTCGTCTATTGCAACTGGTCTCCCTACATACTATAGGGAAAAGATGTATGTGCCTAGTGATAAGAGTTTAATGTACATTTATTTAAATCTCCTGTCTTTGGGCAGCTGTCAAGTTTATTTAAGAGCTCTGCGTAGCCAGGTTTCTATTTTTTTTTTCTCAATTTATATGCTGTCCTCCCTAGAATTTCAGTTAAACAATAAAAATCATGCTTTTAAGTTGGTATGTGGTTACATACTTAAGATTTCTCATGAAATGACAGTAAGGAAGCCTTGAGCTAAATGGCAGCTTTCCCAGCATCCGGGAATTCTGCATTTATCTTTACAGAGTCTGTGGATATGTCTACCTCCAAGTACAGCAGGGATATAAAAGCAGTTTATCTCATTATATTCTGTTGTAACGAATAATTAAAGATTTTATGAAGGGTTAACACTCCAGAGGAAATATTTTATAGACCAGCTATATGCATGTACTGAGCATAGGAAACATTTCTATAAACATCTATCAAAAAGTCTTTTTAAAATAGCTATAATAATGTCAATATTTCAACAGAACCCCAGGTGAAATCTAATGGTATCCTTTTTATGAAAATTGTTAGAGTAAAAGAAAAATTATTTTACCAATAGTGACTGATTTTGAGTTAGAGCTTAAGGGATTCTGCCTACACAGCGGTCATTTACATAACCTTGGGAATCTTGAAAATCTGAATTCAGCCCTTGGTCATTGCTATTTAAGCCAGATTTTGCAAATAACCTGCAGGTGTCATTGTGAAAATATGTAATATCAGCCGTCATCATCTAAAACTGAACTAAGCAACTTAGAAGAAAGCATAGATTCTCATTAAGAGAGATCCTTAAACCTAATGAATATTGAAGATAAGCTTTTTAAGTGTTCATTCTGATGTATCTGAATGCTTTTTCTGCATCTTTTTTTTTTTTTTTTTTTTTTTGAGACAGAGTCTCGCTCTGTCGCCCAGACTGGAGTGCAGTGGCACAATCTTGGCTCACTGCAAGCTCCGTCTCCCAGGTTCACGCCATTCTCCTGCCTCAGCCTCCTGAGTAGCTGGGACTACAGGTGCCCGCCACCACGCCAGGCTAATTTTTTGTATTTTTAGTAGAGATGGGGTTTCACCGTGTTAGCCAGAATGGTCTCGATCTCCTGACCTCGTGATTGCCCACCTCGACCTCCCAAAGTGCTGGGATTACAGGCGTGAGCCACCGCGCCCGGCCTTTTTCTCCATCTTTACTGATAATAGAAAACCTTTCTCCTGGTGGTTGAGATCTGTGAAAGAATGCTATTCAAAACACCTTCCCTATATCCTATGTCTTTTTTCCTTCTAGATTTGATTAATCTCTTCTCTTAGAGAGTAATTCTACCTATACCCCCTTGCCCAGACCTTGGAAGATTCTTGGAGAGCATGAAGCACAGTTGGGTAGGGTTGTTGTTTTGTGGGGAGGCTGTAAGGTTTGTCCCAAGAAATAATGTCAAAAGAGAACAGCAGAGATGCTTTGTCCTATTCTAAATAAAAGCTTTTCATTTTATTATTGTTATAAATTAAAGTGTTGACTCTGTGATAACTATGGCCTTACATTTTCATGCTTATATGATTACTTTCAATTAAGCCCTATTGCACCCAGTAAATTTGGAGACATTTGAGAGATGACGGGGATTATCAGAAATGAGATTATTGGGGCTTTAATTGTCCTTTGCCCCAGCTCTTCTACATTTTCCCCTCTAATTCCTTGAGCTCCTTCGTCTTTGAGGATCTCACATTTAACCTCTATTTGCAAATCTCTGTTCCCTGTGGCCTGCTTTGCTATTGCCAGCCACTTGCTCAGATCTCAGAGGCTTCATTAACTTCACACTGACACTGTGTCCAGTGTTACCTATAACCAGTATAGCACTGAATGACAAAGACCACAAACATTGGCTTTATCCTGCTTTCTGTTTCCAAATTTGGCTTTCACCCAGTACTCTTGATCAAGGCACGGAGTCTTCCAGAATGTTTATAATTTCATAGTACCACTTCATTGGCGTAAATTCATTCCTCAACCCAGATGGTGATCCGCTTAGAAGGTTTTTTTCTTCCTTGCTTATTTGTCATTTAGAAAGCCTAAGATTGGGAATAGTAGGTCCATTTTGTAACTGGTCTTTGTGCCAGAGGTAAAAAGCCATTGGCAAGGCTCTCCTATGAAGGGGGAGCTGTTGGCAGGGCTAGGGGCTGGTGGGCGTTGCTCGGTTCCGTTTGGTTTACACTCCCTTGGGGGAATTTGTACCCAAAACTTTTTAAGTTTAGTTTTCTACTGCCTTCTCTCACCTTCCCCAAAAGCATATGTTTTCTGCATCCTTTATCCTGATTCTCTCTTAATAAGCGGAAGTTCCCTTCCTTATAAGGTTTACATTTGTTTGAAAACACTCATGCCTATGATTTTTCTGTAATGTAGCAATATGTGGGCACTGAGGCTGTCCCTTCTTAGTTTATCAAGTTAATACAAATGCCAGTTCACAATACTAAATTTTCAGACCCAGCAAAGTGTCAACTAATTTCAAGAAACCGTGCATTATGTAAAATAATCATAAATGTGAGTGGCCGCCTAAGGCCAGTAACTGATTTAGGGTAGGCCTGGCCTATCCACAAGTATTTTTTGAATTAAATAATTACTGTGCCGGATGGGCAGGGAATACAGATGATATATAAGTCCCAAGCCCAAACCTCTAGCCTACAGGCTTACTTAAAAGACAGTTATTGAAAAAAGCAAACACAAACAAAACCTACTTACTGGAGTTAAGACAGAGAGAGGCTTGTGGGCTAAAGTAAGAAGAAATGAAATGTCTGACCCCTACTTATTCTCACTGTGTTTGGTTTTAGTTGGGTATTTATGCTGTTGAGAAAGTAGCAATGTACTATGTAGGAAAAGGTACATAATTTTTTATATTATTCCTATGGTAAATAGTGGAAGAAAGTAAAGGTGCCAAAGATGAGAGAGGTAGGATTGGATCTGGTAAAGGTGTTGACTTCTGTGGCTTCCTTTAGGAGGAAGATCCAATTTGGTCATGCCTGCCTAATGCTGAGACTATTCTTAAAGCTTAAATATGATAATAACAAAGAAAAGCAACCTTTCTAACAATTTGTAAGGGACTGCATCGGGCACACTATCTACCTTGATGGGATTAAATTACTTAATTTTTCCTTAAATCTTTCAGCAAAATAAAATGACAGTAATTTGCTTTAAACAGTAACAAACTGATTGTGTCCTATGTACATCTTTTCTAAGTGGTGAGAACATCATTTAGACAATAATTGGTGTGAATAGCCCCCTGTGTGATGCAGTGTGTGGCTATTGGGCTAGGAGCAGCAACCCTGGTTGGAGGAAAGATGAAACTGAGATTTTTTTTCCCTGAGTTTTTTCATAATAATATATATGCTGTTCGCTAATAGCATACGTGAATAGTATATAGCTATCATTACTCTTTCTTCCTCTTTGTAGGCCAAATAAAGCTGACTTTAAACATTTATGTTGATAAGGATTTAATTCTGAGATTATTTATAATCACCATTTATGATTGATGAAGGCATTAATTTAACCTTTCCCTTGACTCAATTGTTAGGAACATTATCATGTATTCTTAGGAATCCTTTATAGATAAAAAATAAATAAAATCATGGAAAGTGAATCTAGTGCCCAGAATTCCTCAAAGAATCTGTGACACAGTCTTTCCAGTTAGCTAAACTACTTCTATTTCAAACTGATTTCATGAAATTAAATTGGTATATATACAGCTTAATTCCCTCTACCGATCTGCATCTTTTCTATAGGGAAACCACTTGAATTAACAGTGTCCAGAGGTCTGATGATGGATAATGTAGAGAAAACTGTGGTTTCCTCCTTAGTTTCCTGTTCATAGGAATGTCCTCTGTAGTCAGCATGTGCGTGAATCGACCACCGAAAATATTCCCCTGGAGTGTTGAGCAACCTAGAGTGTGTTCTGTAATGACTTCGCTTTGAAATGATCTCTAATCCCAAGACAATACCTCTGCCTCCTTTCTAACAAATATATCTCTTACACCTAGGAGAAGTGATGTCTATTTTTACAGAGTATTTATCAGGCTTATTGAAAGTTACATTATATGCAGGAAGGTTTATCCATGGATGGGAAATTTTCTCTCTTTCAAGTGACCCTTTCCTTCTCAAAGACTGTTTGGTGATACCAAATTCAAGCTGCCCTGATGATACCCTCTCAGGTGACCAAGAAATGTTGGCAGGTTTTTAGTAACAGGAGGAGAAGCCATAGGCTGCTTGGTTAAGATGGAGGTCTTTAGGTAACATTTAAGAGATAAAATAATAAAAGGTGTGTCTGTCTCTTCACTTCCCCTCCCTGGTAGCCAATTGCAGTATATATTGGATGGGAAGAAGCAACTTGTGTGGGTATGTGATTTTTAGATTTATTATTGAAAATATTTTATTTTTTATTATTGTATAAAAATTTTACTTTGAGCATTGCTGGTAATCCATCTTTGTTTATGTGAGGCTCTCCAGGTATTTAATATCATTGAGCCTTAATATGAAACTCCCTATAAATTATTTGCCTTCTCATTAGTGTTTAATATAAAAAGAACCTATAATAAATGATCAGCCCCTCCTAAGAACAGAGCATAAGTAAAGAGAGCACTTCAGGTTAGCAGCAAGTGTGCCCACACTAAACTCTCTTCCTCAGCTTGCTTTCCTTTTCTGCAATAGAAGAGTCCCAGCTGTCCTGTACCTTTATTTCCCATTTGCATTCTGCCACACCGTTGCCTTGTAGGGGGGACTTTGACTGAGAAGCCAGATTAGCAGGTGTATCCGCCTCTGATGGTGTGAACCACACATTTATGGTAGTCCATTGGACCTTTCACCCTGTCCCCCATGACCAAGCTCCTCAACACTGCCATGCATGAAATACTTTGCTTTTATAATGTTGTCAGATCAGAGAATTATCTTTTTGGAACTAAATGTAATAGAAGGGCATTGATGTTGCACAATAGCAGAAAAGCTACTTTTAAAATTGTTACCAATTTCTGATTCAGTTCATTGGTAAAAATATTTATAATTATTTGCTAGCATACATGGGTAGTGGACAAATGATAGTGTTATAGTTTTCACTATGCTCATCTTTAAATAACAATCTTGGGGTAGTGTAAAGGACACACAATTATCGTGACTTCTGTTTGACCCATAAGAGAAATGCATATTCGGGTTGTACTTTTCTCAAATGACTACAACCACCAATACTTTACAGAACTCTTGACTTTTTAGGGCAGGGCATTTAGCTTTAAAATACTCCCATTGAGGGAAAAATAATATTTACCCTAATTTCCTCCCTCTGTCCCTTTTCGCTTCTATCTAACCAATCTGCGTGCTTTTATGTATTCTTTTTTTTTTTTTTTTGGAACTTATTTTCTATCTGGAATGCTTATCTAAACAAAGAGTTAGATGGCCTTGATAAGTGAGACTAATGGAATCGTTTCCCTCTAACTTCATAAAAACTTTAAGGATTATCTTTCTTGAGTTCTCTGTATTTCTGTTTTAGAAGAAAAGAACAAAATTTCAGAAACAAGATTATAGTGCTTTTGCTGAAGTATAAATAACGTGGGCCCTATACAAACTGGCAAATTCATTAGTCTTAAAGCAGACATCCAAGCTATTGTGGGTGTTTGGATGACACCATTTTCACAGTAGGAAATCATTTCATTCTGAGTGTGGAATCGGCATTGGTTAACGCAGTGAGTTTTATGTGGTATAAACACCTGGAAGTGAGAGAAAAGACAGCACAGAAGCTCTGTGGGAGCTCTGCTGAGCATTGTATAATATTCTTGAACCAATCACCCGACAGCCACTTCCTGGAATAACAATGTCCTTGTTAAATTTTTTTCAAGTTTATCCCATAAATATGTCCATATACTTGAGGGCGGGAGGATTAATATGAATGGATATTAGGGGAGGGGGAATGATTATGAATGGATATCAATATAATTAGTAGAATTTGGGTACCTGGCTCTATTTGTTTGTAAAAGTCCTCAGAATGGAGCCTCAATTTATGCCTCGCACTTATAAAGAGTATTTGGCAAAGCCTCTTCCTTTCTTTAACCTGAAGTGATCTGCTGAATTTTAATCCTTTATCCACACTTCATAGCAAGGTTGGAGAATTGGAAGTAAAAAGAAAGATCTGAGGAGCTGAAGGATCCTTTTAGAAAGATCATGGCTAGGATGGTGACACTGATTTTCTACCAAAATGCCTACATTTACTTTGCAGTTAAAAGAAAACATTAATCCAAGTGCTAATCCTAAAATACTGCCCTCATTTAATATCTAAACTACCTAAGCAACCATAAATCATACCCTTCTCCAGGAACCTTTTCTGGCATTCAAAGTCAGCTATCCGAATCTTAACTCTAATCAAAAGTCCATCTCAAATCCTGTCTCCTCCATGAAGACTCCAGTAACGTTAGTTACCATCAGTCTGGCTCTGTGCTGAGAATGAGTGTGGAGATCAATAATATTCACTGACATTTATACAGTGCCTCCTACCTGCCAGGCACTGAGCTAAATAAATTCCTTACCTCTCACCTAGTCCACACAATAGCCTTAAAGATACATGTTATTATTAGCAACATCTTACAGATGAGGAAGATGAAGCTCGGGGTGGTTAAGGGAAACATCCACGGTCACAGAGTTAGTAAAGGGCAAAGTTAGACTTTGAACCCAGCCTGCCGGGAGTCCAGAGACCACTTCCCTACAGGCTGCCTTGAGTTGCTGCAGCCCTCTTTCAAATCATACATTTTTGATTCAGTGATGCTCAGTTTTCACCTCACTATACTTGATCCTTCATCCTCAATTTTTTATGTTATTTTTGATGTCCCAAACACAGCTACCAAGACCCTAAGCTCCTTGTCCATACCATTTTTCAGAAAGCAGAACATGGTCCTAGACACATACATAGTACGTGTGTGATCAGCACTTGCAGGGCTGCACTGAGTTGATATGGACAGTGCCAAAAATTAGGGAAGGAAATTTGATGCGGACCTAGGGAAACTTTATTCCAAAGGCTTCAAGAGGTGATTGTAGAGGAGGTGAACTGGGACCCAGGGCAGGTGCTTAAGCAGGAAATAACAGAGCCAAATGTATAACCACTTATGAAAGAGAGCTTTTAGCTGAAGGATGAAAACATAAGGGTGGTGCACGTGTGTCTGTGTGTGTGTCTCTGTCTGTCTGTCTGTCCATCTTCATTTGTGACTTGGCAAGGCACAGAGCTGGGCAGGAGTGAGATGGACAGACATGCAATATAGGTAATGTCAAGGCTCCATTCTTCAGAAACATGAAGCTGATGAAGTTACCGAAAGAGAAGGATTTAGAAATTTGAGGAATTCTGTCCATCTTTGCTGTGTTGAGTTCCTATTCACGCCCTCACTGCAAGTTAGAAAATTAACGATTAAATGGAGGGTGGAAATGGTTGCACAACAATGTGAGTGTACTTAATGCCACTGAATTTTACTCCTAAAAAATAGTTGAAATGGTCAATTTTATGTTATATATATTTTACCACAATAAAAATAAAATTAAAACGGAGGAAGATATTGGGGCTGGAGAGGCTTTTGGACTTTATTTTTTTTTTTTTTTAAAAAAGGTCTTGGTGACTGAAGGTTTAACCAAATAGTTCAACATGTGAGGTCTTTACCTTGAGGCATGTTGTATTCTTGTTCTGCTGAATTTTGTGGGGGGTTTTCCTGGCTCATTGAACAACTTCCTTTGGAAACCTATTTCATAGGTCCATACAGAATAGTATCTTCTAGTGAGCCAAAGTAGAGGGAAAGAAGAGCATGGATGGCAGAGAGAGAACCATTCTTGTGAAGCTGGGTGGCAGAAGGATTTCTGTAAGATTGGATATCAGTTTCAGCTGAATGGTTTTTTGGATTGGCGTAGAACAATTTGAAGAAGAGGAAGCCACTCACTGTCAATTTGCTATCATGTCAATTCCTTTCCCTTCTCCTATCAACTGCATTGCCCAGGCTCCCTGACCCTTATGCTTCTGATTTGCTCTGGTCAGGGAGGGACAGACAGAATTTTGAGGGGAAGAAGGACAAGTATGGGAGAAATGAGAGATATTCTTACCTGTCTGTGCTTTGGATGAAGTGGCTGGGGTGGGGGGACTTTTTCCCGCCGTGGCTGCATGTTCTCCATGGCTTCATCTTCCCACTAGACAGCCCTTTCTTCCATGGTCCCAGATTCCACTGGGCAGCCCCTGCCATGGTCCCAGTTCTCACCAGATGGCCCTGACTTCTATGATCTAGTAAAGACACCTCCTCCCCGCATCTCTGCAGCCCTGTGGGCATTAGTGGCTTCCTGCAATCTCTGAATGGCTGTACTATCTTGGTTGAGACTCTTAGTACTTCTGTCACCTGTGTAACCAGTTTTCTGTATTACATTCCTTAGCTTGGAATAACTGGAGTGGTTTCTGTTTGCCTGATACAATAAGATACTTGGATTGCGATGATGTATCTTCTTTAGGTGTTTTTAAAATGTCTTTATTTCAGTGTATAGTTAGTAAAAAAAGAAAGAAAGAAAGAAAGAAGACTAAGGACATAGAGGTTCATAACAATATATAATTGGTAGACCCCAACCCTTGTTTCAGTCAGAGAATCCCTCCTATATTTACGATACATATTTAAGTTCTTTGTAAGATGCCATTTGAAAAACAGGTTTCACTGCTTAAAAACAAAGTTTTTTTTGTTATTATTTTGGTTTTTTTTTTAAAGACAAGGTCTTGCTTTGTCACCCAGACTGGAGTGCCGTGGTGTGATCGGTGCTCACTGCAACCTCGAATTCCTAGGCTTCAGCAGTCTTCATGCCTTAGCCTCCAGAGTAGCTAGAACTACAGGCACATGCCACCATGCCCAGTTAAAAAAATAATATATATATAATACAGATGAGTGTCTTGCTATATTACCCAGGCAGGTCTCAAACTCCTGACCTCAAGCGATCCTCCCGCCTTGGCCTCCCAAAGCACTGAGATTACAGGCATGAGCCACTGTGACCTGCCCCAAACCTCACTTAATGTATGAAAGGCCAGGCACAGTGGTTCACGCCTATAATCCCAGCACTTTGGGACACCAAGGCAAGAGGATCAGTTGAGTCCAGGAGTTCAAGACCAGCTTGAGCAACATAGCAAAACCCTGTCTCTACAAATAGTAAAAAAAATTAGCCAGGCATGGTGGCATGCAGCTGTGGTCCCAGCTACGAGGGAGGCTAAGGTGGGAGGATCACTTGAGCTTGGACATTGAGGCTGCAGTGAGCCATGATTGCACCACTGCACTCCAGCGTCGGTGACAGAGTGAGACCCCTTCTCAAAAAAAAAAAAAAAATTATAAAAATAGAATTATGAAACTGTAGGTTTTTAAATGTCCCAAGTTAGGAAGTAGCACAAGAAACAAATAAAAATTCAAGAAAAAAGTTGAAGTGTCTGCAATATAGGACAAATGAAGAATTTTTTTTTAATCTTGAAAATTGAAGCTTGGGAGGAAACAGATTTTATTAAAGGCAGTAGAAGGAGACTTCTGTGAAAGTGCTAAAAGACGCTTATAAGCACCTTTTGAAGGAGTTGAATTCTTTATTGTGTCTAATATGTCTAACTTAACAGTTTTCTAATTTGAATGTAAGTCGTTCCCTTCTCTGTAAATTTATAAATATTGGTTGAGGTATTTGGGGCTCCCAAATTACATTGTATTTGATAAGAATTGAAAGAAAGACCAGGAGCTATTAAAAAGAAGAGAGCCAAATGAATGTATATACCTCCTCCTTGGGAGAGAACCAAAGTCCCTGTGCACCCTTGTTAGGCCAAAGACAGTTTGGTTGCTGTCCAGAGTTGGGAGGAGGGGCATGGGGAGTTACGGTGAGCAGCCTTTAAGTGAGAATGAAAAATGAAAAACAGTGTGGAACTGGCACTGAGTAGAAAGAAAATTGGACTAAATGTTAGGAGTCTAGGTTCATGCCCTCAACCCTCCTAGCCAACTTTGGCTTTAGTCATTCTCGGTCTCCTTAGCTGTGAAATGAGAAGGTTGAAATAGATGATTTGTAAGTCCCCTTCTGGCTCAAAAATTCTGACTCTAAGAAGATCTTTTCTGTATCAGTTCTTTGGAATGAATCTTATTTTCAATTTGTCTAAACAGTTTTAAAGTGCTGTTTAGAATAATTAAAGTAACACTAAGAAAGGCTTGAAAAGTAATCAACAAAATTGGGAATATCTCCCATAATGTGGCTTGTGTGACAATCTGCTAAAATTTTTTAAGCTAATAAAAGTAAAAGACAACACCAAATGAATGCTTTTTAAGAAAGCTAAGGAGACGTAATGGCAACTTTCCAAAAGCTGCTAAAGCTCTCAGTCTGCTCCTCCCAGCTGTTACTTCTCAAGGTGCTCATGGGCCTTCGGAAATCTGACACAATGTCAGACAAATACCTTTCTCCGGACACTTTTATTACCTCCTTTTCCTGAAAGTCACAGTCTAACACCAGGAAGAGAACTTATAGTCATGTCTCATTTATCTTCAACGTTCTGCTTTCTAATTGAAAATTTTCCTTCAGCGGTTTTTCAAATCAGATCTTAAGCTTTAATTACAAGTCGTTATAAGTCTTTTAACTTTACAGTGTTTACCTGGTCTGAAAAATAATCAGGTTTTTTTTTAAATTTTTTTGAGACGGAGTCTTGCTCTGTTGCCCAGGCTGGAGTGCAGTGGCGCAACCTCAGATCACTGCAAACTCCGCTTCCCGGGTTCATGCCATTCTCCTGCCTCAGCCTCCCGAGTAGCTGGGACTACAGGCGCCCGCCACCATGCCTGGCTAATATAATCAGGTTTTTAAAAATATATTGTTTAAAAAATAAAACTTGATAAGTTTTTTAAATATTATGAGATTTTTATTTTGACATGCTCAAGAATATACCAGAACCGAAAGAGTTTCATTTAGGTTGAAAAGAATCAGTTTAGGTTCCTAGTAAAGGAGATGCCTTTAGGTAAATCATGCTTATTTGAGAAAGCTTTGTGCATTTGACAACCTATTATATTTGTGCGTCTGACAACATCCAGCAATTATACAGGATGTATAATTCATCTCTAGAACTCAAAGATCATTTTACCAAGTAGCCTTTCACCAACAAGGAGGCAGTGGGGTGGGGACAGGGAACAGCCTGCCCCTCTGAAGCAACTGCATCATATTTTATGCAGATGTAAAGTTTTATGATCTTAGCAAAAATCAGACCACAAATACAAACTTGTGTTTCAAGTTGGAGAGGCAAAAGGACTTTGTTTCTGGTGTGGGAGGTGATTGTTTGTTTGTTTTAAGTTTCAGGAGTTCCATCCTGACTCACCCTTACCAGTGGCAGCCATTGAAGACCAGAGCCTGAATGATGAAGAGGCAGTCATTCTCCAAAACTTGCTTGCCCTGAGTTTGAAGTTCCCTGTCACTTGAGAAGACTTCTTTAGGGTGTAGATTATAGACTTGCCTCAAAAAGGCCACTTTTTAAAAATTAATCATCAAAATAAATGAAAGCGTGTATAGGTCACTTCTATTTTCTGTATAAGTTTCTCAGAACATGCTCTGTATACACTGGTTATTCAATAAATGTCAGTCAGTCAGCAGCATTTATGGAGTGCTGCTCTACTTGAAATGCTCATAAAGGAAAGTGAAAGTCCCCAAGGGAATAGACAGTTTTCAGATTGTTTTTCTCTTGTGTTTCTGGTTCAGGATCTACACAGCTCAGTTGTCAGCACAGATGGAAAAGTGGCTGTCCTTTTCCTATGGAGCTGTTGTTCACAAGTCAAGCAATATTCCATCAATACATCACTACAGATGTACCACTTGTTAAAATATTGACGTACTGGCCCATCCATTTGAATGCCACCTGTTTCCTCCCCACTGGGACCTCTTGGGCTGCTCCACAATTCCACAACCAAAGCAGTAATTCCTGGCTTGGTAGAGAGCCTCTAGAACTGCACTACAGCACTGCCACCAACGTTCATTCTGGTTGGTTAGTGTCCATGACATACTCCATCTTTAATATCTTAAATGTTCCTCTTGTACTAAACATTATCTACACAGAAAGTTAGGGGACATTCAAGAATGATGCCTCAAAGCTGATACAGTCATTGTCATTTAAAAAATAAGAAGACATTCAAAAGACTAAATGAACTGGTACAGTGATCCTTTTACGGTGAACTATTGGATTCTTCTCCTGGTCCTAGGGCAGAGACCAGGCCTGAATCTTGTTTGTATCCTCGTTACTAAACATAGGCAAGGGAACAGTGAATGTTAATTGAACTAAACGGAACTGAATGTAGACTTCAGACTTAAAGGAGAGAATGGAAGCTGAGATGGCCATACCAGAAACACAAACTAAGGCATACCAGAAGACGGTCTTTTCATTACCAAGTGGCTGCCAGCTGAGGGTCAGTAATTAACTGACAAAACACATGGTGCTACACTACAAGTTAAGTAAAACAGGAAGTAGTTTGATGAGCAGATATTGATGGATTTACCTTGTCGCTTAGGTACATATTGCTTTCAAGGTGTACATTAACTTTCGGTGCATAGCTCTGGTATGTCTGCAAAACTGAATTCTAGAACTGAATTAGACATTTTTTGTTTTAAAAAGGAAAGAAATCTGAATAGCTCAGTGTTGAGAATCAATATGATGGCACATAGTGATTGTCAAACTGCTCATTCCTGGTAACCCCAGCCTTGCTTTAGTCAGAGCAGTCTGCTTTTAATGATTTTTTGTTTTGTTTTGTTTTGAGACAGGGTCTCTCTCTGTCACCCAGGCTGGAGTGCAGTGGCACAATCTCAGCTCACTGCAACCTCCACCTCCTGGGTTCAAGCAATCCTGCCACCTCAGCCTCCCAAGTAGCTGGGACTACTGGCGCACTCCACCACACCCAGCTAAGTTTTGTATTTTTAGTAGAGACAGGTTTTGCCATGTTGGCCAGGCTGGTCTTGAACTCCTGACCTCAAGTGATCCACCTGCCTTGTGCTTTTAGTGTTTTATACGCATTATTCTGTCACTCCCTGAGTGAAATCATCTGCAAAAATTAGTTCATGTTAATTTTTACTATTCTCCATATAATTAATGGGAAAATAAAATGTTTCTATTACTGGAACGTAAGTTCAAGGTTAAAAGGGGAAATGTCCAACACATAGGTTTTTGTACTTACATACTTACAATAGCTATAGTGGGGACAGTATACCCATGGGTAAGAACATGGGTCCTGAAGTTCCACTGACCAAGGGCAGAATGTCAGTTTCTTCACCTGTTAGCTGCTTGCTCTTGAACAAGTGACTTACCTCTCTGAGCCTCTGTTCCTATATGAGTTAAATGCAGGTGATAATACATTACCTGACAGAGCCATAATGAGAATTAAGTGATGAAATGTTTCTGTATTAGAGTAATACAGTTGCTATAAAGCTTACAATCTCGAAGTCACCTCACAGTGCAATATGGTCAGTGGGGGCACTCTGCTCCTTATAGTTATTCAAGGATCCTGATGTCCTCTATCTTGTTCTGCTCTCCTCTAGGTCCTTGGGGCCACTTTATTCAACCACTTATGAAAAGGGAGAGAAGGACTGTGCGCACAAAAAGGGGGCATCACAAAAGTTTAGTTTGAGCCAGGCCTGGAGGTTGTGCACATCAGTTGTGCCCCTACTCCCAAGACTCAGTCACCTGGCTACAGCCAACCCTGGCAAAGGCTGTGAATTGTAGTGTAGCCTTTTGCCCTGGAAGAAGAGGAGGACACAGATATTGCTATGTACTAGCTATCTAAGGCACTTACCACAGCGCCTGGCATGTCGTAAGTAGGCAGCTCCTTTTATTTATTTATTTATTTATTTATTTATTTATTTATTTATTTATTTATTATTTTTAATAGAGACAGAGTCTCACTATGTTGCCCAGGCTTGTCTCAAACTCCTGGGCTCAAGTGATCCTCCCTCCACAGCCATCCCAAAGTGCTGGGATTGCAGGCATGAACCACTGCACCTGCTGGCAGATACTTTTTTAAAAAAAATTCCAGAAGCACCAGGCAGCAGCTACAATGATGCTCACCATTTGGCAGTTGCTCAGTGACTGTGCAAATTATCCTGAACCCATAAAAGCACTCACTTTGTGTTGAAGAGCCATTTTTTAACAAAATGACAAGAACATGTATTATGAAAGGCAACCAAGCAAGATATACACCAAGTTGAAACCACGAATGAAAAACATAGTGTGGGACCCTATCATCATGTCTTCAGTTACCCTCCAACCCTACATATATGGGGGAAAAGTTTCTAAAATTGGGCTACTCTACCAAAAATAAAATAATAATTTGGGTAAAATAGACCCCCAAAAGTTATGAAGGTACTTATGGGAAGGAAGGATTGTTCAGGTCTTTAGCATGAGACTTCCATTTTTTAAAAAAAGTTATTCACATATTACAGCTTTCTATTAAGTAGTTATAAATTTTATTCATAAAGCTACCAATTTTTGAGCACCTACTCTGGGCAGTCACTGTGCTAAATACTTTACCTATATTTGTGCCCAGTCTATACCCAAACCCTTCAAAGACAGCTGTTATTCCCTTATTTTAAAAAATTAGGAAGCTAAAGACATTTACTGACTCGTCAGTTCAAGATTACTTGATTAGAAAATGGCAGGACAATGCTCTTTCTAGTTCAAGTTGCACAGCTCTGATACAAGGAACAAAACAACAACTCAAACACCAATGTCACTGGTTGCTATGAGAAACGAGTGAGCTGATCCAAACACATGGTATTTCAGGTACCCAGCATGGAATAGTAGGTGCTCAATAAAGGTTAGCTCTATCTGCCTCCCCTTGTTCCCTCCCTGTTGCCATTCAATAGAAATAGACCATGGCAGCAGCTGCTGCAAGTCTTTCGCCTTAATCTGAGCTGTTTATTCTGAGTGCACACGCAGGCGTGCTCAAACCTTTCCTTTTTTTCCTTTCCCATCCTGTTTTGTTTCCCTCAATCACTTTCTTCTCACTTGTATTATTGTTTATAGAAAGCACTAGGCTGATCTTTTTTCTTGTCTTCATAAGAAAGGTAAATGTATTTCTACTGCTCTGCACTCCACTGGAGTGTGAGTTCCCTTGGCAGGAGCACAGATAATTTTACAAGGGGTAGCTAGTGTTACATTTGTAGATTCTACCATGAATATTTACGGTTCTGCAAACCATTCTGCATTCATTTCAATGGATTCCCTAATTCCTTCCAAGCTGAGAAAATCTGATGGGGAGGGCTTTGCTATTTACTACTCAGTATATTGGATAACACCTTTGGCACACACCTCGTAGACTTACGATGTAGTATTTGAATTTGTTAAGGAAAACTGTATGACTGCTGATCTCTGCAATATGGTTCCTGTTTTCACAGAGATTGGCAGTGATCTATAACAAAAGCCTTGATAGGGAGATGTTATGAGGGGGGTATTATGTCCTGTACAGTTGCCCAGTGAATGTTCACTCACACCTGGTGTTTATAAGATAAACCATTGAAATTTTCCTTCCCAATGAAAGACAAAACCAGTGGAGGAAATAAAAAGCCCAGTAGAAATCCAGAAGTTATAAAATAATTGTATATCTCCTTGTACTAATTTTAATTGTGTAATTAGATTGTAGATTTGTGTTGTTACTTTTCAAGTTTAATGGACCTTCGAAAATAATGCAGCTTTTTTTTTTTACTGTCAACCTCACCAAATTATAAGATATATTTCAAAATCTCCTCTCTTTTGCTTCCAGATACTCAGACTCTTTTATTTCATTTGCTAACTGTCAATGGTCTGTGTGGCATAACCTTAAAGCCAGATTTTACGAGCTTCATATTTATTAGTGTGCAGTCTCTATTTGTATTTTTAAGCCTGTCAACCTTGGATAATTGTTGAAATTCTGCTGAGTTTGAGAAGCTTTATTTTCCATGTCCCCCCAGATCTAAATCACTCTCATCTCTCATTATCACATTTATGTAAATATTTTTAGATTATTACGCAATTGACAGATACCTTTAAAATGTCTGATTTCCGGCTAGCAGCAGTGACTTACACCTGTAATCCCAGCGCTTTGGGAGGCCAAGGTGGAGGATCACTTAAGCCCAGGAGTACGTGACCAGCTTGGGCAACATAGTGAGACCACCCCCATCTCTACTAAAAATTAAAAAAAATTAGCTAGGCATGGTAGTACACATTTGTTGTCCCAGCTACTCAGGAGGCTGGGGCAGGAGTATTGCTTCAGCCCAGGATGTCAAATTTGCAGTGAGCTATCATCACACCACTGCGCTCCAGTCTGGGCAACAGAGTGAGACCCTGTCTAAATAAATAAATAAATAAATAAATAAATAAATAAATAAATAAATAAAATCTGCTTTTTCTAAATTGGTTTTCTATATTTTCCTTCTCTCGACAACCTCTCTGCATTATTTCTTAATTCATTAGTAGTTATACACTTGGGCATCTAGTGTTCTTGGCTGTGGTACAAACTGAAGCCTCAGCTATCTCATGGCCATATGTCCTTATTGCATATGTCGTATGATTTCTAAGAATGGGAAATTCAGAGCCTCTTTGAGCCTGAGTTTAAGATAGACAACTCAGAATATGAAATATGTGTAAGCACAATACTGCCTTGTGTCTATTTACCAAAAGCGTTTTGAGGAATGCAGCTTCAGTTTTGATTGCCAGTGTATTCCTGGCAGACTCATAAAAATAGGGAGCAAAAGGGCCCCCTTCACCCCTCTGGTGAAGGAGTTTGATAGATGAGGGGTTAGAGCAATGTTAAATCCTTCCAGAGGCAATGCAAAGAAGATGTCCTGCAGCTTGAGTATCAGAAAAGGTTCATCTTAACTGCTCTTCTCAAGCCAGAGACTTGAAGAGCACTGTTTCCTGAATCAATAAGGATTTAAGGAAATAAACTGGTCACATTTGTAAAAAGAGATCTATTTTCTGATGTGTAGTCCCCAGAATGAGAGCGGGAGGTGGGGTTGTTTTCTTAATTTGTCTGCTCTGTGAAGGCAGAGACTTTAGATTTTATGTGTTTGGTTAGTGCCTACGGAGTATATGTAGATGTCTAATAAACACTGTGATGATAATGTTGAGGGATTGACAGAACGTTCTCAATTTGAGCTATTTCTGAAGAATGAAACCCTTGTCTAAAAGGTGTCTGTATCTTATCTCCACTAGGGGCCCATACAGGCTTGAGCCAATGGAGTAATTCTCCATCAAATCTTCTGTGTTCAAATTCCTAGGAGAATTTTTTGATGATTCAATCTATTGGTATGTTTCACTAACCTTCATATCTGAAGTGATATCAGAGACACACTTAATGAGTTGCAGCTCTCAAATAAGTTGCTACAATTGGACCTAAAAGGCTTTTCTCAGGCAAGTCCAGATATCCACTTTCCCTTATCTGCTTACTTTCAGGGGCCTTCCAGAGAACAAATGGCTGGTCCTTTTCCAAGGGGACAGATTTTGCTACCTGATGCTTTTGTTCTCCAGCAAGAAAAGAAAATGAAAACTGTTGTCTTCCCCTAGAATATTGAGTCCAGAGTAAACTGAAGCTTTGTGTATTTCTTTTGTAGTGGTTTCCTTCATATATATATGAATAGAGTGATTACTGAATATCGGAGGTTTGGGCTAGAGGTAAACCATCTCTTTGATATGCAGAGCAAAATGAAATGATAAAACATCAAATGTTGGGATGTTTGAAAGAGTTTTCTACATGACCTGTCAGGTCTTAATTTGCTCAGAGTAATGCCTTGGGCCTTCTTGTGTTGTTAATAGCCTTTAGGGGAAATTATGTTGGAGGCTGTATCAATCATCTGGCCTTTTCCTTGTTTCATGCAAGATTCCCTGTACCCTTATCTTTCTATCAGAATATTCTAGATTAGCTGTGTATTTGCTGGGCAGCCTTAGTACTGATGCCTTAAAAGAACATGTCACCTGCCCCTGTCTTAGTAGGCACTTTCCAAATAATAATAATAATACTTTGTGTTCTGAAACCTAATTTTCTTTCTTTCCCCCCAACTTTTATTTTAGGTTTAGGGGGTTACATGTGCAGGTTGTTTTCCCTGCAGCAGGTAAATTGTGTGTCACTGGGGTTTGGTGTACAAATCATTTTGTCACCCAGGTAGTAAATATCATACCTAATTGGTACTTCAAGTCTCTCCCTCCTCCCACCCTCCATCCTCAAGTAAGCCCTGGTGTCTATCGTGGAACCTAATTTTCTATTTCTCTCTCTCTTTTTTTAAATATTACATTTTGACTCTTCACCTGGACACAGCCACGTTGAGATTAAGGTATTCTCTGAATTAAATCTGTTCTGGGTATTTTGTGAGTACGTTTAGAATTTCAGGTCAGGGGCAGTGCCTCACGCCTGTAATCTCAGCACTTTAGAAGGCTGAGAGAGAAGGATTGCTTGAGCCCAGGAGTTCAAGACAGTCTCTCTACAAAATATAAAAATAAATTAAAAAGCCAGGTGCAGTAGTGTGCACCTGCAGTCCCAGTTACTTGGGAGGCTGAGATGAGAGGATCGCCTGAGCCCAGAAGGTCAAGGCCGCAGTGAGCCATGACCATGCCACTGCACTTTAGCCTGAGTGAAAGAGCAAGTTTTAGAATTTCTATCTTGGAATAGAAGCCAAATTGGGAACCAAGAGACGAATCACTTAAAGTCACCTGACAAATCAAAAACCAACTTGAAATCAAGTCGTTTCTCTTTCTTACTTGCTGCAATGAAATTTAAAATATATGTTGCCCTGGTTGAGACTGTTTGTCTTGGATCAACATCATTCTAAAGAAAAAGGGTAAATTTGACAGGGATGCTTATTTTACATTTCTTCCTTTCACTTTTTCAAGTTTTTACAACTAAAATAAATGAATAGCGTAGCAGCTGGAATAGAAATCTCTTACTGATTGGGCCATAAAAGTGGGAGCTTTCAGAAACAGCCTATTCTCCACAAAATAAAATAACCTAGACATTGTCCAAACTGTTCAATGCTAGACTTGAGAACTATAGTTTTAAAGCTTCTTTTGCTATGGATTTATTATCATTTATAAATATTATGAATTTTCAAATGAGTTAGCAACTATCAAGACAGGTAAATCTCACACCCTCTTCTGTGTTCCCACAGCCATTTTTATACATACCTTGTTATAATTATTGTCTTTTTCACCCAGTAGTCTACGGGTTCTTTGAGGGCATTATCAGGTCTTGGTTATCTTTCTCTCTCACAGCACAGTGCCTTGTGTGTGATAAAGCCCCCAACAAACTGAATTAATAAAAACTATAGATCATCCTGCCCAGCCTGTTTTAGGAAGTATTTGTGTATCTCCTCCCCCTAGTAGTTTGGTTTGGTCAGCTCTGTGCCCAGCATCTCTGCTCAGAAGGCAAGGACAAGGGAGGGAAGGAGGGACTGAAATTTCTTTGGCTGACTGACCAGATGCAGTGGCTCATGCCTGTAATCCAAGCACTTTGGGAGGCCAAGGCGGGTTGATCACTCGAGGTCAGGAGTTTGAGACTAGCCTGGCCAACATGGTGAAGCCCCGTCTCTACTAAAAATACAAAAAGTAGCTGGGCGTGCTGGCACATGCCTGTAATTCCAGCTACTTGGGAGGCTGAGGAAGGAGAATTGCTTGAACCAGAGAGGTGGAGGTTGCAGTGAGCTGAGATCACGCCATTGCACTCCAGCCTGGGCGAAGAAGCGAGACTCCATCAAAGGAAAGAAAGAAAAGAAAAGAAAGGAAAAAAAAAGGAAAAGAAGATAAAAAGAAAGAGAAAAGAAAAGAAGAAAAGATTCCTTTGGCTATTCTCATTAGCAGCTCATTCAGTTCCATTCAGTGAACACTCTGAGCATCTGCCTCACTTTAGGCCTTGCTCCAGATGCGGAATTCGCCAAGATGAGTGAGAGGGTCTACTTTGGGCAAAGCTCTCTGAGCCTTGAGGTCTGTCTTCATCCCAAAGAATTTGCACTCTAGCAGGGGAGAGGGGAAATGAATGGACGAATATTTATGTATTACTTGGGTTGAGGGAGCAGTCAATTCTTCAGGGAAGGGAGAGCAAGGAAAACAAAGAAGGGAAGTGACAGGGGAAGGGAAGGAGGTTCCAGAATGCATCAGGTGGATAAGTAGCAGTCTTGAAGTGTGAAAATTAATACTTGGTATATTTGGGGAGACAGCAAGCACTTTAAGGCATAGTTTCAAGTAGGGTTGGGGCTGAAGTTGTCTAAGTGAGAGGAAGTTTTTTTTTCCTTAAGGCTTTCTACACGATTTAGATTGTGAATCTTTGGAGGATAGACTGCTATACCACCAAGCTTTCCTCAGAGAAGGAGATCAAAAACATTGGGAGATTTAAATGTAATGAACTAATACAGAACCATAAAGTATGTGTGTGTGTGTGGGCCTGTGCACTTGCTAATTTCACTTCCCTTTCCTTGTCCTGTCCACTCTCTGGTATATATAAATAATGAACTGATTAAAACACTCACAGAAGGGAAAAGGAGATAGGGAGGAAGAAGAAAAGTTTATGTTCATTCTACAACCTCAGGTGCTGTGATTTCAGGAGGGAAGAAGCTGTTTATAAGTAAATAAATATACACACACATATAATAATTGTGCTTCATATATATATAATAATTGTACTTCAAGATAGCGTGAATACTTGCAATGATACAGGTTAAATACCATTAGAGTGATAAAACCAAGGGACTACAGGATCTCAGAGAAGGAAAATCTCACCTTCAGCTATTGTGATTAGAGACTGAGAAGTAGCATTTGAATTGGGTCTTAAGCACAGATAGAAATTTAGTTGAGGTCATAGTAGTAGTAGAATAGTGCCAGGTACTATTCTGAACACTTTAATATTCTAATTCAATTAAGCCTCACAATGAACCTTGTGATATAGGTATTATTGTTCTTGTCATTATTATTATACCCATTTTCCAAATTAGAAAACTGTGGCCTAGAGCAGTCAAGGGACTTACCCAAAGCCAAACAGTTAGTAAGTAATAAAAAGGGGATTTGAACAAAGGTAGTTTTGGCTTCAGTCCAGTTAACTAGCTAAACTACCACTCACAAGAAACAGGACAGAGGGCCTTCTAGGAGAAAGAAATGTCTTGGGCAAAGAGTTCATATTTGGGAAGGGCAAGGTGAGTTCAAGGAGTGACTAAACTCGGTTTGGCTAGAAAGTTAAGGGGATAGGATCTGTGAGTACTGAGAGATGACAACCCTGCTTTGTTTTGTTTTGTTGAGACAGAATATCACTCTGTTGCCCATGGGGAAATGCAGTGGTGCAGCCTTGGCTCACTGCAACCCTGCCCTCTTGGGCTCAAGCAATCCTCCCACCTCAGCCTCCCAAGTAGCTGAGACTCCAGATGCACGCCACCATGCCTGGCTAATTTTTAAAAAAATTTTTGTAGAGATGGGGTCTCACTCTGTTGCCCAGTCTGGTCTTGAAGTCCGGCCTCAAGTGACCTTCCTGCGTCAGCCTCCGAAAGTGCTGGGATTACAGGCGTGAGCCAGCATGCCTGGCCTGACCACCCTGTTTTGAACTGTAGACTTCCCATGCATCTTCCTGCTTCATCTTCCTAGTACTTTATGCCATTGTCTAACATGCTACATACTATTTTACTGGTTTATCACATTTATTTAGTCTCTCTTCATTAGAATGTAAGTAGCTAGAAGTTTGGGATTATTCAGCTTTGTTCACCGCTCTATCTTTAGTCTCTAGAAGAGTATCTGGCATGTAGTAGGTTCCTGTTGAGTATCTGTTGAATGAATGAATGGATAAGTTGAATTCAGATCACCGAGGGTTCCACAATACTCTAGCAATCTTTAATCTCTTGGGGACCTCACATGATATGTGGGAAGCCACCAATCAACCTTGATCATATCAATGTGTCATGTGTCTGTGCATTCAGTGCTGCCCTTTGGAGGAGGGGGTGCTGCAAGATTATGGTGGAGAAATATAAAAACATTGAAAGGATTCTGTGGTTTGAAATGCTTTGTTCTACTTGCAATACTCTCAAGGAGTAGCTGCTGATGTGGACTGAGTTTTAAGGGACTTCAGGAGGCATCGCAACAAATCTCATCCCAACCCTATTATAAGTACCTAAAGTTACATAGTGTTGGATTTCACTTCGTGTTATTAATCACTGATTTTTCATTGAAAACCGTTTTTTTGCTGTTAATACTACCTCAGCATGCAGCATACTAACTAACAAGCAGCATATTTCCACTGTACACAGGCTCTTGGGCCAGACCACCACCATTGTGTCTTGCCCCCATAGCTTGGACATATTCTTTAACCTGTCTAAGCTTCGGTGTCCTAGCTTCGAAAAATGGAATAATAATAGTACTTTCCTCAATGGACTGACGTGAGGATTAATGAGTTAATATATATATTTTTAATCTTAAAAGAGTGTGTGGTGCTCACTTTGGCAACACATATACTAAAATTGGAATGATACAGAGATTAGTGTGGCTCCTGTGGAAGGATGACATGCAAATTCATAAAGTATTCCATTAAAAAAAAAAAGTCTGACACATGGTAAGGTATATAGAGACTTCGGATTGCTGGAAGGAATTCTTGGAAAGGAAGGTGAAAAAGAAATAAAGGCAGATTTTATTTATCTCACAGTTTGGCCAGAATCCTATGGCTAAAGACACCTTAACTTTACTGTTTTTATATTCCACCATCACTACCCTGAAAGATTATTTTGGAGAGTGTTGTTGGATTTGATCACGTGGCATTAAAAATGCCAGATGACTGTATGTTCTCACTCATATGTGGGAGCCAAGCTATGAGAACACAAAAGTATAAGAATGACATATTAGACTTGGGGTCTTGGGGGAAAGGGTGGTGGGTGGCGAGGGATAAAAGACTACACATTGGGTACAGTGTACACTGCCCAGGTGATGGGTGCACTGAAATCTCAGAAGTCACCACTAGAGAACTTATTGATGTGACCAGACACCACCTGTCCCCCAAAAGCCTATTGAGAAAAAAGTTAAAGGTACTTTGGAGAAACAAACAGTTAAAAAAATGCCAGATGACATCTAACATCTGATCTATAAGATAGTAAGAACTGGACGGTACAGTTAAAATCCTATCACCTGAAAATATCACAGTCATGGGGGAAGGAATGAGGGAGAGAAGGAGTGAGGGAGAGAAGGAATGAGGGAGAGAAGGAAAGAAAGGACAAAGGAAAGAAGGAAGGATTCTGAAAAAATGATGTTGTAAGCATCATTCATTTTATATAGTAAAACAATTGAACAGTCCCTTGGATTTTGCTGTAAGGGACTTGACCTACTGAAGAATTTCTTCTTACTGTGATATTCTTAAAATGTTTTAAATGAGTGAACTTCAGTTGAAGCTTCTCATACCAAGACAATTCTGATAAAACTGGAGTCCACACTCCATGGTAAAATTAAGAAGCCCTCAAAATAGTAAGAATGATCGAATATTGGTGGCTTTCAGTGAAGCTTGGTGTATTCTGTTAAGCAGTTATGCCAAGGAAAGAGATAATTGAATGTTATTGTTCAACTCCAGATGGAGATATTACTTTATTTTTATTTTGTCTATGTAGTCCACTGCTTCTGTCTACAAAGTATTTAAAGTGACTCACATGAAAATAATAATAATAAAATATTGAAATACAAGAAGATCAGAACAAAGATAAGGCAACTATAATAATGCTCAACCCTACTCCAATTGGTCGAATCACTTTTCCAATTGAGTTTCATATTTGTTGCTCTGGGTTTTTGAAAAACGAAAGGGCAGGGGAATCATGATCTGTGACATATTATTTCTCATTATGGAAAACAAGGAGAATGTGTCTTCCATAGGGAAAATAAAAGCTGTTCGAGCATAATTCTAAGAAGACGTTTTCTTTATATATATATATATTTTTTTTAATTATACTTTAAGTTCTAGGGTACATGTGCACAACGTGCAGGTTTGTCACATAGGTACACATGTGCCATGTTGGTGTGCTGCACCCATTAACTCATCATTTAAGACCATAATTCTAAGAAGATGTTTTCTATAGAAGACATTGAGTGATCTAATGAGTAATTCACAACACTGTTATAGTAAGCGTAGTTTTGAATTTCTTGTGGCCTTTTCTTACGGTGGCATTAAGTAATGTTGAGGCCCTAGTATTGAAATGCCATAAAGTGATTTGGTAGCCTTCAGCAGGGTATACTTGAACTTCATTCAAGGATAGCATTAGACATCCTGTAGAGGAAGATGGATGATCTGGCCCTTTCAATGATCTTCTCTAAAGATTACTTCTCGCAGGAGATCTGATAAAGAGCAGGGAGTTGGAGATTTCATTTCCCTTCCGGGCCTGAAGAGCTGGTACCACTAATTCTGGAAAATCCACATATAAACATTGCAGCCCTGTGGGCAGTTGTTGGATTTTCATTGTGAAAGTTAAGAATCCTGAGGGTCTTCTGGCCTGCCTGAAAGGTTGCCCACCTTCCAGAAACAGACAGACTCTTATAAATTATTATTGACTTAAAATTTAAATCCCCAAAGTGCTTAGATAAGATAAAAATCCATATTTCTTAACTATGATGGTTAAAAAGCAACTATATTTATCTGCGGCACATGAGTAGATACTATTATATGAGGAGAATGTTTATATTGTCAGCTATTGTGTGCTTCACATTCATGTAACTCATGTTTGTCGAGCTTCTACTGTGAGCCAGGTTACCTTCTTGGATGTGTCTCTGCATACAGTGTAGTTTTATTTCCTTAAATTCTCTTTTTGATGTGTTCGTGTGTATGTTTTTATGTTTTTGTTTTATTTTATTATTATTTTTCTTTTTGAGATGGACTTTCACTCTTGTTGCCCAGGCTGGACTGCAATGGCGTGATTTTGGCTCACCACAGCCTCCGCCTACCAGGTTCAAGAGATTCTCCTGCCTCAGCCTCTTGAGTAGCTGGCATTAGAGGCATGCGCCACCACGCCCAGCTAATTTTGTATTTTTAGTAGAGACGGGGTTTCTCCATGTTGGTCAGGCTGGTCTCGAACTCCTGACCTCAGGTGATCCGCCCACCTCGGCCTCCCTAAGTGCTGGGATTACTGGCGTGAGCCACCGTGCCCAGCCTGTATGTTTTTATTTTATTAGTTTTTTTAAAATACAAAAACTATAGTCACTTATTGTTTTAAGTCCAATTATTCAGAAATACATAAAGATATATAAAAGTTAATAATCTTTTCCCTCTTTAATCCCCAAGGTTATTATCCAGTGTTATCAGTTTGATGTGGCTTCTTCCATACCTTTTTCTGTGCTCAAATAATTTTCTTAATTATTCAGAGCATATGTCTAAAACTTCAATGTATAATATTAGTGATTTTTTTCAGTGGAGCCATATTTATTTTTGCTGGCAAGCAGGAGAAATTTTCCCCTAATTATAATTGATTTTCTATAGTGTACTTGTTTGTTTGCTCTGTCTTGAGGGAAGGGAGGGGAAACATTGTTATTACTCTCCCAAATAATTTAGAAGCTGAAGACTCCACCTATGAATGGAACGTTTCCTGTTCTGAACAGGACCAAACTTGATGGGATATGATAAGCATGTATTTTTCAAATGATGTCATCTTCCATCTGATGTCAACTTTTGTGTATATGCTCCTTAATTTTGAGACTAGCTCCAGTGTCACAGTATCAAATCTGAATATATCCTACACACCCTTCTCAAAAGTCAATGCTCGAATATCCTTTCACTGATCTTTTGTCAAATAGGGAAGTCATCTGGTTTGTAGTATTATTTCCTGTGCATTTAGTGAGTGTACAGAATCCCAGGAACAGCATGACCCTAAAGTTGCAAAAAAGAAACATTTTGAAAATCTGAATACAAGTGGATCACCCCTTATTGACGGAGGATACATTCCAAGGCCTCCTGTGGATGCCTGAAACTATAGATAGTACCAAACCCTTTACAGTTGTCCCTCAGTATCCATGGGGCATTTGTTCTGAGACCTTTCTGAAATAACAAAATCTGAGTCAGTGAAAGAAAGTGGTGTAGTATTTGCATATTACCTATGCATATCCTCCTATATATTTAAATTATTTCTTGACTCCTTATAATACCTAATATAATGTAAATGCTGCATAACTAGTCATGCTCTATTGTTTAGGGAATAATGATGAGGAAAAAAAGTTCATTACATGTTCAGTACATGTGCAATTTTTTTTTGAGTATTTTCAATCCACAGTTGGTTGAATCCACAGATGTGGAACCCATGGATACAGAAGGCCTGCTATACATACTATATTTTTTTCCTATATATACATGCCTATGATAAAGTTTAATTTATAAATTAGGCACAGTAAGAGATTAACAATAGTAACTAATGATAAAATAATTGTAACAACATACTGTAATGAAAACAAATGTGGTCTCTCTTTCTGTTTTTCAAAATATCTTTTTATATGGTAGCAAGGAAAATGAAACCATGGAAAGCGAAACTGCATGTAAAGGGGGACTATTGTCTATAGTTATGACATCATTTTTGTGCCTGTGATGATGCTTGAGGATGAGAAGTCTGAAACAAGATAGTTAACTGCTGAAAAAACAGGACTGCTTTATGTGGCAATCTTAAATAGCAATCGTATCTGAAACATTTCTAGATGCCCAAAGCAATATCTGAAATACTGCGTGTAGAGGGTCTCTTCCATATTTCAGTTATTAGGCATTGCTCACACAGAGAGTAAGAATATATTAAGGAACTCGGCTGGGCGCTGTGGCTCACGCCTGTAATCCTAGCACTTTGGGAGACTGAGGCAGGCAGATCGCGAAGTCAGGAGATCGAGACAATCCTGGCTAACAAGGTGAAACCCCGTATCTACTAAAAATACAAAAATTAGCAGGGCATGGTGGCGGGCGCCTGTAGTCCCAGCTACTCGGGAGGCTGAGGCAGGAGAATGGCGTGAACCCAGGAGGCGGAGCTTGCAGTGAGCTGAGATTGCGCCACTGCACTCCAGCCTGGATGACAGAGTAAGAATCCGTCTCAAATATATATATATATATATAAAGGAACTCTTAAGCCAACCTTTCAACCTTCTTCTCCATGCCCATTCCCTCTAGTCTGCCCCCACCCAAGAAAACCAAATACACACATGCTCACCTACACATTTGTCAAAATCTTGACTCTTAAACCTGAAGACCAGTAACTATAGATATGTGTCATGTATCAGCAGGGTATCACCACAAGGTATGTCTAAGAAAGCTAACTTCAGTATTCCCATTTTACAGATGGGAAAATAGGTGGAATGTGGGAGGAATAGTAACACGGAGAAAATAGTTTCAAGGTATGGTGGCCATGTAGTAGTTAAATGAAAAGTCCCCTGCTAGGAAGCTGTACTTCTTGCTAGCCTCAATGAAACCATGCAAGGATGGCCATCCTTGCATGGAAACTTAAAGTAACCTGAAGGAAGAGGCAGCAGCTTCATCGCATCCAGTTGGTTAATCCGCTCTCTGTCAATCACCTGCATACAAGCTGAAAAAACTATAAATTCACATTTCTGGAGCCACATGGTCAAAATAGCACTTTATATTCAGTGTGAAATTCTTAAAATGAAACCCAGCTGGCAGATGGGAAGGACTGGTGTGGGGAGGAATATTGAGTGTGCAAGGGTTTCATGATTTTCCAGAGAGCTTTTTATGCTTTGTGCCGATATAGGAATATTTTTAAACATCTATGATGCAGCACAAATGAATTTCTTAAATCTAAACTGTAAGTCTAATTTATAATATTTCATAAAAACCATTAAGATAGTTATGCAAGCCATTGCAAATTCAGCCTCGCCTATAAGGATAGAGTGATTTGCTCATTTAGGGAACTCTTTTCAATTCCTCCATGAGTGTTAGTTAATATATTATGTCTTTTAGTGCTTTGAATAAGTCCTTTGCTTAATAACATACTTTGTGAGAAAGTGAGAGGAACAAGAAAGAGAAGAGTTAGTTCAGTTCACTTCCACCTCCACCTCATGTGCAGAACTTCCCCCATTATGTTGTACCTCTTAATTGCTTCCATTTTTTTCTCTTTCCCCAGGTTTTGTAGGAGGTAAACCATATCTTGGTGATGTACAGGGCCAGTGGTCATGCTGGAACCTGTCAAACCCCCATCCCATAGTACAATGCTTTTTGTTACTGATCCAAGCCCTGCAACCTACCAGACACATTTACAGATTTATCAAATCAGTTTGATAGAAGGTTGCCCCTTCTCATGGTGCCAAAAAGCAGTTCAGCCTGTAAGTAGGTTACTACATATTTGGTGTCCATGACTTCATGTAAGAAGTCAGAATTCAAGTATTTCAGCAGCTGCAAGAGATTTCAGCATTTCCGTATGTTTTATGAAAACTATAATTGACTTGCTAAAAAGTGTGCAGGTTACATGTGTTGTATGGATAGATGAGAAGCTACAGTCAAACAGGCAAGAATTTGTTTCTGAAATACTGATTTCTCTGGAGCCACATCTTTTCCTTTTTTTCAGTGAAAGATTAGATGCTGTGACTAGGCACCTAAAATTTACAAACCCTATTTCAAGGACTCTGACGTATAAGTGTCCTTATGCTAAATGTGACAGGGTATCAGGAACTAAAAGTAAGTTTGTGGACACATAGAGGCAAATGCCATTTACATGTATCATTTAGTATTGTTTTGTTATTAACACCTTCTAGTTAAAAATAGATCATTGGTACAGGCTATCATTTGTCAGGCATTGGAATTATATAATTTTTGTTTTTAAGTGCTTTTCTGGAATTGGCATTTTACCAAAGGAAAAATGAATTTGGTAAGGGTGGGAAAGAAACAGATGATAATTTCAAGGTAAAATAGGACTATTCTGCAAAGTACTAAGATTACCTGCTCTCTAAAGAAATGTAGTGTGGAAGATTGTAATCAGGGCATGGGCTAAGAAAAGCTCAGGACATTTTCTTGGTGGGTATACTTTATAATAGAATTCTGTTTCTGTTCTGGGTCTAGAAAATTGGAATAAGTTCTATTTAGAAAATATTTTACAAATACATTCAGAATAACATTATGTTTAATATTTTAACTAATATATTTAATAACAGGGTTTTCAGTTATAACCATAATATGCTTTCATAGAGATGAATATTTCTACAGGAAACTGTAGGGGTGTGGGGGTGTGCACATGAGCGTGGGTTTGAGTATTTTAATTTTATTTATTTATACTCGACTCTCACAAAAAAGGATTTGAGGTGATAGACACTAGTATTGATTCTGACAGTGGACATGCTTTTATGTAACACTCTAAACTTCAGACTGAAGTGGGTGTTAATGACTTCCCCTCTGAGAATGCTTTTGATTCAGACATGATGAAAAGTGTGACTGGAAATTTAGAGCAGAATGTGTAGTTAAAAGCCCACTCATCTGGCCTGGTCTGAACTGGTAGTTGAACAGTTAATCAAGAACTGGCTAAAAGGCCAGGCGCTGGTGGTTCACCCCTGTAATCCTAGCACTTTGGGAGGCCGAGGTGGTCAGATCATCTGAGGTCAGGAGTTCGAGACCAGCCTGGCCAACATGGCAAAACCCCATCTCTACTGAAAATACAAAAATTAGGTGGGCATGGTGGCAGGCGCCTGTAATCCCAGCTACTCGGGAGGATGAGGCAGAGAATTGCTTGAACCCGGGAGGCAGAGGCTGCAGTAAGCCGAGATTGTGCCACTGCACTCCAGCCTGGGTGAGACTCTGTCTCAAAAAAAAAAAAAAAAAAAAGGAACTAAAAATAAATAATTTATTTTAATTTAAACATACCAATGGTACTAATCTTTTCATGTTGGGCCAAGGCCTTTTATCTGAATATGAGGCCACTAATCAGAGTTGTGTTTTATATTTGTTTCATTAAGCAGCCATTACCTATGATTTTTCAGCTTCTGTTTCTTTAAAATGGAACTATAAGTTAAAGATACTTGGGAAGCAGTCTGCATCTTTCCCTCTCAGTCCTTTGTAGTTATCTTATCTAAATCCAATTCAGCAGCAGTTTGGTTTTAGTGACTCACCTTTATTAAGTTCTTTGAACTCATTCCATTTAGTTTTTCATAGGAATAGAAATTCTCAAGTTCATATTTTATCTGTTGGTGTCACATTTAATTATACTACTTAATAATAAATATGATTGCCATCTTGAGAGCTGTGAAGCAACCTAGGAGTGCTCACCAGTTGTCAGCATCCACTGGGTAATTACCATCATTCAGGGTGGTGTGTCCACTGGTCATGAACATTCACTGTGTAGGCAACATCAATCATTTTTCTTGTACCAGGACAATGAAGAGTCAGTTGATCCAAGGTGATTAGGTGGAGACTAATCAGTAGAGCTTTTATCATAGCTCTATGTGCTATTGTTTTGAACCCAACTATAGATTTGTCCTTATCTATGGATGCTTTATATTTAACCCATATATTGCCTTTTGTCCCTCCTTTAGATCAGTTATATAGCAAATGTTATTATTGCTGTGGTACTTTCTTTTCCTTCATGTCACTTATTCCTACCCGACTTTACTTAGTTACTTGATATCTATCAGTATCGCTGGCTACCATGTAAGCTCCATAAGGGCCAGGACTTGTTATGTTCACCTTTGTATCCCCAGAGCCCAAAACAGTGACTGTGTAGACTGAGTGAAAGGTGGCTACTTCCTTGGCACACTTGTTTCAGCCCAATTTGGTGTACTGACTTGGCCCCCCAAGATCTGTTGATCATTCATTTTGAGCCAGAAAGAAGCACAGAGAATAAGAGCTGTCGACCTGTGATGCTCCTGGACGTAGCTCCTGGTCTACCCTCCCAGTCCACTTTCTAAATCTCCTGGTTCCAGGGAGTGAGTCTGATGGTTTGTGCTGCTAAACTGTGGATTGAATCATTAACAGGGGTTTGTTCTCTGACTTTTGCCTTAGAAGATCAGTTCAGAGCAAGGTTTTTCAGTCTTGGCATTATTGACCTTTTGGGCTACATAATGTTTTGTTGAGGTGAGAGGAGAAGCTGCCCTATGCATTGGAGGATGTTAGCCACATCTCCCTGGCCTCTACCCACTAGATGCTGGTAGTAACCACCTGCTCTGCTTCCCCACCCCCTGTTATGACAACCAAAACAATCCCAAAACATTATCAAATGTCCCGTGGGAAGGTACAGTTGCCTTTTCCTTTCCCTGGTTTAGAACTAGTGTTTTCAACTAGTCATGGATGACAATTACGACCCAAGGCCACACTCCCAATGCTGTGGTAAATCCCAGTCAATGGCTTTTGGAACCTTTATTTCTGGTGTTCTCTTTATGTCTGATTAGAATGTTCTTGAGATATGTCTTTCACAGGCTTTGTACTGAGCTCAACTAGTCCTGTGTGGGATTTTTTGGCTAAAATTCCTCAGTACGGATTACCACTTAGCTTTTCTTTAGACGGCCTGCAAGCCTCTTTCCAAGCTCATATTTCTCAGTTGCCAGGATATTAGGCTCCTGACTGTATTGCCAGCAGGGAAAGAAATTCCCTTCCCGTGACTGACATGGCACCTGGTTACAAGCCCATTTGTTACCTGTTGCCCTTGCTCAGATGTGCTATTGAGGCGGCTGTCAGCTTTTTCTGCCTCAGCTCCCTGCCCCTCTTTCCCCTAGTTCTCCATGCTTTCCTGTTTTTTCTTTTCCTTCTGGTGTTTCCATGGTGGCTTCTTGCTGTAGCCAGAGGACAAACTGCTGACAGGCACATCCCTTGAATATCTCTGCATCTGGACGGGGCCATTGGCACCCTCCATTGGTGACTGAGTAATGCGTGGCTTGCCATATTTGTCTGTCTCCTGTTTATGGCCCAAGAATTTGAATCTGCTCCAGCATCTAAATGTTGTCGTTGTTAGGACAGAGTGCTGCCATAGTACCACAAGGCCAATATTAAACATGTTTATTTGGGTTCCATATATTAACATTTTGATTTGTTACTACTGCCGTTGTTTTTTCATACCCGACAGCTGCAAGATTGAGACAGGGGACATATATTCCATTACAAAAGCCAAATAACCTTGTGTGTATAAACTGTTTTTAAAAGATATTTGTGCCTTTAACAGTCTTTAACCATTGACTAAATATATTCTCCCTAATATTTTGTTGAGTCAGAGAATCCCTTAAGTTGGCCAACTGACAGTAGTTTAATAAAGTGCACAAGGGGTGCCAATATTGGATAAGCAGGGAGAATAGCTAGACTTGACAAAATCAAATCACGTTCTCCTGGTTGTCTGATCAGGTAGCAATCGTTTGACGTGTATTTGTGGCACGCAGCCTCGTATAACAGAAAAAGTTGAATGTAAGGTGTGGCCAAAAACTCATTTTAAAAGATACAGTAGACTTTTAAGAAAATTGAGAATGTGAAATAGAATCAGGAATTGTTCATTTGTCAGCTAACGTTAAGTTACCTCAAATGTTTTGTAAGGTCTTAGAGGGATGAAATTTGATGTTCACTCTGAGGCAAATGTTGGATTTGAAAAATACCAGGCTCAGGGGCTTCTTCCTCTCATGCTATTTTGCAGAATCAAAGGCTATGATGGGAAAACCGTGTTTTCTGTAACACAAAAGCATAAATTCTCAGCACTGGAATGTCCTCAGAGCACATCTAGCCATCCCAGTCTAAGCTTTTAGCAAGGCAAAGGAGGAATAATCCAATTGTGTTGAAACATTTCAGTTACTGAGGCAGACACAATTGTTGGTAATGATGAGTTGTTTTTCTTTTTCATATACTCTTTAACCTCATAAAATATGGAACTCATATCTTCAACCTGCACTTTGTAATATCAGGATGTGCACCCACCCTCCCACCCGCCTAGCCATTTCAATATGCACACTTAATGGGTATTAAGTTTAAACAAAAACTTAAAAGAATCAATTTCATGGTGAATGCATCTAGTTAAGCAAGCCATTTAAACAACATTTTACTCGTGTGTAGCAGACCATTTTATAAGATACTGATAGCTTTACAAGCCTGTGTTTCAGACAAGCTAATTGGTTGTCTCTAATATGTGTTTGGGGCTTTCACTCATTAACTCCCTTTCCTGTCTAGTACATACTTTGTTAGCTTACAGACATATAGGTAGGACTCTTTAAACAACCTTATTCTATTGCCAGGAGAAAGGTTTTCATTGAATAGGTTTCTTCCTACTTACAATATTTGCTTTCTTGAAAGGAAGGAAAATCATAACTGAATATTACCCCAAATACAGAAGATAAAAAATCAAGTAGAATACCCTAAAAGTGCTTGATACCAAAATGAATGCTCTTTTGAAAGAGTGGAGTGGAAATGATTGACAGAAAGGAAGGAAAGGAGGAGAGGAGAAAAAGGAAGAGAACATGATGTGCTCTTGAACCTGGCTGCCTCTGTAATTAATGACTATGTTATGTATGGTATTGAGAAGTCTGTTGCTTGCACCTGCATGCAAAGACAAGTGTACTGATGCTTCTCTTTTTGCATATGTCAGAGCTTTCCATTCTCTGAAATAAGAATTAGATGCTTTGTTTGGACACAGATTAAAGGAATAGCTCAAAACGTAAGTGTCCTATGTGGGTCTTGAGATTTCTGGAGTGGTTCTCTTTTCCAGGATAGGTTGTTTACTTTTCTGTTTGCAACACGATTCATTGCAGCTGCCCGTAGGCATATGTGTAATCATTTGAACCAATTATATCTACAGTTTTGAAACTCTTCATGTAAAATCCCACCTCTTTCATGAAACCATGGCTTGATTAATTGGGAAGACTGGTAACTTCTCTCCAATATTCAATTTTCTTCTTTTACTAACATTTTAACATGGAATGAAATATAGTACATATTTTGTTGTCTTTTTCATTGTAGCTCAGCTATTTAAATTAATTTTTTTCAAATAAGTATCCTCTTTGTGTCTCACATTATATTGAGAACACTAGATAATACAAATTTTTTTTCATTGTCTGTGCCCTCAAGGAACTGAGGACTCATACACATGAAAAAAATAGGGAATAATTATCCAAATCTGGATTATGCTGTAACTGAAAATGGAGTTCACCAGAGACTTGTGGAGATGCTTCATCTGCATTGAGTCTTGATAGCCTAACCCATTAATTTATACAATAATTATTTATAATGCCTGTTGTAAGCAGAGTATAATGGTTCCTATAACTAAAAAGTTCATAGATTGCAGGCCTTTGGCATAGCTTGATTCAGGGGTTTGTGGTTCAATCACACCTATTTTTCCTGCAGTTTTCTTGGCTATTTCTTCATGTATCAGCTATCTTTCAGCATTTGTATCCTGCGGAGACTACCTAGAAACCAAACCTCAGCTTTGATTACCTTATGAACCTCTGAATCCAGTGGGCACACACTAGCAGGGGATATTTCAGTTTTATAAACAAATAAATCCTCTTCATCTTTTTAGGCCAGTTTAAGTTGGGCATTCTGTTTCTGTCAACCACAGGCCTCTTCAGTTACTGATAATTTGGTACTAGAAGGGATTGCTGAGTTAATTCTACCAAACATTAACATTCAGTTACTCATAATTTGGTACTAGAAGTGGTTGCGACAAGTGAACTCCGCAATGTAGAATTGGATAAATAGATGTAGGGAGGAAAAAAGTAAGGAGGACTCTTCTGTCCCTGATTTGTAAGATTAGGAATCCTATTCGCTGATTGAAAAACAGATCATTTACATTTTTTCTTGTCGTAACTTGGAATATGTCATTAACTCTTGTGAATACAGAAACAATCAAAATGTGAGAGAGACATAATCCAACTGAATTTTATTTTTAACACGTATAAGAGGTATAACCATGCTAAATAAGAAAACAAGGAAAAGAATATAGAACTTCCTTTACTCGAATCAATCAAAAAAGCTAGAAATTGAAACATAATAATATATATGGGGGTGAGATCCAACAGAATGCTTTTAAAATGCCATTAAAATTAAATGTTTGCTCATCCTTAGGAAGGTAGGAGAAAAAAGAGCAAACTAAACCAAAACAAACAGAAGAAAGAATATAATAAAGATTACACTAGAAATAAATGAAATAGAGATTAGGAAAACAATAGAGAAAATCAATAATACCAAAAGTTAGTTTTTTTGAAAGACCAATAAAATTGACAAATCTTTTTTTTTTTTTTTTTTTTTTTGCGATAGAGTCTCACTCTGTTACCCAGGCTGGACTGCAGTGGCATGATCCCAGCTCACTGCAATCTCTGCCTCCCAGGTTCAAGCGATTCTCCTGCCCCAGCCTCCCGAGTAGCTGGGATTACAGGTGTGCACCACCACGCCTGGCTAATTTTTTGTATTTTTAGTAGAGATGGGGTTTCACCATGTTGGCCAGGCTGGTCTCAAACTTCTGACCTCAGGCTATCCACCCGCCTCAGCCTCCCAAAGTGCTGGGATTACAGGTGTGAGCCAAGACGCCCAGCCAATTTGACAAATATTTAATCAACTAACAAAGCAAAAATGAGGGAAACTTAAATTACTAAAATTAGGGTTGAAAGAAGAGACACAACTACCAACCTTGCAGAAATAAAAAGGGGCTGGGTACAGTGGCTTATGCCTATATCCCAGCAATTTGGTAGGCCAAGAGAGGAGGATTGCTTGAGCCCAGGAGTTTGAGACCAGCCTGGGCAACATGATGAAATCCCATCTCTACAAAAAAATACAAAAATTAGCCAGGCATGGTGGTACACGCCTGTGGTCCTCGCTACTCAGGAGGCTGAGGTGGGAACCTTCCAGTGAGCCATGATAGTGTCACTATACTCCAGCCTGGGCAACAGAGTGAGGTCTGTCGGGGGTTGAGGGGGCAGCGGGGGAAACCCAAACCAAAAAAAGAAATATAAAGAACTATGAAGGAATATAATTTAAAAAGTTGTTTGCCAAATAACTAGATAAACTAGATTAAATGTACAAATTCCTAGAAGGGTGCAAACTACTGAAATTGACTCAAGAAGTAATAGAAATCAAAATTAGACCTATAACAAGTAAAAACATTGAATTACCCTTCCCATCAGAAAAGCCCAGGACCCTTGCTTCACTGCTGAATTCTACCAAATGTTTAAAGAATTTACACCAATTCTCAAACTATTCCAAAAAATAGAAGAGGAGGGAACACTTCCCAACTCATGCCACAAAACCAAGATTACTATGATACTAAAACCAAAGACATTACAAAAAAAGTTAAAGACCAATATTCCTTGGGAATATAGATGCAAAAATCTCTCAACCAATATAGTTGACTCTTGAACAACATGGGTTTGAACTGTGTGGGTCCACTTATATGCAGATTTTCTTCTGCCTCTGCCACCTGTGAGATAGCAAGACCAACCTCTCTTCTTCCTCATCCTCAGCCTGCTCAACATGAAGACAGTGAAGAAGTTTATAATGATCCCCTTTCACTTAATAGATAGTAAATATATTTTATCTTCCTTATTATCTTATTAATGACATTTTATTTTCTCTAGCTTATCTTATTGTAATAATATAGTATGCATATAATATACAAAATATATGTTAATTGGCAAGGCTTCCAGTCAACAGTAGGCTATTAGTAGTTAAGTTTTGGGGGACTTAAAAGTTATACATGGATTTTCGACTGTGTGGCAGTCAGCACCCCAACCCCCATGTTGTTCAAGGATCAACTGTACTAACAAATTAATCCAGCAACATATAAAAGAGAATTATATATATGGTAATCAAGCATAGTTTATCTCAAGATATAAAGTTGTTTCAACATACAAAAATCAGTGTAACACATTATATTAATATACTATAAGATAAAAATCATACAGTCATGTTAATAGATCATGTCAAATGCAGGAAAAGCATTTGACAACATGGATTTAACACATAACCCAGGAATTCCATCCCTAGATATATACCCAAAAGAAATGAAAACATGTGTTTACACAAAACTGCTCATAAAAAGCAGCATTATTTATAATAGCCAAAAAGTAGAACCCAACCAATAAATGGATAAACAAAATGGGATATATCCACACAGTGGAATATTATTCAGCCGTAAAAAGGGATGAAGTACTGATACATACTGCAATGTGGATGACCATTGAAAACACTGTGTTAAGTGAAAGAAGCTAGACACAAAAGACCACATATTACATGATTTGATCTATATGAAATGTTCAGAATAGGCAAATCCATGAAGAAACAAAGTAGAGTAGTGGTTGCTAAAGGCTGAAGGAAAGCGTAATTGGGGGATGACTATTAATGGTTCAGGTGTTTCTCTCTAGATGACAGAAATGTTCTGGAATTAGATGGTGATGATTGTTGCACAACCCTATGAATATACTAAAAGCAACTGAATCGTATGCTTTCAAAGGATGAATTTTATAGTATACAAATTATCAGTAAAAGAAAATGGAATATCTGTAGAGCAAGATGGAAAGATAGTAAAACATGTGCTAAAGAAACATAAAGTCCAACCAAGCAGTGGAAGAAATTATCTAGAATCTTAGGTGGGAGTATCCATCTGTGTGAGTAGACAGTGAAGTAGGTAATGATAACTTGTATCCAGGGGCAAACAACCCCCTTTGAAGACCGAAGTTTTCTAAGAGTTGTCACAACAACTATTTTTTGAAAGGGCTTAACTTGTCAATGAGTATCTCCAAAAATTTTGATTGAAAAGCAACCCAAGTTTGGGCTGGGCGCGGTGGCTCACACCTGTAATCCCAGAACTTTGGAAGTCCAAGGCAGGCGGATCACGAGGTCAGGAGATCAAGAACATCCTGGCTAACATAGTGAAACCCTGTCTCTACTAAAAATACAAAAAATTAGCTGGGCGTGGTGGCGGGCGCCTGTAGTCCCAGCTGCTCTGGAGGCTGAGGCAGGAGAATGGCGTGAACAACCCGGGAGGTGGAGCTTGCAGTGAGCCGAGATCGTGCCATGGCAATACAGCCTGGGCGACAGAGTGAGATTCCGTCTCAAAAGAAAGAAAAAATAAATAAATAAATAAATAAAGGGAAACCAACACAAGTTCAATTAGATGGGAACCTCAAGTTACATGGAATTATAACCCCTTTCATTTGGGACGGCAAACTGTTTCCTTAATGAAAAGTCTTTTTACCCTGGAAGATTTAACATTAAGAGTATAAAAATGATTAAATAGGCTGGGCGTGGTGGCTCACGCCTGTAATCCCAGCACTTTGGGAGGCCGAGGCAGGCAGATCACTTGAGGTCAGGAGTTCACGACCAGCCTAGCCAGCATGGCAAAACACTGTCTCTACCAAAAATACCAAAATTAGCGGGACGTGGCAGTGCACACCTATAAGCCCAGCTACTCGGTTGGCTGAGGCAGGAGAATCACTTGAACCTGGGAGGTGGAGGTTGCAGCAAGCCGACATGGTGCCATTGCACTTCAGCCTGGGTGACAGAGCAAGACTCTGTCTCAAAAAAAAAACATTAAAAAGTAAAATTAAAATGATAAAATAATTAACCCCACAATATTAATACTTTCATTTAAAGTATATGTTACACATAGATCAAACTGATAGATTCTCTTTGTGATTCTCATTTAGAATGTACCAGAACTTGAGAGTCATTTAATTTATAAAATTCATGGAAAAAAATTTTATGATTCTCAACCACTTGGGGATGTTTTGATTGTTAAACAGTTGAAATGCTTAAAAAGAAAACTGAATATATTAAACTTATAAATGGAATTATAAAATGAGGTTAAAAATGAACTTAGTTTATAAATGCACCTAAAGAGTATTCAAAGGCACCATAAATGTAATTGTTAAAATTGAAAAGATATGTAGATAGAATATTAAAATTTTTAAGTGTAACATAAACATTTCAGGAAAAGCTAGGCTTCAGGTGGTGTAAATTTAACAAACTGTATATTCCTTTTCAAAACTGCAAAGTAACAATAACTAGTATTGCTGTGCACCAAAAGCCATCCTCAAGGGCACCAAAAACCTCAAACTGACAGGTCACTGACCACTTGCCTAATGGGGAGTAGTACTAAGGGAGTTGGTAAGAAAACTTCCTGTGCCCTGGCTTGTTCTTGTGGTCTTAGCAAGTCTCTACATACACGAAAGAAACACAGGCTAAACACAGAGAGGAAATAAAATATGGCTTTCTTTAATGAGAGATGACCCCACTGCCTGCTTGACTACAATTCAAAGCATCTGAAGTCATAACTGGAGCCTAGCCAAGTTGGAAAGCCCAAATCTTCTGTCCCACTAAAGTGTGAGCTAAAGCAGGGAAGAGGAAGTCTAGCAATTTGAGGTCAAACTGAGGCACAGAAAGCCTGATGCCCCAGGCTCCTCCCAAGCACTCCTTGGGCCTCCCTGCTAGACAAAGCAGAAGGCCACAGAATGCTTTAGGCCAGGGGTTGACTTTTTATTTTCTGTAAAGGGCTAGGTAGTAAATATTCTAGGCCGTGTGGGACATACCATCTCTGTGGCAATTACTCAACTTTGCCACTGTAGCATGAAAGCAGCCATAGATAATACTTAAGTAAATGAGCATGCTGAGTTCTAATAAAACTTTATTTACAGGGAATTTATGGTGCCTGGGTGATGAGGAGGCAACCAACAATGGCCTCTGCTACTAAGACCCCTTCTATATAATTCAAAAGTTGCTCCTATATCATAAGCGATCCCCTTGAGGTGATAGGAGGACATCAGCTTGGTCTTAAAAGATGAGAGAATATTTATAGGCTGATCCTTCCCACCTGTGGATGGAGGCACCTAGGGTTGGAAGCAGTAGTTGGAGCAAAGGCGTGGATGCAGGAATCCCTCAGGCTGTAGAGGGCCTGATAGAATAACTGGAGTAGAGAAGGGTACAGATATGGGAATACTGGATGTCTTTCATTAGTCCCTGAAGACAAGAAGCACCCATACATAACTGTGCCTCTCATAGTGGTTATCTAGAAGTAAGCTTTTTGGATAGAAGAATAAAACAAGCCCCTAAGGCATACCAAAAATAATAATTTAAATTAAAACAGACATGTTTGCTCTGTACTTCTTGGTAATCAGATTAAGCAAAAACGAGAATGTTTTTCAGATCCTAGGTCCTACCACCAAAGCTAATGGGATCATTTTATTTGGCTATTCTGGGACATACTAAGTTTTCCCGTGCATTGGAAGACTGGGTTTCTACACAATTATTGCCACAACAAATAAAATTCTATACATGTCGGGGGTTACTGATTGGGGAAGATGACTTATAGTAAGAGCGAGGCTCAATCACAGGTGATTACCTAAAATTATTTGTCTGGTTTTCAATTATTCAGGTAGGCTGCACTGAACTTTAGTATTCTTAAGAAAGAAGCATCTTATGAGAACTATACTTTTGTACTTACCAGCTTTTTGAAATAAATACGCACCCCCAAAGTAATATTGTGATATTGGTTAACATCAAGTCATCATTTTCAGGTCCTTGTTAAGCACTCAGTAAAAAGTGAATAATATCCATTCTGTGTTATAATATTTTGGGGACTGTGGCAAGTTGGTTTTTTATTTGTATCATTTATTTCTGCCTTTAATGACATATTTAGTACCTTTCTAAGGATTTCAAAATCCTGCAATGAAAAGAGGAACAGCTGGTGCTGCTCTCTAGACTAACCTTTCTTTGAACAAGCTGCCAAGAATGCACTCTAAAGAATCTTAATGATGCCCTGCCACTTTATCTCCAGACCCTGTCCTGGAGCCATGGCGTGGGCATGGCTTTCTCTGACTTTGGTGAAGGTTACCCAGTTAAGCTGGCTTCATGAGCCTCTGTAATGAAGGCAGCAAAGCTGGAGGGCCCTTTTGCAAATACGTATACAAGATGTATACACTCAGTAGTGTGATGGTAAATGTGACTTTTTTTGTTTGTTTGTTTGTTTTGAGATGGAGTCTCGCTCTGTCGCCCAGGCTGGAGTGCAGTGGTGCGATCTTGGCTCACTGCAAGCTCCGCCTCCCGGGTTCACGCCATTCTCCTGCCTCAGCCTCCCGAGGAGCTGGGACTACAGGCGCCCACCACCACGCCCTGCTAATTTTTTTGTATCTTTTAGTAGAGACGGGGTTTCACCGTGTTAGCCAGGATGGTCTCAATCTCCTGACCTCATGATCCGCCCACCTCTGCCTCCCAAAGTGCTGGGATTACAGGCGTGAGCCACCGTGCCCAGCCTAAATGTGTCCCTTTAAAAAGAAAAAAAGTCCTGATTTGTTGTACTCGCAGGTTTCTGTGGTGTAAATACTCAAACCATGGCCACGTTCATGACTTGTACAATTTGACATCCGTGTACCCGGAGTTGGAAGGAGAATGCACACAATCAGCTATTGCCAGCCCTATGTCAGCGGGCCCCACCATATCACTGAGAAAAATTTCAATGCAAATATTTTCCCCTAATGTGACATGTTCACACAATAGGTCTATCTACTCTAGTGATTAAAGAAAGGTGCTAGGACATAGACAAGGAAAGTCCCACTCTTTTTGTAACAATCATGGAAAAGGTCCTACAAAATTTTGCTGTCCATTCAGGCTCTCTTGGCATCCTATTAATTGGAGCAAGACCATACTTTTACTAGAGAGTTTAAAACCAGTATAGGCCAGGCACAGTAGCTCATGCCTGTAATTCCAGCATTTTGGGAGCCAAGGCAGGAGGATCACTTGAGGCCAGGAGTTCAAGACCAGCCTGAACAAAATAATGAGCTAATGTCTCTACAAAAAATAAAAAATAAATTAGGCAGGCATGATAGCACATTCCTACAGTCCCAGCTACTTAGGAGGCTGAGGTGGGAGGATTGCTTGAGCCCAGGAGTTCAAGGCTGAAGTGAGCTATGATTGTGCCACAGCACTCCAGCCTGGGTGACAGAGCTAGGGCCTCTTTCTTAAAAAAAAAAAAAAAGTAATAGTAATAATAAATAAATAACAGAACCAATATGAATCCATCCCCAAACCATGATTCCTATAGTTCTTTGAAAAATACATGCCATGCAATGGACACTGTGTATTTAAACTTACAAGAAAGCAGTAATAGCTGCACGTGGTTCAAGACAGTTAACAGTCAGATTCTCTTGCATCATCTTCCAGCTTGCCCTTCTCCCTGTCACGTCCCACAATTGCACTTCTTTTTCCTGGCCTTTTGTATTTGGTTTGAGATCCTCACCCAGTCATCTGCATTAGCTGACCTATCCCCATCAGTTTGAAGGAGCTAAAGTTGTCAACCTAGACTCCTTCATGAGACCTGTTTCCTTTTCCAGAGATGGAGAATGTGCCTTTATTTCTAAAGTTTATTTTAACAGTCTTCTATCCAGATACTTTTTATTCAAATTGAGTTCTGTGATTTAAGAACTAGTCTAAGTAATCATATCCCTCTTTATTGGAATCCATTGTTTTTCTGCCTTCCAGTGGAAGTAAGTCCAAGTGCTATAAATAAGTGAAAAAGCCCTTAGTAAACTGTGCAGTATTAAATGGTCTTTTATGGTCACTAAAAAGCTCATGGGGGAAAACCCTGTACTCTTATAATACAAATGATGAGGACAGTGCTCTTCTCAGACCACTGCTGTTGTTGTTTTGTTTTCAGTTTGCAGCATCATGTCTTCAGTGGAGCCCCGTCTGCTGGCACCTGGAGTGCTGGCACCCGAGCTGCCGTCTCACACTCTCCAGTCTCGTTCGGGACAGAGCGGCTGAGTGAATGAAGTTATGGGAAGCCAAATTTTAGGGCAAAACTTTCCAAAGCTCCTTAGATAGATCCTGACCCCACCACAACCACCTCGCAGGCTTAAGAAGGGTCAGTTATAATCCACTAGTTTTTCACAGAGGGAACATAGGCATTGTGTGTAGCGGGTGATCTGGGGGAGAATGGGGAAAGCAGATATCCAGCTGCCATCTCCAGTGGTGACTATGCAGAAAAAATAAGCTAATAGCCCCATACAGGGTGAGAGGTACCTGTATTTCACATGGCAAGAGCAGCAGTTCCCAACGGGCAGGACCACCCAGGGAATGTGTTGGGCATGGGAGGGTGCAGGTTGTTTTCAGTTCTAGCAATGACTGGTTGTTGCCAATGGCATTTAACTCAGTAGAACTAGGGGTGGTGTATTCTATGATGCAGAGCAGAGTCCCACGCAGTAAGGAACTGTCACACACCCTGGCTCTCCATGTCTCACAACACGTTCTTGTGGGTCAAAGCTCTGTTTATAAATATCTGAGCTGAGAACATGACTCTCTTTCACACACAAACACTAAGTAAACCCTTTCTGGACTGTTCTGTTCCCCTGCTCCCCAGAGTGCTTACAGGAAAACTAGTTCAACTCTGGGCACACACTACTGGTTTAATAACAAACAGAGGAAAAACAAGCAGCCTACCATTAGAAATAAAATGAAGTTTGCAGATTTTTAAAAAGGAAAGACCTGTTATTGAAGTTCAAAACTGTTTACATGCCTTCTAGAAATTTAGTCACACCAAATTGGCAAGAACTGAAAATCAAAATTTTGAATCTCAAGTGAGGGCAAGATAGGGAAATCAGAGAGCATCACTGCCCTGTTAGAGATCCTGAAACTAGGAAAGGATGATACTGTGATTTCACTGCTCAAGGAAACATAAAGGACATCTCCTACCCAATGAGTGGGTCTCCAGTGCTATGTAATGTCTCACAGGTTTAACAGCTGCTACAAACATTAGCAGCAGTGAGATGGTGCCGAGTCGTCTCTGTTATATTGGGACTTTACAGTAAACGCGATGTGTGAATAATGGAATGCAGTCATGCCAATCAGCCGTCAGTGGCATGAGTGGAGAAAGGCTCTGGTGACAGGGCTAAAATAGGTTGGCTGCTGGTGGTGGCTTTGTTTTCCTATCTCTAGGGTGGACACATGGCTACTAATAAATGCCCACTCTCTGTGGCCATCCTGAAAATAGCTAAATGACCACAGGTTGTCAGACAGCTGTATTCTGATGTCATTCTCCCAAGTGCCATCTCCAAAGGCCAATGTGAAACAATCACTATCTCCTTATTCAAGAAGTTTTCACTTAACCATGCTAGTTCAGCAACGGATAAGTAGTCAAAAGACTTAGGTTCATGTTCTCTTCAGTCATTTTTAAAATGTTCATCTTGATAAGTAAATGACCTTAAAAAAATGTATGTCCATCATAAAAAATAGATCATTGCATCACAGGCAGTTTTTTTTTTAACCTTAAAAATAACGTCAGATGTTAAGTATATGACTTATGTTGTTCAAAGTTAAACACTATTCTTTAAAACTATACATCAACATATACAAAGACAAGCAATGGTGAACAATTCAAATGTGACTGTAATTGTTACTGTAATAACATAGGGAAAGTAAAATTTGAATTTCAGATTGATATAAGATAACAAAATAAAAATGTTATCCTAGGCCAGGCCCAGCAGCTCATGCCTGTAATCCCAGCACTTTGGGAGGCCAAGGTGGGCAGATTGTCCTGAGGTCAGAGTTCGAGACCAGCCTGGCCAACGTGGTGAAATCCTGTCTCTACTAAAAATACAAAAATTAGCTGGGCCTGGTGGCAGGCACCTGTAATCTCCGCTCCGTGGGAGTCTGAGACAGGAGAATCACTTGAACCCAGGAGGCAGAGGTTGCAGTGAGCCAAGACTGCGCCATTGCACTTCAGCCTGGGCAACAAGAGCAAAACACTGTCTCGGAAAAAAAAAAAAAAAACAGTCAGAACTAGAACATAAAGTCCTCATCGTCTCCTCTCTGTACTGTGGTCTTTGTTTTTAGAAACATGAAATTCCAAGTAATGAAAAGCTAATAAATGTTCCAGCAGCAGTCACTCACTGTACTTGAATACTAGTGAAATGGCAAAACTCGTTTAAAAATTGATACCATAAATGTAGAGTTGTGTGGAATCCTGTGGATACCAGTGGAGTGAATACTGGCAGTGTTAGATACCCACTTAGGTGATGGATCTGAAAATCTTGAATTACCCAGCCATATTTGTCAGCTTAACACCACTAGGCCCCTTTATCTGCTGACCACTCTGTCCCTGTAACCTCCACTTCTTTCTCATGTTTAGTATTCAGCAGGAACAACTTCTGAATCATGTCTACCTGCAGACACCTGTATTATCTTCCATGTATGCCTGTGTGATAGACTATATTTTCAGTTGCCTAGAAACCAACCTTTAACAGGTAGCTGAACTTCACTGTTTTATGTCTGGTAGGTATTGTAAAATATCACATATTACTGATATACTTTGTGATTATTTTAATCCAATATTGTTTTCAAATTAGCTGTAAATATGCTACCGGGATCAATTCTGTATTATTTTTAAATTAACCACTCAGAGGAAGTATTGTTAATGAGATGGCTTCCTATTATTATTATTATTTATTATTTTAATATTGAATTTCTTGTGACCAGCCCTCTTCTCAGTCATTAGCAATACTTAAAATGCTGTCCTTTTGGATTTGGGTTTATAAAATGTATCAGGGACACAACTTCCTTTATGTACTAGATTTTGGATGTTGCATACTTCATCTGATGGGAAGCATTATTGATCAAATACTAGATTGCATTGTAAGCACAGTGGTCCCAATTTCTGAGCTCAGTGATACAACCTGAAGCCTTACTTTGTGGCAGAAGCAACAAGACCAACATCTCTGATTTTCAGCTCTTTGGAGCAGCCCCCACCTCCTTCTAAGGGTGGACTTAGCCAGGATTCCCTACCAGTCCCTCCTCCCTACTCTTTTTTCCCCTATTGGCCAATGGCCCCCTACTCAGCTAACTGGCAGTTCTTCCCTCTGCGGAGTTGGGTTGGTCCCTGATACTGGTCTTTGCACCAGGAATTTCAGATTGTCTTGGATGTCAATAGTTTTCAGTGCCACAAAGAAAACAAGCTAAAAGAATGGAGTTTGTGTTTTCAGTAAGCAAGAATCCTCTTAAAGCTGGGCATGGTAGCTCACGCCTGTAATCCCAACACTTTTGGAGGCTGAGGTGGCAGAAGCCCCTGAGCTTAGGAGTTCAAGACCACCCTAGGCAACATGGTTAGACCCCACCTCTACAGAAGATTTTTAAAAAATTAGCCAGGTGTTGTGGCGTGCACCTATGGTCCCAGCTACTGAGGAGGCTAAGGTGGGAGGATCGCCCAAGCCTGGGACGTCAAGGCTGCAGTGAGCTGTGTTCCTACCATTGCACTCCAGCCTGGGTGACAGAGTGAGACCCTATCTAATCTAAAAAAAAACAACAACAACAACAACAACAACAACAAAGAATCCTCTTAACATGATTTATAAAATACTTTGGGCAAAAAATTGTTCTGAAGTTGTGTATCCATTTTCTGATCTGCAAGTGAGGTGTTCATTACTCTTCAGAATCAGAATTAACGAGGATCTTGTAATTCTCACAGGTTTTTCTTTTAAATTAGTGTTTACTATGAACTTTCAGACATTGATAAGGAGACTTTTTGGACATACTTGGACTATAAAATGTTAGTATATTTCTGGTTCCTAAATTAGCATAATAGCTTAGTATTTCTTATATATAGATATATATATCTTCTGGCTTATATGAAAAAATGTACAAACATATTAATACCAATTTGGATAGCATATCTCTACTGTCAACAAACAGTAGTCTGCACTGGTACTGGCAAAATAAAACCGTATTTGAGAATGGCATTTAAAGTGGAGATACTTTTTTTTTCTAGGTCAAGTATTGACTAAGGTAAGACTGTAATTTTTCATGACACATGAGATTTAATGAAATTTGTTAACCAAGAACATCTTTGAACAATGTCTCTTTTGATGTTGCTACTAACTGTATTTGATGTTATGTAAAACTTTGTTGGGCAATAAATATAATGTTCTACTTTTGTATGATACAGTGTGTATGAGTCGGGAGCTTCCTGAACTTTGTGTTTTATGATACCTTTTGAGAGAAGATCATCAATACTTCTAGAAGCCATAATAATTTGCTATTTATTCACAGCCAGGAATTGGTAATACTAAATGCCATTAGTCAGTATGCTGGCCAATATAGTAAGAGTGACTTGTGACTGGTTATTAATTGAACAGGTTTTTAAGCACATACCTGTTATAAGTTCTTGCTTTTTCCATCCTAGAAAATTCAGGACTGAAAAAGAAAAAAAAAGGTAGAAGATTTTATGCATATATGTAAATTTATGTAAGTGTGTATATGCATACAAACATACATACACGCAGTTTCTATCCTCTTTCCTAGAAAACACGCTGTCATGTCTCAGAAGCAGATACTAGAAACTTGAGAGAGAAAGAGAAAAAGATTATTTAAATTAGATTTTTGTTGTGTTATGTGCTTGATGGTCAAAATAATTGAGTCTTGAGTAATCAATATAGTACATACTGTAAGTCGTCACCCATTTAATAAGTTGGCAAAGTGAGATAGTGAAAGCTACTCTGCTAATTATTTTGATGAAATCGAATCTTTTGGTGTCTGCAGTGTATCTTGACTGGTGCCATAGTGCAAATAATTTTTTCTCTGACTTCATCAGACCTCCCACGCTGCTAAATGTATGGGTGGAATGGTGGCTTGCATGCAGATCATTCACCTCTAAAGAAAACACTCCCAGGTCACAATATATAACCCACATTATAACAACAGCTGCGGACAGGCATCCACATCGCAAAGTCGTAGGCATCACAGTTCGTATAAATTCCGCCTCGAAATTCCCCTACTTTATCCCTCAGAATTTTGATATGAGAAATTTTCTGATATAATTAATAACCTATTTATCTTTATTTTTTCCTCTTAAGATCAAAAAATATTTTGAACTTGAACCACTTGCACGTGGAAAACGCTGGATTCTACAGCCCTGCTCACTGGATGACATGGATGCACTGAAAGACAGCTTCTCTCAGCTGATTAATTTGTTAGAAGAAAAAGACCATGAAGCTATAAGAATGTGAAATCTGGCAAAGAAGGCTCCCAAAAGGCCTTGAACCTATCATGTTAGTTTCTCATTTTAATTTTATTTTGGTATCAAGACTATATTGGCTTCAGTATCTATTTTTCTCTGGTCATTTCAGACTCTCATCTCTCTATTAAAGTGAATATTCTGTAGATCAGATGAATTATCATCGGCATTAACGTCAAGTACACACTACTGAGAGAGAATTTATTCTCTGTTTACCACTAATTATCTTCACCGCATGTCTCTCCCTTCTGTTGTTCTAAGCATCTCTTCTATACTCTGTGCTGAAACGGATGGAATTCATGGCTTATGGAAATCAAATCCCTTTTGAAGGACTCAGAAAGACTCACAAGACCTTGATCATTTTCTCTGGGTTTGGGAGTGGAGTATTATGTGACTGGGACTCCACAAAATATTTATATTATTTTCAAGACCTATTGGGGGTTTTGTTTTATTTTATCTAATTTTTTTTTTTTTTTTTTTTGGTATACTGAGCTTATAGACTATGAGAGAAAAGTGAGCACCAAAAACTTCATTAATCACCTTATCAGGAAGGAATATCCTGCCATAGTAAAATTGGCTCTGAAGAGCTTAGAGACAAGTTACACAATGTTTTCTTGATTACATCTGAAGTCTCTTCTCTTTTAAGAGCAAAGACATTGTTTCAGTTTCTGAGAGCGGTTAGAGGAAATTTAGGTACAATGCATGCATCACAGACTGTATTTGATTGATTCGAGTCTTCAAATATTGTTTAATGGAATGATGAGCCTGCATAAAGTGAAGCTGCAATGTAACATAGGTATCTTTTTCTAAAAACTTCAAGTGTTTGATTAAAATAGAGAAAATAATTTTTAAAATAATAGATAAAAATTTTTAAAACAGCCAGAAAAAGTATAATTTATACTGGTTAGGGTTTAAGATGGCATGGATTTGACAAAGATAACAAAGACAGAATCATCTATATATTCATTCACTACGTGCTACTATAGTTTATTGGAGTCTGTTAATGCCTTCCTCTAGTAGTTAAAGGTTTATCAGTATTTCTTTTATAAACCTCTATTTTCAGGGGTTTCAATGTGCCCTTAAAATTGTGCTGGGGCTGCAGCAAATAAATAATATTAGGACTCAGATTCAGTCTTTGGAACTAGTTTTTTTCCATTTAATTTAAATGACAAAATTGCGGAAGGATAAGTGTACAGTTTTACTAAGGTTTAGCACCTTTGATCTTTTCTAAATCAGGAAAAAAATCTATGCATATTGAGGTTCATAGATGAAATATTCTTTGGCATACTTTGTAGACTTTGACCACTTAAAATACTAAGTGGCCAAATGATAAAAAAAACTGCTCCCTGCACATGAGTGTAAAAACATGTTTGTAATTTTAAGTAAAATGGACTGATACCCAAATACCACAGACTCACACTGTATTACAGAATGATGTAATACCTGGTAATTCTCCAGAAGATAGACTTCAGACCCTTAATGCCATTTAAATATAGTTTTTGTGGTTTAATCTTGTGAGTAGATTGTAATGAAATCATTACCTTTGAAACATCAAACACTTCTTTAAGCTTTTTTTTTTTTAATGTCATGAATCAGGAAGGATACATAGTGATTCGTATACAATTTTGTCTGCAGCATTCTTGAATATTTTTAACACTATGTAATCCGTGAGCAGCACAAAACTTTTATTCCGATGACCAGTTACACAATTCCTGTTTTTATTTTGTCCTGTTGTGCTCATCTTCTATGAAAAAATAAATGATTATTAGGCCTTGCTTTCCCTGCAAGTTCATTAAATGTAGAATGTTGTCTTTTTAAGACACCGTGGCTGAGTGCTCCTAAGCCATCTGTTAAATGACTTCCCGTGGTCTGTGTGTGTGTGTGTTCATGTGTGCGCCAGTGATGGGCCTCTCCTCAAACCCACGACTGTCTGCAGCGTCTCAGCCGTCAGAATGAAAACATTATCAATCAGTACCCAACAACAGCTGTTTTTGACAAGTTTCTGTCTGACGCCTAATGCTTTACAACTGTCAATAAGGCTCCCTCTTTGTCTAGCAGGTCGGAGCTCGCTGTCTTGCTGCTTCCGCGCGGCATCCTGTCCTTGTAACCCTAGAATTTGCCATGTTTTGGAAATCCACGTGGGGGCGGGGTGGGGCCTGAACGGGTGGGGATGGGTGGGTGGGTGGTGGGGTGGGTGGGATGGCTGGGGGTGGGAGTGTAAGTCCCTTTCCTACTTTCATGTCAAGTGCCACAGGTGTCTTGGTTTGCATATTCAAATATTATACAGGAAAAACAGTCTGTTATGTATTTCTTCACCTAGCTTCTTGTAATATTTATGGACGTTTCCAGTTTTTGTACCTTCTTAGCTAAAGCAGTTGCCTTTTTGTAATGGCAATTAATTTATATGATAAAACTTTGTATCCACTGTAGTTGACAGTATTGGTTGCTAATTAACTGCCATATTGCCCTGTCTTTCTATTAAAAAAATACTGTACCTGTACTTAGAGGCTAACAGATTCATGTGGACATTTGCCAGGCAAGACCAACTTGTATTGTCCATGATTTCTACGATTTCCACTATCTTCAGATGAAAAATAAACGCTGAGTAGAACTGATGTTTTCAGACTAACTCCTTTCAACTTTAGCATTTGGGAGTCCCAGATTTCTGTTTACGTTTGTGTCGCCTGTTTGTCTCCAAAATAAGTTCTGCTGCTCTTGGGTCAAAACAAATGATTAATTCGCATTTCCTTTGAAGCCATTGTGAAAACCTTAAAAGAAAAAAAAAAAAAAGCAAGTATCTTTTCCAGTTGGTTTGTCTTCAGCAGCAATTTACTCTTATTGAAGCTGTTCCTTCGGAGTGTGTGAACAGACTCAAGATATTATTATAAAGCATCATCCTTCAATCAAAGGATTATTTTATAATATTTGCTGTGGAATTAACTTGAGTGGCAAAGTTTGGTGCAATGAGTTATTTCATTCAATGGTGACTGATGCTGTTAAGTAATATTTTTAAGTGACTCGAGGAAATACTGTGCATTTACAGATCCATCCTTAAGGATGAAGGTCTAAAAAAAAGAGAGTAAGAAAGAAAAATCAAGTGGTAGATAGATGGAAGAAGAGAGAAAAAGAAAAAAAATACGTAATTGAAGATGAAAAATTTAAATCCCAGCTTTTGCTTGGTCCCAAATGCAACGTTATCATCACTTAGTATTTGACTACACAAAGAGCTTGCAACGTTTCACTTCTAAGCTGGGAATCTAACCTTCATTCCTAGGTTTATTTCTGGTGTAGGCAATTAGCAGTTATCAACTTCCTAAGCATCTCAGTCCTATCCAAGTAAATGTGAACAGAACTGTAAGATTTTGAAGCAAATGGGGTTTTCTTCATGTCCAGATTGCATATTCAGACTTGAATGGAAATCTAATATTCGTGCCTGGCTTCATCCTCTTTATAACTTTAGAGTGCATTTTCATTAACCTCCTGACCTAATGGTGCAAACAGAAATGAAAAGGTATGTGGGATGGTGGGGCTGGAAGTGGGAGTTGCCGTTTGGGATCCCTCATTTTCAATGCATTTGGAAGGGAGGGTCTGTGTTTGTTATGCAGAAACTTTAGAATGTAGAGTCCCTGTCTTGTTCCCCAGCCTGGGTCCTGGAGATCTGAAGTTCATGCTGTAAAATGCATTACCACATCATGTTGGGAATTCCTGGCTCCCAAGGGCTCACAGCATTTGGTCACCAGTGAATCAGCATGTTTAAATTATGTGCATCTCAGGGTTAAATGTTTTTCAACTCAGATGCATGAAGTGACTGATGAGCCCAAGGTTTGGCACCCTACCCCACACCCCCTTGTACTAATTTAGGAACATGAAAAGGATCCCTTAGAAGCCTCAGATGGGATGTCAGTTTCTCCTCCCCTTTCCTATTCTCTTTGAATTAAAACTTTAAATGACAAACTTTTCTTCCACCCACTGTCTCATCAGATCTGGAAATTCTGACTTCCCTTCCTGGGGTTTCATCTGTTTGTAACAACTTCTCCATAATGTGACTTACTGTGAAACCAAGCAAAGAAGTTAAAAGTCACAAAGAAGAATCTCTCCAATACGCCCTGTCTAGCATCTTCCTTTCCTTATGAAACAAAGAGAAATTCAAAGCCCATGATTTCTCTATCAGATTTTTCTCTATAATCTCATCTCACATGCCATCTCTGCTCTGCAAAGCATATTGTATTCACTGGCTCCTGGTTTAGAAAGGCCAACTACAGTGTTCTTAGGCTTAGCCTGCCCCTTCCCTTTCTTGCTGTACTTCTCAAGTCCTGACTGCACACAGGAATTTCCACAGGGCATTCTAGATGAACAATCACTTTCTACAAGGGAATAGTGTGGGCCTGGTGGCTTTCAAAGAAACTTCACTTACCATATATGCCTTGTAAGTCACTTGTACCCTGTTGGGAGAATAAAGAAAGTGGTTTCTAGATGTAATGCCTTGCTAGGCTCAGCCAGGTTTATAATCCAGTCCAACTCCTTATCCCCACTGCTCCAGCTAGACATAGACCAACGTGGGTACAGCCATTCCGCCACACTTTTAAAAAACGATCTTCTGCTAACTACTAGATAATGGTGAATTCCCTTTTTCCTTCCTTCTTTCTTTTTCAAAAATCTCTTCCTTTTATCTGATGATCTCAAAAAATCCTACATAAATGTTTCAGCCTAGTTTTTTTCTAGCAGCAACATTTCAACCACAGAGGTGAGTTGGCAATGTAGTCCCCAGAGATGCTAACCTGGCTCAGGCCCAAGGGAACAAATCAAAATAAGCCTTGAATAAGCACCAGGTTCCCCAGACTCTCTCATTTTCCTGTTTCTTCATGGAATATAGGGAGGCGGAGGGAGCTGGTTATTTCAAAAAGCCTAAGATCACTTCCATCACAGGCAAACCCCTCCTGAAAGTGTGAAATCCAGCCTACAATGGACTTTCACCGACAAGTGATTCATTGAGACAAAGGCTAGAGTTCCAGCATCAAACAGATGTCAGACAAAGCACCAAACGCCTATAAATGATTGCTTTGCAAGCAAGGGAATGACTGGAAGACCTGGCCTAATGATGTACCCCATGTCTGGACAAGCTTACAGAAGATGGGGGTGGAGGTAGCTGGTTTTAAACAGAGTCTGTGAAGAAAGCTGTTTCTGGAGAGAGAAGTAAGACCACAATTCTTACCTGAGAGGTTCATGTTGAAATGAATGATTTCTGGCCAGTTTGCGTATAATCTGTGTAGAGGTAAATCAGAAAAATGTGTGTCCAGGGCACCTTGAAGGCCAGAGTGATGTGGTATGATATTAAATCATTAGACATATAAATATTAAAAATGAGAAGATTTTGTTAGAATGGAAACGGCTCACCAAAAGGCAGAGACAAGAATGCAAACAGTAAGTCTAGCTGTCATTCTCTGTAATCTGGAGCAAGTCAGGTTTGTCTCTGGACCTTCTCCAGTTGTTTTACAACTTTCTAGACATGCAGTGTATCAACCCAACACTTTTATTAAGCAGCTTCGACAGGGTTTTTGAGATGACAGCTAGTCGAGATTCAACTTAGCATTGTACAGTTTTATTTCACAATTGGAACTTTCGGTTTTAATACTTTTAGGACTTTATTCATTAATGCAACACACTTTTTGTTGAACACCTACTATGTACCAGGGATTGATATAGCTGTAAATATGACATACTTAGTCTCTGTCTTTGTAGTACTTTAATTCCTGTAACACTTGTTAAATTGGATTATTTTTATGACCGTAGAGAATTAGAGGGGGTGAGGGATTTTATTATATTAAAATTGCAATTTGAGTCTCTAGATTTTAAAAAATTTGTTCTTGGTCCTAATTTCTGGGTTTTAGCCCTCCTAATTTAGAATTGTTTTTGAGTGCTGTTTAGCTTCTGCGACCATTAATAAAACTAAAAATCTAACCATAGTGAAGGTTTCGCCTTTTCTTAAGCATCTTTGTAAATAGAACCTTGTAAAGCTAGCACCTTTTATTCTGCTATTTTGCTGCTACAACAATGAAGCATGTGTCTAGCACACAAAGGTGCTTCCAAAGTGCAAAATCAAACTCTTGTCAATTACCTACTGTTCTTTTCATCCTCTCTGTATTCAAAGGGCTTTGCCTCCTCTAGAACAGCCTTGTCTCATCCTGCCTGTTGATCAAACAAATGACTTATATTTGAAATGTTGAATGTTTAATCTCCAAGAGGAAAATTCTTATTCAGCAGCAGTCTCTTGTGTTTTATTCCACCTAACAGTTAAAGCGGCTGCATGTCTGCCACGATTCACATGCCCAGACAGAGGCAGTAACCTGTAAGCATATAACCTGCTGGGTTTTTTTGTTGTTGTTACTGTTTGACCTAGGAAGGTAGCAGTGAGTTTTAACTGGGTTTCAAGAGGCTGCTTTGATTTTCTGTCATTGAGGACTGGGAACTTGGAAAGACCCCTTTACGCCCATGATTTATTCCAAAATGGTACTTGGGCAAAGTCGTTCCTTTAGCAGGAGTTAACACATTTTGGATTTAGAACACTTTTACAAAATCTATACCAACACTGTTCGCATTTCCTTGAACACCTAAAGGCCATATTGTTCCTGCTCACCAGTCTTAAGCCCCATGCTAGATGTGACCCTTAGAGAGCCATGACACATCCCTTATGCTGTTTACTGACCCAGATGTTCAGGTTAGATCACAAAAATTAACTGAAATAGAAACCTCTCTATTTCCATTCCATCTGTTAATTTCAAATCACCCAATTTTTTTTTTTTTTTTTTTTTTTTTGAGACAGAGTCTGGCTCTGTCTCCCAAGCTGGAGGGCAGTGGCCCGATCTCGGCTCACCGCAAGCTCCCGGGTTCAAGCAATTCTCCTGCCTCAGCCTCCCGAGTAGCTGGGACTCCAGGCGTCTGCCTCCCCGTCCGGCTAATTTTTGTATTTTTAGTAGAGACAGGGTTTCACCGTATTGGCCAGGCTGGTCTCGAACTCCTGACCTTGTGATCTGCCTGCCTCGGCCTCCCAAAGTGCTGGGATTACAGGCGTGAGCCACCACGCCCAGCCAGAGTCACCCAAATTTTTTATTTTTTATTTTTATTTATTTTTTTGAGACGGAGTCTCGCTTTGTCCCCCAGGCTGGAGTGCAGTGGTACAATTTCGGCTCACTGCAAGCTCCACCTCCCGGGTTCATGCCATTCTCCTGCCTCAGCCTTCCAGAGTACAGGTGCCCGCCACCGCGCCCAGCTAATTTTTGTGTGTGTGTTTTTAGTAGAAATGGGGTTTCACTGTGTTAGCCACGATAGTATCGATCTCCTGACCTTGTGATCCGCCGCCTCGGCCTCCCAAAGTGCTGGGATTACAGGCATGAGTCACCACGCCTGGCCCAAATTTTTTATTTATTTATGGATTTATTTTTTAGTGATAAGGTCTTATGTTCCCCCAGGCTCGCCTCTAACTCCTAGGCTCTAGCAATTCTCCCCTGATTCAGCCTCCAGATCAAATTTTTAAGTAAAACAGTAGGATCCAACGAAGTCATATAATATCAGCGATTAATCAAAATGAGTGGTTTGTAATTGGGTGTCTGCTCCTAATGAAATAAGGGGCAGTGGTCATCATGTCTGCTAATGTCACAGAAGCAACCAGGCATAGTTACGTGCTTCCAGATAGAAGTGTGAAATACCACCGAGGAAGTATTCGTACCAAAAAATTGAACCTGAGTCTGATCAACCCTCTGGATCTAACAATTTGTAGAACATACAGAAACAGAGGAATAGGTTAAATGACACATGGTGACACAATAATCAAAATCCAGACTATTGGAAATTTAAACAAATGAGCTGGTTTACTAAATGGCAAGGTGGAAAAAGAAATAGAGGGAGGAAATCTGTAGATTAAAAGAGTATGAAGAGCTCCATCAACCAATTACAGAATATGGGGCTTATTTGGATTCTGTTTCAAACTAGCAAAATGTAAAAGAATACAATTTGAGACAGTTGGAGAAATTTAAGCACTTGTTGAATATTTTATGAATTAAGGAATCCTTGATTACTAAGCTCTTTTAGGCGTGATAATGAAATTGTGGTTGTGTATTTTTTTAAAGGAGTCCTTATTTATTAGGGGCACATACTGAGATCTTTATGGATGAAATATTATGATGCTCAAGATTTACTTCGAAATAATCTATTAGGTGAAGAGAGAAATAGAAGTAGGTGGGGATTAGATGAAATAAGATTGTTTGTGAGTGACAGCTGTTGAAGCCAAATCATGGTGAAGGAGGATAGTGACACCTTGTTTTCTGTCTCTAAATGTGTAATTGACATTCCCCCACCCCCTTTTATGCCTCTGAATATGTAATTGACATTTTCCCCAAAAAGTTTTAAAAGAAAGAAAGAAAAAAAAGAGAAAATGAAGAGAGTAAAAAGACGAGCTACAGAATAGAAGATATTTTCAACACAAACCCAAGACTGTTACCAGAATATTTATTCAGAGCTCCTCTAAATCACTAAGAAAAAAAAAATCAATGGAAAAATTAGCAAGCAACTTGAACAGGCACTTCACAAAGGAAGAGGATATCCAATTGGTCAGTAAGTTTATTAGTAGTGAGGTGCAAATAAAAACTACCATGATCTGGCACTGCACACTCACCAGAATAGCTACAGTTAAAGATAACACCAAGAAAAAGAAAATAAGAGGGAAAAAAAAGAAATGTGTCCATCTGGAATGTTAATCACCACTGAAAATTTGTGTCCTGACTCCAAGAAGGAGGTTTGTAGCATGGTGACTAATCCCACAGTGTTTGGAGTCACCCAGAATTGGCTTAGAGTTTGGCTGGACTCCTTGCTAGTTACATGACACTGGACAAATCATTTAAATGTTTGTGTTTCAGTTCTCTCGTCCACAGTGGAGATAACATGCCTTCTTCACAGGCTTATCATGAGGATTAAATAAAATCATGCACATAAAGTGCTTCTTACGGTGTCTGGCACACAGGAAACATTCAATAAATGGTGACAATGATGATTCCAGTAATGTCTGTTTGAAGGAATCTTTGCATTTCCGAGGTAGAAAGCTCTGCAAGAGCTGAGGTGGGTTGGGAGGTGCAAATGGTGAGGTTTTACAACCAATTGAATTTATATAATGGCTACAACAACATTGGTCTTGGAAACCCAGTCTCACCGGTCATGGAGCTTTTGTAGATCAAGTAAATACACCTCCTTCCAATGGCCTCAGAACTTCCATTTTTCATCATCCAACTGCCCATACATTGATTTATTCATTCAACAAACACTGATTGAATGTATATTATGTGCAAGGCATTGAGCTATATGTATTAAAGAAAGGTAAAACCAAATACAGTTAATCTGATAGTGCTCAGGACTAAATATTTGCTATTTAAGTATGTTTATTTCTTCAGAGGTCATTGGTTCTTTCTAGTACTTTCTGTGTCATCATTCACTTATAAGTCACAGAAGAGCAATGATTATGTCTCTTTGTTGCCTTTTAAAATCTATAGCACTTAGTAACAGAAAATTTCATGAATATTTATAACTAGCTAACCACCTCAAGTTGAAAACAAGGGTTCCAAGTCATACATTTTTTAAAAATAGGGCTGGGATTACAAAAAGGTGAGCTTTACCATCAATGATTATAAAAGAGATTCATGTTCATTATGGAAAATACAAAGGAGAAAATAGAAAATAACTAATCCTAGAAAGAATCACATTGACATTGTGATGCATATCCTTTTAATTTTTTTATATACTTTTATAAAATGGGAGTCATACTATGTATATTATTTTGGAACATGCTTTTTTTTTTTTGAGACGGAGTCTCGCTCTGTCGCCCAGGCTGGAGGGCAGTGGCACCATCTTGGCTCATTGCAAGCTCACCTCCCGGGTTCACGCCATTCTCCTGCCTCAGCCTCCCCAGTAGCTGGGACTACAGGCGCCCGCCACCACGCCCGGCCAATTTTTTCCATTTTTTAATAGAGACAGGCTTTCACCGTGTTAGCCAGGATGGTCTCGAGCGCCTGATCTCATGATCCACCCACCTTGGCCTCCGAAAGTGCTGGCATTACAGGCATGAGCCACCGCGCCTGGCCGTGGAACATGCTTTTTATTTACTAACATATTAGAAGCATTTTCCATGCTGTTGAATTTTTTTCCTAAAACATGATTTTTAATGGCTGCCTAGCACTGAGCAATACCATTATTGCAATGGTTCCATATTGTTGGGTATTTGGATTTCTGTTTTAAATGTCTTTGTATAAGAATATTTGTGCACATTCCTTGATGCTTTTTGTAGAATGGATACTTACAAGTGGAATTCCAGGGTCAAAAATTGTAAACACTTTGAAAGCTTTTAAAACATAATTCTCAGATTGCCCTCCTTAGCTGTAACAATTCATAATTCCTACCAGTGATTAGAGGCTGGTTCCTATTTATTACCTGTGACTTTGGGCTGTGGAATTATTTTAATCTATCCTGATTTAAAAGGTGAAAGTGAAATCTTGTTTTAGTTTGCTTTTCTGATAACCTACATTCTAGCTAGACTTTACACAAACAAAACAGCTTTGGTCATCATTTTCTGGGGAAGTGGGAGAACTGAACAATATTTAATTCTTTTTTTTTTTTTGAGACGGAGTCTCACACTGTCGCCTGGGGCTGGAGTGCAGTGGCACGATCTTGGCTCACTGCAACCTCCGCCTCCCAGGTTCAAGCGATTCTCCTTGCCTCAGCCTCCTAAGCAGCTGGGATTACAGGCACCCGCCACCAAGCCTGGCTAATTTTTTTGTATTTTTAGTAGAGATAGGGTTTCACTACATTGGCCAGACTGGTCTCAAACTCCTGACCTCGTGATCCGCATGCCTCAGCCTCCCAAAATGCTGGGATTACAGGTATGAGCCACTGCACACAGTCAACAATATTTAATTCTGTGCACTAAATTGTTTAACTCAAACACTTCCCTCTCACCTTTACATGATGTTGACCACAGGATAGATATGCAATATATGTTATATATGTTTTTGTAGAGTGGAAAGACACAAATAAACACCATGTACTTGTGATGAATCCAATGTAGAAAATAAGTGTGAAAGGAGGGGAAGAAAGGAAAAAGAGTAGAGGCACAAAAGAGGCAAAGATCATACATAGTAGTCCCTTGCCCAAAAGGAGAGAATGAAAACACAAAGGGGAAGGTAGGCTGAAGTCAAATTGTGGAAAGCCTTGAATGCCAGGATGAGGAAGTGGGATGAAATGTAGTGGGCAGTGGGGACCCACTGAATGCTTTAAAGAAGAGCAGCATAATCAAAACATTTACTTAGGGAAAGTAGCCTGGGCAGAGGGTGGGTTGAAAGGAGAAGCTCTAGGGTGGTCACAGGTAACAGGGAGGCAAGGAAATGTGTTAATATGAGAGGTGTAGCAGGAGAATATTTGTCAAAGGGAACAACAAAACTACTAAGGCCAAACTGAGGAGCTGAGGTAATGAAGAAAGAACATGAAAACCAGCCTCCTTGCCCTCGTTACCAACCCATTGCTTCACAGCCCCTTGGTCCTGAACAACAAACACAGGCTTGGATGCCTCCGGAGGTGACTGGGTGAACCACATGATATTGGCAGATGAGCAAAGGTTCTGCAGGGTGCTGTTCCCACCCACTCATGGAAGAGTTCCAGAGGTCAAGGAGCCCTACAAACTGCCCAGAAAGTGCTTTGTTGAACACACTCTAGTTGCCTCAGATAATGGGATTTAATTATAAGCCAACAAATAAAACCACCAACAAATAAAGTGGGCAGGTATCCATTTCTGAGGCTGCATAACTGGGCTGTTGGGCTAACAGGAACTGCATATTTCAAGAGGCAGCAGGACTTTATATCATCCAACAACAGCTAGATGACAAAAACTTCTCTACTAGTCATTATCCCATTCAGGTGCAGCTTCACAGGTGTGCAACCTAGTGCAGGGGTCCCCAACCCCAGGGCCACAGACTCGCCTGTAAGGAACCAGGCCTCACAGCAGGAGGTGGGCAGCAGGAGACCATTACCCATGAGCTCCACTTGCTGTCAGATCAGCAGTGGCATTAGATTATCACAGGAGCGTGAACCCTATTGTGAACTGTGCATGCTAGGATCTAGGTTGCATGCTCTTTATGAGAATCTAATGCCTGATGATCTGAGGTGGAACAGTTTCACCCTGAAACCATCATCCCTCACCCTTCTCTCCCACTGTCCATGGAAAAATTGTCTTCCACGAAACAAGTCCCTGATGTTAATAAGGTTGGGGCCCACTGATCTAATGCATTCACACAATGTCCTGTGCTCAGAAGGGCCATGTGCTTGGCTTAATGCTCTGCTGTCACCATCTTGGAATTCTTAATAACTTTATTATAGCACTTGTGTTGTATTATAAGTAAAGTTCATGGGACAATGGAGCCTTCATGCAAATAGAGGAGATATTGCAATACACATGTTCTTGTCTGCCTGTTCATCTACAGCATTTCTGATGTCCCCTGGGCACAGAATTTCGGTGGATGGGCCCGTGATGGACAAGAGTTCAGCAAGGCTCAAAACAGTACAAAGTAGTTGTGTTGAGTCTATGACCAGAAAGAGAGGACACTGGCATACCTCAGAGGCCATGCTTTCCAACTGAACCCGAACTTGTTTCAAATGCAGAAAGAAGGCAATGGCATTCTAAGAAACACCAACAAGCAAGGAAGCCTATCATATCCCTTCTAATCTGTTTAACTTCCCTGTTTTAACCAACCTCTTACACTGAAAATAATGCCATGGAAGGAAGGGGAAGACAGGATAACCCCTAGTTCCTGTTCTTTTCTTCCTTCCTTACTTGTCAGTAGCCAAAAGTAGAGTGTTGGTGTAATATACATGTATCAAGAAGTCAAATAAAAACAGATGAGGCTGGGCACAGTGGCCCACGTGTGTAACCTCAGCATTTTGAGAGGCCGAGGTGAGTGGATCACTTGAGGTCAGGAGTTCAAGACCAGCCTGGCCAACATGGTGAAACCTAGTCCCTACTGAAAATACGAAAATTAGCCAGGCATGGTGGCAGGCACCTGTAATCCCAGCTACTCGGGAAGCTGAGGCACGAGAATTGCTTGAACCTCGGAGGCAAAGTTGTAGTGAGCCGAGATTGTGCCTCTGCACTCCAGCCTGGGCGATAGAGCGAGACTGTCTCAAAAAAAAAACCAAAAAACAAAAAACAGATAAGTCATTTTTGTGCAAAATACAAATGTATGTATGAGCTATAAAATCTCAATTGTGCAATTTCAATGATTCTGCATATGAGTTACAACTACAACTGGCATTTAAAACTGACATTACACAGTGAAAAGATGAATGGTAACATTTATGCTAATAATTTTAATGTGTCACTTTTCATGATTTAGAATGACATTGACTAGCAAATAGAAATTACCGTGACTAGGCAAGATCAAAACCTTGGAAGAAAAGAAAAAGCTTTATATCAATGTCACTTTTTCCCAGTTTTTTGAACAAGGAGTCCCACATTTCCATTTTGCACTGGTCTCTGCAAATTATGTAGCCAGCCCTGTCTTCAATACACATATGAGCCTGAAACAAATTAACTGGGTTTGAATTTCAGCATTGAAATTACTTGCTGACCTTGAGCAAATTGTTAACCTTGTCAAGGCTCAGTTTCTTTGTCTGTAAAATGAGAATATTAGCAATTTTTTTTAACAGAGTCTCACTCTGTCACCCAAACTGGAGTGCGGTGGCATGGTCTTGGGTCACTGCAACCTCCACCTCTCAGGCTCAAGCAATTCTCCCACCTCAGCCTCCCGAGTAGCTGGGATTACAGGTGTGCACCACCATGCTTGGCTAATTTTTTCTTTGTATTTTAGTAGAGACGGTTTCACCATGTTGCCCAGAGTGGTTTTGAACTCCTCAGCTCAGGCAATCCACCCGCCTCAGCCTCCCAAAGTGCTGGGATTACAGGCGTGAGCCACCATGCCCAGCCGGAATGTTAACAATTCATACCACATAACTATAAGGTCTTTATATAGGTTAAATGAAATACTATAAGAAAAAAAAAAAAACACTTAGCACCTTGTCTGCCCAGTAGTAGATGCTTAATAAATACTAGCTCTACAATGGCTATGGTATGGTAGCTCTTACACACTAAATTGTTAGTTACTGCAGTTGCTCACCCTGGTGTCCCACCATATGACGATGCTGATGCAGCATTGCTGTGTGTACTCTACTTTGCCTGCTGACCTCCCCTTAGCTGACTTCCCCTTTCTGTGATGCATGCAAACTCAGAGGGAAGATATACCAGTCCTTCTCTAATGCAGAGCACTCTTGTTGGACTGATCACTCATAAATCGCTGCTGTCTTATAGATGCAGGTTCCAGATAGGGCACCCATCCTTAGTCCCATCGACTATGGCCAGGAGAGCAGGGTCACATGGAACAAAGCATAAAAAACTCCTTGAAGGAGGCCACAGGGGCATGGCAATCCCTTTGATACTTCCCAGCAAGGGGCAAAATAATGAGCAGACACCTTGCTCTGGTAACCCAGGACGAAGTCTGGCTGCCCTCTAAGATGGTTTTTGAAACTTTTGGGAATTAAAAAAACAGGTCCTTTTAATGATTTTGATGTCTATTGGGGATCAGGAAGGTGTGTAAGTACATTTCCTTAAATACAACACAACCCTGAAATCATAACACGACCTTTTAAATTCTCAGAAAAAAAACTACACATTGATATTGACATTATACTCTTGACATTGAAATAGCATTACTCCAGTAGACGTCCAGCAAGGTTTCCAAGGGCGTGGTCTGTAGACGACTGGCAAAACAACAAAAAAAGAGAGCCTGGAATACTCTTACAGTGCAGATTCCTGGGCCATGCTCCTAGATCTACTGAATCAGAATCTCTGTGAATGGGAGGCCTAGGAGTCTGTATTTTAACAAACTCCCCGGGCAATTCTGACCATCACTATTTTTAATTGTTTGTGGGCAGCAGAGGGCAGAAGAGGGTGGACAATGATGAAGGAGAATTAGGAATAGGGAAATTTGTTTTTTCTAGGTGCTAATAAACTCAACCCGTAACAGCTGTGTTCTTCCTGAAGTTGTGGTTGAGCATTGCCCGGGAGTTGGAGTATGCAGGTCTTCTGTAGTTTTGGGGCTCTGTGTGCCACACTGCTGTGTTGCCCTTTGGAAAAGCCCTTCTGGAACTGGAATGAGGATTTGGATCTGAGGAAGAGGAACGGGGTCATACTGAGGACTCTGAAGAAAAACAGTTTATGACTCAATGGAGAAGATTATGGTATGCTCTAAGCCAACAGATATGAAACTATGTTATACCTACCCTTGTGTTGTAGGAAGATGTTCCAGTGGACACAAGGCAGGATAGTTTTATGGAAACCAATTTCTATATCTTCAACTCACATAGGTATTTGTTCCTACAATTGGTCTGCCAGAGATTGGGTTGGCGTTTTTCCCCTTCGCCTTTCCTTCTTCTTCACAACCCGTCTTCTCCCACTTTGGAAAAGAAAGACCTTTTATCATCCCTTGGAATTGATCAGGCCCCCGGTGACCTGAGAGCTGAAAGACTGGCGGTGTTATGGAAGGAAAGGCAACTGGCAGAGTGACTCTCCTGAAAAGAAATTAATGCTTTAACCAAATGCCACTATGCACTACAACAACCTTCCATCCTTATCTTGTCTCAAAGACTCCTGATAACTTGCGTTTTCACAGTTACTCTGGCCAAATCATCCAAGTTATCTGAGAGTCAAATAAAAGCAAAGAACAAGGGATTCTCCAAATTGTGAAATGCATTCACATTAGAATGCATTCATGACCCCACCACCTCCTTGCAGTAGACAGGGGCTTGTCATCCTAAGCAGGAATAGGGGGCTGTTCTCCCACTTCAATACAGTATCTACAGTATGGGGCTGGAAAAGTCATCAAAAGCGTTAAAGGTATTAGGGGTGTTTACTCCACATTCCTATCTATCTACTGGCCAATTAACATGATTTGCAGCTGAGAAAATAATACTCTTCTCCGTCAGAGATAAATAAGGTCCCCAAACTGTGAAACAAAGGGGAGAGGGGCAATGATGTTTATAAAAGTTATTGCAAACAAATGCACTTCAAAAGGAGCTGTGGTGACAGATTCTGTTTCACAGGGTCCTCTCTTCTCAGCCTCTCAAGACCCTTCCTCAGACTCAGCTGGGTGTTTTCACCACTGGCCTGCTGCTTCAAGATGTAGTGCAATGTGTGGAATTAATCTAGTCTATAGCCTAGCCCTGCTCTGTCCAATACAGTAGCTATTAAACACTGGAAAGGTGGCTAGCCCCAACAGAGGTGTGTGTGTATATAAAACACACACCAGATTGCAAAGACTTAGCACAAAAAAAGTGAAATATCTCATTTTTAATTTTTATATTGATAATATAAAATGGAGCTATTTTGGATATGTTGGGTTAAATAAAATATATTATTAAAATTTATTTCACCTGTTTCTTTTTACTTTTTTGCACTGTGGCTACTAGAAAATTTAGAATGACATGTGCCTCCCATTGGTGGCTCACATTATATTTCTATTGGACTGCCTTCAGTCTGGACTGTGGGTTGAGCAGCCTCAGGGACAGGTTGATGGGGATGTGGAAGTCCAGGCCTGATTGGTAAAGGAAGTTGGGGTGATTTGGGGCTGGCAGTGACCCCTCTTGCTGAAAAGAGGTATATTTGTGACAACTGCAGCATGTGGAGCCCAGCCTAACGGATTGTAATCCTGCCTTCCTTCTGGTTCTAATACTTAACCTCAAAGGAACCTTAATATTTAAACCAAATGGCATGTGAGATTTCAGTAAGCTGATGGATTGCTCTCCACTCAGCCATATGAGAAATACTACTGAGGTCTCTGCACAGCTGAGTTCCAGTTGCCGCCATATCCCAGTGAAAGTCTGGCACAGCACTGATGAGCTGATGAGATTTTTTTCACTTGTTTGATATTAAATAGGAAAGCCTTTCGAATTAAACGTTTACAGATAGTGTGAAAATTGGAAGTGTGAGTTTTAGCTGAGCCAACTACAGCAGATCGAAAGATGGCACTTGCCTGCTGGTGAGAGAACAGTGCTTCTGGCTGCCATTGTTAGCTCCACCACCACTTTGGGGAAGTGGGAGCTGGCTGCCAGCTTACTCCTTTCCAGAGGTGAATTACTCATACACTGAGTCCACCAGGCTTACGCTATTGTGGGTACAACTCTGTTCTAAACATCATTACCTATGACAGCAACAACTTACTGGCCTAAGCCAGGAATTTAGAGCTTTTGGATGAGAGGCTGAGCCCATTTCAGAACTTGATGCCAGACATTATGCAGGGCCTCTGCATGGGTCCCTCAAATAATAATGACAACAACAATAGTAATAACAGCAAATACATATGGAGCACTTACTCTGTGCTTTAAATATATTAGCTCACTTCATCTTCAGCCCTATATGACAGAAAGCGTTTTTTACAAAATATTCTGTTTTGTTGTTTTGATTTGTTTTTTAAGTTGCCTAAGGTGACATAGTAAGTGGTAGAGCCAGCTGCAAACCCAGGGTTTCTGACCAAAGCCCACACTCAGAACCATACTGACATTCTTACAGAGAATAAATATTAAAATCTCAGCAGTGATTGTCAGAAATGGCAAAATGACAAATTAGAACATCTTCAGTCATTCAGGGGGACATTGATTCACATGTATGTGAATCAATGGCCCAAAGGTAAATGCTTTTTATTCCAATATGGCTTTTTGGACAAAAAGGACCAGACCAAGTCTGATACAAGTGATACTAGTAAAGATACGAGTGCACACAGACCTACCTGAGAATGGCTTCCAGAGTTTATCTTAGTAGAATCTTCCTAAAATTGGAGGTCACACGGCATAGACAAGGCAATCTTTCTTTCACTATGAAACTCTTTCTTCAAATAAAATCACGTCCTTAGATTAAATGTAGGTATACAAAGGGGAGCTACTCAGACCTCCATGAGCTCAGCTTTTTTTTTTTTTTTGAGACAGAATCTCCCTTGCTCTGTCACCCAGGCTGGAGTGCAGTGGCGCAATCTCGGCTCACTGCAACCTCGGCCTCCTGGGTTCAAGTGATTCTCCTGTCTCAGCCTCCCGAGCAGCTGAGATTACAGGTGCACACCACCATGCCCGACTAATTTTTTGTATTTTTAGTAGAGACGGGGTTTCGCCATGTTGGCCAGGCTGGTCTTGAGCTCCTGACCTCAGGTGATCCGCCTGCCTCGGTCTCCCAAAGTGCTAGGATTACAGGCATGAGCCACCACTCCCGGCCGAGCTCATCTATTTCAGCTCCCACAGTATGGCCCTAGGGAAACACACACAGCCCATTGGCCACACCAAACAATGCAAAACTACTGGGGAACTGGATTAGGAGATCTAGAGTTGAATTCTACTTCTGCCACTTAACCAAGTGAGTGCACATGGGCCTCACTTAGCCTTTGTTCAGTCATTCCTCCCATTAGGTAGCTAAATTCAACCACAATTCCTTAGAAAAAGAAAGTTGATCAAATTAAGCTTTCCTAAAAAGAATCTTCTCTCAGTCCATGTGTGAAAAAGGGAAAGTCTTGTCTTACTGGTTTTTGTTTTATTTTGTTTTGTTTTTTACCATGCCTCTCTTTCTTGAATTGGAGTAAACAGCCAATCCCTAAACTGAACTCTCACCTCTGCCAAAGTTCCTTGCCTTACCAATTCCCTGTGGAGGGTGAAGTAGACCATGGCAAAGGTTCTCCAAATGACTTTCCTGAAAAGAAACACAGAGCAGTGGGAAAGAGCATGGGGAAATCAGAGATTGAGCAAGGATCGAAGAGGAACCTGAGAGCTAAATGCACCGTGGAGCTGCCCCTGCAGTCAGAAGACTTTTTAGAGAGGCAAAGGAATTTCTTTTGCACACCCCTTCACCAGCCATAAACTTCCTTTTCTTTTCCAAAATTCCCCAAGAGGACATATCAGGAAGTGGGTGCTGTGAACTATTGGGCTCCATGGAGAAAACTTATCTTTTTAAATCAATAGAAAGTGCCTATGGATGGATGAACAGAAAGAACAACATTTAAGAAGGCTTTAGAATGAAAGAGAATCCTTCCCATAGCTGAGGAGCTTATAGAAGAGCAAGATTAGAGCTATTGCAGGATTAACTTTCCACTTCCATTGTCCTTGTGCCGGGCTGTCATATCTGATACCAAATTAGAACAAGAGAAGTTTGCTACATGGTGTCTTCCATGAGGCACCATGCTCAAGACTGTCAAATCTTCAAAAACAAATACATATATAAAGCCTTAAAGCGTGGATCCTGATTTGAGGGGTTTGCTGGGAATTTAGACAGAAAACCGAAACCACGCAGGGTGATGAGAGGAGCTGTGATAACTTTTTAGGGTACATGTGCTGTCATTCAGAGAGTGCACATGCCTAGTTCTCTAGAAGGATTTCAAACTACGATAAGATAGATGGAGAGTTGTGTGGTATGTTAGGTGCAGACCAAGAGGGATACCTAAAGCCTCTGTCCTCTTGGAGTGCACAAACCTGTTTTTCATAGATCCCTTCCTGGCTTCCCATGAACTGGTCACCCTTTCTGTGGATTTCATTAATTCTTCTGGGCCTGTCATGTCTTACTTTTCAAAGAATCGCTGTTGGCTATAGTACATACAGAGTCTCTTCAATAACTTGTCTAACTCTTGAATCTTTAACTTTTAAGTAACTTATCAGGTTTGATGCAAATAGAGGGAGAAATTGTGTTAGCCTGTTGTCAATACACTGTGCTGAGGACATTCCCCAACATGTGTTAATTCTGCAGCTCACTTAACTTTTCCAGATGCGGCTGGCTGGGCTACCAAGTTGGTGACATTGCAGATGGATGGCCACAGCCTCACTGTAGGCAGATGAACATGGGTACCTTTGATGTGATGGGGTGACTCTTTTCATCTATTAGCCAGAAGGAAAAGCTATTTTCTTCTGTAGAGTTCTCAGTTCACTCCCACCTCAAGGAGACTGTATAATCCTCAGCATACTCTAGTACTCAGGACTGGGGTCTGGGGCTCTCATCCATACCCACTGAGTGTGTAGCTAGTAGCTCCTGTCAAGTCAGAATAAAACTAATCCAACGAGAGCTGTAAGAGAAGCTTCAGAGAAGGCTGTTTTCTTAAAGGGGGATGCTGTTTCATATATGAAAATGGTTGCATTTCACCTGTTTAATCAAATGTCATCCTAAGCACAAAAAACAAGGCACCCATGCCCTTTACACAGTAGATATATTTTATACTCCCTATATCCACATCGTGCATATACAAATTTCAGAGTATAACGACTCTTCTACTCCAGGGAGGAAATCAGTGATGATCAAAATCTAAGGAAGATAAAGTGTTCTTTAGCCTTCCATCTTCCTGGCAGATAAAGGTAGTAAAAGAAGTTTCAGGTTTTCTTCTTCAGCAGGATGGGGACCTTCTTTAACAAGAAGGAGAACATATACACTACAGCCTTGGTTTAAAATATGCTCCATTATTTGGTATGTAAGCAAATTATTGAACCTCTAGACACTTTGGTTTCCTCATCTGGAAAACTGGAGTAATACTCACTCTGTAGGAATATGGTGAAAGCAAAGACCACATATGTAGAGCCACAGCATAATACTTGCCACATAATGGGCTCTCCATATTTACAGCCATTTGTAACAGTATAATGGAAATCCTTTTTTTGCTTCTAGTTCAGTACAAGGTTCATAAGACTGGTCATTAATGAACCTATAGAAGCTTGGATGTTGAGAAGTTACATTTGGGCCACGTGCAGTGGCTCACGCCTGTAATCCCAGCACTTTGGGAGGCCAAGGTGGGTGGATCACCTGAGGTCAGGAGTTCAAGACCAGCCTGACCAACATGGAGAAATCCCGTCTCTACCAAAAATACAAAATTAGCCAGGCGTGGTGGCACACGCCTGTAATCCCAGCTACTCAGGAGGCTGAGGCAGGAGAATCACTTGAATCCGGGAGGCGGAGGTTGTGGTGAGCCAAGATAGTGCTGTTGCACTCCAGCCTGGGCAACAAGAGCAAAACTCCATCTTAAAAAAAAGAAGAAAAAAGAAAAAGAAGTTACATTTGAAGACTGATGCAAGGCCCACAACACAGAATTTGATGAGGCCAGTGGCTATTTTATTTGAGGAGGATTATCTTGTCCCAGCCTTTTTCTCAGATTGACAGTAAATTAAAAACTATATTTGTGCCTGGCGTGGTGGCTCACACCTGTAATCCCAGCACTTTGGGAGGCCGAGGAGGGTGGATCATGAGGTCAGGAGATTGAGACCATCCTGGCTAACACGGTGAAACCCCTTCTCTACTAGAAATACAAACAATTAGCTGGGCACGGTGGCGGGCGCCTGTAGTCCCAGCTACTAGGGAGGCTGAGGCAGGAGAATGGTGTGAACCCAGGAGGCCGAGCTCGCAGTAAGCCGAGATCGCTCCACTGCACTCCAGCCAGGGTGATAGAGCGAGACTCTGTCTCAAAAAAAAAAAAAAAAAAAAAAACAAACTATATTTGTAGGCTGGGAGCAATGGCTCACACCTGTAATCCCAGTACTTTGGGAGGCCAAGGAGGGTGGATCACAAGGTCAGGAGTTCAAGACCAGCCTGGCCAACATGGTGAAACCCCGTCTCTACTAAAAATACAAAAATTAGCCGGGCACAGCGGCAGGCACCCATAATCCCTGCTACTAAGGAAGCTGAGGCAGGAGAATCACTTGAACACGGAGGGTGGAGGTTGCAGTGAGCCGAGATCGCACCACTGCACTCCAGCCTGGGTGACAGAGTAGAGCGAGACTCCCTCTCAAGAAAAACAAACAAACAAACAAACAACAACAAAAAAACCACTGTATTTGTAAGCAATTGATTTGGGAAGGTTAATTGTTAAAAAACACATTGTTATACCTTATTAACAATTCACTCTGGAGTTCATTCTTTTAAACTGAAAATTAAAATTGCATTGTGATTCTAATATTTTATTTAGATAAACTCAGGGCCCTTGCAGTTCTTAGGACACACCTGCAATCTTTGAAAGCTATGTTTGGGTAGAGTAAAGTTCATAAAGACCTAAGGAATCGAAGTGGAGAAACAGTTTCAGAGTAATGTTTATTAAAATTACTTTTATACTTGTGTATCCCTGCAAAAGAGTAATTGGGCTTGGCTAGGCGCGGTGGCTCATGCCTGTAATCCCAGCACTTTGGGAGGCTGAGGCAGGCAGATCACCTGAGGTCTGGAGTTCAAGACCATCCTGGCCAACATGGTGAAACCCCGTCTCTACTAAAAATACAAAAATTAGCTGGGCATGGTGGCGGGCGCCTGTAATCCCAGTTACTCAGGAGGCTGAGGCAGGAGAATTGCTTGAACCTGGGATGCAGAGGTTGCAGAGAGCCAAGATCATGCCATTGCACTCCAGCTTCGGGGAAAAGAGCAAGACTCTATCTCAAAACCAAAACAAAGCAAAAAGAGTAATTGGGCTTATCAGATAATATAAAGTCCTTGTCCAAAATGTTTTGTGTTTAATGTGGAGTATGGGAGTGTGACTCAGCTCCTTCAATGGGTAACAATAATTAACAATGATACTTCTCTCTTCTCTATTAAATCACAGAATTACCAAATAGAGAGTTGAAAGGCAATAGAGAAATCTAGCCCAACACCCTCACTTTATAAATAGGAAAACAAAGACAGTGGTAGATTGTGTTCTTTCTTCATTATTATTCGTTTCTTCCCACCCTCACCATGCTTCCCTGCCCCATTGCCTATAAGCTTGGCCAACAGAACATGGGTGGATATGGCATTTGCTTCAGAGCAGAAACTTTAGGTGCAATTGTGTGGCTTGTCTGGGTCCTCTTATTTCAGCCCTCCACCAGGAGAAGAGCATATCCTGTGTGCTCACCTTCAGTGTGGATTTTGGTATAAAGCAAAACTACAGCCAGTCCTCATCCTTTATGTAATATGAGCAAGAAATAAATGCTTTTCTAACTTCTTGAGACATTAGGGTTGCTTGTTTTATTTATTTATTTTTAATTTTTATTTATTTATTTTTTTTCCGAGACGGAGTCTCACTCTGCCGCTGGAGTGCAATGGCGCGATCTTGGCTCACTGCAAGCTCTGCTTCCCAGGTTCACGCCATTCTCCTGCCTCAGCCTCCTGGGACTACAGGTGCCCGCCACTACGCCCAGCTAATTTTTTGTATTTTTAGTAGAGATGGGGTTTCACCGTGTTAGCCAGGATGGTCTCGATCCCCTGACCTCGTGACCTGTCCGCCTCTGCCTCCCAAAGTGCTGGGATTACAGGCGTGAGCCACCGCGCCCGGCCTGGGTTGCTTGTTTTATAACGTAACTTAGTGAAAACTGACTAATACGATGGCCCAGGAGGTTGAAATGATTCACTCAAAGTCACATAGGTACCATTACACCGCCTGAGTTAGAACACGAATATCCTGATCAGAAAAGTTCTCTAATAGACTTCAACTTAGCAGGTATGTCTCCCAAACCTGGTAGTGCTTGGCACAAAATAAGTACTCAATAAATATGTTGTATGAATGAATCAATGATGAATGAAATAGGAACTAAAGTTCCTATTGAGCTGCTTCGATATGTATCTAGTCTGGTATTTGTCACATAGCTAGTAAGTGACAGAAACAGAAACACCTACACTCTTTTGAACTCCAAAGCCTGGGTGCTTTCCACTGCTCCACAGTTTCGTTGCTGGAGATAGAAATGACATTTTGGGCCATTTATGGACAATTGAAATATGTACAACGGTGTGACAGCAAGGCCCCTCCAAGGGGATAAGCTGCAATAACTTCCCACACCGTAAGTGACAGCCACTGGCATGCTAGGATCAGGTCATACTCCTGAGATGCCAGTTCCTTCAGTCCTCAGAGTGTAGGGGTGCAGTCTGGGGCCAGCTCCCATAGGTGGAGAGCAGCCTCATTACTCCTATATGCCATGCAATTATCATCATTTTCTGTATGTGATGGAAAATGACATTAAAAAATTAGGGACACTGGGCTGGGCGCAGTGGCTCACACCTGTAATCCCAGCACTTTGGGAGGCTGAGGCCGGCAGATCACCTGAGGTCAAGAGTTCGAGACCAGCCTGGCCAACATGGTGAAACCTCGTCTCTATTAAAAATACAAAAATTAGCTGGCCGTGGTGGCACACGTCTGCAGTCCCAGCTACTTGGGAGGTTGAGGCAGGAGGATCCCTTGAACTCAGGAGGTAGAGTTTGCAGTGAGCCGAGATTGCACCACTGTACTCCAGCCTGGGCAACAGAGAGAGACTCAGTCTGAAAAAAAAATATTTTGGGACACCCTCGGTGAGAATTAGTAGCTCTAGGTCAATCTAGCCACTTTGTGGATACATGATTTTTAGAAACCTTTTCAGCCAAATTTTCACTGGATCCTGGCTTTACTGTTTTGTTATACACATTTTCCATTTGTCCTGAATCCTTCACTTACTACATTTTATTGGAGTTTCTGTAAATCACCTTAAATTTCTTGTAGAAAGTCAGAAGCAATTGAGGCAAGTTTCGACTGTAATTACAAGTGAGTTTATTGAGTTTATTAAGCTGGGAGCATTGACATATGAATGAAGAAACAGAATGTAGTATATATACATGGTGGAATATCATTTAGCCTTAAAAAAGGACCATGCTACAAGATGGATGAACCTTGGTAACATTACGCTAAGTGAAATAAGCCACAAAAAGACACATGCTATATAATTCCACTTATATGAGCTATCCAGAATAGTCAAACTCATAGAAATAGAAAGTAGAATGGTGGTTGCCAGGGGATGGGAAGGGTGGTAAAATGGGCAGTTTTTGTTTAATGGGTAGAGAGTTTCAGTTTTGCAAGATGAAAATGTTTTAGAGATTGGTTGCACAACAATGTGAATATACTTAACATTACTGAACTGTACACTTAAAGATTGTTAAGAGGGTAAATTTTATATTATGTGTATTTACCTCAATTTTTAAAAAAGAACATATAGTAAAATTGTGCTATTTAAACAGAGGCTTCAGTTAAGCTGTTGCAAGATGTGCTATTGCTGTGGTGTTGGAAGCATAAAACATACTACCTGAATGCTACATTGTTTCTTACAGTGAATCACAAAGTCCTGTTGATTCTCCCAGCAAAACATCTTCTGACTAGGGCTGACTACATCATTCATGGAGTCCAGAGGAAAATGAAAATTCAGTCCTTTATTCAAAAACCAATACTCCTAAAAGTACCAAAATATAAAGTTTTTTCCTTTATTCTATGTAAAAAGCTTGTTTTCAACTTGCCATGGTGTTTTTTATTTGCAATTTACTATCTTTCTAAGTAAAGAAAAATTTAAACTTGAAATTTTACCATTCATTTTTATAATGTACAAGGCCATTTTTAAATGCAAATATAAAAGCTACCTTTTATATAAAATTGCCAAAATAACATAGTTTATATTTTGTAGCTCACAAATGCACTTGAGTTTCAGGTTCTTACCAGAATGGTGAAAACACTGTATAAAAGGAACTCACAGGTTTTTTTTTTTTAAATCTTTTAATTGTCATTTTATAGCTCCCCACCACAGCTGCCCGCCACCCTTCCCTTTGATGACAACGTTTGCAGGCTTCAGGGGGACCAGAGGACAAAGCTGGGGCCTGGCAGCCCCACTACGCTGCCAGCCGAGGAGAACAAGTCACAATTACAAATTATCACAACAATTAGCTCCTGTACTTGGGGGATCAGCAAATTAAGGAGTTCCCAGCTCCTCATTGTACAGGGGGCTATTTGGCAGTGACCTTGCTCTGGAGACGATGATATTCCTTCAGCCTGAGGGAACTGATGTTGATGAACCTGGTGGCATCAATTGGCTGATAATCACCCTGCACGTTCATGCTCACCGGCTCCTCCTTGTAGAGAGACAGTGGGGACTCCTGGCCAAGGATGTACACCTGGCCCTCGAGGACGGACACCTGCACTTTCCCTTCCACTTGCTCCTGGGACTTGGCGATGCAGTGGCAGACAAATTCACACTCAGGGCTGTACCAGAAACTGGTATCCACCAGCTCAACAAATTTCAAGCCCAGGCCTTGTTTGATTTTGTGCACTTCCTGGTCCATGGTGAAGGCCTTGGTGTCTAAATGAGCGAGGTAAAGGATGGTGCTTGCTGGGGCCTGGTAGATACCTCAGGACTTCATTCCAATGAAGCGGTTCTCCATGATGTCAATACAGCCCACACCCTGCTTGCCCACGACTTCGTTCAGGTACATGAAGAGCTCCAAGGAGGTCTGGTGGGTGGTGCCATCCTTGACGTTGGTCACCTTCACGGGGACTCCTTTTTTGAACTCGATCTTGAGAATGTCAGGGGTGTTGGGGGCTTTGGCCGGGTCCTGGTCTTCGTGTAGAGACCTGGAGGTGCTTGGTTCTTAGGGTTCTCCGGGATTCCAGCCTCGTAGCTGATATGCATGAGGTTCTCGTCCATGCTCCATGAGTTCTTGGGTGTGACCGGGATGGGAATCCTGTGTTGCTTTGCATATTCCATCAGGTCATTGCGGCCCTTGAGCTGGTTGTAGAATTTGGGCATCCTCCAGGGAGCAATGACATTTATCTGGGGTGCCAGCGAGTAGCAAATGAGCTCAAACCGGACCTGATTGTTCCCATTTCCCGTGGCGCTGTGGGACATATACTTGGCCCCCTTCCACTGGGTGATTTCCATTTGTTTGCAGGCGATGCAGGGCCTGGCGAGAGGTGCCCAGAAGGTAGCGGTCCTCATACAGTGCACTGGACTGGATGGCCAGCCAGATGAACTCCTCCACAAACTCCCTGCCGACATCCTCAATGAACACCTTTTTAGCCCCAAACTTCAGTGCCTTCTTCCTGGCTTCCTCGAAGTCTTCCTTCTGGCCAATGTTGGCCAGGTAGGCAATGACATCATAGCCTTGTTCCTTCAGCCACAGGAGGGTGCAGGAGGTGTCCAGGCTGCCACTGTAGGCCAGAACCACGGAGCCTTTGGTGGACATAGCGTCTGAGATTGGAGGCATGACTTCCTGGCGTCCAGAATCTGTCTTCACTGTGCAGTGAACCACTCGGGTTCGGGCAGCGGTGGCAGGCGACAGAGCAGGCAGAACTCACCTGTTTTTATATGCACCCCTTTTAACACTTTCTACCTTTGGCTCACTGATGAGTCAAAAAGGACTTTAGAAGGCTTTTAAAGAAGCATACTCAAGAGTAAAGAAGAAAACAAAACTATGGGTTGCCCTACCCTCTCTCTTTTCTAATTTGTCATCATTTTCGGCCTACATGGTTGACTGATACAGGAAAGTAACAAAGGTGAGAAAGGATGTGATAGAGTTCCTTGTTAGTTCATGTTTCTTAGAATGCCCTTGCCTTCTTTCTGTGTTCTGACCAAGACTGAACAGAAAGCATGGCTCGTCAGGTTTATCAGAGCCTCTGCTTACTCAGTCATGGAGGTAACACGCTTGCCTTGTACTCAATTTGTATCACACTGAGCTCCAATGCATTATGGGTCCACTGGGATTCTGTGCTCATGGGGCATCTTGAATGTTCTATGCACACGGGGAGGCAAGGGATGGCAAGGAATGACAAAACAAGATTGTGCCTGTATTGTCTGCTCATGCATATGGTCCATTGTCTCATGGAACTTCACTTACAAAATACAAATTTATTAAGAATTTCAACACAATGATAGTGGGGAATTAAATGAAGTGCAGGAGACTTCTGAGTTCACAAGCCTATGAAGTCGGCCCTGTTTCTGACTCCATCTCTTGCTTTCCATTCCCACAGCCACCATTCTAAGTCCAACTTTCCTTATCTTACAACTCAAGGATCAATCGATTTCTAAATTGGTTCCCTGACTCTCACTTCCTTCTCTAGAAGTATCCTATAAATCAGGGGTCCCTGATTTACAACTGATCTGTGACCCAGGGCCACAGATCAGTACCAGTCCATGTCCTGTTAGGAACTAGGCCACACAGCAGGGGGTGAGCAGTGGGTGAGGGAGCATTGTGGCCTAAGACCTTCCTCCTGTCAGATCAGCCATGGCATTAGGTTCTCATAGGAGCACGAACCCTATTATGAACTGTGCATACAAGGGATCTAAGTTGCATGCTCCTTAAGAGAATCTAATGCCTCTGACACCATCCTCCCCAGTCTGTGGAAAAATTGTCTCCTACAAAACCAGTCCCTGGTGCCAAAAATATTGGGCATTGCTGCTATAAATTATTGCCAGTTTGATTTTGCTAAAGCAATACTTGCACACATGACTTCACTGCTTCAGTCCTTCAGTGGTATCCCACTGTCTATCAGGCTCAAACTCTTAATCACAAAATTCAGGGCCTTCCACATTCTGGCCTTAAGCCAATTTTTTTAAATCTTTCTTTCCCTCTGCACACTTGACCTCTATCCAGATACATCCAATCAAGCAGAACAAAGGTATTCCCCAATAGATTATGTCAGAGTTTGGGACACACTACCCCAAAGTATGGCACCTGGAAACTGAGAAAATAGCAGACACAGAAAGGTTGCTTTCTGACTTTCCCCCATCTTTCTGTGTGAGAACTGGCCATAAAGGAATTCTCTGACCTACCTTCCCTGAATTAGGTCATAAGACCCTCATGTGTCAACTGTCCTACCCTATACCCAGAGGAAAGGAATACTACACAGAGAGGCCATTAAGAATCTGAACAAGCAGGCCTTGCTGAGTTCCTTTTATTTTATTTTACTTATTTTTTTTTTTTTTGAGACAGAGTCTCGCTCTGTTGCTCAGGCTGGAGTGCAGTGGAGTGATCTTGGCTCACTGCAACCTCCCCATCCCAGGTTCAAGCTATTCTCCTGCCGCAGCCTCCCGAGTAGCTGAGATTACAGGCACCCACCACTATGCCCAGCTAATTATTTGTATTTTTAGTAGAGACGGGGTTTCACCATGTTGTCCAGGCTGGTCTCGAATTCCTGACCTTGTGATTCGCCTGCCTCAGCCTCCCAAAGTACTGGGATTACAGGGGTGAGCCACCACACCCAGCTTCCCCTTTAGTTTATTATCATCAGATCACACCCCCTTTTTGTCCAATCACATTTCTATATGTCTCCCTTCTTCATCGAATGTAAGCATAAAAAGACAGTGTTCCCTGGGTCTTTGGATCTTCATTTCTAAAGGCTCCCGTGTCACATAAGTCTTGGTTGAATAAATGTGTTATGATTTGTTAATCTGTATTTTATTAACTGAGATGCCAGCCACGTCCCTTGTGATGGGTGAGGAAAAAGTATTACCTTTTCTCCCCTACAACTGCTAACACCAATTGTGATGGTTAATATTAAGTGTCTACTTGATTGAATTAAAAGATGCAAAGTATTGTTCCTGAGTGTGTCTGGGAGGGTGTTGCCAGAGGAGATTAACATTTCAGTCAATGGACAGGGAGAGGCAGACACACCCTCAGTGTGGGTGGGTACCATCCAATCACCTGCTAGCATGACTAGAAAAAGCAGGCGGAAGAAGGTGGAATGAGTCAACTTGCTGAGTCTTCTGGCTTTCACCTTTCTCTCCTGTGCCAGATGCTTCCTGCCCTTGAACATCTGACTTTAGCTTCTTTGGCTTTTGGACTCTTGGACTTACACCAGTGGTTTGCCAGGGCCTTGAGCACTTTCCACCACAGACTGAAGGCTGCACTGTCACTTTCCCTACTTTTGAGGTTTTGGGACCTGGACTGAGCTACTACTGGTTTCCTTGTTCCTCAGCTTGCAGATGGCCTATCGTGAGACTTCACCCTATGATCATGTGAGTCAATTCTCCTTAATAAACTCACTTTCATATATACATAAATCCTATTAGTTCTGTCCCTCTAGAGAACCCTGACTAATGCACCAACCCATTGTCAATATAATACAGCAAAATCCAGTTCATTCCTCAAAGCCAGATTTTACTCTTCAATGAAACATTCCTTAACCACCCCAGCCCACAGTAGTCACATTTTTTTACTTGTAGTAGGCTGAGTAATAGCCACTGAAAGACATCAAACCCTATTCCCAAGAACCTATAAATGTTACCTTATAAGAAAAAAGTGTCTTTGCAGATGTGATTAGGCTATTGACATGGAGAGATTTCCCTGGGTTATCCAGGTGGGCTTGGATATCCAATAGTTAGTGAAAATACTATAACATATCCAATAGTGAGTGAAAATACTATCTTTTCTCCATTGTATTGTCTTTGATTTTTTTTGGGGGGGAGGCTGCTTTATTCTGTTCTATTGATCTATTTGTCTATTCTTTTACCAATATCACATTGTCTTGATTACTGTAGCTTTATAGTAAGTCTTGAAGTTGGGTAGTGTCAGTCCTCCAACTTTGTTCTTCTTCAATATTGTGTTGGCTATTCTGAGTATTTTACCTCTTTATATAAACTTTAGAATCAGTTTGTGGACATCCATAAAATTTACTGGGGTTTTGACTGGATTGCATTATATCTATAGGTCAAGTTCAAAGAATTGATATTTTGACAATATTGAGTCTTCCTATACATGAACATGGTTTCATTTCTCAGAGTTTTGTAGCTTTCTCATATAGATCTTGTACATATTCTGCTAGATTTTTACCTATTTAATTTTTTGGTGTGCATATGTAAATTGTATTAAGTTTCAAATTCCACTGTTCATAGCTGGTATATAGGAAAGGAGTTAAGTTGTGTATAATAACCTTGTATCCAGCAACCTTGCTATAATCACTTATTAGTTCTAGGGTTTTTTTTTAAATCAACTCTTTTGGATTTTCTGCATAGACGATCATGTAATCTGTGAACAGAGACAGTTTCATTTCTTCCTTTGCAATCTGTATACCTTTTATTTCTTTTGTTGTTGCATTAGCTAGTATTTCCAGTGTAATGTTGAAAAGGAATGGTAACGGGACATCTTTATCTTGTTCCTGGTCTTAGTGGAAAAGCCTCTAGTTTCTTGCTATTAATCATGATGTTAACTATAGGTTTTTGGTAAATATCCTTTATCAATTTGAATAAGTTCCCTTCTATTCCTAGTTTACTGAGAGGTTTTGTCATTAATGGGTTTTGAACTTTGAAGTCAAATGCTTTTTCTGCAACTATTGATATGATCATGCAAATTTTCTTTTTTAGCCTGTAGATGTGATGGATTGAATTAATTGATCTTCAAATGATGAACAAACTTCACATGCCTGTGATAAATCCCACTTGGTCATGGTGAATAATATTTTTCATGTGCAGTTAGATCTGGTTTGCTAGTATTTTAGAGGATTTGTGCATCTATCTTCATGAGAGATATTGATCTGTAGTTTTCTTTTCCTGTGATGTCTTTATCTTATTAAAATATCAGGATAGAGGATCATTCCAAGATGGCCGAACAGGAAGAGCTCTGGTCTGCAACTCCCAGCATGATCGATGCAGAAGATGGGTGATATCTGCATTTCCAACTGAGGTACCTGGTTCATCTAACTGGGACTGGTTGGACAGTGGGTGCAGACCATGGAGGATGAGCTGAAGCAGGGCGGGGCATCACCTCACCTGGGAAGCACAAGGGGTCAGGGAATTTCCCCTTCCTAGCCAAGGGAAGCCGTGACAGATGGTACCTGGAAAATCGGGACACTCTTGCCCTAATACTGTGCTTTTCCAACAGTCTTAGCAAATAGCACACCAGGAGATTATATCCCGTGCATGGTTCAGCAGGTCCCATGCCCACAGAGCTTTGCTCACTGCTAGCACAGCAGTCCAAGATCGAACTGCAAGGTGGCAGCCTGGGCTGGGGGAGGGGTGTCCACCATTGCTGAGGCTTGAAAAGGTAAACAAAGCAGCAGGAAAGCTCGAACTTGGTGGAGCCCACCGCAGCGCAATGAGGCCCGCCTTCCTCTGTAGACTCCACCACTGGGGACAGGGCATAGCTGAACAAAAGGCAGCAGAAACTTCTGTAGACTTAAACGTCCCTGTCTGACAGCTCTGAAGAGAGCAGTGGTTCTCCCAGCATGGAGTTTGAGCTCTAAGAATGGACAGACTGCCTCCTCAAGTGGGTCCCTGACCCTCATGTAGCCTATTGGGAGATGCCTGCCAGTAGGGGCCAACTGACACCTCATACAGCCGGGTGCCCCTTGGAGATGAAGCTTCCAGAGGAAGGATCAGGCAGCAATATTTGCTGTTCTGCAGCATCCGCTGGTGATACCCAGGAAAACAGGGTCCGGAATGCTGGAATGGACCTCCAGGAAACTCCAACAGACCTGCAGCTGAGGAACCTGACTGTTAGAAGGAAAACTAACAAACAAAAAGGAATATTATCAACATCAACAAAAATGACATCCCCACCAAAACCCCATCTGTAGGTCACCATCATCAAAGACCAAAGTAGATAAAACCACAAAGATGGGGAGAAACCAGAGCAGAAAAGCTGAAAATTCTAAAAACCAGAGTGCCTCTTCTCCTCCAAAGGACTGCAGCCCCTCACCAGCAATGGAACAAAGCTGGATGGTGAATGACTTTGACAATTTGACAGAAATAGGCTTCTGAAGGTCGGTAATAGCAAACTTATCCAAGAGAAGGAGGATGTTCGAACCCATTGCCAGGAAGCTAAAAGCCTTGAAAAAAGATTAGATGAATGGCTAACTAGAATAAACAGCATAGAGAAGACCTTAAATGACTGGATGGAGCTGAAAACCATGGCACGAGAACTGTGTGATGGATGCACAAGCTTCAGTACCTGATTTGATCAAGTGAAAGAAAGGGTATCAGTGATTGAAGATCAAATGAATGAAATGAAGCAAGAAGTTTAGAGAAAAAATAGGAAAAAGAAATGAACAAAGCCTCCAAGAAACATGGGACCATGTGAAAAGATCAAATCTACGTTTGATTGGTGTACCTAAAATGATGGGGAGAATGGAACCAAGTTGGAAAACACTCTGCAGGATATTATCCAGTAGAACTTCCCCAACCTAGCAAGGCAGGCCAACATTCAACTTCAGGAAATACAAAGAACACCACAAATATACTCCTCGAGAAGAGCAACTCCAAGACAAATAATTGTCAGATTAACCAAAGTGGAAATGAAGGAAAAAGTGTTAAGGGCAGCCAGAGAGAAAGGTTGGGTTACCCACAAAGGGAAGCCCATGAGACTAACAGCGGCTCTCTCGGCAGAAACTCTACAAGCCAGAAGTGAGTGGTGGCCAATATTCAACATTCTTAAAGAAAAGAATTTTCAACCCAGAATTTCATATCCAGCCAAACTAAGCTTCATAAGTGAAGGAGAAATAAAATCCTTTAAAGACAAGCAAATGCTGAGAGATTTTGTCACCACCAGGCCTGCCTTACAAGAGATCCCAAAGAAAGCAGTAAACATGGAAAGGAACAACTGGTACCAGCCACTGCAAAAACATGCCAAATTGTAAAGACCATTTATGCTAGGAAGAAACTGCATCAACTAACAAGCAAAGTAACCAGCCAACATCATAATGACAGGATCAAATTCACACATAACAATATTAACCTTAAATGTAAATGGGCTAAATGCCCCAATTAAAAGATACAGACTGGCAAATTGGATAAAGAGTCAAGACCCATCAATGTGCTGTATTCAGGAGACCCATCTCATGTGCAGAGACACACATAGGCTCAAAATAAAGGGGTGGAGGAAGATCTACCAAGAAAATGGAAAACAAAAAAAAGCAGGGGTTGCAATCCTAGTCTCTGATAAAACAGACTTTATACCAACAAAGATCAAAAGAGACAAAGAAGGCCATTACATAATGGTAAAGGGATCATCAACAAGAAGAGCTAACTATCCTAAATATATATGCACACAATACAAGAGCACTCAGATTCATAAGGCAAGTCCTTAGAGACCTACAAAGAGACTTAGACTCCCACACAATAATAATGGGAGACTTTAACACCCCACTATCAATATTAGACAGATCAACGAGACAGAAGGTTAACAAGGATATCCAGGACTTGAACTAAGCTCCACATCAAGCAGACCTAATAGACATCTACAGAACTCTCCACCCCAAATCAACAGAATATCCATTCTTCTCAGCATCACATCACACTTATTCCAAAATTGACCACATAGTTGGAAGTAAAGCACTCCTCAGCAAATGTAAAGGAATAGAAATCAAAACAAACTGTCTCTCAGACCACAGTGCAATCAAATGAGAACTCAGGATTAAGAAACTGACTCAAGGCTAGGCACGGTGGCTCATGCCTGTAATCCCAGCACTGTGGGAGGCTAAGGCAGGTGGGTCACGAGGTCAGGAGATCGAGACCATCCTGGCTAACACAGTGAAACCCCATCTCTACTAAAAATACAAAAAATTAGCTGGGCGCGGTGGCGGGCACCAGTAGTCCCAGCTACTCGGGAGGCTGAGGCAGGAGAATGGTGTGAACCCAGGAGGCAGAGCTTGCAGTGAGCCGAGATAGCACCACTGCACTCCAGCCTGGGCAAAAGAGCAAGACACTGTTTCAAAAAAAAAAAAAAAAAAAAAAGAAAAAGAAACTCATTCAAAACCACACAACTACATGGAAGCTGAACAACCTGCTCCTGAATGAATACTGGGTAAATAACAAAATAAAGGCAGAAATAAAGATATTCTTTGAAACCAATGAGAACAAAGACACAACGTATCAGTACCTCTGGGACACATTTAAAGCAGTATGTAGAGGGAAATTTATAGCACTAAATGCCCACAAGAGAAAGCAGGAAAGATCTAAAATTGACACCCTCACATCACAATTAAAAGAACTAGAGAAGCAGGAGCAAACAAATTCAAAAGCTAGCAGAAGGCAAGAAACAACTAAGATCAGAGCAGAACTGAAGGAGATAAAGACACAAAACACCTTCAAAAACATCAACAAATCCAGGAGCTGGTTTCTTGAAATGATCAAGAAAATAGATAGACTGCTAGCAAGGCTAATAAAGAAGAAAAGAGAGAAGAATCAAATAGATGCAATAAAAAATGATAAAGGGGATATCACCATTGATCCCACAGACATACAAACTACCTTCAGAGAATACTATAAACATCTCTACACAAATAAACTAGAAAATCTAGAAGAAATGGATAAATTCCTCAACACATACATCCTCCCAAGACTAAACCAGGAAGAAGTTGAATCCCTTAATAGACCAATAACAGGCTCTGAAACTGAGGCAATAATTAATAGCCTAGCAACCAAAACGAGTCCAGGACCAGAAGGACTCACAGCCAAATTCTACCAGAGGTACAAAGAGGAGCTGGTACCATTCCTTCTGAAACTATTCCAATCAATAGAAAAAGAGGGAATCCTCCCTAACTCATTTTATGAGGCCAGCAACATCCTGATACCAAAGCCTGGCAGAGACACAACAAAAAAAGAGAATTTCAGACCAATATCCCTGACGAACATCGATGCAAAAATCCTCAATAAAATACTGGCAAACCAAATCCAGCAGCACATCAAAAAGCTTATCCACCATGACCAAGTTTGCTTCATCCCTGGGATGCAAAGCTGGTTCAACATATGCAAATAAATAAACGTAATCCATCACATAAACAGAACCAAAGACAAAACCACATGATTATCTCAATAGATGCAAAAAATGCCTGTGACAAAATTCAACAGTCCTTCATGCTAAAAACTCTCAATAAACTAGGTATTGATGGGATGTATTTCAAAATAATAAGAGCTATTTATGACAAACCCACAACCAATATCATATTGAATGGGCCATAACTGGAAGCATTCCCTTTGAAAACTGGCACAAGACAGAGATACCCTCTCTCACCACTCCTATTCAACATAGTGTTGGGGGTTCTAGCCAAGGCAATCAGGCAAGAGAAAGAAATAAAGGGTATTCAATTAGGAAAAGAGGAAGTCAAATTGTCCCAGTTTGCAGATAACATGATTGCATATTTAGAAAACCCCATCATTTCAGCCCCAAATCTCCTTAAGCTGATAAGCAACTTCAGCAAAGTCTCAGGATACAAAATCAATGTACAAAAATCACAAGCATTACTATACACCAATAACAGACAGGGAGCCAAATGATGAGTCAACTTCCATTCACAATTGCTTCAAAGAGAATAAAATACCTAAGAATCCAACTTACAAGGGATGTGAATTGCCTCTTCAAAAAGAACTACAAACCACTGCTCAGTGAAATAAAAGAGGACGTAAACAAATGGAAGAACATTCCATGCTCATGGATAGAAAGAATCAATATCATGAAAATGGCCATACTGCCCAAGGTAGTTTATAGATTCAATGTCATCCCCATAAAACTACCAATGACTTTCTTCGCAGAGTTAGAAAAACTACTTTAAAGTTCATATGGAACCATAAAAGAGCCCTCATTGCCAATACAATCCTAAGCAAAAAGAACAAAACTGGAAGCATCATGCTACCTGACTTCAAACTATACTCCAAGGCTACAGTAACCAACACAGCATGGTACCAAAACAGAGATATAGACCAATGGAATAGAACAGAGGCCTGAGAAATAACACCACACGTCTACAACCATCTCATCTTTGACAAACCTGACAAAAACAAGAAATGGGGAAAGGATTCCTTATTTAACAAATGGTGCTGGGAAAACTGGCTAGCTATATGTAGAAAGCTGAAACTGCATCCCTTCCTTACACCTTATACAAAAATTAATTCAAGATGGATTAAAGACTTAAATGTTACACCTAAAACCATAAAAACCCTAAAAGAAAACCTAGGCAATACTATTCAGGACATAGGCATGGGCAAGGACTTCATGACTGAAATGCCAAAAGCAAAGGCAACAAAAGCCAAAATAGACAAATTGGATCTAATGAAACTAAAGAGCTTCTGCACAGCAAAATAAAGTACCATCAGAGTGAACAGGCAACCTACAGAATGGGAGAAAATTTTTGCAATCTACCCATCTGACAAAGAGCTAATATCCAGAATCTACAATGAACTTAAACAAATTTACAAGAAAAAAACAACTCCATCAAAAAGTGGGCAAAGGATATGAACAGACATTTCTCAAAAGAAGACATTTATGCAGCCAAGAGACACATGAAAAAATGATCATCATGGCTGGTCATCAGAGAAATGCAAATCAAAACCACAATGAGATACCATCTCACACCAGTTAGAATGGCAATCATTAAAAAGTCAGCAAACAACAGGTGCTGGAGAGGATGTGGAGAAATAGGAACACTTTTACACTGTTGGTGGGACGGTAAACTAGTTCAACCATTGTGGAAGACAGTGTGGCAATTCCTCAGGAATCTAGAACTAGAAATACCATTTGACCCAGCCATCCCATTACTGGGTATATACCCAAAGGATTATAAATCATGCTACTACAAAGACACATGCACAGGTATGTTTATTGTGGCACTATTCACAATAGCAAAGACTTGGAACCAACCCAAATGTCCATCAATGATAGACTGGATTAAGAAAATGTGGCACATATACACCATGGAATACTATGCAGCCATAAAAAAGGATGAGTTCATGTCCTTTGTAGGGACATGGATGAAGCTAGAAACCATCATTCTCAGCAAACTATCACAAGGACAGAAAACCAAACACTGCATGTTCTCACTCATAGGTGGGAATTGAATAATGAGAACACTTGGACACAGGATGGGGAACATCACACATTGTCACCTGTTGTGGGGTGGGGGTAGGGGGTAGGGATAGCATTAATAGCAATACCTAATGTAAATGATGAGTAATGGGTGCAGCACACCAACATAGCACATGTATACCTATGTAACAAACCTGCATGTTGTGCACATGTACCATAGAACTTTAAGTATATATATAAAAAAATGCTCCTCACTCAGTATATAGATAAGCAAACTATGATTCAGCTAATTTTATCATCCACTAAAGGGAATGTGTTATATCTTTATTAGTTGATTTGGAGGGGGTTTTACACTTGGTGTTCATGTGACCAAAACAGTTTTCTAATTTTTTATAGTTGTGGTAAGGAGGGATGTGTAAGAGAGGGAGAAGAGAGGGATAAACAATTTAACAAAATGGTTAAAAAGTATTCTCAATGAAATACATGTAAAATATCTCATTTATTCAAAATTGTATATCTAAGTATTCATACGTATGTCTGAAGAAATGTATTAAAGGATAGTTACCAGCAAAAATAAATACAAATAAAAATAAAAATAAAGTATGAGGATAATGCTGGCCTCATAGAATGAATTAGAAAATATTCCCTCTGTTTAATCCTCTGAAAAAGACTAGAGAATTGGTACAATCTCTTCCATAAAGTGTGGTAAATTCACCAGTGAAGCCATCTCGGCCTGATGCTTTGTTTTTGAAGATTATTAAATTACTGATTTAATTTCTTTAATAGATATAAGCCTATTTCGATTGTATATTTCTTCTTGTGTGAATTTTGGCAAATCAGATCTTTCAAGGAATTGGTCCATTTCATCTAGGTTTTCAAAATTGTAGGCCTATAGTTATTCTTAGTATTCCTTTATTATTCTTTTAATGTCCATAGGATCTGTAGTGATGTCCTCTCTTTCATTTCTGATATTAGTAATTCAACTTCTCTCTCTCTCTCTTTTTTTTAATTAGCCTGGCTAGAGGCTTGTCAATTCTATTGATCTCTTCAATAAACCAGCTTTGGTTTCATTGATATTCTATATTGATTTTCTGGTTTTAATTTCATTGATTTCTGCTCTAATTCTTGTTTCTTTTCTTCTTAGTTTGGATTTAATTTGCCCTTCTTTTTCTAGTTTCATCAGATGGAAGCATATTATTGATTTTAAATCTTTCTTCTTTTCTAATATATGCATTCAATGCTATCCATTTCCCTCTTAGCACTGATTTTACTGCATACCACATATTTTGATAAATTGTGTTTCTATTGTTTTTTTTTATTATACTTTAAGTTTTAGGGTACATGTGCACAATGTGCAGGTTAGTTACATACATATACATGTGCCTGCTGGTGTGCTGCACCCATTAACTGGTCATTTAGCATTAGGTATATCTCCTAATGCTATCCCTCCCCACTCCCCCCACCCCACAATAGTCCCCAGAGTGTGATGTTCCCCTTCCTGTGTCCATGTGTTCTCATTGTTCAATTCCCACGTATCAGTGAGAACATGCGGTGTTTGGTTTTTTGTCCTTGCGATAGTTTACTGAGAATGATGATTTCCAATTTCATCCATGTCCCTACAAAGGACATGAACTCATCATTTTTTATGGCTGCATAGTATTCCATGGTGTATATGTGCCATATTTTCTTAATCCAGTCTATCATTGTTGGATATTTGGGTTGGTTCCAAGTCTTTGCTATTGTGAATAGTGCTGCAGTAAACATATGTGTGCATGTGTCTTTATAGCAGCATGATTTATAGTCCTTTGCGTATATACCCAGTAATGGGATGGCTGGGTCAAATGGTATTTCTAGTTCTAGATCCCTGAGGAATCGCCACACTGACTTCCACAATGGTTGAACTAGTTTACAGTCCCACCAACAGTGTAAAAGTGTTCCTTTTTCTCCACATCCTCTCCAGCACCTGTTGTTTCCTGACTTTTTAATGATTGCCATTCTAACTGGTGTGAGATGGTATCTCATTGTGGTTTTGATTTGCATTTCTCTGACGGCCAGTGATGTTAAGCATTTTTTTACGTGTTTTTTGGCTGCATAAATGACTTGTTTTGAGACGTGTCTGTTCATGTCCTTCACCCACTTTTTGATGGGGTTGTTTGTTTTTTTCTCGTAAATTTGTTTCAGTTCATTGTAGATTCTGGATATTAGCCCTTTGTCAGATGAGTAGGTTGCAAAAATTTTCTCCCATTTTGTAGGTCGCCTGTTCACTCTGATGGTAGTTTCTTTTGCTGTGCAGAAGCTCTTTAGTTCTATTGTTATTGTTTAAAATATTTTAATATTTCTTTTGAGATTTCTTCTTTGAGCCATTAGTTATTTAGAAGTGTGTTTAATTGCCACATGCTTTGGGATATTTCAGTTATCTTTCTGTTATTTATTTCTAGTTTAATTACATGTGGTCTGAGAGCAGACATTGAACAATTTTTATATTTTTAATTTGTTAAGGTGTATTTTATAGCCCAGAATGTGGTCTATCTTGGTGAATGTTCCATGTGAGCTTCAGAAGAATGTGGATTCTGCTGTTGTTGGATGAAGTAATTTATAGATGTCAATTATATCCAGTTAATCGATGATGTTGTTGAGTTAAAGTATGTCCTTATTGATTTTCTGCCTGCTGAATCTGTCCATTTCTGACAGAGGGGCGTTGAAGTCCCCAACTATAATAGTGTATTTATTAATTTCTGCTTGCAAGTTCTATTAGTTTCAGCCTCAGTTAGTTTGTCATTCTGTTGTTAGGCACATACATGTTAAGAATTGTTATGTCTTTTTACAGAATTTATCATTTTATCATTATATAATGTCATTATCTCTGATAACTTTTCTTGCTTTGTCTGAGATTTATATAGTCACTTCCGCTTTCTTTTGAGTATGTTAGCATGTTATATTTTTCTCTATTTTCTTACTTTTATCTATCTTTAAATAAAGTGGGTGTTTTTGCAGACAACATATAGTTGGGTCTTGATTTTTGGTTTGCTGTGACAATCTCTATCTTTTAATTAGGTGCATTTCGACCATTGACATTCAAAGTAATTATTGACATAGTTGAATCAGTATCTACCACCTTCGTTACTGTTTTCTATCTGCCACCCTTGTTCTTTTTTCCTTTTTTTGTCTTTCGCTCTTTTCTCCTCTTTATCTGCCTTTTGTGGTTTTAACTGAGCATTTTATATGATTCCAACTTTTTGTAATTTCTTAGCATGTCAGTTATCCTTCTTATAACTTTTTTTAGTGTTTGCCCTAGAATTTGTAATTGACATTTATAACTAATGGAAGTCCACTTTGAAATAATACTATACCACTTCACAGGTAATGTGAATACCTTGTAATAACAAAATAATCATAATTTCTTTCTTCTTTTCCTTCTATCATTGTTGTTATTCATTTCACTGATATATAAGCATACATAAGCATAAATAATATATATACATAAGCATGCATAATTGAATACATCATGCTATTATTTTGTTAGCTCATTTTTTTATTTTACGAAGTAAAATAAATTTATTCATTTTCCAATATTCTTTCTTTATGTAAACATATGTTTCTGACCTATATAATTTTCCTTCTTTCTAAAAATCTCCTTTTAACATTTCCTGTAAGGCAGATCTACTGGCAACTAATTCCCTCAATTTTTGTTTGTCTGAAAAAAATCCTTATTCTTCCTTCATTTTTGAAGGATAGTTTCACAGGGTAGAGAATTCTATGTTGGGGTGTGTGTGTGTGTGTGTGTGTGTGTGTGTGTGTTTCTTCAATACTTATTATTTCATTTCACTCTCTTCTTGCTTGCATGGTTTCTGAGGAGAAATTTGATATAATTCTTTTCTTAGTTCTACTGTAGTTAAGGTGTTTTTTTCACCTGACATATTTCAGCATTTTTTATTTATCTTTAACTTTCTGTATTTAAAAATAATATGTCTGGGTGTCTTTTTTTTTATTTCAAATATTTATCCTGCTTGGTGTTCTCTGGGCTTCCTGGATCTGAGCTTTTATATATTTAATCAGGACCTAGTCTGCTGGGGTGTTATGAGAGACTAACCGGCCTGAGGGAAGGGAAATGCCTAACTTCAGCCCACTCTAGTCACCCTGTCACAACTAAGGGGGGGAGGAAAATACTGAGAAAGTTCACAGTTTAACACACATGTGCAAATATCTTTTTCGTGTAATGACTTTTTTTCCTCTGGGTAGATGCCCAGTGGTGGGATTGCTGGATTAAATGGTAGTTTTACTTTTAGTTCTTTAAGAAATCTCCACACTGTTTTCCATGTACTAGTTTACAATCCCACCAGCAGTTCCCTATTGCAGGAGTAAGATGGTATCATATTGTGATTTTGATTTGCATTTCCCTGATCATTAGTGAGGCTGAGCATTTTTTTCATATGTTTGTTGGCCATTTGTATATCTTCTTTTGAGAATTGTCTATTCATGTCTTTAGCCCATTTTTTGATGGGATTGTTTGTTTTTTTTCTTGCTAATTTGTTTGAGTTCCTTGTAGATTCTGTATATTGGTCTTTTGTCGGATGTATAGATTGTGAAGATTTTCTCCCACTCTGTGGGTTGTCTGTTTACTCTGCTTATTTTTTCTTTTGCTGTGCAGAAACTTTTTAGTTGAATTAAGTCCCACTTATTTATCATTGTTTTTGTTCCATTTGCTTTTGGGTTCTTTCATGAAGTCTTTGCCTAAGCAATGTCTAGAAGGGATTTTCCAATGTTATCTTCTAGAATTTTTATGGTTTTAGGTCTTTGAATTTAAGTTCTTGATCCATCTTGAGTTGATTTTTGTATAAGGTGAAAGATAAGGATCCAGTCTCATTCTTCTACATATGGCTTGCCAATTATCCAAGCACCATTTGTTGAAAAGGGTGTCCTTTCCCTACTTTATGTTTTTGTTTGCTTTGTTGAAGATGAGTTGGCTGTAAGTATTTGGGTTTATTTCTGGGTTCTCTAGTCTGCTCCATTGGTCTATATGCTTATTTTTATACCAGTACCATGCTGTTTAGGTGACTATGGCCTTACAGTAGAGTTTGAAGTCAGGTAATGTGATGCCTCCAGATTTGTTCTTTTTGCTTAGTCTTGCTTTTTCTATGCAGGCCCTTTTTTGATTCCATATGCATTTTAGGATTGTCTTTTCTAGTTCTGTGAAGAATGATGGTGGTATTTTGATGGGAATTGCACTAAATTTGTAGATTGCTTTTGGCAGTATGGCCATTTTCAAAGTATTGATTCTACCCATCCATGAGCATGGGATGTGTTTCCATCTGTTTATGTCACCTATGATTTCTTTCAGCAGTGTTTTGTAGTTTTCCTTGTAGAGGTCTTTCACTTGCTTGGTCAGGTATATTCCTAAGTATTTTATTATTTTTTTTTTTTGCAGCTATTGAAAAAGTGGTTGAGTTATTGATTTGATTCTCAGCTTGGTGACTGTTGGTGTATAGCAGAGCTTCTAATTTGTGTACATTAATTTTGTATCCTGAAACTTTGCTGAATTTATGAGTTCTAGGAGCTTTTTGGAGGAGTCTTTAGGACTTTCTGGCTATACAATTATACAATTATATTATCAGCAAACAGTGACAGTTTGACTTCCTCTTTACTGATTTGGATGCCCTTTATTTATTTCTCTTGTCTGATTGCTCTGGCAAGGACTTCCAGTACTATGTTGAATAGAAATGGTGAGAGTGAGCATCGTTGTCTTGTTCCAGTTCTCAGAGGGAATGTTTTCAATTTTTCCCCACTCAGTATTATGTTGGCTGTGGGTTTTTCATAGATGACTTTTATTACATTAAGGTATGTCCCTTCTATGCCAATTTTGCTGAGGGTTTTAATCATAAAGGAATGTCCCTTCTATGCCAATTTTGCTGAGGGTTTTAAACAGCAAAAGCTTTTAAAGGAATGCTGGATTTTGTCAAATGTTTTTTCTGCATCTATTAAGACGATCATGTGATTTTTGTTTTTAATTCTGTTTATGTGGTGTATTACCTTTATTGACTTCCATATGTTAAACCACCTCTGCATACCTGGTATGAAACCCACTGGATCATGGTGGATTATCTTTTTGATATGCTGTTTGATTCAGTTAACTAGCATTTTGTTGTGAATTTTTGCATCTATGTTCATCAGAGATATTGATCTGTAGTTTTCTTTTTTGTTATGTCTTTTCCTGGTTTTGGTATTATGGTGATACTGGCTTCATAGAGTGATATAGGGAGGATTCCCTCTTTCTCTATCCTGAGGAATAGTGTTATTGGATTGGTACCAATTCTTCTTTGACTGTCTGATAGAATTCAGTGAATCCATCTGGTTCTGGACTTTTTTTTTTTTTTTTTTTTTGGCAATTTCTAAATTACCACTTCAATCTTACTGCCTATAATTGGTCAGTTCAAAGTTTCTATATCTTCCTGGTTTAATCTAGGAAGGTTGCATATTTCCAGGAATTTATCCATTGCCTCTAGGTTTTCTAAGTTATGCATATAAAGGTGTTCATAGTAGCCTTGAATAATCTTTTATATTTGTGTAGTGTCAGCTGTAATATCTCCCATTTCATTTCTAATTGAGCTTATTTGGGTCTTCTCTGTTATTTTCTTGGTTAATGTCACTAATGTTCTATCAATTTTATTTATCTTTTCAAAGAACCAGCTTTTTATTTCATTTATCTTTTATAATTTTTTTGTTTCAATTTCATTTAATTCTGCTCTGATCTTGGCTATTTCTTTTCTTCTGCTAGGTTTGGGTTTGGTTTGTTCTTGTTTCTCTAATTCCTTGAAGTTGACCTTAGGTTTTCTATTTGTGCTCTTTCAGACTTTTTGATGTAGACATTTAAGGCTATGAACTTTCCTTTTAGAACTGCATTGGCTGTGTCCCAGAGGTTTTGATAGGATGTGTCACTATTATCAATCAGCTCAAAAATTTTTTAAATTTCCATCTTGATTTCATTGTTTGACCCAATGATCATTCAGGAACAGGTTATTTAATTTCCATGTATTTGCATGGTTTTGAAGGTTCCTTTTAGAGTTGATTTCTAATTTTATTCCACTGTGGTTGGAGAAAGTACTGGATATAATTTCAATTTTCTTAAATATATTGAGGCTTGTTTTGTGGCCTATCACATGGTCTATCTTCGAGAATGTTTCATCAGCTGATTAATATAATGTATATTCTGTGGTTGTTGGGTATATAAATATCTGTTAAGTCCATTTGGTCTAGGTATAGTTTAAATCCATTGTTTCTTTGTTGACTTTTTGTCTTGATGACCTGTCTGGTGCTGTCAGTGGAGTATTGAAGTCCCCCACTATTATGATGTTGCTGTCTATCTAATTTCTTAGGTCTAGTAGTAATTGTTTTATAAATTTGGGAGCTCCAGTGTTAGGTGCATAAATATTTAAGATTCTGATACTTTCCTGTTGGACAAGGCCTTTTATCATTATATAATGTCCCTTTTTGTCATTTTTAACTGCTGTTGCTTTAAAGTTTGTTTTGTCTGATATAAGAATAGCTACTCCTGCTTGCTTCTGGTGTCCATTTGCATGGAATGTCTTTTTCCATCCCTTTACCTTAAGTTATGTGGGTCCTTACGTAATCTGGAATGCAGTAAGTACTTGGTTGGTGAATTCTTATCCATTCTGCCATTCTATATCTTTTAAGTGGAGCATTTAGGCCATTTACATTCAACATTAGTATTGAGATGTGAGGTACTATTCTATTCACCATGCTATTTGTTGCCCGAATACCTTGGTTATTTAAAAAATTATTTATTGTGTTGTTGTTTTATAGGTCCTGGGAGATTTATGCTTTAAGGAGTTTCTGTTTTGATGTGTTTCGAGGATTTGTTTCAAGATTTAGAGCTCCTTTTAGCAGTTCTCATAATGCTGCTTGGTAGTGGCATATTCTCTCAGCATTTGTTTGCCTGAAAAGACTCTATCTTTCCTTCATTTATGAAACTTAGTTTCTATCTTGGTTTCACTGGATACAAAATTCTTGGATGATACTTGTTTAAGGAAGCTGAAGATTGGGCCCAATTCCTTCTAGCTTGTGCAGTTTCAGCTGATAAATCTGCTGTTAATCTGATAGGTTTACCTTTATAGGTTACCTTGTGCTTTTGCCTCACAACTTTTTTTTTTTTTTTTTTTTTTTGAGATGGAGTCTTGCTCTGTCGCCCAGGCTAGAGCACGGTGGCGAGATCTCAGCTCACTGCTACCTCTGCCTCCGAGGTTCAAGTGATTCTCCTGCCTCAGCTTCCTGAGTAGCTGGGATTACAGGCATGGACCACCACGCCCAGCTAATTTTTGCATTTTTAGTAGAGATGGGGTTTCACTATGTTGGTGAGGTTGGCCTCAAACTCCTGACCTCATGATTTGCCTGCCTTGGCCTCCCAAAGTGCTGGGATTACAGGCTTGAGCCACTGCACTCAGCCTTGCCTCACAAGTCTTAATATTCTTTCCTTTGTCTTGACTTTAGATAACTCAATGACTAGTGTCTATACGATGATCTTTTTGCAATGAATTTCCCAGGTGTTCTTTGAGCTTTTTGTATTTGGAAGTCTAGATTTCTGGCAAGGGTGGAGAAGTTTTCCTTGATTATTCCTCCAAATATGTTTTCCAAACTTTTAGATTTCTCTTCTTCCTCAGGAATGTCAATTATTCTTAGGTTTGTTCATTTAACATAATCCCAAACTTCTTGGAAGCTTTGTTCATTTTTTTAAAATTGTTTTTTCTTTGTCTTTGTTGGATTGGATTATTTCAAAAACCTTGTCTTCAAGCTCTGAAGTTCTGTCTTCTACTTGATTGATCCTATTGCTGAGACTTTCCAGTGCATTTTGCATTTCTATAATTTGATTTCCAGAAGTTGTGATTATTTTTTATTTATGCTATCTATTTCACTGAAGGTTTCTCCCCTCATATCTTGTATCATTTTTTTAAATTTTCTTAAATTGGACTTCACCTTTCTCTGGTACCTCTTTGATTAGCTTAATAATTGACCTTCTGAATTCTTTTTTCTCGCAAATCAGGGATTTCTTCTTGGTTTGGATCATTTGCTGGTGAGCTAGTGTGATTTTTTTGAGGGTGTTAAAAGAACCTTGCTTTTTCATATTACCAGAATTGTTTTTCTGGTTCCTTCTTATTTGGGTAGGCTATGTTGGAGGGAAGATCTGGGGCTCAAGGCTGCTGTTCAGATTCTTTTGTCCTGTGGGGTGCTCCCTTGATGTAGTACTCTTCTCCTTTTCCTAGGGGTGTGGCTTCCCAATAGCTAAACTGTAGTGATTGTTATTTCTCTTCTGGACCTAGCCACCCAGTGGGGCTACCGGGTTCCAAGCTGGTACTGGGGGCTGTCTGCACAGAGTCCTGTGATGTAAAACATCTTCTGGTCTCTCAGCCATGGATAGCAGCACCTGCTCTGGTGGAGGTGGCAGGATTGTGAAATGGACTCTGTGAGGGTCCTTAGTTGTGTTATTTTTGTTTATTGGACTAGTTTTGTGCTGATTGGCCTCTTGCTGGAAGGTGGCACTTTCAAGAGAGCATCAGCTGTGGTATAGGGAGGATCATGTGGTGGGCAGGGTCCTAGAACTCCCAAGAAAATATGACCTTTGTCTTCAGCTACCAGGGTGGGTAGAGAATGACCATCAGGTTGGGGCAGGGTTAAGCATGTCTGAGCTCAGATTCTCCCTGGGCAGGGCTTGCTGCAGCTGCTGCGGTAGATGGGTCCCCAGGTCAATGGAGTTATGTTCCCAGGATTATAACTGCCTCTACTCTGTCACCCAGGTCACCAGAGAAGTGGGGGAATGCCAACAGTTACAGGCCTCCCCAGGTCCCATGCAACCCAAAAGACCAGTCTCACTCCCATCGTGCCCCCAACTCCCAACAGCACCGAGTTTGTTTCCAGCCAGTGGATGAGCAGGGCTAAGAACTTACTCCAGGCTACCAGCCTCTCAGCTGAGAAAGCACACAAGGCTTTCAAGTGTCATGCCTCACTGCCTTCCAAAGTCTGCACTTCGGATTTACCCCCTGCCTGGTATTCTGTCCAAGAATCTGAATTTTCAGTTGGAATTGTTACAAAGTTCAGCTGAAGGTTTCCTTTTCCCTGTGGTCTTTTCCCAGTTCCTCTGGCAGTCCTCCCCAATGACACTTGTGAAACGAAGTCTGAGTTCTCTATTCTTTTAGTCTATCCAGCTTTTTACTTGTTGTTAGAATCGAGTGGCTACTTTTTTTTTTTTTTAATAGAGATGGAGGTCTCACTATGTTGACCAGGCTGGTCTTGAACTCCTGGCCTCAAGCAATCCTTCTGCCTCAGCCTCCCAAAGTAGTGGTGTGTCCGGAATTGGTGGGTTCTTGGTCTCACCGACTTCAAGAATGAAGCCACAGACCCTCACGGTGAGTGTTACCGTTCTTAAACGCGGCATGTCTGGAGTTTGTTCCTTCTGATGTTCAGATGTGTTCGGAGTTTCTTCCTTCTGGTGGGTTCGTGGTCTCCCTGGCTCAGGAGTGAAGCTGCAGACCTTTGCGGTGAGTGTTACAGCTCTTGAGGCAGTGTGTCTGGAGTTGTTAATTTCTCCGGGTGGGTTCGTGGTCTCACTGGCTTCAGGAGTGAAGCTGCAGACCTTCACAGTGAGTGTTACAGCTCATAAATGCAGCGTAGACCCAAAGAGTGAACAGCAGCAAGATTTATTGCAAACAGTGAAAGAACAAAACTTCCACAGTTTGGAAAGGCACCCGAGCGGGTTGCCACTGCTGGCTTGGGCAGCCTGCTTTTATTCTCTTATCTGGCCCCACCCACATTCTGCTGATTGGTCCGTTTTACAGAGAGCTGATTGGTCTGTTTTACAGAGACCTGATTGGTCCATTTTGACAGGGTGCTGATTGGTGCATTTACAATCCCTAAGCTAGACACAAAAGTTCTCCACGTCCCCACTAGATTAGCTAGATACAGAGTGTCGACTGGTGTATTTACAAACCCTGAGCTAGCCACAGGGTGCTGATTGGTGTGTTTACAAACCTTGAGCTAGATACAGAGTGCCGATTGGTGCATTTACAATCCCTTAGCTAGACATATAGGTTCTCCAAGTCCCCACCAGATTGACTAGATACAGAGTGCCCATTGGTGCATTCACAAACCCTGAGCTAGACACAGGATGCTGACTGGTGTATTTACAATCCCTTAGCTAGACATAAAGATTCTCCAAGTCCCCACCAGACTCAGGAGCCCAGCTGGCTTCACCCAGTGGATTCCGCAGGGGGGCACAGGTGGAGCTGCCTGCCAGTTCCGCATAGTGCGCCCACACTCCTCAGCCCTTAGGTGGTTGATGGGACCGGGCGCTGTGGAGCAGGGGGCAGCACTTGTTGGGGAGGCTTGGGCTGCGCAGGAGCCCATGGCAGGTGGGGGGACGCTCAGGCATTGCGGGCTGCAGGTCCCAAGCCCTGCCCTGGAGGGAGGCAGCTAAAGCCTGGCGAGAAATCAAGCACAGCAGCTGCTGGCCCAGGTGCTAAGCCCCTCACTGCCTGGGGCTTGCGGGCCAGCCAGCCGCTCTGAGTGCAGGGCCCGCCAAGCCCATGCCCACCCGGAACTCACGCTGGCCCGCAAGCGCCCAGGCGCAGCCCTGGTTCCTGCCTGCGTCTCTCCCTCCACACCTCCCCACAAGCTGAGGGAGCCAGCTCCAGCCTTGGCCAGCCCAGAAAGGGGCTCCCACAGTGCAGCAGCGGGCTGAAGGGCTCCTCAAGCGTGGCCAGAGTGGGCACTAAGGCTGAGGAGGTGCCCAGAGTGAGCGAGGGCTGCAAGGGCTGCAAGGGCTACCAGCACACTGTCACCTCTCACTGGGATTACAGGTATGAGCCACCATGCCTGGCTGCTTTCAAGCTCCTTGAATGCAGAGCTGAATGTATTCATTGTCTTTTAAATATTACTTTTTTTCTTACATCTAAATTAGAAATCCCTCAGAACACAGAATTGTTTCTCTCTAATTTATCAGCTTTTCTAAAGCACCTTGCATAGTTTTAAGTTTATTGAGGTATAATTTACAGAAATTAATAATCTCCCTTTTTAAGTGTTCAGTTCAATGAGTTTGCCAAATGCATACAGCTGCGTATCTCGGCCACAATCAAGATCTAGAACGTTGCCTTCACCTCAGAAGATTTCTTGTGCCTCTTTACAGTCAATCTCTTCTTCCTACTCCTAGTTTTTGGCAACCACTGGTCTGATTTCTGTCCCTATAGCTTTGCCTTTTCTAGAATCTCATATAAGTGGAATCAAACAATATGTAGCTCCTTATTTCTGGCTTTTTTCACTTAGCATAATGCTTGTGAGATTCCATCTATTTGTATGTACCAGTGATTTGTTTCCCTTGTGTGAATGTACCACAGTTTGTTTATCCATTAACCAATCGGTGTGTATTTGGGCATTTTCAGTTTGGGGCTATTATAAATAAGACATATATAATTAATGAACAGGTCTTTACTATAAATATTCACATTTACATCTTTGTATGGACATGTCTTCATTTCTCTTGGGTAAATATCTTGGTTTAGGATTGCTGGGTCATATGGTAAGTGTATGTGTAACTTTATAAGAAACAGCTTAATTGTTTTTCCAAAGTAGCTCTACCATTTTTACATTTCAACCAACAAACTACAAAATTTCAAGTTGCTCTGCATTCTCACCAAATCTTCATATGATCAGTCTTTTAAATTTCATTTTAGCTATTGTTTATGTGTGGTGGTATCCCATTATGGTTTAGATGTGCATTTCTCTCTGGCAAGTTATGTAAAGTATCTCTCAGTGTGCTGATTTGCCATGGGTATGTCCTCTTTGGTGAAGTGTCTGTTAAAATCTTTTACCCGTTTTTTAAACATTAGGTTTTCCCCATTAGTGAATCAAAAGATATGTAAATATACATATTCCAGATGTCGTTTATCAACTGTGTTTTGCAAATATTTTTTCCCAATCTGTGACTTATCTTTTCATTTTCTTAACAGTGTCTTTTAAAGAGCAGAAATGTTATATCTTGATGAAGTCCAGTTTATTAAGATTTTCTTTTCAGGACCATACTTTTTGTGACTTTTCTAAGAAAGCTTTGTCTAACCCAAGGTCACAAGAATTTTTCTCCTGTATTTTCTAATGGAAAGTTTTGTTTTTCTTATGGAAAGTCTGACATGGTTAGCTCTAACATTTAGGTCTGTGATCCATGTCTAGCTAATTTTTGCATATGATTAAGGAAACATATACTGTTTCATGTGTACCTATGTGTCCCAGAATACAACCATCAAACATCTAACGCAGAAACAAAAAGACGCACTTTCTAGAATGAAGACCAGAGCCCTGTAGGAAAGCTTGAAATTATTTTTTGGAGAACCCACATAGGAATATGTCTTCTACCATTTGGGAAGGGGTGGGTGAGAATTAGCATAGCTTTGTTATTTAAAGGTTTGCATTTCAATACATTTTGAAATTTATTCAGATCACAAATGCTATAGGAGAGAAAAATACTCGTGGGCTGACAGATTAAGAACTCTTCTCTGGATAGTCTTGATTAACTGACTAGATGTTGAGAAAACTACAAACCTGTTTCATTATCTGTGAAATGGGTGTAATCATACTTGACACGAAGATGCTTTACAGGCTTGTGTAGACCAGTTGAGAAATCTTGTAGAGGGATCATAAGGATCCCAAATTTCATTGTGATTATTGCTAATTATACTAATTCTTAATTTAAAATGCTGCCAGAAAGCCTGCAGATGACATCAGTAATAAAAGGTCCATTGATTTACTTGTGTTGTGAGCATATTAATCATAATTATTGCTTTGGCAGCCATGATGTCTAACTCCAGAAGTGTTTATTCCATTAGTGATTCATTATTTTCAAAGTACTATTCTGGTAATGATGAGTCTGTGTTACAGACCAAGGCCTTATATGACGAAATGTCATTGTTTTGTGGGATTTGTGACTCCTTTCCCATGGGAGGCAACCTCAACATGACATGCCCTCAACAAATGACATAGTGGGTTAAAACGAGGATGGGAGAAAATGATTTCAGTTCAAATGCTGGATTTTTTTCATCCTGGGAGCAGGTGCCTTCCCATAAATATTTTCCTGAAATGGAAGTTACCATGGGAAATGGGTGGGTGGTTTAGATATCAGACTAAGGGCCTGGCAGCCAGGGGTCTGGATCTATCTTCGTGTCCAAAAACCCAAGACAATGGCAATAAATACATTGCCATTCCAAAGGGGTGTTGTGGCCCTGAACCTAAACCCAACAAAAAGATAAAGAGAACTGCCTTCCAATGACCATTGTTAAACACTTAGCATTTTGTGTTTGTGACGTGCTTTCAACCTTTACTTACTCTTCACTGCAGCCCTATGAGTTAGGGCAGGACTCACAATTGGCTCACAGGGAGAAAACAGCCTCCAGGAGGTGGTTGTCAGGGCCTCCCTCTCTGCCGGGCCTTTGGTCTCCACTAACATTTTGAATTATGAGTTTTTAGCATTCAGAGGACCCAGTTCTTTTTTTTTTTTTTTGAGACGGAGTCTCGCTCTGTTGCCCAGGCTAGAGTGCAGTGGCGTGATCTCAGCTCACTGCAAGCTCCGCCTGCCAGGTTCAAGCAATTATCTTGCCTCAGCCTCCCAAGTAGCTGGGATTACAGGCATGTGCCACCATGCCTGGCTAATTTTTTTTTTTTTTTTTTGTATTTTTAGTAGAGACGGGGTTTCCCCATGCTGGCCAGGCTGGTCTCAAACTCCTGACCTCGTGATCCACCAGCCTCGGCCTCCCAAAGTGCTGGGATCACAGGCATGAACCACTGCGCCTGACCGGACCCAGTTCTTTTGGTGAAGTTTTTTCCCCTCTGAACTTTTTAGTATAAAAAATATTTAAAATATTCAACAGTAGAAGAAAAGTTATAGTAAACTCCTATGTATTCATCTTCAGCAATTACAAAGACATGGCCAATCTAATTTTATCTATACCCCACCCACCTTGCCTCACCCTGGTGAATTATTTTAAAGCAAACCCCAGAACACATATTTTTTTTTATCTATAAGTTTTGATCACTAAAAAGAAAGGATTTTTTTTTAAAAAATGAATTATCACACGTAAAAAATTACCAATAATTCCTTTATATCCAGTCAATTACTCTAAACATCTCATAAATATTTTTTCTTCGGTTTCTTTATTAGAATCAGGATTCAAGAGAAGTTCCACACATTACAATAGGTTAATGTCTCTGAAGCCTCCTTTAATCTAGGGGTTCCCTTTTGTGGTTTTTTTTTCCCTCCTCACAATTTATTTGTCTAAAGAATCAAATCATTTTTTCTTGTGAGATTTTGTCCTGCATATTGCTGATTGCATACCCACAGTATTTTTTGCTTTTCTTTTTTTGTTTTTGCATACCCATAATATTTTTAATAATGTCATTTGTCCCTTGTGTTCTCTACAAATTGGTGGTTGAATCTAGAGACTTGATTGAATTAGGTTTGATTTTTTTTCCCCCTAAGAGTGCATCGTGGTGTTGGATGCTTCCATCAGATAGCCCAGGGCTTTTCATTAGCAGCCATCAGTGACTGTTGTCTGGACCCATTAATTAATTACGAGTTGCAAAATGGCAACGTTCTTTTTTTTTTTTTTTTTTTTTTTGAGACAGAGTCTTATTCTTATTGCCCAGGCTGGAGTGCAATGGCATGATTGATCTCGGCTCACTGCAACCTCTGCCTCCTGGGTTCAAGCGATTCTCCTGCCTCAGCTGCCTGAGTAGCTGGGATTACAGGCACCCGCCACCACGCCTGGCTAATTTTTGTATTTTTAGTAGAGACAGGGTTTTGCCATGTTGGCCAGGTTGGTCTCGGACTCCTGACCTCGTGATCTGCCCGCCTCGGCCTCCCAAAGTGCTGGGATTACAGGCGTGAGCCACCATGCCCGGCCAAAATGGCAACATTCTATCACATATTAGCTGGAACACTTCCATAAAGTTCCCCTCACCTACTTTTTGGTTACCCAGGCATACAGTTTACGTAAGTCAGAATAAGTGCTTGATTCTTTCCCTTATATTTTATCAAAATATTGAGTTAGTTCTCTAGTATACTCCACAGTTATCCAGTTAGGTTTTAAAATTTTTTAAATAGGCCGGGCACGGTGGCTCACACCTGTAATCCCAGCACTTTGGGAGGCCGAAGCAGGTGGATCACGAGGTCAGGAGTTCAAGACCAGCATGACCAACATGGAGAAACCCCGTCTCTACTAAAAAATACAAAAATTAGCCAGGCATGGTGGGGCACACCTGCAATCCCAGGTACTAAGGAGGCTGAGGCAGAAAAATTGCTTGAAACCGGGAGGCAGAGGTTGCAGTGAGTGGAGAATGCACCATTGCGCTCCAGCCTTGGTGAGAGAGTGAGACTCTGTCTCAAAAACAAACAAACAAACAAACAAAATTTTAAATAACAATATAGGCCAGGTGTGGTGGCTCATGCCTATAATCCTAGCACTTTGGGAGGCCGAGGTGGGTGGATCACGAGGTCAGGCATTCGAGACCAACCTGGCCAACACAGTGAAACCCTGTCTCTACTAAAAATACAAAAAATTAGCCGGGCATGGTGGTGGGCACCTGTAATCCCAGCTACTCAGGAGGCTGAGGCAGAAGAATCACTTGAACCTGGGTGGCGGAGCTTGCAGGGAGCCGAGATTGTGCCACTGCATTCCAGCCTGGGCGACAGAGTGAGACTCCATCTCAAAAAAATAAATAAATAAAAATAATAATTCTCTGGATTTAAACATGCCTAATTGTTTCACTTTATTGGAATTATTATGGTTGATGCCCAAATTGTCCCATATTTGGCCAGTGACAGCCCCTTCCAGTTGGCTTCTGAGTCTTCTTGACATAATTTCTGTGTTAGTTTCCTAGGGCTGCTGTAACAAATTCCACAAACTGGGTGGCTTACTGCAGAATGTATTGCCTCACAGCTCTGGTGGCTGGAAGTTTGAAATCAAGACATTGGTAAGATTGGTTATTTTGGGAGACTCTGGGAGAGAATCTGTTCCATGCCTCTCTCCTAGCATCTGGCCATTGCCACAATCCTTGATGTTCCTTGCCTTGCAGATATCACTCCAGTCTCTGTCTCCATTATCACATGGCATTCTCTCCCTCTCTGTGTCTGTGTCCATATTTCCCTCTTCTTATTAAGATACCAGTCACTGGATTTGGACCCACCCTAGTCCAATATCATCTCATTTTAACTTGATTACATCTTTAAAGACTCTATTTTCAAATAAGGTCACATTCACATGTATAAGGGGTTAGATTTTGAACACATATTTTGGGGGAACACAATTCAACCCATAGCAACCCCAGTAATCTTTGATAGATTTTTTGCTTTGTGTTAAAACAAAATGTTACAGACTCATTTTTTTATATTTCCTGTTGCAGACCCAGAATTGACCCTTTTAGGTTGGAAATGATATTTAGGGACCATAATCTGAGCACTGGGAGTGCTCATTGTTACTGGATTAGTCATCACTTCCAGGCCTTTGCAAAGGACAGAAGTTGGGAATGATTTTATTTCTTACAGAAAAAATACATTATAAATGTATAACTCACACTTCAAATTCAAATTGAAGACTTTAAGACTTAACCCCATCAAACCATCACCTATTTACCTTATCTTGCATTAGCAAGTCCTGGTTCTCAATGATACAATATAATTACTCTTTTTCTGCTGGGCACAGTGATATGTGCCTATACTCTCAACTACTCAGGAGGCTGAGGCAGGAGGATTGCTGAAGACCAGGAATTCAAGGCTACCCTAGGCAATGTAGCAAGACCCCATCTCTCTCTAAAAAAAAATTATGTACAATTACTCTTTTATTTTATTTCATAACATATACAGCACTGTCTAAAAATAACAAAACTAATGCTACTACCAACAATATGATTATTAAAAATTGTTTAATATTTTAAAAATTATCTTTGTAATTCTGGTTTTTTTTTTTGATGGAGTCTTGCTCTGTTGCCCAGGCTGGAGTGCAGTGGTGCAATCTTGGCTCACTACAAGCTCCGCCTCCCGGGTTCACGCCATTCTCCTGCCTCAGCCTCCTGAGTAGCTGGGACTACAGGCACCCACCACCATGCCCGGCTAAATATTTTTTTGTATTTTTAGTAGAGACAGAGTTTCACTGTGTTAGCCAGGATGGTCTCTATCTCCTGACCTGATGATCCACCTGCCTCGGCCTCCCAAAGTGCTAGGATTACAGGTGTGAGCCACTGCACCTGGCCTGTAATTCTTTGTTTCCTCAGTATACATTCCACTCAGGATATACACTAAAATTATTTCATATTGAAATAGTTTTTCTATGTTTAGCTATGCTATGCTACCAGTTTTGTGGACAGTTGGGGTCATTTGTTCTCACTTATTTTCAGTTTTCAGGGATTGTCTTTTATTAATAGGCTTTCTATTTTAGAACACTTTTAGGCTCACAGCAAAATTGATAGGAAGGTGTGTAGATTTATCACATATCCTATCCGTACACATGCATAGCCTCTCTCATTATCAATATCTTCCACCAGACTGGTACATTTGTTACAGTTGATGAACATACATTGACACATCATTATCACGTGAATAAGTCTCACGAGACTGATGGTTTTATATGGGGTTTCCCCTTTCACTTGGCTCTCATTCTCTCTTGCCTGCTACCACGTAAGATATGCCTTTTGCCATGATTCTGAGGTCTCCCCAGCTGTGTGGAACTGTGAGTCCATTAAACCTCTTTTTCTTTATAAATTACCCAGCCTCGAGTATGTCTTTATCAGCAGCATGAAAACAGACCAATAAAGTTTATATTACTGGCTACTCATGCACTCTATTGCTATTCCAACATCTGTGCATTCATATAGACTAAATCCTATGGTAGTAATAAAAACAGCTAACACTAACTGAACTCTTAGTATGTCCTGAACGTTGTTCTAAGCACTATTTCCTCACTTAATTCCTATGCCCAGCCTATGAGATTGACACAATTATGATCCTGCTCTTGCAGATAAGGAAGGAATAGATAAGTAATTTGCCTAAGATAAATATCTAGAAAGTTGTTCTTAGCCATTATATGATACCGCCCTTCCAAGCATACCAAACATCTTGTGACAAATGCCTTGTCATGAGGACTTCCAAAGACCAGCTGATTTTGAATAAATATGTAGGACTAAATATTTTAGAACTATAAAAATAAATGATGTTCTCAATAAAGTGTGATGACAGGTTTTTAAAGCATTGATTTAGATGTGTGAATTTTAATACATCTGTTTGAAAACCAACCACGTTTCTGAATAGTTACACCTTCTATAATAGATTTATTAAATTAAAATGTACAAAAGTGCTCACAGTTGACTTTTTTCACCTGTAAAATTGCAATTTCATATGGTTCCATATAATACTTTTGCCACTATTGAAAAGATGAAGTCTCATCTTTTCTTTTCAGAGATCTGAGCTGTTTGTCAGTCCATCTGACAATCAACCCATTGGTTAACTGTGCCAAATGCCATATCAGTTCTGGGGTCATGAGCCATGCCTCTTAAAAGTTTATGTCTTGGGAAAAGTTACTTCTCTCAGCATTGATTTTATCTATAAGGTAAACATTTTAATACTTGCCTCATAGAATTATTATGAAGATCAATTGCATAGTGTAAGTTAAAAGTTCAATCATATATGCCAAGTACTTAACAAATGGTGGCTATTTTTATTACTGTTGCTTATTTTACTTCTTTGTTAACTAGCATATCACTAGACCATCATTATGGAGATGTTGACTTTATTCCCCCTGAAAGCAATTGGCCCTGTGGTTGGGGAATAAGTGCTGGGATTGCCTTGGTAGGTGATATATGACCTTAAAAAGCCTGTGACTTTTTGTCAGGCTATAGTGTGGTAATGAATTTTCCCAGAAGTCTATGGTATCTGCTTGTCATTTTGCAAGTGTGTGTGTGAGCTTCAAGAGCAAGCTTGTAAGCACACAAAAGTTCCCAGATGGCTTTTCAAGGACTTTTGATGTCTGCAATCTTTGATTTGAATGTTCCCCAGAGATCTGAGAGCAGATTTCTTGTATCCTTAAACATGGCTGTGCAAAATTGAGCAAATAATTGGCCTAGTTTAGACCATCTTGTTAAATGACAGCTAGATTCATGGCAGCAAGAGCAGCCTCACATCTGATATCATTGACTGAGCCATGATCCACTGGCATTGGGAGCTCTACAAACTTCTCAGGAGAGCCTTGAAAGAGGCTAACCAGGTGTTGACCTGTGGTCAGCTGGAATAAAAGTTTTAATTGAACAATCTTGCCTGTGAAATGCGTGCCAGGTTTTGTCCTGCTGCAGTCAACTGTCTTGATTCTTGAGCAGTTTTATTAGCTTCACCCATAGCTGTAATGGATTTGAGATAACAGTTTAGGAGCTGCAAATATTGAGGTCCTGGAAACACAAACATACAGTAAAGTCAGCCACAGTAAAACAAGACTTAGGGCAACATGACTCCCTCAGCTGGCTTCCTGCAGAGAATGGAGGCCAAAAGGAAAATTATCCTTACCTCTACATGGTGGGCCCTTAGCCATGGGAGGGAAAGAAGGGTCTGAGTCTTAAGACCTGGAGTGCAACGAAAAGTAGAGTTTGGCTATCAGAGACTACTATTGTGAGAATGGCAGGCACTACAAAACATGAGTGTAGCCTCAATTCAGGGCATGAAATTGCTATTGTTTGCTAATCTTGTCTCAATGTTTAAAGAATACTATGCAAGAGGTACATTGCTTATGTTGTATAAAGGGTTAACTAGAGATTCAGTTTGGGGGAAAATGTGTTTTAGTTGTTCCGAAGCCTCTTCCGGCTTCTTTACAGCTGTGTTCTAATATAACCTTGGTGCCATCCAAGGCAATAAATAGCAAAGGAGTTGGGGTAAGTCCAGTGATTTTTCCACAGCATCTTTCATTGTAAGTATGCCGGATTTTAAAAAATGAGACTCCATAAACCACATCATCACAGAATCCTGTTGCCATCTCTGGGGGATTTTGGCATTCCAAATCCTTGCCTTCTTGGACAGTGCATTGATGTGGCCCTGGGGACTGGTTAGAGTGTCTAAAACCAATCCTGGCACTGGATCACCTTGTGGCTGAGGTGAAATGGGGATCTTGTTTTCAAAAGGTTGGAGAAGAACTCAGAGGAAAGGACCTGAGAGGAGACCACTGACTCTTTGGAGCTTAGGAGAGATTGACCCTTGGCCTTCTCAATCTTCAGACCTTAGAAGCTCCTTGCTAGTCACACATGTTCACATCCATCTTGGCAGCCCGAACCCCCAACGTCCTTGGACATTCCTAGAAGTGTAAAGATCAAATCAGCCCCAGGATGTTGGCAGGATTCAGTGTGTTACTAAAAATGGGCCCTTGTGGATGAAGACTTAAGCATTTTAAGTGAAAAAAGAAAATCAAATTTATGTAATTATTAGTGACTCCAGTGATTTCAGTTGTTCTGAAATGGTTCATTACCGAAGATTGAAACAGGGTCACAGGAACACTGCTTCCCAGTGAGAGAGAAGCGTATCTCTCTGCAGCCCCTATTCCTCCCCTAGTCTCAGCCAAGAGTGACACTGGGGAATACTCCAGAAAACTATTCATGGGGGTTTGGATTTACAAGCTTCATAACTGTTCTCTTAACACTACAACCCACCTTTGCAGCGAGCAATTCAAAGCCACAGCCTCCTAGCTAACTTTGGGTCCTTCCCAAACACTAAATAATGGGATGGGGATAGAAGACAGTTTCTTTTCCAAAGTGCAGAGGCGGGAGGCTGGATGACTGCTCCAGAAGCTGGTCTAGCGCCAGCCCCTGGCTGATACCTGCTCTGGGGCAGCGTGCAGAGGCTAAGGCCTGGATAGAGCTAGGAGGTGGGGGAGCAGTTTTCCGTGACAGCCTCCCTTATTCATGGCTATCCTTCTCTCAGCCAAAACTGTATTTCCTGGTACCTCTCTCGGGGTTGCAGACGAGGAGCAGTTGGATCATTTGATTAGCTTTTTCCCAGAACAGGGAGCCTCCCATCTCTGTTTACTTCCCAGTGAGTGAAGGAGGAGGCCCAAGAATGGGGCGCCTTCTGGGGCTGCTCCTGAAACAAAAACCACCCCAGAGTCAGCCCTGGTTTTGCTAAATGTGCCACATTTCCCACATCAGGTTGACACCTGCTGACCCTTTCCACCCTCCCTACTGCTGGGGAAAATACTTCCGGGTGGTCCCACTCCAGCTCTCCTCACCGAAAAAGGAAACTTTCTTTGCTCCTCATAGATCACCTGTTTGGATTTTTGCTTTTGTTTTTAATTGTGGTAAAAATGCATAACATAAAATTTACCATCTTAACTATTTTTAAGTGTAGTTCAGTGTCAACTATAATCACATTGTTGCACATTGGACCTCTAGAACTTTTTCATCTTGCAAAACTGAAACTCTATATTCTCTGAACCACTGCCCATTTCCCTCTCCCTGCAGCCCCTGACAATTACCATTCTACTTTCTGTTTCTATGAGTTTAACTACTTTAGATGTCCCATATAAATGTAATCACACAGGATTTGTCTTCTTGTGATTGGCCTATTTCCCTTAGCATAATGTCATCAAGGTTTGTCCATGTTGTAACATGTGACAGGATTTCTTTTGTTCGTAAGACTAAAAACCATTTCATTGTGTGTATATACCACATTTGATTCATTCATTCATCTGTGTATGGAGATTTAGGTTGTTTTCACCTCTTGGCTATTGTGAATAATGCTGTAATGAACATGGATGTGTAAACTTCTCTTTGAGATCCCGCTTTTGATTCTTTTGGATATACACTGGAAGTGAGATTGCTGGATCATAGGGTAATTCTATTTTTAATATTGTGAGGAATCTCCATGCTGTTTTCCATAGCAACTGCACAATTTTACATTGTCTGAGGGTGATTTTGAAGTGCCCTGGGCATAAACTTAAGGCCTTAGGATTCCACTCTTGGATTCATTTTTGATATCCCTACATTCTTTCCACATCACCTACCCATAACAATTAGTTGTAGCATGTAACCTTTCTCCAAGGTCAATCCCACAGAGCAGGGAACAAACAGCAGGCCTTACCCTGGTCCCAAGTGTAAGTAAAACATGGACTTTTCACTTCTAATCTGATGCTTCACTGGGTCCTTACCATAACAGGCAAATGCAAGCACTCAGCTCAAACACCCTCCATCCCCACATGGGCCTTTCTGGAGCCTCTAGCACTTCCCTTCATGTGGGGTGAGGTTCCACTGCTCTTTAGTCAGTGTCATTTTCCTGGAACTGGTCAGGACTCCCATCCTCATGCCTACATTAAAGGCAGGCCGGCATCTCTGGCTCTCTTCCCTGTGGTGGCGATGGCTCGTTAAATGCCTCTTGGTCACTTCTGTGAGACAGCCTGGCAGTGGAGGAGGGACAGCGGTTTGCTGGCTGCCCACCCAGGCTGAAGGGCTCTGATCTTTTTACAGAAGAGCCCATCTCTTTTATGCTACAGAAGAAAGAGTCAAGACTTGCAGGGCAATTGTGGGACTGTTTTCTTTTTCCTAACTGGCTCTCGGTGACATGGTTTTCTGGTCTAAGAGCTTATGTCTTTGATGAGATGTGTGTCCCCTCTGCTCCCCCTGGCCCCAACTCAGATGCCCCTTTAGCCAACTCTAACACACGCACGCGCGCGCACACACACACACACACACGCGCACCAAAGGTTCTTGTCCACCCCAGCCTATGGTTTGCTTTCCAATCATTCATTCCATTCCCAGCTTCTGGCTTGGAATTTGGGCCTCCAAAAAGGAAATAAAAGGTACAATTCCGCAAGATTAGCTACCAACTTTTTTCATTCTATTTTGTGTTCACCTTATTTACCAAAGTCACTGCTGGCTTTATATGCAAGTAGAGAAGTTTTCAGAGCAATTAGACTGCCACAAAATAGCTCCTTTCCAATTTGCATTGGAGGAAAAAGCCAACATTAGATTATCATTTCTTTGGTTTTGAATTGCCCTTTCTAGTTTTTTTAAAAAATGCGAATACACCTACTAGGAGTAACAAATTGCCACTAACCCTTCACTATAATTTAGTTTGTCAGATGGCTTCCTTCTGGGGCAAGTGGGTAGGGCAATGTGAGGGCTTGAATGGGAGAAAAACACAAAAAGTGGAGTTGGGGGAAACATTAACAAATTCCATTTATTTCCCAATTTTTCCTAAGATCAGCTTTGTATATGTTTCAGCTAGAATCTCATGAATCTTTGTATTTCAGCACTTACCTGTTTTAGGAAAAATTGAGCAAGTTAGCCAAATCGTTCTTGATGTCTTGATTTTACAGGCTGGTACCATGTTATGAAATGCTGTAAGGAAGGGAGGCATCCCTGAATTTATCTTTTGTCTCTTGTTTAAGTCCATATGGATCCCATGTGACTTCAAAGTATGGAGGCCATGTTGACTGTTTTTTTTTTATTTTTTGGGAGATATTTTTCCTTTAATGTGTTGGTCTAATTAGAGAAGGAAAAAATCAATATTTGGATTTGAAACTTACATACAGAGGAGAAATTGGCCCATAAACTGTGGAGGGAATAGATGAGCTCTAAAATCATCAAGAAGATAGTTCCTGGTATTAGTTCAGATACTTTTGGATGAAAGAAATATAAATCAATCTGAGCTAGCTTAAGCAAAATGTGGGGGGTAGTATAAGGATAACGGGTATCTCATGGAGCCCAAGAGCAGGAATAGCTTGTCAGCAACCCAGGAGCGAAGTCGGCCTCTCATTTCTGCTGCTCTCGGAACATCTGCTTTTCCTTTTCTCTCTCTCTGCAGACCAGCTTTCTCTGGTTCTCTGGTCACATTGCAGAATGTGGTTGCCCCAAGGCTCCTAGATCAACATATTGTCTTCCCAGTCACATGAAGATTAATTAGCTATTAATTAGTCCTAGTTCTTGGGAGAAGGAACCTGAATCAGGGTCTACAGTGGCCTAATGAACTATAAACGAAGGGCAATTGTCACAATCTATAAATGTGGGTGCTGGGGGCTTACCCTGGTCATCAGAGATACTTTTTCAGAGAAGCATGGTCCACATGCTGAGCTTTCAAAAGAAAACGAGCCATAGTTTTCTGTGTTTACTGTTTGTAACTTGAATGTCCCCAGGTCTTGTCAGCTATGGGCACAAATAGTCATGTCATGCTCATAACACCAGAGTAATAGGGGACCTCAGACTTCACACAAATGCTGCCATGGGTTTTATATTATTTTATTTTCATTTATTTTTTTGAGACAGGGTCTCACTCTGTCCCCCAGGTTGGAGTGCAGTGGCATGATCTTAGCTCACTGCAACCTCTGCCTCGTGGGCTTAAGTGATCTTCCCATCTCAGCCTCCTGAGTAGCTAAAACTATAGGCGCATGCCACCAGGCGTGGCTTTTTTTTTTTTTTTTTTTTTGCCACATTGCCCATGCTGGTCTTGAACTCTTGGGCTCAAGCAATCCTCCTGCCTTGGCCTCCCAAAGTGCTAGGATTACAGACATGAGGCACGGTGCCCAGCCAGACCAGGAGTTTTCTTCAGTGTTCCTCCAAGCTCATGAATGGTCCACTCCAACTGAGTTCACCATCTCTTACCAGATACCTCAGTTCCCCACCAGGTATTACAGTCTTTGCCACTATTCTGCTGGGCACCAACCACAACAACAAGCCAAGTTTGATCCTTCACTAAGGGTGGCCATATATTTCTAGCTTATGCCCGTTGTCCTCATATAATTGTTAATTGTTAATAGCACCCTCTTTTATTCTCAGAGAAGCATAAGTTTTACAATAGTCAGAGGCAAGGAGGTTTTTGTGAATTCTCTGTTAGAGAAGCTCCCAAATGGCACAGTTTGTGTTCTCAACATTTTATACAGGGGCAGAGAAACCCAATTTTAAATTTAGAAACCTAAATTAACCAAAGGGAAGGCTATTGATTGATTGATATAATCAAAGTAGGGAAAAGGCAGTGGGAAGACCGTCTCAGCAACCACTGGATTCAGAATCTCAAGTGTTAGAGAACTCACTTCTTCTCTCTTCGTTTCCTTTTTTGTTTTTGTTTTTGTTGTTGTTGTTGTTGTTGTTTTGTCTCTGTTTCTCTGTGTTAAACTTATTCCCTTAGACTTGCCCCTATGAAGCTGGAAGCTTCAACACTAACACCAGTCCTAGGCCTACATCCTCAAAGCTTCAGAACCACAAAACTCAGAGGGCTCTTAAAGGGAATATCTTAGGAAAGAGCCTATTGACTATGGTTCGGTCGTATGCCCATCACTGGACCATTCACTGTGGCCAAAGCATGAGGAACTATGGTTGGCAGCCCCATCAGAATCCTACTAAAAAGAGGACAGTGCTGTTCCGGGCAAACAAAGCAACAAATGCCTACCACATAGAGCTCTTTCAGTGTTTAACCATCAGCCAATTTTCTCCAGAAGTGAGACCTGAGTCCAGTTGGGGAATGTCATAAAATAAAAGCAGCATGTGGTCCAACATTCCTCCTTCCCATTCTACAACTAGGATTTTTCTGACTGAGGCAAACTCTTCCTGATCCTTGATCCCTTCACTCATCCTATAGGGTCCACAGTTCTTATGCATGTTGGCTTGGTTAGGCTGCCCTAGCTGTTCACTGGACCCCCAGCGGTGGGCATAGCTTAGGCACAAGCTTAAAGATATCATTATATATATTAGCAACACCAAACAGGATTAGGGAAACATGTACATTACATCCCAGACAAATCCTGAGTAGGTTCTTGAAATTAAACCATATGACTTCTTAGACCTACAGTTTGCATTCTGAAGACAAGCCAGTGGGATTCATACTCAGGGTAAGAAACCCTCCCCCGTGTGTGTGTGTGTGTGTGTGTGTATGTAAACCAGGACACAAATGGTACATTTATTGGCTTCAGGCCCAAATGTTATTCACAGAAGAGAAAAGCTGATTCCTGCTCTGATATAAACTTGAACATTATTTTTCTGTTCATGGAAAATTCTATTTTTCTTTAGCATTGTTACTTAACCAAAAGACTTTTAGAAAATTGCAGCAGTGCTTTGAAGCACTCCATGAAGTTGAGCTATTTCAGGCCTGTTCCAGAATAGGTTGTATGCCCATGTGGGTTTCCATATCTGCAGTGGATCTTCCATATCTGCAGTGGTGCTTTGGTTGACACTTAGGATCTTTTCAAGCTCATGGTTCTGTTTCATGAGTACACAGATGAAGCCAATTCACTTTGTGAAATCCACCTAGTTTAAAATTCCTTTCATCTCCTCTCAAACATATTTGAGAAAGTGAAGCTTAAAATGCATTTTCTTAAATGTCCTTCAAAAAGAGATTATGTTTTGGACATAATGTTTTGGACTAAACCAGGAGGTGAACTGCTGAGCATCCAGAAGTTTCTAGAGGGGACAGCATTGTAGGTTTGTTATGTTTGGAAAACAGTGGCCTGGACTATTTGTATGCAGGCGGGGATATCCCCTTACTGGGGAGTGAGCACTCATCCTCAAAGCCATTTGCATGTTCTGCACCTTTCTGAACCCTTCCCAGTGCCAAGTCCAAAATGAGTCATGAGACTGACTGCATGCACCATATGGTAAACCTGAGTACCATCCCTCTACTGAAGGACGCACACCAGGGCATGATTTGTTTAAGGCTACACAACTTCTGCCGAAAGATGACTTTGCCACAGTTTTTAAACATATGATGCAAGTTTTGTGCTGTGAAAAGTCCCCACTTTAAGTATTTTTGTTCAGAGGAATAAAAGAAAACAAACACGTAAGTCCTAACACAGGGCCTGTTTATAGCAATGGATCAGGCAGATCTCACTTCCCTTACTACATCCCTGACTGCTTCTAGCTGCATTAATTAGCTTAAAGGGGCTTCAGGGCTACTTGGTAATGAAAACAGCCATACCTTATGCAATTAATTATATAGAACAGTTACTTAGCTTCCATTTTTCTGCACCCCTCATGGCACTGACTTTCCACTTTCTGTTTTCATTTTTAGAAAATAAGTTGCTATGAAACTTACATCTATTGACTTTGAGGATGCTTCTAGAAAATCATTTGAATATTTTTAAAACCAAAGATTTCTATATTTCTGCTAACTTTTTAAAGAGGAGCCCAAGTCTGAGAGAGACAGAAACCCAACTCTAATTATATCTGTGGTGCCTGGGAGACATCCCCAGCTTAGATGAGTAAATGTGAAAAGAGAAAACAATCATAGGCAATTAGCTGGGTCTTGGCTTAATGTCAGCAATGTATCCACTGTGAACCTCAAGCACTCCCTGCTCTGTGGGCACCAGTCTCCCTCCCTCTCTTCCTCCCCTCAGCCACAGTTCCATTTAGCAAAGCAGAGAGGGCCTTGGACTCGTATTGTTACCCTGGAATTAGGCTAGACAGCATTTTCCAGTGACTTCTTAAAAGTCTGTCCCTTCTTCTGGTCATTATTGTATTCTGCCACCCGTCCCCTCCCCATGCATATCTCCCCCCCACCACAAACCCACGCCTTGTTAAGTCATTTTACTGGAAAACTGCTTGGCACCTAGCACTTCTTCTTTCAATTACAGCAGCTTTACAAGGTCTCATTGGCCCACACAGAATGCCACTGGCCGAGTGTAAGTGCCAGAGAAATATATTTCTTTTAAAACACTCCACATTTCTACTGCAAATAGGAACCCTCCCCAAGTCCATCACATCTGATAACCACTGTCAGGCTGGACAGTGGACTCATGGTGCTCTCAGGGTGACCTCACAGGGGCTTGGCCGTGGCACTGAGGGGAGAGCCTGGCTGGTTGTTTCATTGCCGGATCTCTGAAGGCCAATCAGGATTTGCAGCTCAGCCACCTGCTTTCTGAGGAGCACTGAGCAAGATGGCCACCTCCTGGTGGTAAGTCTCGCTCCTGGAGTTCCCATCTTGGCCCTACAGCGGGACATTTTGCCGCCGCCTCTTTGTGTGTTGGGAAGATGACGTCCTTTCTGCTCGTCCTGCTTCTCTGATTGGTGAGTTTGGGATGGAGAAACGGACACGTTCAGTTCAACCCCTTCCATTCTCACTTTCCAAGAAGCAAGGTTTCTCTGTCTCCGGAAGTTTTCTGGGACTGGACTTTGTCTTGGCAAAGGGAGAGTCTGCAATTTGGTTGGGAAATGTTAAATAGGGCTGTGTGAGAAATCTTAGGTGCAGACTGGGGCTCTTCATCTAGCTTTATCAGCAATAGAGCAGACATTCTTGGCCCCAGCTTACAGCCCCAGCCTCTCTTGTCTACCTGTCAACTGCTTTGGGGCTTGGAGCAGAAAAGCAGGGAAGTAATTAATTGTCACCCTCTAACTCCAGCACTGCCCTCAGGAATGAAGAGAGGAGCCAGGGAACTCCTGCAGGAATTCCCTGAGAAGACCACAGGAATATAAAATATAATGAAGTGATGTGAGAAAAAATTGATAAACCAGCTTGGAGATTAAGGATGAAACTCAAGGATACAGGAAAGCTGAATCTCATGTTTTTCTCTTAGGAAATTCCTCTCAACTTGTGAAACAGGAAGACCGAGGGTTTCTCCTGGAGTTGTTTAAAGAGTGGCACTTTACAGAATTAGTTTCATGAAGCTTGTGAAAGGGAATCATCTGTCTAGTGCACCATCAAGTCATTATTAGAGTTTTCTTAGAATAGTACCCAGGCACTGGTAGAAATTGATTTACACAAGTGTTCTTGTTGCACTTGAAGCAGAATTAGGAATTTAGCTAAAATCTTTCAGATACAAGAGATTAGACCTGCAAGAGAGGTAAGAGAATTTGGTGGAAGGTGGAAGCAGAGAGCACCCTTACTAATTTTAAGAGCTCACCCAAGACCAGTAGTTTTCCATCCATTAGAATCACCTAAGGAATTGCTGAACAATTCCAGTATTTGGGTTCCTTCCCACATCATTCAAACCAGACACTCTGGTGATGGGCCAAGGAGTCAGTATTGTTAAAAACTGCCCAGGTGATTCTGTCTGGTGTGCAGCTTGGACTGAAAAACAGTGTCCTGGTGGGCTAAGGAAGCACCGGTCATCTGTCCCTTGCCTTTGGGAGCAGCCACAGGTGATGGTGATGATGGTGGTGGTGGTGGTGAGTGGGGAATTTACATACTCTTTCTTCCCTAATGAATCTAAACTCTGCTACTTGAAGGGTGGTCCCTGGACTAGCTGCATCATCACTTAGGACCTTGTTCAAAAATGCAGAATTTGGGGCCCCACCTTAGACCTAGACCTATTGAATTAGAACTGTAGTGGGGAAATGTTTCTTGAACTTTAATGTGCATAGGAAACACCTGGGATCTTGTTAAAATGCAGATTCTGTTTCAGTAGGTCTGGGGTGTAGTCCAAGGTCCTGCATTTCTAACAATCTCCCAAGTGATTCCAGTGCTTCCAATCCACGGACCACACTTTGAGCAGCAAGGCAGCTGAGGCCTTGGAGCAACCACAAATGGAAGTTGCTCGAAGAGCAGTGCTCCAGCTTTGGACTGCTCTGTAGGAATGGTGCTGAAAATGTTGCATGGTGCATCTTCAGGGACATAACAGACGTTGAAGATTTTATAGGAGTGGCTGCCATTCCCAGAACAGCCAATAGTAATTACCATCATCAGGAGATGCTGTTGCTGGGAACTTCCAGGAACTGCCAATTGGAGCTGGTACCAAAGGAAACTGCAATGGGAGAATCGAGTTAACAAGACTGCGTAGCAAGTTGGAACCCTCTCTGTATTCCAGCCCAAGTCACACTTGAGAATGAGGGAATTGGCTGTTCTTAATCACTTGCTATGTGGAGGAGAGAACCAGTCTTTCCACATACTTCACACTGAAATTAGAAAATAATTTTTCATCAAGATTCCTCTTGGGGCTTATGTATTCCTTTACTCCACAGATATTTTTGAGGACCTACTTTGTACCACGTATTATGCTAAGACTTAGATTTGAATGTCTAGAAACTGAGTGAGGCTCCAGCCAGCAGTAGACACCTAGAATTGCAACTCAACTCTCATTGGAGAGGACACTGTGGCTTGAGAGAAGGTTATATTGGGATAGTGTCCATAAACATCTTAGCTATTATATAAACCTTGGGCCTAACATCAGTTGATGTCAATTTCAGAAATAAGACCATATATGATTCATTTGGAATCAGGCACTGGAAAAGCCAATGCTATTACTGGAAGGAATTTGACACCACTGAGCTACCCTAGGATAAAGGCTAAGTACACAATATTTTGCAATGAAATAGCAGCCATAGAAGATACTGTATGACTGCACTGGGGGTTTAGTACTATAACCAATTTGAGAATTTGGGAATGATTTGGTTCTGGGCAGGGAATATAAGTGGGAGCTTGAACCATGGGCTGTATTCCTCCTCCCCATATGGAAAGACTTGCCTGTATCATTCAGGATGTCCTTTCCCATCCTGCCCTTTAAACCAGTGTGCTCAGAAGAGGTATTGCTGGCCTCCAGAGACCTCAGACACCCTGCAGACAGTGTTTCTTATGACTTTTATAAGGCCAAGGGCTTCCTATTTGAAGAGCTATGCTCACCTGTTGTGAAGGCAGGAAGACATCTCAGTCAATATGTACTCTAGTGACCCAGAAACAGTGGAATGTCAAACAACAAAAAAATTGCTGATCAGGAGTTCTGAAACCTCAGCTGACCTTGGAACCCAGTGGGAACTCATTAGCAGTAGTGACCAGAAACCCTAAGGCGAAGCCATTATAATCCTCACCCCACCCGCCACCTCACCCTGGAAAGGTATGTTAGAGTCCACAGCTCACCAATGTTAAATGACTCAAATAAAGTTACAGGGTAGTAGAAACAAGTGGAGAAGAACAAAGGTTTTCTGACTTCTAGTACCAGGGAAATTAGAAATGGTTAAGAAACAGAGAAACTGCAGAAGAAAAAGACCTGTCATTATAGTTGGGGGTGTGTGTGCAAAAGGAAATATGTAATCATCTCAATCTGAGGGACCTCCATGTGTGGGCACATACAACAGACTGTGAGAAGTTACAAAGGAGATGGAAGACCAAATGAGTGTGCAATATAACTGGAAATAGGACAGATATAATGGAAATACACAATAACATAAGTCACATAAGCACAAAATACATACCTAAGTGATGACAGCTGTATAAGGAGCCAGGCGGCATGGGGGAGAGAAGGAGGCTCGGGGAGGTAATTGGAAAAGTGTGTGGGTAGAAAAGAAATTGATAGAAAGCAGCAGTATTTGCATCTACCCGAGGAAAGGCACTTGCTGCTGAGGCAGGTTTAAGTAAGTTCCCCGGGGCAAAGATAGAGTCTTCCAAAGGGCTCTGAGGTTCTAGGACTAGAGAAAGTAGAGCATGAAATTTCCTTCCAGGGACAGTCTGGTTTGAAAGGGAGGAGGAGAAATAAGAGAAAGCTCCGTTGTAATATACAAGACGAAAAGAAAAGAAAGAGAAGTAAAAGGAATGATCTGCAACCACCTGGATATTGGAGCACAATTGTGAGAACAACTGGGTAAGAAGAGTCCATTTTCTTACCCTCCTTTTTCCCCCCTTTCCAAAGCATCCTATATTCCATTTTGGATTATTCTTGATAAGTTTCCTTTCCTATGGAATATGCTACCTATGTAGTAGCAACTGATGCTACCTCTCTTAGCTTCCAACTTGATAAAGAGGCATTTTTAATATAGCTGCTGGATCCAAATTGAAGGGAAGGAATAATCTAGCAAAATATCCACAAATTAGCTGCACTTTCTTTTGTAACATAAGGCAGCTCTATTCACTCACCCGAGTTGGGGTGGAAGATCTCACACACTGTTCTCTGCTTTCCTTTTCTGCTTTGTTCAGAGACACAAGATGTAGGCACCCTGCTGAGCATGGAACTCCTGGCTGCCTCCTCCACCTCAACATATGCTTGTTCAGGTAGAGCCCAGCTGGGGACTGACAGTGGTAGAGCATTGCTGATTTAGGTTCCTCACATAAAGCACTGTAGACAAGGGCAGAGACAAAAATCTCTGGTACTGTGCTTGCGGGGGATCTGAGTTTTTAATGTATTTGATTGGTTTAGCATGTCAAAGATCAAGTCTTGAAAGTAGGAGAGAAAAATTATATGTCTTTCCAGCAGAGCCAATGTAATGCTTGCCTGCGAGTAACCAGGAATTGTGCTATATGCTGTGCACATCTGTCTCATAGACCTAAGGTAACGGAACCTGCAATCCAGTGGACCATGGAACTGCTTGAGTTCTGGGCACCATCTGTGCCAGCATAGCCTGCTGAATCTCAGTATCTCTCAGGAGGGGGCCAGAAATCAATCTCACACATTCCCCAGATAATTCTGATACCTTTAGAACTACGACTTAGAGGGACTGCGTAATAATAGAAATGACTTACTGGAAGGATAAATTTTTAGAAAATAGTTAAATACATTTTTAGAAAATAGCATCCTCAATAATACATGACCTTAATGAAACAGGAACAGAAAGCCATAGATGGGAACATTGTGAAGTGAAGGGCTAACAATACAACAACTATACCACATGATACAACATAAAAATGAAAATGTTGAGAAGAAAGGGAAGTGGGAGTGGTAAAATAGGACTGCAAGGAAACAATACTTGGAGTAGCACAATTTAAATCTGCATCAGCGTCATAAACAGCAGAACTAACAGGGTAGAATTTAAATCAGTAATGTGGAGGATAAGCCTAGAAATTGTTCCGGAAGATAGTGAAAAGCAGGGGAAAAGAAATATGTTAAAATGAATAAAGAAATGGTGGGTAAGAAACTATTATTCAAAGGATACAGAGAGCCAACCAAGAACTGCAGATTTCTTTTATTAAAAAAACCCTAGAGTAGTTAGTTAATTGCTTCTCAGCCTTTGGGCTAAGATTAAGTGTATTAACTAGAGTAGTTAGAACAGAAGTGATAATCATGATGAAAAAGACAATTTTTCAGGGAAGAAAAAAGATCCTGGATTCATAGATGAAAAGAGCCCCTTGGTTCAGCCAAAGAATATTCTGGGGAAAAAAAAAAAAAACTAGCAAAACCTTGAATTACAAGGATAAGTGAATAAATCTGCATGCATCTAGCCAGAAAAATATAACCACAAATGAACAAAATCAGAGAAACTTTCAACTTGTTTATGCAACTGTAAATGCCAGAAAAATAATGGTGCTGTGTTTACAAGATGTTGAAGGGAAAATTTATAAACTAAGAATATTATACACATTGTTTTTCATCTGTTAAGGCAACAGAAGTACATTTCTAGACAAAGATTTCAAAAATATACCTCCTATGTATTTCATCTTGAAAAAATTATTTGAGGATGTACCCTGGCTAATTGATGAATCAAAATTAAGATCCCGAGAAGAAAGAAGTAAATTTTAGTATAAAGACTGGCAGGGAGAATTGAAAATGGCAAAGCAAAAAGTTAAAATCTATATAATTGTAAATGAGTTGAAGCCTGTTGGTCAATTCCACTCCAAACAATATTGTCTTCAGTTGCATGGGCTCTGGTATACTAAATAATGCAAATTAGTTCTCCCTAAACTGTAAGCTGGGAGAGGGCAAGGGCCATGCCATCTTATTCACCACTTTGTCTCCAGTGTCCCTTCCTGGCTTGTGGTGATGCTTATTAAACATTTATTGGACTTTCTACATGAGTATTCTTTTAAACTTCTCTCAGCAGACAGGCCTTATGAATTCTATAATAACATTCTAGCTGGGAGATGGAAGATGTTGGACAACAAAATGAGGGAAGAGAAATATTACAAAACTTTCAGAGAAGAGAGCAAACTCTCCCACCGAGCCAAGTCATCTTGCCCTCTTTTCTTCATCAGGAAAGAGGCAGTAGTTCTGAGAGACCAAAAAAGTCATGTGCCTGTTTTTATAGGCACCAAGAAGTAGTAAGTTCTAGTTCCATTCCTCTGAAGATAGGGGTGGGAAGAGTCCAGCCTGTCTCTAAATAGGACAGCTATCAAGCCTCTGGCTGTTTCTCAGCTTCTGAAAGGCCTTGGGGCATAGGGGAAGTGTAGAGGGTGTGTGCTGGGCCCAGAGTGGTCCAGGGAGTGGCATACTCCTTTCCTGCAGACTCTAAGATCCCATTCCTCAACTACCTGTCAACAGGTTCAAGGTCATAAATTCTTGGCAGTTTCTGGAAAACAAAGCCCCATATCCTGGAGGAAGTGAGGTGGATAGGTGTAAGTGATGTTATGTGTGGAATAATTTTCACCATATTTTTCAGTGAGGTATGCTTACAAATGGTCTTCATACTAAGAGCTGGAGCCCAAACCTAGAAACCAGGGAAGAGGAAAGATATGTGTATGTGTAGAAGGGATGGGGCAAGAAGTAACAGTCATGCGTGTACCTTTCCCTCAGTGCACTAAAAGAAATGCACTCAGAGAGCCGAGGAGAAATAGGGACAGCCAGGCCCAGGCTGTGAGCAGGTTCAGGGAGTCTCACTTAAACGCAGTTAAGTCGTAGTTGCCTTCCACACCTGATTTCACTTGGTCAGAACAAGCAGTCTCACAGAAGCAACTCCACTCCATGAATTAACTTACAGGGATTTATCAAGCATGTATCAAATATGGGACATTTCCATACTGGGAACTAAGGGCAAAGACACAATTCCTTGTTTTTATATGGCTTTGTCTATTAAGATGTAGGAGTGGCCATCTTCACCTTATTCAGTTAAAAGAATGACTTCTTTTTATTCTTAAAGACTTCATCTAGATGTTTTCTCTTTGTGGTCGCTCCTGACCTCCAGTCCCTCTGTTGAGCCCTCCTAGATTATTGTAAGGATGTAGGTGGAAGTGAATAAACTTGAAAAGGTGTGCCAGGCCTCAGGAGTCCTTGGAGAGAGACATGGAGGCTTGTGTTAAAAGTTTGTTAGAAGGTTTTCACTTTGAAGTTGAGAAATTCAGGCCAGTGAGCCAAGGCATGAGAGATGTAACCAGGTTTTGTTCCTGGGGGTTCAAAGCCAAGGGCAGCTGATGAAGTGACAGAACTGGCTCAGAAATCTGAGCAGCAGCAGCTTGAAGGTACTTAGATGGGTGGGAAAGTGGGACTCAACTGAGGTACCAAGGGGCCCCTCTGCACGCACTAACTCTCTCAGTAACCACTATGGTCTATCCTTTTAAAACAACACAAATTTAATGTCTTTATATTAAAGCTAAGATTCAGCCTAGAAGCTGAAGTTTGATATTGAGGATGAATGCCTCTTAGTGCAGTAGTTAGTTTGTTTGTGTGCGTGTGTGGTTTTTTTGTTTTTGTTTTTGTTTTTTTTTTGAGATGGAGTTTCGCTGTATCACCAGGCTGGAGTGCAATGGTGCAATCTTGGCTCACTGCAACCTCTGACTCCCTGGTTCAGGCGATTCTCCTGCCTTAGCCTCCTGAGTAGCTGGGATTATAGGCACACACCACCACGCCCAGCTAATTTTTGTATTTTTAGTAGAAATGGGGTTTCACCATGTTGGCCGGGATGGTCTTGATCTCCTGACCTTGTGATCCACCTGCCTCGGCCTCCCAAAGTGTTGGGATTACCAGTGTGAGCCACCGCACCCGGCCCAGTGCAGTGGTTCTTAATCCTGAAGACACATTAGAATAATCTGAGACATTAAAAAAAATACCAATCCCTGGGCCCACCCCAAACTAAATAATTCAAATCTCTGGGCATGCAGACTGGGTGTTGGTATATTTTTAAAACACTCCCTGGCTGACTCTAATCTCCAAAACTCTAACGGAAGAGAATTCGGAGGCAAGTAGGGGGCCTTGCTGCAAAATGTGGTCTGCACATCAACATCATAGGGAGGCTTGATGGAAATACAACCTCTCAGGCCCCATACCAGACCTACTGGATTAGAATCTGCATCTTAACAATGTCCTCAGAGCATTTGTAGGTACTTTGAGTATCACGATAGAGGAATACTCTGCAATGTTTCAGCAATGACTTGTTAAAATACCCTAGAATCAGAGAGCTAGAATTGATTTTAGTCACTGACTTCAGAGATCCCAATGTCCCCACAGGAATCAGGCAGAACAGTGAGAGTTAGGCAGGCCTGCCACCCCAGCGGATCACATGGGCCTCAAAGACTCTAAACAAAGCGAAAGAAGGTAGGGAGTAGTGAAGACAAGGGGAGAGCACACAGCCCCACTAGAGAGGGAATCTGACTCCGCTCCAGC